>NC_133541.1:71089411-71714411 GCF_048773025.1 Camelus bactrianus
GGGCAGAACAGCACACACCACTTCCAGGCCTGGCCTGTAACACGCTTTTTGTGAACTCCTCCCTTCACGCTTCCCATCTACTAGCAGAATGCAGGTGGCCCTTATGTCCTGGACTAGGAAAGTCAAAGGGCAGTGAGTGAGTGTAGTATTATTGGCTTAAGCCACTGAAATTTGAAGACTTTTCACTACTTCATAATGTTTTACGAATTAGCCTACTGTGAAAACACAGAAAAATATTTATACTTTTTAACTAAAACAAATGTTTCAAACTACAGTCTCCTCATTTGCATCTAATAATTCAAGTTCACTCCGATCTTGCCTAATTTTGACATCCTCTTTACAGACCGAAAGGAAACATTGCCCACTGCTGTTGGTTTTTCAGAGGACGTGTGCTTTTGGTCTTGTCATAGGACAACCCAGGACCTTAGAAAGCACTAAAAGCAGACACTAAAGGCTTACTCTGCTGTCCAATTCTTAACTCTGGAAACACTGGTTAAAGATTTTTAAATGTCAAAAAAAAAAAAAAAAAAAAGAAAGAAACTTAGGAAGCAGGTGCATTTTTTTTAACCTCTTCTGGTTAATAGAATAGTATTTCAAATGTCATTTTCATTATTTTTCTGTATAAAAATGGCTTTAGAGCTGGCTATTTTAAAATACATTTACGAATTTCTTTAAATGTACAGAGAGACAAGCTGATATCAAAATACCAACAAATGCCTAGTATTCCACAATGGAACACTGACCTCACAGCTATTAGAATGGCTCTCATCAAAAAGACAAGAACAAGTGTTGGTGAGGATTTAGAGAAAAGTGAACCCTTGTGCACTGTTAGTGGGAATGTAAACTGGTGCAGCCACTATGGAAAACAGTACAGAGACGCCCCCCAAATTTTTAAAATAGAACTACCATATGATGCAGCAATATCATTTCTGGTTACTTACCCCCTCCTCAAAAAAAAACCCCGGAAAACACTAACTGGAAGAGATATCTGCACCCTCATGTTGACGGCAGGGTTACAGACAACAGCCAAGATACGAAAACAACCTACATGTCCATCAATAGACAAATGGAAAAAGAAACTGTGGTGTAAATATATTATTAAACAGAGTATTATTTAGCCATCAAAGACATCAAAGAGAAAGAAATCTTGCCATTTGTGAACCTGGATGGATCTTGAAGGCTAAGAGAAATGAGGCAGACAGAGAAAGAAAATCCAAAGGCTATGTGGAGGGAAAAAAAGAACAAAACCAAAGAAACCGAACACACTGATAGACACAAAAAACAGAAACATAATAGATTGGTGGTTGCCAGAGGTGGAGTGGGGAGAGGGGGGTGGGAAAAGTGGGTTAAAGTGGTCAAAAGGTACAAACTTCCAGCTATGAAATAAATGTCACAGGGATGTCATGTACAGCAATGGTGACCATGTTAATAATACACTACTGCACAGTTCAAAGTTACTAAGAGAACAGATCTTAGAAGTTCTCATTACAAGAAAAGAAAATAGAATATTAGCTTGTTTCCCAAGATGACAGGATTCAATTGCACTCCTACTTTGCAGAGGTATGACTGCTGTATGATGAACAGGCATAATGTATGTTATTTTTGAACATTTGTCTTCGGGATTTATATTCCTTTTATAATCAAGGCAGTGGTACTTTGATTTAAAATAATAAGGTCAAAATTAAATTCAGCAAAACTGAGTTGCAGTATCCTTATAGAATCCCTGCCTAAGCATGAGCCATAACAGAGTTGAGAAGCACGTGTTCAAAAGCTTTGCTAGAGGTTTTTTAATATAAAGGTAGTCATTATTTTCTGTTGGGGGCATGTATTATTGTTTGCCATACGTGGGTCTATTCATTCCCCACTGCTACCTGAGTGATCTTAAGACTCTTAAGTAGTAACTTGCTGCTTAGGAGCAATTACCAGCCTCCTACGAGAAATCAAATCTGAGAAACAAGCTCATTTGTGACATATTTGTGACCCCGCTTTAATGTGGCTGCCCTTCAAGTACATGGTTTTCTAAACCCACAGAATGACACTCCATCTTTGAAAAGAGCAGAGATCTGTCCCACAGAAACAGGTACACACAGAAAAGTGTTTATAGAAAGTGAAAGGGACATAATTAGCTGAAGAGTTCAATGAACCAGAAGGAGGGGCGTTCACAACCATTTCTGTGCATAGCTCTCAAGTCCTCCATTTGATCTTATTATGACAAAAATCACATTTTCCCATGTTTGGAAACTGCTATATCCTATTTAAATATATTTTAAATTATATTATCAAAACTGGCTACTGCTCCCTTAGAAAGCATAAAGCTCATGTGTGAGAAAACACAAAGCCTGCTAGACACGGTAAGAAGGGTGTATACCACAGAAATTAAGAACAATATTATGTTTATTTGGGTGATGTATTAAGACAGATAGGGATTAACTTAGAAGCAATGTGGTGGGGAGGAGGGCAGTGCAGTAGATGTTTGGGATAAACAGAAAAATCGGGAATAGAAACTTCTCGCCTAGAAGCTGGGCTCAAATTACTTGGGAGTGTTTCTGTCACTGACAGGCAAGGTCTCCAGCTCAGAGAGACTGTGCCCCGCACTGAGCACCCAGCTAGGTGTGAGGAGTGCAAGTTCACCCGCATTCCAACCACCTGGCACAGCGCTCTGGCATGTTTACATCTCTAGGGAGGAAACTGGAAATTGTGTCTTTGACAAACACACACGTGCACACGCACCTTTATGCTAGGAAACCCACAGTTGTGTGGGAACCCATCTGTCCTCCAAGGAGAACCATTTCATAATTTTCACAAATGTTCATCGAAGCCAATAGAAGCCTTAAAACTAATTAAGTGACTCTGAACTCCTTCTGATGCCAAACTTCTAGGGTTAGCATGGGCATAGTGTAAGTGTAATTGACTCTGAAGCAACAACTTGAAAAGCCGTGAATTCAACCCCTGGATGCAGATCCTGGTTCCCACTCCAACATCACAATCCACTCTGACCCTCCACCTTCTCACTGACAACATACCTACCACAAAGAGCGATTGTATGCCTCAAATGAGATGAAACAGTCACATCACAAGCTGGGAAGTACTATGGACTTCGATACACAGATTAAGAGAGAAAAGCAAATCAGGAGGAGTAGAGACAGACTTTATTTGAATACTATTTATGAGTCGGGAAGACAAGATTTTTTTCCCAATAAAAAGACAAAAGCTGGAGCAAGTAAAAGCTTTTAACTCCACACATCTCCCAAACCTCAAAGATTCAAAACCAGATGATTTATGAGTAGACCCAAAGAATACTGGATGCTGGAAAAGATTCTGGCTACATCAAAATGTTTCATTCTTACATTTAAAGGGCCTCATCATGTATGTACTGAAATCAGTGAGCTCTTGAGAAAATGAACAACAAAGAGAAGACAACAGAGAAGAATTTAAAAATTGTGGGAGAACCTCCAATCCGCCCAGTGAACACAGACCCCACTGTGAGAATGAGTAGACAGCCACATGGTTCCCTCAGTTGCTGTCAGTTCCAATGCATTTCTCTTGGTTTTAAGCATCTCGTTGGTATCAGTAAAGATTTAAAGATGCATAAAGCAACTATTTATCTGATGTTCAACAGTGATATACTCAAAGTTAAGAGTCAAAAAATGTTTCTGTTGGACTCTGTGCTACAATATGTGAGGAAACTGAAGAATATTCCAGAGTAATACTTCTTATATTTGAATTGTACTTTTTCCATTTTTAGAATTTAAGTTGTATGTAAAACTTGATTCCACTCGATTATAATAAATAATTATAAAAACTATTGGAATGACTTCCTAATTAACCCCCCCTGGTTCTAACCTTGACCCTTTTCAACTGACTCTTTAAGAGCTACCAAAGTGACCATTCTAAAATGAAAATCAGATCATCTGTCTCCCGATTAAAATCTTTCCAATGAAGTTTTATTACTGAGAGTAAATGCCAAGTTATTTGGTTCGGCATGAAAGGCTCCCCTTGATTTGACCCCAACTGTTCGTTTTCATCTCTTCACTCCAAGCATTCTAAGCTAACACTGAATGCTCCAGCCAAACTGTTTGTGAACAGCTTATAGTTTGTTCCAGACAACAGTTATTCTTCTGTAAGCCTGTAATACCTTTCCACTTTCCTTTCTGCCTATAAAACTGTTATTCACCTTTCAACACTCAGCTCAGGTATTACCTTGTTTAGGAAATACTCCACAAGCCCCTAACAAAGTTTCACTTTTCTCATATCTGTGCTTGAATCATCCTTTTACATACGGGCAATACAGCACCTTTGGCTCTTTACTAAAATGTTTTCTAGATTGTGAGTTTCTTTAAAGTGAGCACTATAACCTTACTTTTTCAGTCCCCAGTACAATGCTTGATTGATTAAAGGTGCTCCACAAATAGTTTACAAATAAATCAATAAAGTGCCACTGCATTAGCATCTCACTTTGTATTCTCACGCCAACTAAATCCCTTTGCCATTTTACTCTTCCCTAAGGTCAGAACACCTATGCTCATTCACTCTTCATTCAAGATGCTCCTAATTTTCCCCCGAAACCTAATCCCCGTCAAGCAAATTTACAGATTCCCCAGAACTGATTCTGTTATTGTCTCATCTTCTACATTTATTAGCTTTGGTTGCAGTAACAAAGCTCATAGTCTTAGTGGCTCCCAACCACAAAATGCATTCCTCTCTCACAGAGCTGCAGACTGACAACAGGACTGAAGTGAGTAGGACATTGATGGGCTCGCTCTCTCTCCTAACTGCAGGATTAGGCAGAAGGGCAGCCCTTCTCGGGCACATGCCGGTCTCTTGTTGATGAGGGGGAAAAAAAGAGAGAGAGGGAGAGAGAGAGAATAAAGCAACTACAGAGTCACATTCAAAGTTATTGCCTGAATCCACTCACAGTCCACTGGAGAAGCAAGTCGTCTGCCTTAGCTTGACAACAGGGCAGGGAAACATCCTCTACTCTACCTACAGGAAGGCATAGCAAGAGCAAAGATGAACAAGACTCTTACGTGGAAAGACAATTAATTGGTCATAATGATACAATCTACTACAGAATCCTTTGTAACATGCCATACCCCTTTATTACAGTTTGATCAGATAGTATCTACTGAAAATCCAACTAAATCTGTCCAATTTTGTGGCCCCAAAACCTCTAACTCTGGCCCCACCAACGTATAGATTGAATATGACCAGTAACAGAACACAGGGTCTAAGGCACATTCCTCTGACTATGACACATACGGTATCAAACCGAAGGGAAAAGAAAGCACCTAAAAACTCAAGTTCATAAATTTGCAGCACGAAGAGATTTTTTTATATTTCTTTTCAAATATTTGACCCTAATCATGGTCGGTAAAGACAATCACTCTCATGTGGCCTCTTCTTGACAGTATGTATCATACAGGATTTTCAAGTTTTTAAAAGTGTGTTTTCATATAATTGGAACAAATGCAATGGTCTCAGTTGCATCTGTTGTGCAGAGTGCTGACTGTCTCCCTGCCTTTGCAAAAGGGAGACAGGCAGCATCAGCATAAAACATTTCTAACATGTACTTTCCTAGTTAATTTACTGTGATTCCAGTATTTTCTTTATTTCATGGTAAAAGCCTTTATTCCAATCTAAATTTTATCCATATGAACAAAATCTAATTAAAATTACTATGAAACAAACTCATTACAGTACAGAAATCCTTCCATTCATTAAATCACCAATTTTAATTATACATCTAGAATGAACTGACAAATGGGAAGGTCACTGGCCATCTAAGCCAGAATGGCACAGGTCAACACATCCAATGGTAATATGTCAACTTGTTGGTACACAAGCCTGAAATTATCCTCCTTTCCTATGTAACACAGCCAACTAAGTTGGCAAACTCTCCTTTGCCACTAGATAGAAAGGTCCCTTTATGATATCTTGGGCTAATTCTACCAAGGTTCTGGCACTTTCAGCTATGAAAATAGTAGAATATGTTATTAAGACGTATTTCTAAGTATTTTTGAAATTTTTAACATGTCTGTTTAAAAACGTGTACATCTCTCATACGGGCTAAATTTGTGGTATAAAGGTATATTGTGTTCTCTCTCATCTCTGCATCCATCTTAAATGGCCTTAGGCCTAGTATCAGAATGGGCAAGAGGCAAAGGAGGAACAGTATCTATTGGAGTGCCTGCCCAAGAAAAGTTTGCTTTCTTCCTTACATTGATATCATCACTGAGCTAGACTGACAACCACAAGCAACTACCCTATGCAACCCAATTACCAAGCAGATACGCAGCAGAGCAGAGGTGGGTCTCCCCATCTTACATATATGCACAAGTTTTATGAAGAGTTTTTTTCCCGTCCCCATTTCCTTAACTTTGGAGAAGAGAACCACTAATGTACATTTTTCCCTTTCCCAAAAAGGAGAAAAGAATGGGTGTTGATTTCCTTGAACTGGAGACTCCACAGAAGTAATCTGTCCTACCTCCCATTAATACTTCTACGTTTCCCATGGGGGAAAAAGTTGTTTTGGCTTATTCAAAACAGCCTTTGGAGAATTTAATAACTGCTCTCACCAGATATTGCTGCTGTAATCCCTCAACAATTTGGCAACTTAAGTGAATGGATAAGCTCTCCACCACTGACTTAAATCATATCGTTGTGTGACACTCACCTAAAGCAGAGACAGTCTCTAAACAATCAAATGTGAATTTAAATATACACACTGTACATTGGACATATACACTCCTTGCAAAGAAGCTACTTTTCTACAATGTTTAAAAGTCCTGTAGATTCTTAAATTCCTCTTGTAATTTGGTTTCAAAAGCAGGGTCAGCTTTATCAATAATACTACTAGTACAGTATTTGCACATCTAGAAAAACTAATGGTGTCACTGAAATAGCAATTAGAATTCACCACTTCCTGGATACTCTCACAAATTCTATTTAAATAAGAGCTGACAGAAATTCCCATGAAAAGGAAAACAATTAGTAACCAGAAATGTAATTCTGACAGAATACGAGCCCAGGTTCTATTCAATAGTAGTAACATAAAGCATGCACCAGTAATAGACTTGTTTCAAATCAGGGAGACTAGGGGATAGAGAGCCTTTCATCATTACCATGATTTACACTAACAAATTAAGTGCCCAGAGGCCATGGTTTTAGAGAAGCTCAGATGAAGCATAGTAACAGATTTACAGTCTCTTTTCTAACCTTTAAGTCAGTGCTTGATTACTAAAAGCTTTGTAGAAAGTACTTATAGAATTTTCAAAAAGCATTTAGAAACCTTTATAGCAAAAAATACTACACATACTTTCAAGCTATAAACAATATACAGATCACCCAAATTTAAGTGAGAACATGTTTGTGCATAACATGATTACAGCAGTATATCCTAAAAATATTTTATATGCAACAAGTTATTTTCTCATTTCCTGTGAAATTCAATGATGATCATTTCTCTGAATCACAGCAAGCCCAGAAACCACTGTCAGCATGTTTACTGTCCTGTGATCTCTCATGAAAAATGGGTATTGGAATATAAACATTTGGAAGTACTTTTGTTAGAGCTAAATTGAGTTTAGAAATAAAACAAATAAATAAATCTACCACAAGCGACAACATGCCTGTGGAGTACTCTGGATAAGCTTCATTCCACGTTCATTTCTTACTTCCCTGCCGATGGGCTCAGCATCACAGCCTCCCAGATGCTAACCCTTAAAATGTCAAAGCAGATCCCACAGCAAAGTCAAAGCACCTACAGGGATGATGTTTGACTTTTCTCCAAGTCTGAGGTCATAGACATAATTTTTAAATAATTCTTAGAAATAATTTGACAAATACAGACCCATGGTTTAGTCTTCCACATAGGAAACTTTTATTAGCATTTTCAATCATGGTTCTAACATGGTTCTTTTAAAAAACAAACGAGAGGGGGAGGGTATAGTTCAAGTGGTAGAGCACATGCTTATTTAGCATGCATGAGGTTTTGGGTTCTAATTCCCAGTACCTCCTCTAAAAATAAATAAACCTAACTACCTTCCCCCACAAGAAAAATTTTAAAAATAAACATTAAAAAAAACAACTTGAGGTATAAGTTACTTTCTATTATTTCCCCCCTTAGTTCTATCAGTTTTTAATTTATGTATTTTGAAGTTCTGTTATTAATGAATTTGGAATTATTATGTCTTCTAACAAATTGTCCCTTTTATCATTACCAAATGTCACACTTAAATTGCATGTTACCCTCTCTGTCTTAAAATCTCCTGTGTCTGGCAGCAATATAATTACTCTAAGTCAGATGGAAAGTTTACATGGTATACGTTTTACCTACTCTTAATTTCAATCTACTTGTGTTCACATTCTTTAACCATACCTTTTAGCTATTGTGAATAATGCTGCAATAAACAATGGGGTATGTGTAACTGTTTGAGTCCCTCTTTTCAATTTCAATTCAAACCATCTACACCTAGAAGTAGATTTTCTGCATAATATGGTAATTCTATGTTTAGTTTTTTGAGGTAGAGTATCTATTTTATATCAAATACATCAGTTGGTACTAGAATCTAACAGTCCTTCCACTTAAATACATTCAAGTAAGTTTGATGTGTTTTGCTTTTTCTTTTAAAAAATTTGTTTGTGTTTTTCATCCACACATACACTGTGCCATAGATGTTTTCTGCTGTGTTTCGTTTTTACTTACTATTACCAAGCGTCTTACTCAGTTGAGAATGTGTAATTATATGTTTCACTTAATTTGACTCTCTTCGCCCACCTCTCAGTGTTTAAGATATCTTTCTTCTTTATGTCCATCCCCCTATAAACATAAGCTGCATCTGAACCCCTGTAATCTGCTGCATGTAGTCATAAAACTCTTCAAACAGGCAAATTTTCATACTCAAATTCTGGCATCTGATTGGAAGTGTCTCATGACTAAAATAAAATAATAGCAGTATTTTAACCTTCCTTAAAGGAAGAAGACATTATTGTCAATCTCAATTTTTAATTATCTTATTAACTTTTGATTTTTCTATATTGCTCTTAAATATTTCAAAGCCACTGACACTATTAAGTGCAAGCAAATGACCAACAAATGAATGTCTAAGAAACAAAGCAGAAAATTCTGAAGACAGGATCTACCTCTCTTCTTTCTGTATTCACTTCTATTGCCATGATATGCTGAGTATTCATGCCTATGATTTTTATACAGTAATTTGCTAATAACCAATTAAGCTCATGTGCATATGCCAAAACTGAATCAACTCATGTTTCACGTAGAGCTCACTGACTTCCGTAACTCCACACCTGAACATACCTCACAGCCCTGAGCTTAGAATATGAGGATGTTTATGACTCTTAACTGTTTGGCAATTCCTAAGATGAGGGAAAATGCCATGGAAGTTTAACTGGACAGCAAAAGGGAGATGAATGAGCAGAGCAAATTCATATGCCAAATACAGAGTCACTCTCAGCCATCCAAGACTGGGACGTTTAGGCAAAATGTTATGGAACAACAGATTTTTTTTTTTTTTTTTTTTTGGCTCTGTTACATCTTAAAAGACGTTTTAATGAAAGGAAAATGATTGATGAGCAGCCATGCAAGACCTTGGCTAGGATTAATAAACGGGAAACCTCTATCACCAACCCCATCTAAGGAGGCACTGATCATAACTTGTCATCTTAATAACATTTTAATGTCAGCTCCATATTTATTGCATTTTTATGGAATTTTAAATCATGCCCAAGTGTGGAACACCTCCAATAATGAGCATGAAAATGCAAAGAGATTTTGATTAACATCAGCTACTGAAGAACCAGAAATGCTCTATGGGGAGCTCAGAAACTTCACAAACTGGGGGATCTTATAATGACACAAGTTCAACAAAAGTTACTATATTTACTATATGTGTGTGCCTTTGTGTTTGTATCTGTGAATATTATTTTAAATAGGATTTAAGCCAGGAAATTTTTTTCTCATTATAAACAGTCCCTGACATGAACTATCCTAAGAAGTCTTATTCAGTGGTGCATTTTGCACAGATAGGAAATTTCTATTTGCAACCTTACTCCTGCAGCTGCATAAAGTATAATACAGCACCAAACTTCTCAACTTCAGATACAGAAGCCAAGGAGAAGATCAATTATGGCAGTCTTACTTGAAAAACCACATTAGAAGGTACACTTCAGATAACTTCAGAATCTGGCCTCCGAATTTTATGACTATCATCTGCAACTCACCAACATGGTATTCCCAAACATATTACATCACACTGATGCTTTGAGATGGTAGAAGTCACAGAAATCCTCAAAGTTTGGAAAGCAACAAAGTCAGGAAAGCAGATCAGGCCATTTCTGAAGCAGACAGAACCTGGAAAGGATACACAGCATCTCCTTCACAGGTGACAATCTACGTAATAACTTATGTGGTATTTTGATGGCAATATGCCTTTTTCCTTTTTTTCAGCATAAATACATGGGAAACTTGCCAGTACTTTTTTTTTTTTAAAGTATACTAACACTGGATTTATGTTTAGGTCATTTTCAGATGAAAAAAAATTATGGAATTAACTTTAAAGAGCGAAAAATACTATTTCTAACTTCTTGTCATTATCAGGCATATGACCTTAATGCATTAATTAATTTTACAGTGTCAATAAAGTGGCCAAACATGCCATTATTTGATGAAATGAATGTCAGGTGCCAGGGCAGAAACTTCATCTCTTCCCCTGTTTCCAGCAACACTACCACCACGACCCCCACCCCAGTCACACCAAAGCTTTTTCTTCTCCTACATCATCTCTCATTATTTCTTACATGAATTCACTTACTGATTTATTTTTTATATGTTAAGAATACACTCAGATAAGGCAGAAGGCTTTAGCCTCGGTCTTCAAAAATGATCAAGCCAGAAATGATAGTGGTCATTTTGTATTTGATTGTACATTCAGTTGAAATGTGTCCACATTTTTGCAAGTGCATTTGCCTCTTTTTGGAACATCTCCCTCCTTTCTCTCCTGCCTGAATCACCTCTACTAGTCATTGTCATGCAGCTCAGGTAGAGACTTTCTTTGAAGCCTTCCCTTATCCATCCAAGAAATACTAAGCTCTCTCTCTTCAATTCTCTCATTACTTCTGCTACATGACTGTGCATACTAGTAGGAAATACGTGCTTAGGTATCTACCCCCATCAAAACGTGAACTGTATATGAGAAACATGGCTAGTTCGTCATAGCACTTGGTAGACAGTCAGTATTCAACAGATCAGTCTGATGAATACAAAAATAAAAATAAAGAAGTTTCTTTTATTTAGCATCTTCCCCAAAATGTTTGGCATTTGTCCTTTATCTACATATATCATTGCTACCTGAAGGTACACATTCAACTTATCCTGATATGGGCAAATGATTTCTAAATTGTGAATAAATCACGCAATAAAAAATAACAGAGTTTACTACAGAAACTAATTTTAAAACCTATAAGAAAGTACCACCAAAAATTTAAAAGATAAGTTGAGTGAAAAATTGTCTTCATCAACTATCACAAATATTCAACTTCACTATTAATCATTAATCAAATATCACCTAAAACAATAATGAGATAGAATCCATTTTCTGAGAAGGAAAGTTTTTTTTTTTTAACTCAGTGCCTTTGAGAATGTAGCCCGATGGACACTTGCACACATTAGTGGTAGAAGTACACTTTTAGAAAGCAGAGGTGAAAAAATATTAGTTGTTTCACGTCTGCGGACTCTTTTCCCTTTCCCCATTGAATGTATCATTACAAGTTATCCATAGCAGGAAGAATACAGAATTCCATAAGGCACTAATATTTTACAATCTTTCAAATTGTTTAAAATATCTGCAATGATATTATAACCAATGATTATCAAAAGGGAATTCTCTGTTTCTGAACTATGAGAAGTTAAACTATTTACTTTTCTCTGAAACTGTGAATGGCACCATTAAAAATGGTCTTTGGTGAAAAACCATTGATAGGGGCTGCACTGTGTTCCTCAAAAAAGATACATTGAAGTCCTAACTTCCATTACCTGAGGATGTCATTTTATTTGAAAAGATGTAATCAAGTTACCATGAGGTCATTAGGATGGTCCCTAATCCAGTATTACTGGTATCCTTATAAAGACAAGACAGGAACAAAAGAATAGAACCATGGAAAACTAACAAGATAGTCTGCTGAACAAAGAAGCTCATTCAGCTGGATAACTTGGTATCAGTTACTGACATCATTAATACTTCTTTCCTTACACGTCCAAACTCTAACCACATTCAGCTGTACTACTAAAACCTTCCCCTTATACAATGGAATACTTAACATTCTCTGCAAAAGATTCAGCTGTAGTTAAAGTTGAGTTGCAATCTAACAGTTGCCTTTTTTCCTCCTCTGAGACAGTAAAACATTCACTAAATGCCAGCAGTATGTGTGTTTACCTGATGTTTTAAGAAAATGCAAAGAAAATCATAAACTCTAGTTCCCATATAAAACCTAAAAACTCACATGGTCATAGATATGACTCATAACACAAATTAAACAGAAATTCTTTGATATTTATGTATTATGATAAAAAAATTATCAGATAGAAAATGAATTTGGTTACACTGGGACACACCTTTTGTATTAATTCCTTCTGCTGAATCATTCTGGTACAGTAGTTCATTCTGCCAATAAGATATGTTAATGAACTACTACCATTCAGGTTCCAATAAAAGTCTTGCTGTAACAGATCTTAGTAAAGAGGAACTTCGGCTGAGTTTGGACCACTTCAGATGAAGTCATTACCATTCAACATTCTACATAAAGCAATCTCATCTACTATCATGGCCTCCATTTTCATCTATACTTGTGATTTTTAAATCTGCTTGCTAGCTTATACCTTCCTCTTGAACTTTAGATATCTGTACCCAATTGTACACTGGACATTTCTATGTGTAAGTCCAACAATTTAAATCTATCAAATACAAAACCAAATACTTCATCTATACCTCCCATTCAACCCTACCATCTTTCCTATTCCCTGTTCCAGAGAGTAGCATCCCCTTCCATGAAGATGTCCCCATCGGAAACCCAGGCCTAGTCTTGCCTTGTTCACAGCCTTTATCCAAGTAATGGTAAAGTCTTGATGATTTCATTTAGCATATGCCTCTAAAACCTTTTTTCTCCCCATTGTTCCTATTCATTATTTAGTGCAGATCCTATCCACTACAATTCTGGCTTATTGCCATGGTCCCGTCATTCACCTTCTAACCTCCACTTCTGCTCATCATCACTGACACATGTTGACTTACCTAAAGCAAAATAAGTTATCATGTCAGTCCCTCTATGAATCTTTCAAAAGCCTTCACCAGTGATTGCACAATAAAACTAGAAATCCTTCATAAGACTTATAAGCCCTTCATAGTCTACTTCTCTGATTAACTCTTCAGTCATCACCAGCACCATCCCTCCCCCGATCCCTTTATTCCTACAACTCCCTCAGTTCTTAAAAAAATGATTTGGTTTTGTCTAGCTTTTTCCTTCTAAGCCTCTACACATAGCTTTTTCTTTACAAGAAACTGGCTTCCTCCTCTACTCTTTCCCTAGTTGGTTTAGTCGTCTTTCTAATTTGGTTTAGACATGTCTTGCTCATTACTTTTTCCAGGAAGTCTTCCCTGTCTGGGTCAGAAACTCATTATAGTCTTGTCCTCATCACAGTTTCTTAATTGTACGGTAAATGCACATTTACTGTATTTATTCCCCATGAATAAATGGGGACAAGAATCTGTCTTCCTTGACTTTATCATCTTATCCCACGGGAGAGTATATTGTATATTTTTAACAGATATTGAATTAAGCATTTAATATTCATATACCAGCATTACTTTCTCAGCGATCCATGACCATCTTGTGATTGCATACAAAACAGTAAGTGATTCTAGACCTCAAAGTATGGAATGAATGTCTTCTCCCAAGCAGCTCGATGAACATTTCGGTTGACAGACTTCAAAGGGAGCGGTGAGCCTTCTAGAGCAGCTGTAGCCACAGAGCAGAGAAGGAAATGTGAAACTTTGAGCATATCTGTTAACATTTGATATTTCATTCACAAATAGCCACGAAAGGCACAGCCCTGTGTGTTTCTTCTTATTGTTCCTTCCATACCCAAAGTTATCACCTGCCTTTACAATGTCTCTCAAGGAAAGGTCCTCTAAAGATCCCCCATCTTCAGCTTTGAAAAGGACAAGGATACACTGGTACTTCTCATATGAAGATAATTTGTGGATTAAAACTAATTTTAAATAAACACAACCACTTTGATTCTGTGTTACCAAAACAGCTACTAGCACTCACGAAAAAATATCTGGTTCCATCCATTTTGTAAGGGCCCATTAGCAATATCTCAGGCCTTTACATAGCCCCCTCATGATTACAATTTTCATTGGGATCTGAGACAATCATAGTAATAAATTAACCACCAAAGTTGACACATCCTCCTACCTGCCTCAACTCGTCTAAATCCTTCACTAGCTATTCCTGGTATCATCGAGAGAGAGAGGTGACAGATACGTAGATAATAAAAAGCAAAAGTGAAAAAAATGAAGGCAAAGAAGATGGTAATAAAGACATTACTAATGATGCAGATGACTTTAGATAATATTTTTCAACTACTTCAAAATATCACGGGGCCCATTCCACTTTGTTAATGGCAGTATGAGTTGCAAATAATGACTCACAGTGACTTTTTTCCTTTCCAGACAAATTATAGCATTGTCTACATTGCACTGAAAAATATCCAGAATATATTGGCATAAAAGATTTCCAACACAGTATTTATAGTTGAATAGATTATGGGAATAGATATTCAGATTTCACAGCTAAAATTTAAATACTATATTGTTAATTATGGTGAAATAGTACACATATTGTACAACAAAAACAACAACAGAAAAGAGACAAATGGAAATAGGCATTTCCCTTCGGTGTCATTTTAAAGACCTGGCAGAAAGAATAACAGATTCGGGAAATATGCATTTCTCTTATAAAGACAGTCTCCTGAATGGCTTTGTCTTTGAACTTCCCATAGCGACGTCCCCATTATCACTGACTAGAGCAAGCTCAGTTAGAATGCTGGCAGTGGGCAAGGTTCCCTGCCTATTTGCATTTGTAGATGGTTCCTGGCTCTGTGCAATCGCGCTTCCAGTACCCACGATGCTAACTCCAATTAGAGTCTTTTAGTGAGTGACTTCTATATCACATATTATCAAATTTCATCTTGGAATACAGTAATAACCACATTTATACCTGGAAGATATTATTCCCATTTTACAGATAATGCTTAGACAGATCATCTTCCCCATCAAAACACACAGTCAGTGATGAGACACAGATTAAAATTTAGTTCTTTCTGATTCCAAAGTCTAGTTTCCTTCTACAGGATAATCTTAGCTTCAGGGGCTTTTGGAAACCCAGAGGTGACAAAGGAGCTGAAGCTAGGAGCACGACACTGGTGCTGGCAAAGTCCAGACAAAGACCCTCTATCTAAAAGAATCCAGTAACAAAGGGTTTTAAGAGGACATTTCAATTAATGGTCATCTATTTTTATGAAGCACATAATTGTTTTCATTACAGGAATTTCTGCTACTGTCTGCAGTGCTGGTGGATGCTGTGACCCCTCTGGATACAAATTAGTACTTGAGGATGTCACAGTGGACTGTATAAACACGGACAGGGCAGCAGTTATTCTTTGGACAATTTCTAGAAACTTCGAATGATTAAAGTTTTACGTAATTATCACCTGTTTAAGTTGTTTCACTGGGAATAAGATCCAAAGAGTTCCATAAGTGGTTAATCTAAAAATTATAGTCCCTATCTTTTTTTAATTTAAAGTTTTAATATATTTTTGTATAGAAAGATCTATTTTTCAGGTCAGTTTTTTTTTGAAGTACCATTTCCATGCAATAAAATGCACAGATCGTATATGTTCAGGATAATCTGTTTTGATAGTGGAATTATACCTCTGTAACCCCCACACAAAGTAAGACATAAATCACTGTCATCACCCTGCAAGTTCCCTCATGCCCACCTTGAGGCAATCCATGGCCCTGTCTCCCACCCTCCTTCACCTCCAAAATAAAACACTTTCTCACATTTATCACCACAGGTCAGTATGGGATTGGTTTCTTTTGTTCAGCACGTTTGTGAGATTTGTCCAAGTTGTTACATTCATAGTTGAGTTGCTCTTGTTTTTTGGGGTGGGGGTCTCTCACCCAAATTCATTTACCACCTGATTCCTTTAAGTCCCCATACTGAATACATGGCCATATTTGTTTGGACAGTAGTGACTACAATGACTTCAAAGCCAATGTTCCCTTACACTCTAACATGCACAGTCTTTTTCCCCAGTGGCATAGTTACCAAATAAATGGTATTGGACCCTGTTATCAACGATCATGAGAATATTTAGTGAACATTCTTATGATGTTAAAAGTCTTTTCAAAGATTATCCTTCTCCCTTTGATCACTGGCCTTTTTTGTTTTCATATTCTTTTTCATTATAGGTTACTACAAGATACTGAATATAGTTCCCTGTGGTATGCATAAAAAATGTGTTGTTTATCTATTTTATATACAGTAGTTAATATTTGCAAATCTCAAGTTCCCAATTTATCCCCTCTCTCCCCTTTCCCCTCGGTTGCCGTAAGTTTGTGTACTATGTCTGACTCTGTTTCTACTTTGTAGATAAGTTCATTTTCATCTTCTCTCTTCTTTTTTTAATTCCACATATGAGTGATATCATGCATTTTTCTTTCTCTTCCTGGCTTACTTAGAATGATGATCTCCAGGTCCATCCATGTTGCTGCAAATGGCATTATTTCATTATTTTATCGGTGAGTAGTATTCCATTGCATAAATATACCACAGCTTCTTTATCCAGTCATCTGTTGATAGACATTTAGGTGGTTTCCATGTCTTGGCTATTGTAAATAGTGCTGCTGTGAACACTGGGGTGCATGCATTTTTTTGAATTAAGGTTCCCTCTGGATATATGTCCAGGAGTGGTGATTGCTGGATCATATGGTAAACCTATTTTTAGTGTTTTGAGGAATCTCCATACTGTTTTCCATAATGGCTGCACCAAACTGCATTCCCACCAACAGTGTACAAGGGTTCCCTTTTCTCCACAGCCTCTCCAGCATTTATTGTTTGTGGACTCTTGAATGGCCATTAAGTTTTAATCTCTGACGTTGGGGAGAAAATAAACTTCACGTTGTTACTCAGAGAACAGTAAGTATTTCTTTAGTAAGATCATAAATTACTCTTTCTGAATGAAATAAAAACATCTACCTGGATACTTACAAAGCGTAGCAATTGCTTTAGAAGAAACGACATCACTACACAAACAGGCCACTTACTGGCATCAACAGTGCTTAAGTCAGACTAACGTTTAGAAAATATTCAGACTTCACTAAATCCTTTAGTTTAAAATATTCACCTAGGCTACTTAATTTTCTACTCTGTATTATAACAAACCAGTACCACTCAAATGGGCATTAGTTTACCTCTATCACTGGAGAATATGATAATCTTCAGACACAACTTAAGTACTGATTTCTGTGACCTGCAGAAAAATGCATTTCCTACATCACTGGCTGTAGCCATTACCCACAATTCCCCCATAACACACTTTGTATCAAAAAAAAAAAAAAAGTGTTAAGAAGCACAGAAAACCCCATTTCCCTTAAGTCAACCAAGGCTGCTTTAAGGCCTTGACTACCACTGCAGCATTGGCATAAGTAGCTGAAAATGCATTGGTGTGATGATGTAAATATGCCAAGAACTACAGAGAGGATCATCCCCTTGATATATGTTGTCCTTTAGATATAAAACTATCAAGTGTAAGTTGATATAAAGCCCAGTAGCTACAGTAAGGTATGCATATGCTATTCCTCATTTTTTAAAGAAGCAAAATATATTTTAAAGGAAGTACACTGCTAAGGACTCAGAGTTTAGCTCAGGTTTGACTCCTTTACTGGGGACCATGGTAGAAGCATACTATACTTGACTGCAAAGGACCTCAGTACTCTTAGTATTCTCGTACTTATGAATAAATCATGTCCTCAAGGTCATGCTGCCAGTCAATCGCAGAGCCTACAGTTGAAGCCTCCTGGTCCTGAAGTCTCTGCTTCTGCCATGATAATATACAGCCTTCCTCAGAAAATCCTTCTGCAACTACTCATGCCTACAAAGCTCATTTTGATCCTTTTAAAATTGTAGTAACTATTCCTTAGGCTTTTTTGATTTAGATA
Source organism: Camelus bactrianus (assembly GCF_048773025.1). Classification (NCBI taxonomy): domain Eukaryota; kingdom Metazoa; phylum Chordata; class Mammalia; order Artiodactyla; family Camelidae; genus Camelus; species Camelus bactrianus. Next base: position 71,107,711 of record NC_133541.1, read on the forward strand.
ATGGTAGGTTAACCCCTCCCAGAGGAAAGTAAGACAGCATTTCTTATTGAGGCCAAATAAACAAACTGGAATCTCCATATCCTTTCAGTCGTTTCCCAGCCCCCAACCAGTGCTATTTCTCAGAATATAACCTTAAGATACTGGGAAGAAGAAAAAAAAGAGGGGTAAGAGATGGTGAAATGTTTAACTGCCCTGTGCTGTGCCATTACCCTTGATCACAGAGATGGACGGAAACCAGTGCACTGAATGCCAACACTGATGCTACAGGCATGCCTGCCAAGGTGTATTTATCAGAACAAGGCTCCTGTCTGCACTGCTCTACTGCTGCCAAAGCCAAGATCATACTGCTGATTTCAAAGCATAAACATAGCTCCTTATGTATGTGTGCCAGGGCCTCTGAGAGGCCAGATGAGTGCAGAGAGTGGATACAGGGACCTCATCCCAAGCTGGAGACTCGATATCTTCCCGAATTTTTTTTTTTTTTTTTGCCATCTTTCTAATAGAGACCACCCCACCTCACAAAGGCTCGTGTTTATTAATGTGATCTTCTCCCCCTACATATTGTCACAATCCTGACTTTTAATGAGAATGTCTTGTTTTTAAGGAGCTCTGAGTTTGCATCTCCTGTGTCTATAAACTTCAGATTGACAGTAATGGATTTTATCAACTAGAATTCAAAGAGCAAATCCACTGTTAAACTACATTCCAGAAGCCCGACCAAGTCACCTACTTTGCCAATGAAAAACTCAACTTTAATAAATTACTACAGGCTCATCTGTGGATTCTATGATTCAAAAATATTATGGTTTATAAACCTAACATAAACAGCTTTCAACCGTCTCTAGGGCAAGATGCTCATTCAATCTGATCCAAATAAAGAAGATATTTGAGTGTCTACTCTAAGGCCAGAGCTAGAGCCAGGAACTACCATAGGAAGTCGCAAGCCAGAGAGGCAAATCAAGTCTGTTGAAACAATGTAAGGACACAGATCTGTCCATCAGCCATACTCATTTTAGAAAGTTATTTTCAAATAGCAAAAGAATCATACCAAATTAAAGGCAGTGAGGATACTAGCAAAAGAATCATACCAAATTAAAGGTAGTGAGGATGCTATCTTACAATAATACTGGAAGACAGACAAATGATATTAACAACAAGAACACAAGCCAATATAGAAAATAAATGTCTTTCAGGTATTCAAAACAATCAAAATGAAATTTTTTAAGTCAATAAGAAATTTTTGTTGGATGGTATTTTCTAGAATAGATTTCATCAGCCATTGCAAACTGCATTTTAAGGAAGAAAAAGAATACGTTTCTTTAAAACTTATTGTATACTAGACCTTGATTGTTGTGCTGCTCTTTTGCGCTCAAATAATATTCAGTATTTGTCTAAACAAAAATACCATTTTCACATGGATCCATTTGACTTGACAGCATAATCCTTCTCACCGTAACAATCAAGCTAGAGCTGGATTTCACCACTGAAGTGGAAATTGGTTCCTAATGGAAACTGCATCAACATTGTGTCAATATAATTTCTGTGCAAAGTCATTTAACATGGCAAGATTCAACACCAACTCTTCACTTTGCAGAATTCCCCTGCAAATTGTCTGTTAGGACATCAGGCATTTTGTCTTTATCCTTGGCTGATTTTCGTTTTTGTTTTATTTTACTAGCTATTATCTTGTTAGTATATTTCAGAAACCTGGCTATTTAATGTAAGCAAGTGAGCCTGTGGTAATGGAAAATGAAAGCCACAATTTATTTTTAGTATTTCTTCTTTTTTTGAAAATGTTAGTTTATACTTCTAACATAATGGGGCATGTGACCTCTGGCTAAGCTGAAGATGTAGCAACCAAGCACCACGGTCACTGGCAATTCCTATGAATTCCCAGGGGAAGCACCTTGCAGCATCCCTTTCTTCTTTAATTTTTGCTCTTTCTATATTTCCATATTTTTAGGTACTTAACAGCTTGCACAGAAAATCAAAAGCACTACAAACTCAAGTTTTACTTTTTCCTAATTGCACATAAATTTGGGCATGCATATGCCGCACTATCTAAAACGCCTTTTAAAACTAATGAATACAAAAGAATCTCATGATCAGAGATTCTAGGAATTCAAGTACTATTAAACAATTGTGTATCAAGGGAAATTTTTGTAGAAACAATAAACACTCCAAAAGACTTGACAAAGAAGGCCAGGATTAACTGAGATTCAGTGGCCTAGAATCATCCGAGAAAACTTAAATTCTTTATATTTATAAACCCCAGGGGATTCTTTAGTAAAGGCTAACCAACTTCACCTTACGCGGGACTTCCAAGAGCCATGTGATAGCTCATTCTAACAATCTAATAGGATTTTAAAACTTCATTCTATGTTTTTGTTATGTTTTATACTTATTTTATGTTTGAAAATCTTCATTCTATGTCTTCTTATCCCAATATGTTTTTTTGTTTTGTTTCCAGAGGGAGGAGGTAATTAGGACAGGGACTCAGGAGAAATTTGTCCAAGCACATCTGTGTAATCCATACTGACATACTAACTATTAAGGACTAGAAAACTGGGAATTTAAGGAAAGAATAATAACTAAAGTTACATTCCCCAAAATACATATGGGAGAACTTTAGTCCAATAAGATATTCCATTAAATAAGGGTTCCACAACTAGGTATCAGCTTTGGTTTCTGCTGCTGGCATGTTAGACATTCAGTTGCAGGAGTACTTAGATCAGTTGCTAAGTACTTAGTACTTAGCTTTGGTGAGTGAGAGCCCACAGTGCTGGGTCACAAGAGTCTCCATTTTTGTGACCACGACCACCACAATTACATGCCTATCACTCTAGGAGTGGGATGGCCAATGACAGGTGCTGGCTGATACAAACCAGGTGAGTTATTTAGTCTAGCTGGTTATAATGCCTCTGCTCTGGTGAGTGTACTCTGGTGGGCATTATCATAAGGTGCAGAGATCTTCACACTTCACACACAATTGACTATGCCTCCACCCCAGATATTCTCATTCTTGTTCTTTAAACCTTTCTCCTTGGCTACCTGAAGTAGTCATTTCCACTGGCCTTAGTCCATTGTTTTCTTCCCTTGAGGCACTCTCCACACAAAGTGGGCAGCCAGGCACGTCCCCACAGTTCTGCTCATTCTGCATTTTTGCTCCAGTCTCCACTAAAGTCACCACTAAGTGGGGCGTTAGTGCAGCTATCTTCCATTTTCAGTTTACATTCACATATTCAGCCAGTCATTCATAAGCAAAGCTTGGCTGTATCCTCTTCTGCTAGTTAGTCTTAAAGAGATTTCCCAAATGTCCCTTAAGTGTGACTTGAGGAAGAATCAGTATCTGAGACACTGGGAAACAAGGTGACCAAAAACCTAAAACTTTAGAATTAGCAACGATATTGGGCAAGAAATGAAAGCTACAACTTTAAGTGCATAGTCACAGATTAGGTTCATGAGTTGAGTCGAGTCAGGACTCAGATTAAATAGATAAATTTCAAAAGAGGATACACTGGCTTACTAACTGGGAGCTCCAAAGGGATGAACTGACTTCAGACACAGCTGGATCCAAGCTCTCAAACAATGTGATTAGCAATCTGTTTCTTCTCATCTCAGATCTTTCCCTCTCCACGTTATCTTCATTTTCAGGTGTGTTCTTCCATTTTGGTAACAAAGATGGCTACCACCATGTGGCCTTACGTTGCTAGAAAGTTAGTTTCAGCTAAATTTCCCAAAATGATTCTGATTCATCTGGCTTAGGTCATGAGCCTATCCTTAAATCAATCCTTGCAGATAAAGAATGTGAGGTATTCCTATTGCTAGACCTACGAGTACCAATCTCTGAAGCAGGGTACTTGAGTTCTGAGGAGAAGCCAACCATAGCAAAGCAGAGAAAAAGGGAATTTGCCATGAAAAATAGAGTTCTGAGACTCTGTTATTTACAGAAGATAAAGCATGAAGGGCAGGTAAAAATGCAACACCAAAGATGATTATTATGTTTTTTAGAAAATCTTTCACCACCTTGTTTTTGCTACACTGAGTCTCTGCTCAGTGATTCAAGGATCACAAAATGACACACACTTTCTCTTAAGTCTATCATATTTCTTATTAGAAGTTAACACTGAGTAGCTATAGTTTTCTTATAAGGGTGTATCAATAAAAATTTTTCTTCTCCAGATAGACTGTAGCCTGAATTTGTTTTCTACCTTAACAATCACCAGCCCTCCTCTTTGCTTTGTTTTCTGTACAAGTACCCTATATCTTACACAGAAATAAACTTAGAAGGATTACTGGATGTAACTGCAGTCCTTATGTGAGCCACTCAATTGGCAATTTGTTTTTTCTGCTATTTTCTGGACACTTTCAAACACACAGATGAGACTGTGAGAAGCACTTACTTTCCTTTCTCTTAGCTAGGAGCTGAGCTGCTTCTTGTTTCTACATTAATGTGGCGTTATCGTTGGAAAGTTTTCGTTTTGATTATCACTGGTGGCATCGCTGCCATTCTCCATGGCTGCTCAGCAAAGTGTTCTGGAATGCCCTGTTATAATCAAAAAAGTAAAGTAACTTCGGCATTCCTTATAATCCAACTTACCAAGGTACTTTCAGTTTGGCAGATTCTTAACGCTATAACCATTTGCAGGATTGAAAGAAGACATTCATTATTCAATTTTATACTTGTGTCTCAACACTGGATCACAATGCCTGAAGCGCCTGTAATTAATAACATTCTTATAATGACGTTGCAAGTAACATAACTCTACTAGATTGTACTATATGCAAGGTCATTACAAGATCATATGTGTATTAATGGCATTTAGATCAATGTAAATAAAACTATCAATTTCATCACTGTGATTAGCCTTTCTTCATTTTTATTAACATTTTTTAATAATTTAAGATTTTCAGCAACTTGTCAAGTAGGGAGAGTGCATATAAGCACTCATGAAGTTTCATGACATCCTGCCCTATAGGCAAGGGCTGAGTTGGAAAGTTTGATACAGACCTACAGGATGGAGATGACAGGACCCTGAAATAGAGACCAGATGATGTCTCTCAGTCCTCAGAAGCCAGGTGGACTCAATTTTACAGTGAGTGGCAAGGTCAGGAGTGAAAGGACAGACCTGGAGATAACTAATGGAACATGATGTCCCCAAATATACAGGGAAACAACAAGGGTACAAATCTACATGCATTATGAAAAGAAATCAAAGATGAATGGTCAGGAAGTTGAAGGTAGTTACATCTGTCTGTCATTTTTCAGACAGACCTACTGACAGAAGATGTGGCCAGATCCTTGGGAGGAGAAAGCTAACAAAACCATGGGAAGTATGTATTATAATAATTTTCCCAGTTATTCCTCAAAGAGATATATGGTCATTTACTCAAGGAAGTGTGCCTTTAGGGAAGACAACTACCCTCTCATTTTGAGTATTGTTGGATACAGGTTTCAAAACAATATTCACATATGGATGCACGCATAAGCTCACATCTGAACCCAGGCAGCCTTACTCCAGAAAGTCTTTGCTCTTAACCATTCCCCTACATGGTGCTCTGCCAAATGAACGAAGAAACCACTTTTTCTGCTCTTTTTTCTCCCTCTTGTTCTCTCTCCTTCCCAAGAAATACCTTCTTTTTTAGCATCTTCCTGTCATTCTATTTGATCCTGGTTATGTGCAGAGGTAGGGACACTAGCAGTCTTCAGTAGTGATTTTAGTTTAAGCATTATGCTAAGTCTTTTGCATACATTTTATTACTTAAACATCTTAACTTACTGAGCTATAGATTTTCTCCATTGCATGAAGACTGCATACAAGAGCGATTAAGGGTTGAGAGCTTCTACAGGCAGGCTGCCTAGGCTCAGACCTCAGCACTGAACCTTTTTATCCTCATGGAACAAACAGCCCCAAGGACTGGACATCTTTGGATTCCTTATGCACATTTTTTAAGTTTTGGGTTTTTCTAAATATGTCATTCATTCTAAATGCTTCATTATTAACAAGGGAGATTGAAAAGTTGCTCTTCCACTGCTTTGCCCAGACCAGCGGCAATCAGTAACAACAGGGGATCCTTGAAGCAAAAGTGTGTTGTCCTTCTTAGTTCAAACTGTGTGAAAGGCAGAGAATGGCCACCAAAAGGTCCCAATTCTTGGAAACTGTGACTCTTATCTGACATATTCACATTTCTCAATGTAATTAAGGGTACAGAATCTATCCAGGTGGGCCAGTCTAAATCCTGAAAAGCACAGAACCTTTCCTGGCTGAGTCAGAGCAGTGAGACACTGCTGCAGTTGAACATGGAAGAAGAGGACCGCAAGCCAAGGAAAGCAGGTGGTCTCTAGACGCTGGAAAAGGCAAGGAAATGAATTCTCCATGAGCCTCCAGGAAAAAAAAGCAGCCATACAGATGCCTTGATTTTACTCCAGGGAGACTCACGTTGGATTTCTAACTAACTTACAGAACTCTAAGAAAACAGACAAGTGCTGCTTTACGTCACTAAATTTGTGCTAATTTGTTCTAGGAGCAATAGAAAAATAACAGTGTTAAAAGAAAAGATACAACTTCTGAGTTCACAGCATTGCTAGCAGTCCTTATAGGGAGAAAAATCTTGACATTTTTTGTTTACTTTTAAAGATAAAATCTTACCAGGTGAGAATGGGTGTTATCTGCATCCATTTTTATCTGTGTATTTACTGCCCTTGAATTCAGTTGTGGAGAAGAATCAATTTCATACTATATATCTTTTGCTTAACTTGTTTGGAAAAAAGTGTTCCACTATCATGATCTTTTAAATTTGACAAGGTGTGGATGTGTAAAACATGGAAGCAGTCTTCCTTAAAACAATTTTTAAAATAAGAAACATCAAAGTTCATTTTAAAACTAACTTTAACAGCTGCTTACCAATTATATAAAGCTGCTTACCATATATATATATAAAATACACCAAGAGTACCAGGCAGAACTGTGATATGCATGGAGACATTTATTAGCTATTTACCATTATTCTAGTTTGCGCTGAACTCTGATCCTTTCAGGTTTAATAGCCTTCTGCTGTCCTGATAGGACTGTATCCAACTGTACAGACACAGAATGTCTCAGGTCATTAAAGGGAGAAGCATTTACTCTAGCAAATTTTAGTGTGCTCTGCACTCCTTTTCAAGTAAAGCTAAAGAATATGCATAAACACAATTTTGTTCTTTATGGGAGCTGTTTTATTATCATTATTAAGGTCTCTGGTTATAACCTCCTTAGGCTCTGTCATCTCTTTTAAAAAAAAATTCCCTTCCCCGATTGGTGTGTGTTATTGTTATAACAACTTGAAAATAAATCATGACACAATGTATAATCTCCCTTCTGTTAATTAAAAAACAAACCAGTTTCATGAAAACAGCTTTTCTCTGAAAAGAAAAAAACCTCATCCAGTATTTATACTAATTATCCTTTCTTTTAGAACTAGAGAAAAATCAAATGCAAGACCAAAAGTTTTTTTCCCATTTTTCCTTTTTACATTTATGTTTTTAAATTATTTCAAAATGTTAGAATAAACTTTTATTTACAGCATAGAAGATACTTCTTCCTCCAAGATTTCTCCTAATTTTAAAATTTGTTTTGAAGATGGAGACGAGAAAATTGCAGAAAACTGCTTAAAAAATAGATGACTATGTTAAGAGTTGTTACTTACTGGTTACCTACTTTGTTCCAGTATTGCTATTTGCTTTTGTCCTATTATTTCATTGTACTTTTTTTTTAAGAACACTAAAAGTTAGGTGAAATTATATCCATTTTACAAATTAGGAAACTGAGGTTATGTTAAGAGACTATGCAAGACCACTAACTGATTATTTGAATTGGACATACAAGATGCAAAGATTTAATCCAGACCTATCTGACAGCAAAGACAATGTTTTTTTCACCAGTAAACATGAGATCATCTGTGACCAGTTTATAGTTATTTTCTATTTGGGGGCAAGAAATGGGCATTGTGCAATAGTGCTGCAAAGTCTCCCTTTAAACAAATATTTTAAAAGATAAAAGTCTATTTTATAAAAAAAATATAAAGTAAACATGAAATGGTAAGTTGCTATCAGGTGATATGCAGTATGGTCAAAATGTTGATGGCAATGCAGGAAGTTTGGGTTATACTTCAGGAGAGAACCCTGACACTGTTCTACAGTAACCACAGTTAGTTAAAGCCTAACATCCCGCCTGGCCTCTGATGATGAGGCGCTTCAGCATCACAGCCAACTCACCTACATCATTAACTCCTGACTCTCCCTCACAGAAGTCTCAAAAACTGAATATGCCCTAAGTTTATAAATTATTGTTCAGGCTGCTACCACAGATGTTCAAAGAGATCAAACTCTGTCCTATCATTTGGTGTTTCTATGGACTCTGAAATTTTAAGCACTTTTTGAAGACCCAGCATTCAGAAAATAGACACTACATTAATTCTGTGATTCAATTGTGTTGTGAATCATGGAATCCAGAGATTGTGGACTTTAGAGCACTGATTTCATCATGAGAAACCTAAGAAAAACCGATGTTTTTTTTTTTTTCCTTGATGAGTAAGAGAGAGTGAGCTGTTTTGATAAGTATAACACCAACGTATCAGCAGACCTCAACATAAGACCACTGAGGATCAAGTGTTAGTGTGTATCACCTACTCAAAAAGTCAAAGTCAGTCTTCCGGCTTTCCTAAGGCTACTCGGTTTCTACAATAGTTTTTTCACAAAATCTAAAAACTGCTGGGCCTTTCACTGCCCACTGGGGGAATACACCCTGGCTCTGAATGCCACCAACATGAGGCACTTTCTCAAAAGTAAAGTGAAAGTGGCTTTTAGTGTGAAGTTTTGCGTAACAAGCAGAGACTCAGCTACTACCTAGGGCATGCTTGTGGAGTTCCTAAAGAACCACTTGTGCAAGTCAGGTCTCTCAGCCTGGATATTTGCACCTAAATGTCACCTCAAAGGGTTCCTTAGTCACAAACTGGTCTGGGATATTGATAATTCAATCCTATATTATACGCTTAAATTACAACTCCAGGAATCTTGGATCATTTCAAAAGAACTCTTACCTATAACCAAAGGACATCAAAAATGGAAATAATCTAGTATCCAATTCACTCTTTCTTTCTCCCTCCCTCCCTCTCTCGCACACATACCTGCACACACTCCTGGGAGAAACAGCTTCCAACGACCAAGAAAAGCAAGTCTGATCCCTGGGCAACCACGGTTCAGACGGCTTATTTCTAGAGCTTAAGCACTTGACACCACTTAGTAAAGTACTACACCCAAGTTTTAAATGGTGTCTTCAGATTCAGAGAGGCAGTAAATTGACAAAACACAGTACTTCCCCCTTATCTAATGGCACAGCTATACAATGTGCCATCCCTGAGGCATACCTGACTGTGTTACACGTGAGTTTCTGAAACCTCTGAAAAGATCACAGGGAAATAGGTGATGTAATCTAGGAAAATAAAGTAATTTCAGTCTCTAAGTGACGGTTCTTTTAATAACTTGGTAAGAGTACTATTAAGATCTTAAGTGGATCAGATAACCTTTTTCTATCTTATTTGCCTTATTTCACAAGTCCTCCATGATTAAATTTGAGTAACAGGTGGAGACAGACATGCCACTGGTATTTGGGAAAGACTGAAAAATAAAGATGTTCATCATTCAAGAATTAAATTTGTCATTTATAACAACAATCTTAATACAACAAAACACGTTCAAGTCAAATTTTCAATAAATTTCCATAGTCCCACCATTGTCGTAAAATATTTGAATCACTCTAGATGTAATATGAATGTAATATAGTTTCATGATTTCTGGGAACTTACTATCTTGAATCTCAAATCTGTAAAGCCTAATTTTTTTCTCATTAAATGATCTCTGAAAAGTCTTTAACCAAAGTTAATCATTGGTCTAATTGAATGCACCAATCTCTTTATTACAGCAAAAACAAGATACAGAATGTAAACTGCAATTAAAACTCTAAAAAGCATTTCTTTAAAACAAACAAACTCAACTCCAACAGAGAATTTAAGAAAACCTCAAAAATGTTTACACTATTTGAGTCTCAGCTGTGGACATGGTGCTACACTTCCCCCAAAAACTTGAGTGGGTTCCTTACAAATGAAGGCCATCTTCTATGTAATCCAATATGAAAACTGAAGAAAGGAAATCAGTATTTACACATTACTGATTCTGTGTCCTTTATTTTGCATCCTATCAGGAGTCTCAGGATTTAAACTTGTCCCATTATCGATAATGTTCACTTTGATCACTTGACCAGAGTAATGTTAACCAGGCTTCGTCACTAAGAAGTCACCCTCTTCCCTTTTGTAATGAACACGTATTTTGTTGGAAGTTATTTCGAGGCTCTGCAAAAATTCCATTTCTAATAATAAACTGAATTTATTGGTTTGCTTATATAAATATGAATATAAGGATACCTACTTTATTCAATGAGTCAAGATCCATTTTTTCAGATTTAACCCTTGGAAACCCCATCAAAGCTGGCTCCTATTTACTTTCAACATATCCCCATCATTCATGAACACTTCTTTACTTTGTATTTCAAAAAGGAGTTCCAGTCTCGTCTGGTATGTTCCCTATCCCAGCCCAGGCATTTCTTCATGGATGGAACCCTGGTTCCTTTTGGTGGACAAATGTTCAGAGATCAAAGGCTCTATGTCGCTAACTGCTATTGAGATGAGCTGTTTCCACTCAATCTCAGGGGAGAGAGCTAGGGACTATGTTTAAGTGAAGATATACATGCACACACAGATGTGTGCAAATGTTTACAAATACACACTTTTGTCCATTTATTTCCATATCCCATCTTTTGTGCTACTGCTGTCCTTGCTTTTACATATGCTATAAAACCAAAGAGCATTGATGCTTTTAGGGTTTTTTGCTTTTGGTTGATTTTTTTTTTTTTTTTTTTTTGGTTTTTGGTTTTTAATTGCTCTAAAAGGTAAGTAAATCAAAACCAAAGATAATTATTTTTTCTTGTTTTTCTGCATCATTGCCAGCAGTTAGTATTATCAGATTTGGGGGTTTGGCCACATAAATAAGTGCATAACAGCATCTCACTGCTGTTTTAATTTGAATTTCTGTAATGATAAATAATGTTTAGCATCTTTTAATATGCATACTCGCCATACATACATCTTCTTTTAAGTATGAGTTTGAACCTTTTACCCATTTTCTTGTGTTTATTTTCTTACTTTTGAGTTTTAACAATTCTTGATATAACTTTTGACTCCTTTAACAGGTAAGTAGATTGCAAGTATTTCCTCAGTCTGTTGTTAGTCATTGCATTCTCTTTAAAAATGTCCTTTTCAGAGCAAATGTTTTTAATTTTGATAAAATCCAATCACCTTTTTTTCACCTTCTCAGAGGTAACATATTTTTTGTGTCTAAAATGAAACTTGAATTGTGCCCTGGGGGCCACGGGGCTTGCTGCTTTCCTCTCCGAAACTAAGGCTTTCCTTTCACAAGGGAGTGAGGCCCCTAGAGCCCCTGCCCCGGGGGCCACCCCTCCTCCCAGGACTCCACCTCCAGCCAGGCTTCCCATCTCCCACCTGGCCTCCCATCTTTCCTGTGAGGACCCTTTGGAGGTTCGTGGAGAAAAGCCTGTGAATGGGTGCAAATTCCCTTCTGTCCTTGGCAAGATAGAGAGGTTATCCTCTCACTGGAATTCATGCTCAGCCTCTAGGAAGTGGTTACAAAGTTAAACGGATTCTTGCCCGTGTGCCATCCTGCCATATCCTGCACAGTTGTGTCTGATACCCTTAGAGGGGCCTGTTTTTCACTAGAAATCAGGTAACTTGCTTGTCCTGTGACTTCAGCTCTCTAGTAGGTACAAAAAAAGTTTTAATTTTTGGTTTATTTAGTTTGAGAGTGACATACTTTTTGCAACTTTCTATATGCCAGGTAGAAGGAGAACTCTGGATAACCTCTTAAGTTGTTTTACGTTCAAAACTCAGTAATAGTAAATTCTTCAAATAATTAACCAAACATGCTATGCATGCATTTGTGCACATACAGATACATGAAAGTGAAGAGAGGCAAGTTTTCACTTTATTCTAATAAGTAAAGTTACAAAGAGGTTAATGAAGAATTTCAAAAACACTAAAGTGTGACACAATTTATTGTACAATTTAGGCCAATTTCATAGTTGATTTACACACTGGCATTTTTTATTAGACTGCCAGCGAGCATGAGATATCAAACTATGGGCCCGCATGAAGCCTGTAAAGAGGACAGGAATATATATCAAATGTAAGTTACTACTGGAAGGAATTGCTGATTACCTGTCCTTTACCCTCAATTATTAAAGATTAATGTTTTACAGCACAATCTGAGGGAAGCACAGCCTGGGAATCCCATCTCTGCTCTCTCTATACTGTAGATGAACAAATACCAATACCTTATGAATTCTGCTCTTCAAATAGTCCAGAGTGCTTTTGGTATTTTGCCTTGTAGCATTAGTTTTATGGCTTTGCCCAAGCCAACTACTGAAATAAATGTCTCCTTCAAAAACAAATACTTCAAAAAATAAGTCAAAACCCCTAAAGAAATCAAAAGTAACCATCAAAATTACGGTGTCATCACACCAAAAATGCAGCCAATGATACCATCAACATCACATGGGCTGCAGACAGTCCACCAGCAACAGGGTGGCTGCAAACGACTAACCAGCGCAGTAGAAAACCTGCTGAGAAAGACTGAACCATGCAAACAGGGGGAGGGAAAAGCTGAAGAACAGTGTGAGTGCTCGGCTCCCGGTGTTAGAACAGGCAGATAGCTAGATATGAGCAGAGAAAGGGGGACACAGACCAAATGGTAGGAATTGGGCAGAAAGGAGGCGCACAGGCCAAATGCAGGAAACCACACATCGTGTAAACAGCAGGGATCCTTGGGCAGAGAAAGAAAAGCAGGAACCTTGGGGCTGATAAGGGATCATGCCTTTTGGGATGACAAGCGGCCTGAAGAAGAACAAAGAAAGGTGAGAAAAGGCAGGAATTTCTAGTGTCTGAATGTAACCTTTTGCTCATTATGCCCTCATTTCAATAAAATTAGCCTTGCAGATCAGAAGTACCCATCATGCACCAACGCCATGACACTTCCGATCCAGACTAAATTAGGACAAAAGTCCCTCCTCCCTTTGGGAAGGTGGAGAGTGGATGATAATCAGGGAATGTGACCCCAAACCCTTCCCTCCCCAATGAATATTCCGCCCATTCATTTTTACACCCTATGTAGCTAACTTGCCAAAGAAACTCAGGGCAGCTGCTCACCTGAGCCTTCCCGCTCTCCCCTTGAGAGTGTATTATCCATCCTTTAATAAATCCTCACTTTACCTTTTTTTAATCTCTAAGTCTTGTCTCTGAATTCTTTCTGGGATGGGACAAGAACCTGGAACACCAGCTGCATCTATCGGCAACACTGGTGCACAGAATACACCAGGGAAAGGGATGCTCATGGTGCCTGGCATCATTCCTCACTCTGGGGACTGGGATTTAAGCCCTTGTTACAGTGACAGCCTGGGGTAATGCATTCCTCTCGCTAAAATAAGTTTCTCATCAGACCTATCCTAAGAGCTTACAACTCTTCACTGCGAGTATCTCTATACTGGAGGAAACGCTCAGTTTATATCATTTAAACAAAGCCCCCTACAACTGAGTTCCCTTACTGAGGTTATGATTCACCTCTCCATCTAAAACTATTCCTTTGTTTGTCTCCTCTGACCTGAATCCCTTTCTTGTCCCCTCTGACCTCAATCCTGTGCTAACTGAACACTAAACCATAGTCAGATGACTAAGACAACTGTTATTGATAACATCAGTGTACTAACATCGCTTTGTAGATATCATTAACATACAGACTCAGGTTTTCCCCCCAGGGCCAGGTGAGTTCACAGAACCACGAACCATGGACCACCCTCACACAGAATCGTAAACTGGAGACATCCTGACTCCAGATACCACGGTTAGGCAATGTCACAAAAAAAGTCACAAGATGATGATTTTCTTTCACAGTTTCTTGTTCTTCCCCTTTAAAACATCCCTAACTCAAAGATCAAGATGAAGGTGATCTGAGATTTGTCTCCCACTCCCTTACTTGGTGCTCTGCAAAAAAAAAAAAAAAAAAAAACCGTCCTTCCCTGCAAACACCTTCTTGTCAGAGTTTAGCTTTCTGTGTCACAGGCAACCCTTGCTTGATAACGTCATGAGAGAAAAGCAAGCATCCTGCATAGTCACCAAGAACTTTAAACTTCAAATCACATCAACAGCATAGAGAGTATTCTGACTGATTAGGATGGAGCAGCAATATATCCAGGACAATGTAAAGCCATGCACAAAACTCAAACTCACACACATACACAAAAGGAATTCATTTTTTTCCCATACAGAATTTATGAAATTCGCCCTTTGTTTTTTCACTTTGATTCCTATCAATCCTATTTCTCCCTCCCTCCCTTTCTCAAAAACTTTCCCATGATGAAAAACTCCTTCTTGTCCAACTCCATTATCTTTTCTAAACGCTGCCACATTTCAATCCCTCTTTACAGTCTATCAGTAAACTCATCATTAACCGTGGAATTAATCTTTCTTTGCCCAATATATACATACTCCCCTTTCCACTGCTGTCTTCTTCCATTTTTCTTCCTTTTTTCAAAGTGAGACTTTCCTTTTTTTTTTTTTTCTTTCCAGCTCCATAGATTCTCAATCATCTGCCTCTTTCACATGTCTACCCACAGACACTGATGTTTAAAAACTGGAATGAAATGCTGTCTGTATTACTGCTGAGTCATTCTTAGTGAAAACTTTCCTAGAAGTTAAAGCATCAAAAGGGAAAAGTAGCAGTTGTGAAGACCAAGACTCAGTGACTCAGTTTACTCTAGCTGAACAATCACTACTACATGTATTCTGCTCAGTCCAAGTGATCTCAGCGTTTTCACCCTATTTGTTAATGAAATAAAACTATTCAAAAGGATAGTACTGACTCATCAGGCTACTGTGGCTTCAAATTCAACATGCAGAGAAAATCATAGGGTATTATTACAACTGGTTTACAGAGTCTAGGGAGTAGCTTTATTTTCCTACAAACACTGTCTTTAAACACACTCTGCTCAATAGCTGCTCCCATTTTACACATATCACATGACTTCTGAGTCATTCTAAAGGATCAAAATCCATGGTCAGTAAGTAAGATTCGCCTTCAGGTATTGAAGAACTTCACTGATTTTAAATCAAAACTTCCATCTCCTTTCCAACCCAAAGCTCTCCTCCTCCAGTACGAGCCTGAACCATGGAGCTATAGTGGGAGAGGTAACACCTGCTCTTTCACTTCCACTTGACCTCTTTCCCTGCCATTTTCCAGCTTCTTCTTGAGCCTGCGAGAAGTTTAGAGAAAGCAGATGAAATTTTATATTCACATTTCTCTCTTGCTGACTCACACTGGGTGACCTCTGGCATTCCTCTGCACAGCAGGCACGTGGCCTTTTGAAGGTGCAGCACAGGTGGAGTTCCCTGGAGGTCCTGTGAGGACTTTGGCCTTCTGCATTTTCTAGAATGGGCTATTACAGTCTTGGGATCCACCCGTGCTCACATCCTACCCCCCCCCACCCCCGAAGCATGCGATCCAGTCTTTTACTTCTGAATTCTCCTTGCCCCAACATGCTACGATATTGCTTTTAACTTACTATCTCTGCCAGTCAGAGTGGAGGACAGAGGCAGTCCTTTTCCATTATGTCGCCTGATTCCAGTGGCTTTCCTGTTTTTAAACTTCATGGTAGTTCTTTGTTTATTAATGTTTTTCCCATGTAAATAAAGTATACTACAGATGAAGGACTGATACTCCCCACAACACTGGCACATATGCTCAACAAGTAAAAGCTGGTATTCTCAGACATACCACTGCAGAGCTGATCAGACTCTGCTTTTCTTTTCTTTATGAAAGCACTTTATTAATGTCCATTTGGAAGGTATCTGGAAGTAAGATTAATGTCTTTGACTCCTTATAATCATAAATCTATCCTTCCAGGATACAGAGAATGCTACCAACGTTGTGACGCTTCTTTTTTGACAATATCAAAGGTAAACACACAACCATAAATTCACCTTACCTAAGGAATTTGACTCTGCTTGTCATTTAAAAGTCTTTTACAACCAAGAACCTGAATGTCAGGTCTATTCAGAATAATGAATTTGAAATTGCCAGTGACAAAACCTCTAACTGTCAGCTTCTATTTATACAGGAAAAAGAACAGAGGGCAGTGGATTTTACAGATTTGACACTGAAGCGTTTCATCACTGCAGACCTCAAACAGTGTCGAAAGCAAAAATGCCACATAATTCACACGTAGGCCAACACAGGCCACAGCATTCAACTTTTTTCCTTTTAAATGCTCCTTTATACAAGTTGGAGTTTGCTTAAAATGCCAGGCTCCACAGCACCAGTTACATACACCTAAACGCCATTTGCATAGGACACTGAATACACCAGGAACAAATATTTAGCTTTGTGTCTCCTATTTGTTTAGAGAATACCTGTCTAGTTCAAAGAGAAGGCTCTTTTGAAGAAGGGGATGTGGTCCAGGGCTGCCTCCAAGGCAGAACTGACACGGGGAAAACCACGGTACACTAACCCCTTTCTCCTGGGCTCCTTGTGGGTGAGGCCACGCTGAGACAAACATTGCATACAGTCTTGAAAGGATGAACACCTGCACACACACCCATGGGGGAAAGCATGAGAGTTTCCTGACATTCTCTACCTTTTGTTTGCTCCTCCCCGTTAATTCTCCAAAATTCTGCACCTTTTGCTCCAGGATGAGGACCTGAACAGAAAATACCACAGATCCCCATGCCTTCTGCCCTTCCGTGTGGCTGAGTCAGCTGAGAGCCCAGCAGGCTATAGGAGGGAAAGACAGAGCACAGAGTTCTCCAGCTCCGGCTGTGAAAGTGCCCTTGGATTGGCAGTACCCTCTACCCCAGTGAAGGTCACGGTTTCTCCCAAGGTAGCTGCTCTCCACACAGCTGTCTTCTTTCAGGTTATAAAAACCACTCCCTTCCCTTGTTTCTTCAGATCAAGAGTATTTACAGCTGTTATCAGCCCCAGGCTACAACCTTCCACCACTTTAAAAACCATTCCCTTTATTGAGTCATCCTTGAATTTCGGAATTTGGAGTGTGTCACTGCTTCCTGCTGGAACCCTGGCTGACCTGAGGGTGGACAAGACCTGCTTCATCCCCCACCACTCACTGAGTAGCTTGATTGATGCATGGCCAGGACACATAATAAACCTTTAATTCATGAATGAATGAAAAAGGAAGGAAAGGAGGAGGAAAAAAATTGCTTACAGGACTGGTTATTTTAAATTAACAGTGGCTTTCACGTTCCCTCCTTTGGTGATGACACCAAAGGGACATTTAGATCAATTATAGTGAGTCTCTGCCTTCCATCTCCCCTCCAACATCTCACCTAGACTCTGAAAATTGCTTTGACTCTCTCCATTTTGATTTTAGATCTCCTACAGTTCACTTCCTGTATAGCAGTCAGGTTGATTTTCCTAAAGACGCGTATCAACCCTGTAGCTCCCAAGGTCCTCACAAGTTTGTAGATCAAATCACCTGACATAAAATTCTCTTTTGTTAGTTTCTTCCATCATCCTTAGATTCATCTGTCAAATCCTTCATGTAAACCTTCAAACCTCATGCCAGCCACACTGAACCACTTCGTTTTCCCAAAGGTATCGTGTTTTTTCTTGTGATCCTGCCCGCATGCTTTTGTTCTTTTTCCCTTCACTCATTCTTTGCCAGAATACTTCCTATAAATTCGTCCAGACCCAAAACAAGCATCATCTAATCCCACAATTTGAGGGCCCTTTCAGGATCCCCCTGAGCTTCCACAGCACCCCATGCTTTCTTACCTCTAGGTACTGCAACGTGCTCTTTATTTCACTATCTCCTTCCAATATCCATTATCTGTCTGGCACACAAACAGTGCACGATTTTTGTCCAGTGGATGAAGGAACCAGTCAAGATGATCGATATGAGCATAACTGCTACTTGATTCAAACCCTACTCCCCCATCCTGCTCACTCATTCATATATCCTAAAGGCCCTACACTCTGACAATCATCTGGCACGTATTCTCCAGAATAAAGAACTTCTTGTGCAGTGGAGACATGTTCTTGGGTCAAATAAATTATGAACGCACATAAGGAGAAAATATTAGTGATCATGGAGGAAAATGAGTAAGAAATTTATCAAGTGACAAAGTGTAAAACTCCTTGTCTTTACAACACTTAAGGTAAAATAGTTCCTTATTTTATAGTCCCTTGAGGAATGTAACATTTGACATTTTCACGTACTATTAAGGTTTTGAATCAGTCAGAGATTTTGTTTTCATCACTTCAGTATCAAGTGGTTGGCTAACACAATTGAAAAGAGAATTTATTAGAAAATTATCTGGCTACTTATAGCATCAGTGAGAGTAACAGAAGATCAAAAACTGAGTAGAAGGAGGAAAGCAGGGACGCCCCTGAGGTCACGGCCACCGGAGCTGCTGAGCAGCCTCAGGAGGCTGCCACCCCTGGAATGCGTGAACTCCACTGTTCTGTTCTCTGTCCCTGAACTCCGTGCAGAGCACCTGGATATACACTGAGATTCTGACACCAGGGGAGGCAAAGATCTCTAAAAGGAAATCAAAAGCCATTACCAACAGAATGGCAACTAGGAATGCTGAGGTAAAAATACAAAGCCACTATGTGAAACAACAAATATCCAGTGAAATTAGGTTTAGTAATTTTTTTAACTTTTAGACAATTTTTAAAACTTAAAACACACATTAGTTAATAAGAGAGGTAATGGTGGACTTAGGGAGTTCAAAATGCAGGCCACAGAAATAAGTCTGGTGAAGGACTAAAAGAAAATCATTTTTAAATGTGTTTTACAGAAACAAACTCACAGAAATAGTAGACAAACCTACAGTTACCAGGTGGAAAAGCGGGGGGAAGGGATACACTGAGAGTTCAAGAATTGCTAATATTAACTACTATATATAAAATTGATTTTAAAAAACCAAATTTATTCTGTATAGCACAGGGAACTATATTCAATATCTTGTAGAAAACTATAATGAAAAAGAATATAAAAACAAATGTATGTATATGTGTGACTGAAACATTATGCTGTACACCAGAAACTGACACAACATAACTGGCTATACTTTAACAAATAATAATTAAAAAAATACTTAGTCAATATCAAAAAAGTGTTCTGTATCATAAAATTCCATTAATCCAGATCTAAGTTACTATACAAAAACTAAAGTAAAAACTCTTCTAAGTATTTCATTATTTAATGATTTGTTTGTAATATAAAGGCATTTAGTTTTTAAAGGATTTTTCTTCTATTTAAATATCTCAGATTATTTTCCTTTTTCTTTTTTCCCCGGTTTCAGTAGAAGAATATGGCTAATCCAAGGGCAACTGCAGTGGAATAAAGACATCTGATGCACCAAAGAAATATGGAGTGATAGGAACTGTTCAGAAAAGGAGTTTATCAATCAAGCAGGATGTTCTTATTCTGTGTTGTGCCAATCGTGATGCGCAAATCAAACACTGTGCTTTCTGTTGCTGTTGCTGTTTCACATAGCTTGCAGAACATAATTACAGAATTACAGGCTGTCTACCCAGGATGGACGTCTCATCTCAAAATAAACTGATCACACATAGCTTGTCCCATTTGTTTTGGTCCCTTTAACATCAATTACAATGGCTGTCAGTTTGACACAATTTTAGGACAAAAATAAGATTATACCTGGTTATGTATCACCATGGAAGGAAAATTCAATGTTTCTCAGCTCTATCATACTAGCCTTTTCCATCTACCTTCAACCTCTATGGTCTTCTCAGGAAAGGAGGCATCAGAGTGACAAGGGCCTAGCAGTGAGCTCCAAGACAACACTGACACGTTTTCATGCACACAAGCCTCATCTCTTCGTTACTCTGAGGACTCTCTGGACTATAAACCAACTCACACAAACCTAAGTCAAAAGGCAGTTGTTTATGTGACCAAATGGTAAATGTGACTCTGCATTTTGTCAGAGGTGACTAGGACCTCAAATGAAAAACAGAGACTTTAAACAGTCCCCATTAAGAAGAGTACCCCAACTGTTAGTGAACATTACAGGTTAAAGTTACTGGAAAGCAGACTCTGAGACAGTTTAGGGTTAAGATACTGATAACGGAGCATCAGTTAAATCAACAATCCTGGAAGGGCAGGAATCAGAATTGAGCAGAGGAAGAGGCCAAACAGCTGTAAGGTCTGACAGCCTCACCAGAGCTGAACTGACCCTTTGGAGTGGACCTGCTTTGGAACAAAACAAAATGAGCCTTTATACCTTGGCCTCCATCAGTCACTGGATGTGAAATGACCCTGAGAGGACAAGACTTTGTATGAGATGGCTGTGCCACTGAGACATCATTCAATAGGTGAAGATTATTTGCTGCAGCACCTGAGGTAACAAGTCCTCCCCTCAAGAGGGATCTGGTGGTCCACAGTCCTACTACAAAGACTCCCTGTGCACCACTGAGAGTCCTACCTGCCTATATCCTCAAGGAACAGCATCTTCAGAAATCTAGAAGCCTCACTTCTTGAGAGAAATGTAAAAGAAGCTTTGAGAGTGAAACTGCTGTCCAGTCCACAACCGACACTGATTTGCACCTTCTTCCACTACCCCTGCAGCATTCCCCGACTCTCAGCTCCCACCTCTTCTGGTCTCAGGGCTTATTTGGTGACATGATCCAAACTCTGATCCCGGAGAGGACTGGGTCCCCATTTGGCATGCTATTCTCAGGCTGGGGTTGCTATAACTGTTCATTTATAGAATAAAATGGACAAGAGGAATGTCTTACTCTGTTCAGGCTGCCCTAACAGAATACACAGACTAACAGACATTTATCTCCTCACAGTTCTGGAGGCGGAATTCTAAGACCAAGGTCCAACAGAGTTGATTTATGGTTAGGCCCCTCTTCCTAGCATACAGATGGCCACCTTCCTACCATGCCCTCTCACAGCCTTTCCTCTACACATGCAGGGAGATCTGTGAGCTCTGGTTTCTCTTCCTCTTTTCTAAGTTTACCAGTCTTGTTGGATTAGGGCTCCTCCCTTATAACCTCATTGAACCTTAATTCCCTCTTTAAGTGCCCCATCTCCAAATGTAGTCACACTAGGGGTTAACACTTCAACACATCAATTTGGAGGAGGGGACACAATTCAGTCCATAAGGAGCACCACGGGTACCTAAACAGTCCACTTTGGTTAAGTATCACTCCCAACCCAACTGTGTATCAGAAGTCCTCATCCTCTTGATGTTCAGCATCAATTGTTCCTGCCAAGATGGTGTCTGCACCTGCCTGTCAGTCTCTGTAAACAAGGAATTCAAAGTGCCCAGTTGACCGACGTAGATGGTAATCTACAAGGACCCTGGCAAAAGTGCACTCTGAGGGACCACGACATTTAACCCTCAGGGTCCAGAGTTGCAGGGGCAAGAGGCATCCAGCCCCACTCAGATCACTATGAGTGACAGTAACTGAGATCACAGTTGCTTTTCTCCTATGGTTCTGTCAAAGATAAACACAGCTGAGCATTGGTTAAAGTGGCGAAAACATTTTATTCAGTAATTCTTGACAGTAGGGGAAAGAGCTGAGCTGTTCTGAGCAATCTAAAAGGAAGAATGAGGGAGGAGGCAGAAATGATGCATATAAATCACACATTTTAAAGTTCTAGTCAACAAGAATTAGCTATTAATATTTTGATTGCATTTTCAAATCAGCTAATCGGCTTAGCTGTGGCTTTGTGACAGAACAAAGCTAACTGGTTCCCACAAGTAACTGCCAATGTAACATCAACTATGAACGTGACAACAAAAAAAACATTAATAACATAATAACTAACATTTGTTGTATGATGTCCATGTACCACGTGTTTTACATGGATTATTTCCTTAATCTTCGCAAATTTTCTATTAGTAGTTACTAAATACTTTTAAATTCTAGGTCACATGGAAAGAAACATGGCCTGGACATCCCAAAAAAAACACACACACACTCGCATATTTCAAACTGCATGGTCCCAAAATACATGAAACAGTTCTCTATAATGAATCAAGTACCCAAATAATTACGAAGTAAGGCTCATCATATAGCCTCTCCCTGAGAAAAACAAGAGATTCTGAAGAATTGTTAAATGACTTAACTATCAAAGAGTAGGATTTATTGTCCTACAAAAGCTAACTTTTTGGATGGAATTTACTCTGTTCATCTCCCAGGAAGAAAAACAAAATCAAAGTGTCTGCTACTGTCCTCCAGGGACAGACAATGTCATTTGAAACCTTCTCATCACTCTGTCAAGGCTGAAGCCTTGCACCAACCACTATACCTGAGCACATCAGAGGAGAGAAGGAAAAGGCAAGAGGTGTGCTTGCACCTATAGAACCGTATCCTGTTCCATGCGGCATCACTGACTGGGGGTCAGCCATCTCATGAACCACAGCACAGACAGTCATCCTTCGTGGGATATGGTTCCCAGTCCAACTTAAGTAGTTGCTAAAAGTGGAGTCTACTGTCTTTAAAATTCCCTGAACGAAATAAAACAAAGCTCGAGAACTTTTGGTTTTATTTAAATTGTCACATCGCCATCTTGTGGCTGCAGTTGGTAGAAGAGGAAACATGATCCCTGGGAGGCCCTGGTGTGTCTCCCTCTGCTTTGTCCTTGGGTTCAAACTTTGAACTCATGTTGGGAGAGCGTGATCTCATCTCAAATGTCCAAGCAAGTCAACTGAGGCTAAAAATGCTCTGTTGCTATGACTGGCAGCTATTGGATCTGACAGAGGAGAACCCAACCTCTATATGAGGATATGATTGCTGAAAAAGAAAAGGCACCTCTAAATTAAGTATAAAATAAATAAAAATTCAATTAAAATCTGAAAAGGTCTTGGTATGAAGCATCATATAATGCTCCAGTGAAGGACAATGAGGTCAGATATTCTCGGAAGCATCTACTATTTTCTTTAACTCAGACAATTACAGAATGAGTGCTTTTCAACAGCATAACAGATGGATTATAGATGGATTATGGATTCAACTGCATTCAATTCATGCAGCTACAGGTAAATTTAAAGTAGAAGCTGCTCGAAGCAGTGTCTCCCTATTTAGCTGATTTGAGAGCTCCACTAAGGACTGCATCAAGACAAATTTTCATGCCCATTTCGTTGATTAAATTTCCAACCCTATTTTACTTTATTTGAAACACGAATGGGATGGCCTAGTATGGCTGCATATTAACATCTGATTATATCTGTTGCGGATTCATTAATTCACCCAAATTTGTCAACTTTAGTATCAGGTCAAACAGGAAAATTATGAATTTTGTCAAGTGGAAGTTATTTTTCTAACATATTCCAGAACAGGGAAATTTTCAAGAGAAAGATGATGCATCTGCATCACCAACTAGGCTAAGTCAGCTGGAAAAGAGGGGGGTGAATAGTGGTCCAGGGAGCCTGGGAGGAGGAAAGGGGAACAAAAGGCTGAGCAGGTCAGTTAAAGAAAAGTTAGGTGATGTGGAAGATGGTATTTATTCTGCCTTAGTGTGAGACTGCTCCAAAACCTATGACTGACAACTATCTCTATTATACACCAAGAACCTTGAGAGAGAACTAGGGGCAGTTCCCAAGAAGCTGGCACCACGGCCAGAATGAGACATCACAAGGCTTAACAGACTCCAAGACCTCCAGCCTAGCTGGGAGAGGTCTTCCGCAAGCGAGCTGTCCAAAAACACAATTAGCTGCTCCACAGATACATCATCGTTTCCAAAACTCTATTCATCGTGGGAGAAGTCCACTGATGGGTAACTTCAAGGCAAGAAAGAGTTCTTAGCTCCTTCACCTTGCTCCAGCCTGACATCAAACTGCGGCAAAGACCTAAACTGTTTATTAGGTTTGAAGTGACATTTGTCACTTCCTTTAAATCCCTAAATTCCACTAATTCTTAGAATGTATTTTCTTACTATGGTCTCCCATTGACTCAAGATATGCTGACTTTTATAACCAGTAGAAATATATCACTCTATCTCCACTTCAATAAATGATTTCTACCTCCTCTATTTATTGCCTATTGTTAAGAGATATATAGTCCAGATTATAACGTGGAGAACATTCACTGTCCTTAAACGCATGGATGCTCACTTCAGAAGTTAGCAGACCTATCTATCACTCCATCTCAGATAATGGCCTACCCTTTGATCACTATGATAATTGCTTGACAGTGGTCAGCAGATCACTAGAGACATTTAGAAATTAAATTACTTGCTCTTGAAATAGAAGGAAACAATGAAGAGAAATCATTTTCATAGGAATAGGAATTCTACTCATCTCAAATATGAATCCTCTGATGAGCATTTGTATTACGGATTCAGATAAATACTATTATAGGACTTTCTGCCTTAAGGAAATGGAAAATAATCTATAAAGAGGAGACACTCTGGGAAATTGAAACACTGGCTTGTTTCAAAGGACATCTTTGTTCAGGTACAATAGTTGCTCAAAAGGATAAAGTCCAGAAAGGGTGAATTATCATTTTTACATTGCAAGATTAACAAAATACCAACTTAGGTCAAACTTGAAGATGCACTTGTGTGTATTTCTGTTACTGTGTTGAGTCCACCTTGTGTTCCTCCCTGGGAATCAGTTGGCCAGAGGTGGGCAGTCAGGTAAATTTTGTGGGCTGAGCTGATCTCCATGAGAGAAATGGATGCATGAAGTCTTGGCCTCCCCGTAGACTGGAATCTGAGCCACTGATAAGTGGGGCTGCAAGCATATATACTTGAGCCATATTCATGACATACTATGTTTGGTTCTAGTCTTTAAGAAAATATAAGCTTGAATCAGAAAATCAACATTCTCCCCAGTCCTAAACACTCAGCACAGCTGTAGGGGCTGCAGCACCCATCACTTTGGGTCCCAACTTTGTGACTATCAGAACCTAGGTTAAGGCACTGACAATGGCATTGTCGAGGTGGGCATCAGCCACAGTGACAGACACACACCCATGCTTTTCACAGCCAGCAGCCATCATGGGGAGGGCCGGCTCTGCAGAGAGGAATATGGGAGATGTTCACAAGGTTAACCAAAGAGACACAAGCCTTTTACCTCTGGATTTTCACCTTGTTACAAAGTCATATCTGAGCCCCTCCCAGCTGCCTCATAAATGTGTAGAACAGTACCAGTGCCCTTACTCCCTGGAAGCCTTGATGAAGAAAGTGAGTACTGCAAAGACTAGCCCTTTGTGTTCTGATCTCCCCTATGCATCAGTGTAATTGCAAACTTATTCAGACTGCAGAATTTTTATTGTTGGTGATGTGTATGAATTTGAAAAGCATGCATCCTAATTTTGTGATTGTCAGTTGAGCTCACAGGGCAGGCTCTGAAAAAGTTACCCATTTGGTCTGACAGTACAACTGATATGAAAATCCTAATTGGTTAATGAACATAGAACCCTTGGATAACATTCATCTTTCTGACTACTTTCATGGGTCTTCTTCAACTAGTTTTACTCTCATCACATACACCTTTTCATTTTTTAACGTTCCTTTACTGAAACAGCCAAATATTGACACCAACTTGAATAAACCTCAGAGTAAAAGAAAGGTACATGTCTACAGCTGCCCTGGACAACAACGAGCATGGAGCCGCGGGTATTCTGGCTCCACTCAGGGTCTTATTACCGACAAGTGACACTAAGTCACCAGATACAGAGACCTGAAAAAGAAAGTCACTTTGTCTATTCTTGAGCTGGCTCAGGGAATTCTATAAGTACACGAGCGTCTTCCTCTAAACCTGGTGTCTTGCTTATCCTCTCTTGTTGCCTTTCCCTCAGCAGAATCCTGAACTGGGCTGGTGAGAAAAGCACCAAGTATAAGATGAAGAATAAAGCCAAAACTATAGGACACTGATGAAAGAAACTGAAGATAACAAAAACAGACAGAAAGCTATGTTGCTTATTAATATTGTGAAAATGACCACACTACCCAAAGCAACCTACAGCTTCAATGCCATCTCTATGGAAATACCAACTGCATTATTCACAGAACTAGAACAAATAATTCTAAAATTTGTATGGAAACACAAAAGACCCAAGAACTGCCAAAATAATCTAAAGAACAAAGCTGGAGATATCATGCTCCCTAATTTCAAACTAAAGCTACAGTCATCAAAGCATTATGATACTGGCACAAAAATCGACACACAGATTAATGAAACAGAACAGAGAACCTAGAAATGAACCCACCTTTTTATAAGTGATTAATCTATGACAAAGGAGGCAAGAATACATAATGGGGAAAAGACAGACTCTTCAATACATGGTATTGGGAAAGCTGGACAGCTCCATGCAAAACAATCAAACTGGACTAGTGTCTCACATCATATACAAAAATAAATTCAAAATGTATTAAAGACTTACATATAAGACCTGAGACCACAAAGCTTCTGGAAGAAAACACAGGCAGTACACTCTTTGACATATTAGTAGTATTTTTTGGATTTGTCTCCTCAGGCAAAAGAAACAAAAGCAGAAATAAACAAATGGGACCTAATCAAACCAGAAAACTTCTGCACAGTGAAGGGGAACTATTAACAAAATAAAAAGGCTGCCCATTGAATGCGAGAAGACATTTGCAAATGACATAGCCAATAATGGTTACTGTCCAAGATATACAAAGAACTCATGCAACTCAACATTAAACACACAAACAATCCAAGTAAAAAAAACTACCATACAATCCAGAAATTCCACTCATGGTTATTCGTCCAAAAAATATGATATATGTACCCCAGTGTTCACTACAGCATTATTTACAATAGACAAGATATGGAAGCAACCAAAGTGCCCATCAATAGACGAATGAATAAACAAAATGTCTATATATACAATGAAACAATTCTCAGCCATGAAAAAAGAATAAAATCTTGCCATTCGTGACAACATGGATGGATCTAGAGGATGTTATGAATGGTGAAGTCAGACAGAAAGACAAATACTGTATGACTTCACTTATATGGGGAATCTAAAAAACAAAAATGAACAAATAGAACAAAGCTGAAACAGAGTCATGGATACAGAGAACAAACAGATGGATGCCTGAGATGAGGGAGGGAGGGGGAGAAGAGATTTATAAGATATAAATAACTTTGTTTTCCTTTTTATTGTGTTTCATAAAAAAAGTACAGATTTTATACAAATCTCCAGTGAAAATCTTCATTGCAGTGTATTTTTTTAATTTACTGGCGATGGAAAGTGGTACTTTTATATGATTATCAAAAATGTATTTTAACTCACGCTGGCCATCTGGAACGATCTTGGGAAATATTAAAATAAGGACCAGAATTCCTTTAATCAGCTCCATCATCTTTCCCCATGTGTTTAGCAGAGTTTCTTGATTTTTTTGGTTTATATTTTACATTAATTTTTTTTAAACATTTATTGAACTTTTTGTGGTCTAGTATGTAATATTTGGCATTGGGGGAAAACATCCCATGAATATATGAAAAACTACTGACTACACCATATAAAATACAACATACATCTATTGGTTCTACTTATTTACTGAAGTATTTATATCAATTTAATTAAAGATTATTTTGGTGCTTATTATACAGCAGGTTCTCATTTAAATTTTATCTACCTCATCAGTCACAGATTCAATTTTTTTTTTTTTTACTCTCCAAATACAATACACTTTTATAAATTCTTTTGCTTACAGAAATTTGTTTTTTACATTTTGGTTTTATATTATTCAGCATTAAGACTTCTATTTGTCATCACATAATGATTATTGTTATTGTATTTTATTATTTGTTATCCATGCTTTCCTTTAATTGAATTCAATTCACTGTATCTTTCATTGTTACCTAATGTTTTTCCAAGATCTCTAGCTTGCAAATGCTATGTTGTTGAATTACACTGGTTTTCAACAGTCAAACCTGAGACTCTTTGCTATCAAGAAAAAGTTTGCATCACTTACTCTCATTATTATACTTATTAGGATTGATTTCAGTTGTCCTCTTTAATTCTTTTCACATCCATGTTGACACTTAAAAAAAATTGTGCTCGCTGTATGAACTAGAATATATTTATATTTGTTTTTATTATTTACAAAGCAAATAGTCTAGATATCTTTCCTAGGGATAATTTTTGGGTTTTTTTTCATGATGTTTAATTCTAATTTTTAATTGATGTGTAGTCAATTTACAATGTTAGTTTCAGGTATATAGCAAAGGGATTTGGCTATACATATAAATATACATGTATATATATAAATATATATACATATATATATAATTTTTCAGGTTTTTTTCCATTACAGCTCATAATAAGAAATTGAATATAGTTTCCTGTTCTATATGGTAGGCCTCTGTTTATGTATTTCATGTATCATAATGTGTATCTGTTAATCCCAAATAACACACAATTTTCATAAGTTGTATATTTGTGATAATACAATAAGAAAAATGACTTTTAATTTACTTTTATTACAAGCCACTATAAAGAACTGTCCTGTTACATATTGTAAAAGAAAGGTCATGAGAAATACAGTGTTGAATTTGCGCTAACTAAATTTAAGAGGGTGTGATCTGCATCACTATTGATCTTTAGCCTAAGAAAACAATTCCATTTCAATGAGGCGGGAAGCCCCATAAAAAGACTGGCAGGACCCCTACGCACGGCCGCTGCTCTCCTCCCACTAGCTTCCGGTTCCTTGGCCCAGAGGCTCTATCTCACTTTTTGCCTCTAAAGCAGCTAACTTACACCTAGAATTCTATTGGTTTCCTGAGCTCACTTTCCTCCACTCCTCATTGGTTATTACTCTCACTCCTGATTGGTTATTACTCTCACTTCTGACTGGTTATTACTCTCACTTCTGATTGGTCCATTTGTAGTACTTCATTTGCATGGACCTCACTCCTGATTGGTCTATTTCTACAAAGCTTGTTCCTGGTTGGTCAACTTCTGTTGTACTTTATTTGCATATGATGTTGCAAAGTGTAAAACTGGCAGCCTATAAAAGGCCTGTGTAAACCTACAGACGGGGTCCAGAGCTTGAAGTGTTAACTCCTCTGGGCCCGGTGGTGTAATAAATCTGAGTTCTCCAACTCTCCAAGTGCTGCTTGGTCTCTCTCCCTGATTCAGGTTGCTGTCACAACTGAGCTGTAACACATTTTTCTGCAACATCAATAGTAAAAAAAAATAAGCATTAGCACTGTAAAGAACTCTGCTTTCCCCTTTCCTTGTGTTTACCGTGGTTCCTGATGTCTAAGTTCACTTAGTCATGAAGTTGGACACAAATCCATGGCTTCATCTCGATTCCCTGCATATATGCTATTTCTCTCTCACAACAATGATTGCCATGTTCCTGTTACGGCTCTATTTCTATCTTGATTAGGCAGCTGTTGCAAAATTATGTTAATTCTCGCTTTCATCTTACACAAAGGAAATCAAAGGTGCTTTGAACTTTTTTTTGAAGCAGTTTATATCATTTATACTCTTATGAAGTAGACGGTTACCTTTTCCAAAAGTGCAAATAATCTTTCCACTGTTAAAACAAAAAACAAACAAGACCAGCCTGGAAAATTCTCTGAGCAGACAAAACCAGTTTGCTATGAACAGAGCTTAATTTAGCTGATTTTGCAAGATTACCTTCAGCTGGGCCATTTCTTGTTTGTGCCTCTGGAAATCATAAGCAAAATTAAGTCACGGCCTTCTCACTATACAAGTTGCTTTATAACAATATACCCCTGAGCCTCATTCCACGTTTTGGTTTGAGTGCTCCTGGTTCACAGACTATCTTTTGGTGTGTGCAAAATGAGCTTTTACTAATTACTACTTCAGCAATTCATTGGTTTTCATTTTTTCTGAGCTTCTGACACCGCCTCTTCCAAAATTTATGTTTTAAAAATATCAGTGAGGGACTTTTCTGCCTCTAACTCCAGAGGATTAAACTGTATCAGATCAACCTTCCTAGTAAGAACAAAGAGAATAAATAAAAATGATTAAAATATTTTTTACATCAAAGGCCCACCATGGCAGGCAAGGCCTGGCATTCTAAGATATTCACGAGAGACTATTTCAGAAATGCCTCGCCACCCTTTTCCCTCTTCCCATTTGTACCCACTCCCTTTGCAATTTGACTTCGTTGATCCTCCCATTTTAAAAAGGGTGGCATCTGGCCCCACACCCCTGTGTACACAGGTGGATGTGGAACTTGCCTTTAGCCAATAGAATGCAACTGAAGACTGTGCTGTGCCAATTCCATGCCTGAGCCTCAAGAAACCTGGGAAGTTTTCCTTTCTCTTCTGGATCCCTACCTCTGCCACGTGAACCGGTCTAGCACGGGAGACGCACGCAGAAGACTAGACACGCGAGCAGCGAAGGCGCCCAGGCTCATAGCCAACCAACTCACAAAGCACAACTACCCAGGCACTTGTAACTGACTTCACATAAACGAGGAAACCCCGCTGAAACAAAGCAAGTCCGCGCAGAGTCCTGCCTGACTTGCACACCTACAGAACCACAGTGAAATAGACGCTTGCTATTTTAAACTGCTGATTTGTGAAGCAGTTTGTTTCCCAGCAGTTGCTACTACCGGAATCCTGACAGCAAAGTACGAAAGCTGAGGTCCACCGAAACTATCCTTCAACAAGAAAGGAGAAATAAAGACGTTCTCCGACAAAGTAAGAGTGAAAAAGAGTTTGTCACTAGAAGCCCGACTATTAAAGACGGGCTGGGCTGCCCTGGCGCCGCTCTCCTCGCCTCGGCCTCTCCGGCCTCACCGCCCGCGCCGCCTCCCCTACCTCCAGGACGGTCCTCTCCTCTCTCCAGGGCCGACACAGTCGCTGTCCCGCTGCAACGTGGTTTCTCCATCGTCAGCAACTAGGCCTAGCAGCTCCACTGGGCCTCACCTGCCGCCGCGTCTGTCCGGTTGGAACTGAGTCTGGCGGCTTCCCCACGGACCGGAACCGGAACTCAACCGCCCGCCTCAACCCGCAGCAGCTGCGCGGCCCCCGCCCACGCCGCCCACGCCCCACGAGAAGTTGCGCCAGCTGGAGACTCGGAACATTTAAAGTGGTCTCAGAGAAAACCGCCCAGAAAGGGGAAGGTTTTAAAGACATATTGGAGGAGGCAGTAATACGTACTAAGAAACCGGAGAAATTCCAATATAGAAGAAAGCACCATTTCTAAGTCAAAAAATATAATTCTGTTGCTTGAAACAGTTACTGCTTAAAACATAATGTTACACGTTTGACTTGTTAAACAGCCTGTTGCTGAACCGAAACACCTGTCACCACTATAAATGTCAAGGTTTCAGTCTCATTTACCGTTGAATACTTATTTTCTCTAATAAGAAAACCACACCCCAGATTGGAGCAAACTGCAGTCCTAGAGTGATCGCAGAGCAGTTTCTAAGAATACAGCTTTCTCCCCTAAAGCTCGGCCTTCACAGCAATGGATGTTTCAGGTTCGAGGGAAGCCCAAACTTAAGTGCTATATCTGTCATCATCATCGTTTGCTGTCAATTGAAATGAAAACCTTTGTTCACGCACTATACTCAGCTCTCACTCAGCTGTATCATCTCACTGCCAAGGATAAGTCAATGGTCCACACCTGACGCCCTTCTGATAGAACTAGTTCCAAATGATAGGTGTTTGTTGGATGGACACTTTCCCTCCCACCCCTGCCTTATGTTCCATATATCCCTTTCTAACACTCAGGAAAATAAACAGACTAGTGTAGTATTAGGAGAGGAAACTACTTTATTAAGAGTGGAGATTTTCACCTTAACTTTAAAAGCACAATAATAGTTACCCAGACTGTAATTAAGCTGACCTTAGATTTAGTAGTATAAACTAGAAGAGGTGTGTATTTGTAGGAAGAGAAAAAGCCAAGTTCTTATTTATCTGTGTCAGTTCATTAGAATTCACTTTTTCATGCCGTTACTCTTAGAACCCACACAGTCCCCTTCCCACTAGACTAGGTCCTAAAGAAGCCTGTTTCCATTCTCTTACCCTTTTTACGAGTGCTAATTGTAGATTATTTTATCACCAGGACACAATGCTACTGCCCAAAAGGAAAAGATGTCACTTCTGCTCAATTAACATCACCAGAAAATATAAAAAAGAAATCTTTCTCTTTTCTAAGAGTCTTGCCCAACAGTTTCTCATTGTTGCATGGTTGGTGGGGTGTCCTTTTCTGCTGGAGGTACTCACACCAGAGAAGGGACACAACTCCTGCTCACACGCTAGGAAGTAGACTCTGGACAGCCAACTTTTCATCTGCCCAACTGTATAACAGCTGCATTGCCCAGTGTTCCAGGTGTGCCAAGTTTGATGCAGGATGAATTCTGTCAAAGTCGCTTCCCCCAGAGCTAAAGAGTTGCCATATCTCCGTCACAGTTCTTTATTAAGAGCTCTGTGGTGATGAGGACGTGTGTGATGCTTTTACTGAACTTTCTTCTCCTAGCACATACTGTTCTCTTCTTCCTTTCCCTTACTCCATCCTCATCTTTACTCCCCACACGTAAGCAAAACATGAGTTAAATAAGAATTAAAAGTCACAAGAATCCCACAAAAATAAAAAGAATGGCTAAAAGGAGTTCTCGAACAGAAAGAAAATGATAAAAGAAAGAATCTTGGAGCATCAGGAAAGAAAGAGAAAAAAGGAAAGAACAGAAAAATGGGTAAATGCAATACACTGGCTTTCTTCTCATGAGTTTTCTAAATCATATGTGATGACTAAGACAAAAATTTTAACACCAGCTGACACTCAAGACAATGCTATTTAAAAGCACGGAGAGTAAAAGTCCTCAATGAAACTAAGTTGTCCACACATCACTAGATGGTAGAACGTTGATACTAGCAAACTCTGAGAGGCTACGCTGTTCACTGTAACACTCAGAGCAACCACTAAGAAAACTATGTGAACTATACACTCAAAAACACTGTAAATAAATGAAGATGGAATCCTAAAAAATGTTCAGTTAACTCACAAGAAGGAATGAAAAAGTAACAGAAGAAACAAAAGGAAAATAAACAGCAAACTTAAACCCTAACATATCAATAATTATCTTAAATGTAAATGGCTTAAATACACCAAATAAAAGATAGAGGTTGGCAGAGAGCATCAAAACAAAAAACAAAAAAACAAAAACAAAATAAAAACAAAAAACAAAGAGAAACCTGACAAATAGCATTAAGGTAACATCAACAGTAATGTGATCTTGATATGATGTGATGAAAATGCCAATTACCTTGGGCATATTTCTTCCCCAAACCCATCACCCAGTCTTCTCTTGACAAAAGCAATAAACAAATCCCAGTTGAGAGACATTCTACAAAATATTTGACCAGTAATTCTAAAACTATCAAAATCATAGAAAATAAGGAAATTCTGAGAAAATATCACAGTCAAGAGGACCCTAAGGAAACATGACTACTGGATGATCCTGGTAAAGAAAACATTAGGAAAAAACTGAGGCAGTCTGAGTAAAATATAGATTTTAGTAAATAATAATGTATCAACATTAGTTCATTAATGTAATAAGGGGAACTCTCTAGTTTATTTGTAAATTTTTTGTGTAAAAACACTATAAATCTAAAACTGTCCCAAAATTTAAAAATTATTAAAGATTAAACAAACTACAGTCTATTGAAATGATGTCTTATTCCCTCTTCCTTAAAAATCCTGTTTTATATTTCTCATATAAGTGGTATCAGGTAATAAAAAGTAAAGAGGATGTGAGGAAACTTTTGGAGGTGATTGGTATGTTTATGGCGTAGGTTATCAGTGACAGTCTCACAGGTGTCTACTTATTTACAAACTCATCAAATTGTATACATAAAAAAGTATATTACATGACAAACAGTGTGATGACATATTCATTAACTGAAACAACTATTCTTAGTCACACAGGGCAAATAGCTTTTTATAATCGTTTTTAGTATACCTGTCTTTACACAGTATTTTACATGAAAAAAGAGAAAAAAGTTAGGACTAATTAATGAAAGAGGAGTGATACAATATTATACATAACAATATACCTGCTACAAATATTATACATAAAAATATATACATATATAAAAATATAATATGTAAAATATACACATATAATTACATATATAATTATACATGTAATAATTCTGTAACAGTACCTATTCTGATTCTGGGGGCCCAGGTATTGGACTTGCTTTGGCAGTTGGATGGGAAAATATGACACTGAGTTGTGAGCCTGGAGTCAGTAATTAAGGATACAATAAAGAGGAATTAGAAAGCATAAAACCATCTTTCCAAAAATACAATGAAAAGTCTTAGTGTTTCAGCAAAGGAAAACAAAAAAAGAAGAAAAAGCTACAAAATATGGCCCTACAGATTCTAAAAGAAGATAGGAGGAAAAAGGACAGACAGTGACCCATTTATTTGTATGTCCTCCTCAAGGCCCAGATAGAGTCAGGGGACAGTATCCTGGATAGTTTCAAAGGAATTGTAAGGACAGAGGAGACTCTGAAAAGAAATCACTTTGTAAGTTGACCCACACTGTCTTGCAGACAGCCATTTTAAGGTCAGATAAACCACATCAAGTCAAAATTATGAATTAAGCATACATCTTATGCTTAGGTCTGTGCTAAACATTTTTTAAAGTGTATCAGAGATAAACAATCTAAGTCTCCATCAACAGATGAATGGATAAAGAAGATGTGGTGTATAATACAATGGAATATTATTCAGCCATAAAAAGAATGAAATTCTCCCGTCTGCAACAATGTGGATAGACCTAGAGAGTATTATGCTTAGTGAAATAAATCAGACAGAGAAAGACAAATAGTCTATGTTATCCCGTATTGTGGATTCTAAAAAATGAAACAAATGAACGCATATAACAAAACAGAAATAGACTCGCAGATATAAAGCACCAAACTAGTGGTTACCAGTGGGGAGAGGGAAGGGAACAAGAGAGGGAGGAGCAAGACAGGGTAAGAGATGAAGATGTACATACTATGATATATAAAATAAATAAGCTACAAGGATATGCTGTACAGCACAGGGAAATGTAGACATTACTTTATAATTTTAAATGGAGTATAATCTATAAAAAAATATTGAATCACTGTATTATATACCTGAAACTAATATAACATTGTAAATCAACTATACTTCATTTTTTTTAAGTTCACAAAAGATAAAATAAAAATACTCTCCCTGCCTTCAAGGAATGCATAGTCACTGTGGAGAAGGACAACACCATCAGGACTACCAAAAATGATCACAGGTAGTCAGATTTAGGAGTCAGAGTCAGGTATAAGGAAATAGTGCTCATGTCTTACTGCAGAGTATGGTGATGCAAACCTTATTGTAACATTAAACCTGATGTTCAAAAAGGAACACCCTGCCAAAAATCTTACTGCAGTATGTTTCAAAGTATGTTTGTGCACAATATTTCATTGTCAATACATCAGTTAAGCAAATTCCACACAACTCCCACTCTCCCTTCTATGAGGCAACATGTTCATAGTTATCAAGACTGAGTTCACATTGACCACCAAATAAGGATGTGTCCACTAGCTTCTTAAGGAACCCACTTACAGGTGAAATGAAGTCAGTTAAGTGATACCTGATCTCAACCCCTTTGAATGGTTTTGTTGATTTTATAACTGCTTTAAATTTGAGGAGATAACTTTAGATGTTGTCTTGTTTCTATGTGGCCTCAGGCAAAGAGTTCAGATTTGGAGGCCACTTCTTCCTTTTTCTTTGTGTGTGTGTTTTTTTTAAACACCTTTATAGTGGTATGGTTCCTGTACAGTAAACAACACATATTTCAGATGTACAATTTGATGAATTTTGATAGATGAATACACCCATGAAACCACCACCACAATCAAGATAGCTAACATTTCCATTTCTCCCCAAGAGGTACAATTTTTGAATTCCCAATTTATCCCTTCCCACCCCATTTACCCCCTGGATAACCCTAAGTTTGTTCTCTATGTCTGTGAGTCTGTTTCTGTTTTGTAGATAAGTTCACTTATGTTCTTTTTTTTTTTTTTTTAGATTCCGCATATAAGCGATATCATAAGGAATTTTTCTTTCTCTTTCTGGCTTACTTCACTTAGAATGATGATCTCCAGGTCCATCCATGTTGCTACAAATGACATTATTTTATCCTTTTTATGGCTGAGTAGTATTCCATTGTATAAATATTCTACATCTTCTTTATCTAGTCATCTGCCAATGGACATTTAGGTCATTTCCATGTCTTGGCTATTGTAAATAGTGCTGCTGTGAACACTGGGGTGCATGTGTCTTTTTAAATTACATTTTTCTCTGGATATCAAACCAATGGTATGCAATGTACCTGGTGCTTTACTTCTCACAGCTAAGAGAAGCAGAGACTGCTGGAGGGGTTGAGCTCAGGGCACATTTCAGTACACATTATAAACCACTTACAGGATAACAACCATTTTCAATTATACCCTGTCTGGCAGCAATTTTCAAAAAATGATTTTAATAAAAATCTCATCCCTATTCCTCCAAATAAGGAATGCCTTTCATCTAAACCCATCTTTTTCAAGGTGGAGTCAAAAGTTCTAGGGACATGTAAGTTTTTGCCAAGGCACAGAGCTCTGAGGCAGGCTTGTATGGCCTTTACCACTGTTTTATATTCTGAATAAGAAAATCTGAATTCACCAAACAGGCTTAATTACATTTTCCTAAAGACTTATTCACTTTCCATAATAGATTGTAACTGAATTACTTTAACAGTGAAATTTTCTTGTGCGTTGAATGATGTAAAACAAAATATTAAAGTGAAATAAAATAACTTATAAGTAAGTACAAAGGACAAATGAAGAGTACAGTACTTTGCCACACAGAGGATGATTACAAGCAGTTTTTTAATTGGAAATAATATTAAGATGGGAGGTTAAGGTAGTTACTCTTTAAAGGATGCATGGTAATAGCCACAAGGATGAGCTGTTTCAATAATGAAATTTCCTCCTCTTTAGTTTTTAAAGCCAAATATGTCCTCATTTTTCATAATGTTAGACATACTATTTTGTTACCTGCAATTCAGTTCTTATCACATACTTTGTTTTTTCAGTTTTATTTCTTTCATGGCTACTTGCCTCTCACTTTCTAGTCTAAGGAAGTCAAGGAGAAATATATGAGAAGTGAAATAGCTTTGAATGAGACACATCATTTAAGATTATAGAAGGTAATAAAGTTAAAAAGAGTTGTTCGCTCAGTGCCCTCAGAGCAGACCAGATACCTGGAAGGATCTGAGAGTCCCCAGGGTATTCTCAGAAGTTCTCCTTCATTGATGTCCCCACCACTGCCTGGAGCCGGACAACAGAGTGACTCACCTCAACAATCTGAAACCTCATCAGACAGCTAATAAAAAGAGCTTTGTATTTCTCCTTATCTTGACTGGTCCAGTGGAGAGACAGATCATTCTGGATAAATGTGTTTATCTTCACTGGGTTTCAAACATGAAGGTCACAAAGCATTTGTACAATAGCAATTTGAGTGGAGCCGTGGAAGTGAAACTCGGGTGGGTTGAGGAAGGAGTAGGAAGGGAGAAAAGGGAGAGAAGGAGAATATATAAGTCTTTGGAGGAATTTTGTTATAAAAAGGAGAAAGCAACAACAGCTAGAGGGCCATGTGGATTATTTTTAATAGGAAATAATATATTACATATATAC
Organism: Camelus bactrianus; assembly: GCF_048773025.1. Classification (NCBI taxonomy): domain Eukaryota; kingdom Metazoa; phylum Chordata; class Mammalia; order Artiodactyla; family Camelidae; genus Camelus; species Camelus bactrianus. The sequence goes on from NC_133541.1 coordinate 71,145,535, forward strand.
ATGCATATATATACACTGCTGTATAATAAGTAGCAAATATTCACCCAGTAGAGAAGGAGAAATTGAAGATGCTGAAGAGTATTAGGATAATTACAGAAGGTTCTTGATGTGAGAGTGGAGGGTATCCACTGGTCACATCATGGGCTAGACTTAAGTAGCATCATGGACTATCCAACCAAAGTAACAAAAGAGAAAGCCAAGTAAAAACATAGTTATGCAAGTAGGTGTGCAGATTGGCAGGTGGAAGATAAGATAGTTTTCTTTGAATTGCTCAGATTATTTTCTCAGGGAAATGAGATAAAATTAGCTGAGAACAGGAACAGAGAGAGTGAGCAGAGGTTTGGAATGAGATGAGAATGGGGGAATCGTTTTCTTGGAAGTAAGAGTGAATTACTCTGCCTACTCTTCTGGAAATACAGTTGAGAAATCCATGCCCTTGCCCAAGTCTTGCCCATCACGTAGCCAATGGATCCTATCCATTCAGATATGAAGAACCTCCTCCCACTACCTCAGAGCTCCTCAGCTACTTCAGCTTCTCTTTCTCTACAGGGTAATAGCTTTGCTAGATGTGGGTTCGTCACCAGTCGTGGGTTCTGGCCAGCAGAAGTCCCAACGAAACGGAATGAATTACTCAAGACTCTGGAAAAAGTCAAGAGACCAATAGGGAATCGGGAGCCAACTCTCCGAACCTCTCAACTGCTCCCACATTTATTGTCTATAATCAAAGGGGAAATCATTGACCATTGTGTGATGGAATGCAGGAATTTAGGGAAAGACAGGGTGGGATTTAGATTGTAGAGTATGGCTCAAGGTCAGAAGGCCCTCTAGGTTTTAGCAAGTCATATTTGTGTTGACATCAGTGAGCCTCACAGCTTATCAGGGCAAAATGTCTGAGAAGTAGCTGCTTTAACATTTTTCTTGGACTCAGGCGGCTGTGCCTGTCTTAGGTTGCCCCCTTCTGGGGGTCTTACCCATCATTGGCTAACCAGCCTTCTCACCTCTGAGTTTGCAGCTTTTTATAACTTGTATATCATTCCAGCCCAAGACTCATTTCTTTGGGGGCCTACAGTTTACCTTTAGGGAAGTCATGCGGACAGGGGAATAATATACACTCTCATAGATATGTTAAAGCAGACCACCAGCCCAGAAGTGGCTGGGGTCTGTTACAATTTGTTAACCCAGTCATGGGCTCCCACAGCTGGACTGTCCTGAGGACTCATTTGAGATTATGATCATAAATGAAAAATGAAACCAATACATTGGCTATACCTCTCCAGATACGTTCAGCTGATTGGGTACAGGCAGTGAGCAGATAGAAATGTGGATTTACAGAGGTCAGTGTTTAACTAGATAAGTATAATTACAAAGATAAGAGCAGGAGACGTCCATGGGCCTCTGCTTCAAGGCCTCCCAGTTAATCATCACCAAGACTGCCTTCTGTCCCTGGAGTGCCCTGCATCTATGCACATGCACACACAAACACACACACACACACACGCACGCACACACACACTAGATGAACATAGAATATAGAGATCACCAGAATCCTCGTATATTTGCAGCACACCTGCCCTTGCTGTGAACAATCCTTTTAAAGCATTTAAATCATTTTAAGTTGAATTCTCACGAAGGAGTCAAAGATACAGCACTTGGCTGACAAACTGAAACAGCTCTCAATCAGCCCATGGAAAGTCTAGAAACCAAGTAACAGATCCAATTTCAAGCATATAAACAATGATGCTGTATGAATAATTTATGATGCAAAAATGATAACCAAACCCCACCCCTGTGAATAACAATAAAAATATCAGTGAATCTACTTTTGTAGAAGGTATAGTAGTATATAAGTAAGTGTTGACGGGAGAATATAAATTACGGATTTAAAAAATATAAATACTATCCGAAATTCCTAAGAATTCTGTTAAATCTGACCATGTTCAGCTAAAGATGCAACTAAAAATATGACTTAGACCTAATGTCTGTGGATGGTGGCTTTGATCTTCACTGTAACATAAAATTATGGTGAAAAATAAGAAAGTAGTGTGGTTACAGAAAAACCTCATTCAGATGTTTCCCAATGTTCTGAGTCAAAACCAAAAATGAATAAAGGTATGTACTATCCTCTAAACACGGAGGTCCACTATATTATTTTATAATGATCCCAAATGTAGTTGAACGTCCACTCCCAATTTGTATCGAACTATACAATTTAGAGCTGATAAATAAAAATAAAGATAGAATAGCTATATATCCATTCATGTAAAGAGCTGACAGAACTCATGCGTGATAGAAACACAGTCTGAGGACTCCACGTGGTTGCTAACAGCACAGTATTATGCTTAAGAGATCTTTCTGATTTACTTTCCACGTATCGAGATCATTCATCATCAAAATATTTTACTTTACTTGAGAAAAGAGAAAATTCATGTGAATGTTTTAGTATTACTAAGAAAAACAAAGTAACAATCTACTTTCAACTGCCTGTTTATTGTCATTTGCTTATACAAATGGGAAAAGCAAAAGTGGGCCATGTGGAAGCACAGTGTTTTTTAAATATCTCCTGATCTATACTCTCCTGTTTGCAAGCTTATTTCTCCCTCTCAATCAGTAGTTTGTCCCTAGAAAGGGACACAGTGGCTGATCAGAAGCATGTAGGATTGGGATCCAGAGAATGCTAAGCGTAGGGACTTCATGGCTGGTGGCAAAAGGTGGGAACCGTGCACCCCAGTAGTAAGTCAGTCTCAGCGCAATGCCCTGTTACATTAATTAAACAAGAAGGCTGTTAGACTGAAGTGGCTTGACCGCCCCAGCAGCCTCTGTAAGCAAACCAAAATCTACGCCTGTAAGTGCTGCAAGGTTGCAAAGGGAAGGACAACTAATCACAAACAGCCAACTAGGTGTTAAGTAATAGCTACTCAATAATTTCCTTACTTTGCTTCCACCTTCACTCTGTAAAAATCTCTTCCAAGCTCCTGACTGTCAAGTACTCTTACCCACTTATGGTTTGGAGCTACCCAATTGGAATCGATTTTTGCTCAAATCAACTCTTTAAAATTTTTAAATGCCTCAGTTTATCTTTTAATAGACCAAACATCCACGGATAACACCACAGCAAATACTAATACAAGGAATATACAGAACTAGTCATTCTACAGCAGAGACCAGAGAAAATCAAGAGAAACATGACTTGATTTCACAGCCGTTGTCTCCTGACATCACTACGAGGTCGCATAAGCCCTATGTCATGTGTACCAGAAGGCATCTTGGCAAACAGCTGGAAATGACAAACAATTTCTGAGATACTGAATCATCCTAAAGAGAATAAGTTACCAACTTACCTAAAGAAACTGTTAAAATTGCTGAATTTGAATGCATTTACAGTACTGTAAGTTACCATAGTAAGGGAGGAGTGGGAGGACATGATCGCTCTGTTCTACCCTGCAGCCAAGGCATTGCAAGGAAAGTCAGACAAATTATAAGTAAGAAACACTTTCAGGTGAACAGGTAAGTATCAACGAATAAATATTCAACCCCATTACACAATTTCACATAGGATATTTCTTATTCCTAGAAAATCTATTTCATAAAGAAAGGATGTGAGTCCAATGCCTAGTCTCACAATTCTGCACCCTTCCTACATATCAAGATAGAAAAAGATTTTCACCTAAAAGATCAAATTATTGATTAGCTATTACTTAATGCCACGCAAATTTTCACCTAAAAGATCAAAGATTGATACAAGGTTTAGACTCTAAGAGGAGGAGAAAAACTGAACAAAGAATGTGGTCCCACAGAATAAGAAAAAAGAATTCAAATAGCTTGATTGATTTTTAAGCTTGGGGATCTGCTTTACTTTCTCTTAAAACTAGCATCTCCACTTCAAAATTTCAAATAATAAAATGCAAACCTGGGAATACCAGGAATGATAAAACGCATTTTTTAAGCACACAACTCTAATCAAAGCTAAATTACACGTTAAACTAAGAGAGAAAGTTTGATTTGGTTAAAGTAGCTTTTCCATTCTCAGCAGGCTTGTCTGCTTTTATTACACTAACGGGCTGCCTGCCACGCTGAGAAGACACTTTGTCCTTGCTCTGGATGAAGCTAGTCTGGTCCAAGCCCCTGATGGCTCTCCCATGTCATCTTTGTACTGTGGAGATGTTATGGAAGAAAACACGAAGTTGACTCATCTCATGCATTCTAAAGGCAGTTTTTCTTTAACTATTTATTCGTGGGCCAATTTCTAAAATACTATAAATGAAGATAGAAATTAGAGCCATTTCTCAGATGGCCCATAAAATATCAACGACAGAGACCAGCAACAAGAAACTGGAAGTATGGCAGTACTTTATGGCTAGAAATTTGTTTTCCTTTTTCATTAATTCTAAAGCTTCTCTGTTAAGATATTCCTTTAAAAGCTTAGTCAATGATGTCAAGAACTTCCCAGAAATAATGCTCTATTATTTTATGACTACAATAAAGATTTTGCAAAGAGCCCTGCTACATATTTACTTTTAATTTTTAGGCTACATGAAGAGAAGCCTCATTCCTGAAAGCAGAGATTCGACCTTGATTTTTCTAAGCCATCAGAATATTGTAGAAAAATAAAAAGAACAGATTCCTGGATCCCTAAAGTTACCAGTAAACTAACAGTATATGAAAGAGCAGGGCCAAATATTCAAAACAAAAATAAATGCCATGTTATTATGTTAACTATCATTACAAAGAATTAATACCAGATTGTTATAATAATTAATACCATATTTAATTTAATAAACCCATAACTTTTCTCATAATTTCACTTTAACTGAAGGGTAGGTGAGTGACATGCAAGCATCTAGGTTCTGACCTATGGTTACTCCAAACAAATCCTTTAAATCTCATCATTAAATACATAATAATGACTTCATTTAAGAGCTCATTTTATTTAAGGGCATAGTTAATTAAAAACAAAAGAGTACCCTTAATTGAGATCTCTATTTCCTAATTACTTATGCCTTTTAACTATCTAATTCTACAGAATATGATATGTCTAATCATGAGAGAAGAAAGACAAATCATCAGACTTTTTAAGTTTTGAACTTGGCGTTTTCAGGCAATTTTGTTCTCAGGGATAAGGAAAAACAGGTCTTTCTCTAATTTCAAGGCTATAACAAGATCTTTAGTATTTCCTTGCTAAGAGAACAGGAAGAACAAAACAGACATTTTTCCAAAGAGGCAATGTAGACGGCCGACAGGAACATGAAAAGATGCTCAACATCACTAATCATCAGGGAAATGCAAATAAAAACCACAATGAGACATCACCTCACACCTGTCAGAATGGCTATCATCAAAAAGGACACAAATAACAAATACTGGCGAGGATGTGGAGAAAAGGGAACCCTTGTACACCATTGGTGGGAATGTAAATTGGTGCAGCCACTGTGGAAAAGAGTATGGAGTTCCCTTAGAAAACTAAAAATAGAACTGCCATATGACCCAGCAATTTCACTCCTGCATATATATATACATAAGGAAAAAAACACAAAAACCATTCATTTGAAAAGATACATGCACCCCAGTGTTCATAGCAACATTATTTATAACTACCAACACATGGAAGCAACCTAAGTGTCCATCAATAGATGACTGGATAAAGAAGATGTGGTATGTAAATACACACACATACACACACACACACATACACACACTACAGAATACTGCTCAGACATAAAAAAGAACAAAATTCTGCCATTTGCAGCAACATGGATGGACTTGAAGAGCATTATGCTAAGTGAAGTGAAGTCAGACAGGGAAAGACAAATACTGTATGACATCACTTATATGTGAAATCCAAAACATACAACAAACTAGTGAATAAACCAAAAAAGAAGCAGACTTATAGATCTAGACCAACAAACTAGTGGTTACCAGTGGTGGGGGGAGGGGCAATATAGAGGCTGGAGTACAAACTACGGGGTGTGAGACAGGCCCAAAGATGTATTGTACTACACGGGGAATATAGCCAATTGGGGTCATGACCTCAATATTGGGAAGCAGGATACTGAGAAGTAAATCTAAGGAAAAATAATTCAAACTAATGCAAATTTCTTCTCAATAAGAAGACAACAACCCTGTAGGATGTCTCTAAGCATTTTCAGCATCTTCCAACTCTTCATGAAATTTGTCCTATGAAGCAATAAAAGCCTAGAGAATGGATTGAGAAGGTGGGGAAAAAGGTCATTTGGAAATTACGGGAAGATGAAAAGGCTTCTGGCAGGGAAAGATGCAGCCTCCCTATTTCCATTCTAAACTCCCTGACTGGCAGTGCCGGGCTAGTTATCTCTGATGCAGTAACACTTCATTTTGGATTAATTTTGCGAAGAGAAGTTAAATTTATAAAGTAAACAGTGATAACAATGGACATATTTCACACTGGTGTTTCTTTCAGTTTATCGGAGAAAAAAAAAGTCCAATGTTGTGAAATAATCTAAATGATTTCCTATGGTCTTCTCCTTACCTAGGATTTCTGTTAATATGCAGTAAATTTTACGATGAGTGCTATTATTTCTAAGTATTGAAACTCATTACCTGGACTATGCTTAGTTATAGAACTATTCAGAACAATTATTTACTGGATTTAACGCTGCTTCAGAAAAGATACGTTGTGTGTGTGTTGTGTGCAGAGAAGAGAGGTCTTCGTGTTACTATGCCTACAAGCTCTAAAATGTATTCATTCATTCATTCTGTAGTGCATGGTTTGAGTAACAGTCATTTAACCTTCTCAAACCTCCATTTCTTCATTTATTAACCCCACCCTAAAAGGTTTGTGTGGACTAAAGAAGTTAATATGTGTGAAGACACTTGGATTAATTTTAGGAACATAACAGGTTCTGGATATATCTGAACTTTATTGATTAATTAAGTACCAACCATGAGATCGGTGATTTGAATGTATGCAAAGATATACGTGACATCTTCTCTACCCTAAATTTCTGAGGCACATTCGTGACTAGTTCAGTAGCAGAACTTGAAACATGACCAACGAACTTGTTACATATTACCATCTGTCCCTGACAATGATTTACAAGAGGTCCCTTACACACGTCCTGCCTGGGCTACGCGGAGCTCTTCTACCAGGAGTCCAGAACTTGGTTAGCACTGACTGGCCAGCAACACCAGTGCTGTGTGCAGCACAGGAAGACTGACAGTCAGCTGGGCTCGAGGTCTGTGTAAGGCACCCTGCGTCAGGTTCCACCACAGCCCTCTTCTCCCCACTCACAGTGTTCCATCATCATTCTAGACATGACCTGGCTTTACTGCTTAGGGAAAAATCACTAACAGGTCATGGATAAGCCACATATAAACTAGCAAGCCCATCATAAATATGCCGGGGAACGAATGACTGGCAGCTAATGCCCAGTATGGTATGGGAAGCAGGTGGAGAGGGGACCCATTCACTAGATTTGTGCGACAATAAATGTAATTATTATGATTTGAGGCAGGGATTTCCACACCTTCTTTAAAAGAATGGGCAATACGATAAAAGAAATATATGTTTTATGCTCACACTATGAGGACACTTTGACACGTCTTTTCATTTTCTGACAAATGTTCTGCAACTTTCTCTCTAATATTTCCATAAATCAGTAGCTGAGTTTATAAAATTGTGATTATGTAGTCTCTGCAAAATCACTGAAAAAACTTCTTTAGGGGACTAAGTTCAATATTTTCTGTATATTTGACATATTTTAAACATTAGTTTAAATTATAAGCAATCAACTTCCTGGCATTTCCAGCCTGCTCCATACCTGAGTCAAACCTGCTTCCAAGACCAGAGAATTCCCTCAGGATGCCAGCAAGTAAGACAACTGACTGTGCGTGAGCTCCTTGGGATGGGCCGAGGGCTGTGGCTTAGCAATGGCAGCATCTTGGTGCAGGAAGGAAGGGTAAAGAGCCCAAAAGATTTAAGGAGGTTTGGATTTGTGCAACTCAAGGCAAGTAACAGAATAAGTAGAGTCAAAAAGAAGAGCGATGTGTGTAGACTCTGCCTCTAGTCTTGGCAGCGCTGTGTATGTGACGCTTACCGGACAATCAGAAGTGTGGCTCTAGAACTTGAGAACTGATTTGGGTGACTCTTCTACAGCAGAAACAAGAAGACAGGCTGGGAACAGGAGAAAACTGGGCATCTAGGAGGTGAGAAGAACAGCCCCCCAGGAAGAACCAGCTTAAAAGTTGAGGAGAAACCAGGTCTCAATGAATTATCAGCATTAAACTAACAGCAAGGAAATTTGCTTCTAATATTAATTTGGAGATTACTAAAAGTTTATGGAATATTTGGTTCTGCAATATTAAGGTTCATCCATCACTGATGTAGGGGTGGCTATAAGAGGCAATATACAGAGTAATTTTTACAAAAGTAGACATTGTTCCCTGAGACTTCAGTTTTCAAATATTGCTGAATAAATACTTCCTCGACTTTCAGAAACAATACCTCAGGAAAGCCTGAGAACAAATGTCAAAAGCTTAAGTCAAAACTAGATTTTATTTCCATTAATTCCAAGTGATTGAAAAGAAGATATTTTGTTGAAAGCTACCTTGTCACCTTAGTTATTGTATTCATTATCACATCCCCCGTAATCACATAGTCATTTGGTCCAAATGACTGTTTTTAAGGCTGTGTATTAGTAATGGAGAAAAATGATTACTTTGATTTTCAGTGTGTTTCATTAATTACATACAGATTTTTGATTAACAAAGCTGTGGAGCACAGAACTCTAAAGGCACACATCGAGCTAAAATTTATCCCATGTCAACAAATCATAGCGCTTGCCTTTCTCACCAATTCCTGATTATTTTCATGCCATAAGCTGCCAGTATTTGGTTTTCAATCAAAAAAAGGTAAGGCTGTGCTTCTGATCATAAAAAGGAAGTTTTCTGTTCCCATGTATTTCTATTACTGTGGTCAAGAAACTTTTTTAAAACTCAGGATTTGGCTACTTCTAAGAGAAAAAAAAAAAAGAATATGTTTGTGTGTGTATATGCAAAAGCTTACAGTTCTGTTTAAACATTTCATAGCAAATGTATTAAAATACTTTTATATAAATGCTATAAAGCACTGAATTTGTACCTATACGAGATGGAGAAAACCTGGCAGTAGGTTAAAAGACTTTTTGCATTCCCTTGACTGACTAAATTCTTCCCTTTTTAGTTTATTAATCTGGCATCTCGTGCAGACACAGTGTATCTATTCCAAATTTTCAGACAAATCACAAATTTCAGAACATTTTTAAACTGTATGTTTCACTTTGAGATCCGTCTATCTCTGGGTATCTCTTTTCCTAAACTCACGGAAAAAGTAGAGGCAAAGAGGAGACGCCATGAAAATTCTAGCAAAGTTTAGAAAAGTGTAACTGAAGGAAAATTTTAGATGTTCCATTGAAAAGCCCACAAAACTCTTTCTAAGTGGATGCTTTAAAAAAAAAATCAGTTTTCCTGTACAAATCAAGAGGTTTTTAACTTTAATTTTTATATGAGTAATATATCCACAGTTTGAAGTGTCAAATAGTGCTGAAAGCTTAAGAAAAACAAAGAGTTCCTAGGAAACACGTCAGACAGAGGAAGACAAACAATGTATGATTTTACTTACATGTGGAATCTAAAAAAAAACAAAACAAATGAACACAACAAAACAGAAACAGAGTCATAGATACAGAGAACAAACAAGTGGTGGCCAGAGGAGAGAGAGGTGGTGGGAGGAGAGTAATGGGTAAGAGATATTAAGAGGTACAAACTTCTAATTGCAAAATAAATGAGTCACAGGTAAGAAATGTACAGTGGGAGAAATACAGTCAATAATAATGTAGTATCTTTGGATGGTGACAGATGGTAACTAGACTTATCATGATGGTTATTTTGAAATGTACAGAAATACCAAATCATTGTGTGTGTAACAGGAACTAACACAGTGTTGTAGGTCAATTATACTCCCAAAACAAACAAACAAACAAAGAAGCAAACAAACAAACTCACAGAAAGAGATCAGTTTGTGGCTACCAGAGGCATGGGGTGGAAGAGGGAGAAGTGTACAAGGTGGTCAAAAGGAACAAACTTCCAGTTACAAGGCAATAAGTACCAGGGATGTAACGTACAACATGATAAATGGGATTAACATGGCTGTGTATTATATTTGTACATTATTAGAAGAGTAAACCTGAGTTCTCATCACACAAAAATATTTTTCTGTCCTTAATTCTGTATTTATTTGAGGTGATGGATGTTCACTAAACTTGTCATTTTATGATGTATAGAAGTCAAATCATTCTGCTGCACATCGTAAACTTATCCAGTGTTGTCTGTCAGTTATATCTCAATAAAACTGGAAATAAATATATATAAATAATTCAAGCACATTTCCATGGGAAATTATTTTGTGCACTATGAAAGTTAATCTTTTTTTTTTAATTGCACTGGAGAATAGCGAAATAATATGACAAGAGTATGGCTAACATTTGTGAAATGTGTCAAGCTGAGGGTTAATAAATCAATGTTGTCCCTAAATGCATCATTTGAATGTCAATATTAAGGCATCAAGGAATTTCTGTAGAACTTCCAGACTTTCTGTGAAGCACACTGTTTCTTAAAGGTATGATAGAAATGAAAAGATAATGTTATAAAAATAACAGAAAATTGTAGAGCTAGATGGAATCTTGGAGTAACTGAAATCATTTAGGCAAACCTCATTTTTTTCTGACAAATAATTTCAGGCTCAAAGAATTTATATCCATTACAAATGATTCCAATAATTTCTACTGTTTCACAGTTAAGAACTAGACTGAGGAAATTTCCCTTTTGAATCTAAATAATAAGAGTGAAGAGGAAAAAATAAACCCACAAACCTACAGTCAGTTAATTTTCAACAAAGGAGGCAAGAATATAAATGGAGAAAAGACAGTCTCTTCAGCAAGTGGTGTTGGGAAAGCTAGACAGCTGCACATAAATCAATGAAGTTAGAGTACTCCCTCACAGCACACACAAAAATAAACCCAAAATAGATTAAAGACTTAAACATAAGACACTGTTGGTGGGAATGTAAACTGGTGTAGCCACTATGGAAAACAGTATGGAGATTCCTCAAAAAAACTAAGAAAAGATTTATCATATGATCCAGTAATCTTACTCCTGGGCATGCATCTGGAGAAAACTCTCATATAATTTTAAAAGACTTGAAAATCTTGTTTGATTTTTTAAAATAAATTAGCACTTTGTATGTCATATTTTAGTATAACTTGATATTTCAAACCATTTTATTTTCAATTTTATAAAGACATATGACTCAAAGTTATATAAATTCTTTTAAAATTTTATCTACTGACAGTAAATTTTATTTACTAAATGCCTTAATCTCATGTGTCTTTACTAGTGTTCCATCTATAGTATGTTTTTTAAAATGCTCTGTGGTCAATATTTGTAAATGCTCCTGTGAGAGAGCATCTTTCATGCTTTTTAAAATTTATTATGTTCTTCTGTAATTACTACTGAATGATTTTAAATGCCACTATTTAGTCTTTATTCTAGTATAATCTTGAACCTTTAACACTCTGTTCAAAATTTATTTCTTAGAAATTTTTCTGAGATATCAATCAATCTCAGGTCTATGAAGTTGGAAGACATGGTTTCAAAAATATTGACAAAGAGACGTTTTTAATCTTCCTCTAATTTCCTTCAGTGTTATGTTCTAAAATGACTTTGTATCCTAAAGTATCAAATCTACCAGATAGACCACATTATATACTACCATGTAAGCCTGTTTAGTCTCTTAGTAACTGATAGACTCATCAATTTCATCTCCTGTGTCTGGCAAGAAATGCATTCAAACCTATTTAAAGATACTGGCCTGGCATGATATTTTTAAATTACAGAAAGAAAGACTAAATTAATCATGATAGTCATACATTAGAAATCTATGAGGTTGTTTAAAAACTACGTTAGATCTATCTAGAGAGACACTGATGATGTCCATGACATAGTAAATGGAAGAGCAGAAAAAGTTGTGTAAAATTCTGTGTAACACAATTGGATTTTTCCAGTTTTGTAAAATTAAAGAAATAAATGAATAACCAAACAAATAGGAAAACTCTGTGTGACCGTGTGTGTCTGTCTGCCTGCAGGAAAAAAATTAGAAACCCTACACACTACAACACTAGCTAATTAGGGGAATAAGATTGTGATATGTGGAAAGATTGAGAAAAGAATGGTGAAGGGATGGGAAGATGACGCAATTTATTTCAACAGCCATACAGAAACGTTGTAAGTTAAATTACCAATAATCTCCTGAAAAAAATAAAAACAAAAATTCCAGAACCTTACTTAAACATGATTTATGATGTCTTACAAATTTTCACGCAAAGGAAGTTTTTTTCTCATAATTTAATCATATTTCTTCTTTGTTAGTCATTAAAAAAAAAAAAACCCTTCTTTCATAAAGCTATGGAAAGTGTGACAAGGTACTGAAATTAAGGTGCTGAATTTGACCTTTGGGCAAATCTCATATTCTGAGTTTGTTAAAATAATGTTAAAAAAAATAGTTATCATACCTACCCTAGGTACTAACCTTGTCATCTTTCTGGCAACTCATGTAAATAATCCTTGTTAGATTGTTCTTTGTCTCCAAAATCAATTTTTAAAAAGGAGTGTGATGCCTGCCTTCTAACTTTGAGAAGGCTGTGGTACTGTCATGGGATACAAACCATTTCTTTGACATATAAAAAAGTGAAAATGTCTACAGGTATAGATCTATGATAATCATAATACATTTGTAATATTTGAGTCAGGTCAAAACATGGAAGATTACAAACTTTGTGTCTAGGATCATATTCTGATACTCAGCCCAAAAGCTTAGAGAAATACAATTGAAAACAAAACCTCATCCCTACAGGAGGAGACGGAAAGATTCTCAATTACAAGTTTTCTAAAGTTAATGCTCTTAGAAAATGGAGGGAGAAGTTTCTTTCCTTCTTTTCCACAGGGAGAATTAAACATCTAATTTTTAATTTATATTTGCTCTCACACATCCCAGTATGCCATAGCAAACTCAACAGGCCCCATAGGATATTTGAAGTTTTTAAGGAAACACAGCAATAGTCAATATCTGTTGTACTCTGTACAAACTGCAGGTTTGAGAAATTCAAAGTCTTAATATTTGATTGCACTGTCTTCCTCGAGATGAAATCGTATCTTTGCAAAGCTGGGTTTTCAGCAATCACTGTGATAATAAAAGCAAGTACCTGTGAAACTCAGTGTAAGAAAGGAAACAAGGATGACAGTGTCCAATCCAATTCCAAGGTTTGAGAAGCTGCACAGTGTCCAACAGGTGCACACATTAATAAAGGTGACTATTGAAGAACGAAATAAAAATATAACTCTCCCATCAACTTACATGTGTTTTTTTTTTTCAAATAACTATTAAACTTTTAGGAAATAAATATTTATTAAATTTTGGAACTATATCATTAAGATACACAATTGTTAGCCATTTTGGGTCTAGATGAGCCATGAAAAAAATTACTAAGACTGTTTTTTATGAACTAAGAAAGTTTGGGAACCCCTGGATCAGTACTTACTCTCTGCAAAACTACTCTGCAATGTAGGAATACAGTAAAGTCACCTCAGTCTGTGCCTCTTTTCCTCATAAGTTAAATGATAGAAAGGAAAGTAACTATGCCCTCCCACTCTCTGAGAGTTAAGTGCATAGTCACTAGAATGGAAATGATTCTAAGACAATCATTTTATCTTGGACAGACCAGAAATGGCACCAAATTTAGGTTTTGTTTCCCCTCCCTAATCACAGGATCCACTGCTATCTTGTCACAGGAATAATAATAAAGTATATTATTCACATTCATATGTGCATGAGAATGAATTAATGAAAAAGCTACTTTTGACCAAAAGGGAGACATCCACCCTACAGAGGGCCAGACTTCCTGGGCCTAAAAATTCACTGAAAAGTGGGACAGTGCTCTGACAACCCCTTCTGTCATCAATTAAACAGTTATTAATGCATAAATCCAGCAGTTTTGTGACTGATGAAGAGGATATGACGTGGGAAGTCCTGTCTTCAGCAAGATAAGCATAGCCTATTGCATACCCGTTCTCTAAGGTTTCATGTGTGTGGACTGTATATCTGCAAAGTACTTAATTTTCTAAGCATTACAGAAAAAAGGATAAGGAAAGAAACAGAGAAAGGCAAAAAGGAGCCAACCTGTGTGCCACTGTATGTGTCTGTGTTCTCTTATAAATACTGGATTCACGGACTTCATTGCCAAGGAAGGTCATTCACTTTAACTGGAATGAAACACAATAGCAATGTAATTTTCTTAATCTTCTGTGTGACTTTTCTTCTATGCATTACATTTCCATCCCTCATTTCTTTTGTCTCATTTCATGTCTTCTTTTATAGTGGCTTTAATATGCTTATTCTCCAATCTCTTATTGGCCCATATTCAAACCATTTACTGTAGGTAATTAGCTTTAGTGTGTCTGAGCCTGTATTATCTCAGCCTACACTGTTCACAGCAGTCTTTTATAAGTATTCTTCTGACATCAGAATTTCAAAGAGTCAAAATAGGATCAATGTCTGTCTGTTGAGGACACTACAGCTTATTTTTTTCAGTTTGGTCTCTCTCCTTTATTGCAACAGCCTTGAATAAAGTCTTCCTTTCCTGTTTAATTTTGCGGGTGCAATTTTTGCTTTGACACCCTAATGTCTGATAAAATTGTTTTTAAAAATATTCAAAACCATAGATTTTGTTTCATAGCTTTTCCCCAGGACTGACTCTAGCCAATCAGTTGGGTATTGTGGAGCCAAAAAATGAGAATTCAAGAGAATAAGTATTTCAATTTCCAGTTTATACCAGCAAGTGATTCATAATGTCAGATTATTAAATTATCATACATTTACAAAATAAATAATGAAAATAGAAATTAAGCCAAGAAATTAAGTTTAGTGTTTTGTCATTTTTGACTTTTTAAAATTCAATTGTTTCTTGACAGAGCATATAAATAATGAAGAAATAAAAATTTAGTCTAGATGTAGACATGGCATATTGTTTATTCTACTTTCACAATACATATTTACCAAAGAAATTTAAAACCATATTTATATATTATTCTTTTCTTAAAAGTATAGTCATTATATGCAATGTTTGTGGCTAGTTTATAATCAATTGTTGAGATAGGAATTGTTTACGGTTTTAGAACAGGACCACTGATGGGTTTAGACTGCAAAGGCAGAGGTCTGGGAGTCAGCTGGATCCAACCATTAATCAACATAGAGAAAACAATAGTTAGAAAGGATGGAGGGGCAAGGTGGATGGTGAGCTCAGCAGCTGACAAATTGAGTTTATGATGCCTGCGATTTAGCCCAAGGGATGTCCACTATAACCCTGAATATTTGAAGGCTGATCAGAGCTGAATTTCGGCATTTGGAAGGCATGAGGGAGGAAGATAATTTTCTACAGCAGAAGGACATTGAACTCTTTAGATGTGAAAGAGATGGGACAGAAAGAGATTAATATATTCCACAGAACAGAGGGAAATTGCGCAAGGTCCTGAGAAAGAAGATCACGGGGATTCAGAATGAAATGAAAGGACTAGGTTGATGGATTACAGTTAAAAGGACCTCTTTTCCACTGAGGCAGAATGAAAGATAGATAAATGTTAATTTGTAAACAGGGGGTAAAGAGATGTAAATGAAAGCTGATAACAGTCCTATTTGATAGTCTCTGTCTTCTCTGAAAATTAAAAAGCACTATCACTTGTGGAAAATGAAGTCAGGATGCATAATCAGGGTTTCTAAATGTCTGCTCCACTAAGGTGATAGCTCTAAACTAAACTAGTTTGGGTACAGAGCTGTGCAAATCATTTGTGATCAGACATTGCTTTGTAACATTATGTGAATCCATCACTTTCTAAATCACTAACACAGCTGTCACTCCCCTGCATGAGTTGTTGAATCACTACCATTGTGTGTTCTGGTAACAATTTGAACACTATTATTCTTCCATAGATTTACCGTAAGCATTGGCTTGGGAGGGGGGTGAGAAGGGAAGGGCTATATTTCTGTGTTATCAGTGCTGTGCTTGACATCAAACTCCTTCACAAAAAACGCCTGGTAATAAAATTGAACTGTATTTTAATATAATTGATTGAATATAGTTCTAGGTACAGAAGTCCATAAGCCCTTAAGGAATAAATATAGACAGAGTGCTTCTCTCTCTCTCAGTCTCTCTCTTTCCCATCCTCCCACCCCACACCCCTTCCCAATTTTTGGAGCTTAGAACAGTTCCTGGTATTAAGTAAAGGATCAATAAATGTTTCTGGAAGCTGAATGTTCTGACTTTTTGTTTAAATCTCTTATTGTTTTACTTGTTAATGCTTCACATACTTGTGATTTATTTTGCCAATAAGATTCCAAGTTTTTGAGGAGAGTAACTTCAGGCACAAATTGCACATTAAAGCCCCAATTGGCTTAGAAAGAAAATCTTGAGAGAGGGAGTTTTGTAAGAAAACTACATGTAACATAATGCATTTCTTGGCTAGCCAAAAGGATTTGAGAACTATAAACACAATTGAAATCTTTGAATAGCAAGCATAAAGTAAGTATGAGAGCATATTATTTATGTTCTCATCTCAGATCAGTTCTTTTTAATCTGATTCTGAGATGATCTCATAGAAACTGAGGGAATGAAATGCCAGAATTACAGTAAAAAATAAATGTTAGTATGTTCAGAATTCATGCTTACTAATGGAAAGACAGCCTAAACAAAATTTTGAAATTTATTATTTTTTGGTATTTTTTTCTATGCTTTTTAAGGATCAAATTCTTTTTATGGAAGATAATCTAAATAGCTATTTGGTATTTTAAAAATATAGAATAATGTGAAAAATTCACTCCTGGACAGTATTTAGAGAGAAGATTCATGAAGTCAGACATATGTACCATTCTATTTCTAAACAAGTGAAAAATCAAAATAGTGAAAACTTTTGCTGCAGTCACCAAATAATGCTCATTAGTTTCTGTATAGTTTCTCTTCTAACTGAAAATCTTCCAATGATCTTCAATGAGAAAAGAGTTCTGGCAAATTTATTAAAAGGACAGGAAGTGAAAAAAATGCAAATGCAACTTTCACCAAAGTCAGAATTACTCCATCAAGAAAAAGATTCAAAAAGCAAAGCGTCTTTACGGTGGTAGCAAAAGCACCACCACCACCAGCTGGTAAAATCATAAAGTGCAAACCTGGACAGAATATAAAGGGATTTAAATTTAACACTTTTTCTTGAGACCAGCACATTTTTATGTCTAACTGCCTCAAATTTGCTTACTGACTATAACTTCATAAAATATAATATTAAGTATTGAAAGACAATGGATAATCCCCATAACTAATACATGTTTGTTTGTTTTTTTCCAAACCTGTGTAAGTAAACCTCAGCATGTTCCAAGGAAAAAGAAAAAGCCTGAGCTTTGGAGCCAAAGACACCTGAATTCAAGTTCTAGCTCTGACACTTACTAGCTTTTGGACCTTGATTAATTTCCCTGGGCTTTCGCTGTCTCACATGTCCCACAGTTGACAGGGCTACAGTGGGTATAGAAATTCAGTAGTAAGCTAGCACAATTCCTCTTACCCAAGAGATAAGCAAGAACTGATATTTTCAATAAGCAATAGCAGCCTCATCTTCACTAGAATTACCTCATCTTTGCTACGTTTTTAAAAGTGTTTTCATGAGTAGTGTTTGTTACTCAACAGGTTTTACTGCTTATAATTTTCAGACCTTCAAATTCCCTGTCAAAGACCTATAGTAATTATCGTTACACCACTTACTTATAGAAAAGTAAAGCCAACAACAGACTGACAATCTAACCGAGGCAAAAGCAGGATGTATATAAGACAAGGAAAAGAGAGAGGAGGAGGAAAAATTTCAGATACATTTGATACAGTGATTTATTTTTTCTTTTCCTTGGGCAGGTTTCTGCTTTGCAGCAAGCAGTAGAGACCAGCCAGAGTATCTCGTTATTGGGAAGCCAGATGGGACAGTTGTTTTCATATTCTTTGATAGATCTCAGAAATACAGTTGAGGAGCACGTGCCTGGATATCTTCGTATTATGTCTGTCATTGAATTTGAATCTGTACTTAGTTACGTCAGATCTGCTCCATTTTATTTATTAGAATTTCTCACAGGCACATCACAGCACCATGCCATGCACTCAACCCCACCACCCTGGGATCTCTCCATGAAATAGCCTGTAGTATGTTTCACATCCACATTATTACTTAAGTACCTCACTAATGTAAGAAAAGAAGAAATTTATCAATTGCTGTTCTCTACTTTTTTACTTCTGAAAGGAAGAGCCTTGGGAAAAATTTAAAACAGGTAATTTCTCTCTAGTCCTTTCCAACTTAGCACTCTTTTTACCCCAACTCACCTTGCTGTATCCCAGAGAGCATAGTTTCCCGTATTTTCAAAAGAAGCCCCAGCAGTACTTCAACCCTCAACATTATCCCATTATTCCTTCTCTCTCCTTTACTTTCAAACCAAATTTTATTCTCTTAGAGATCAAAATTAGAAATAGGAAATCACTGACAACAAAATGTAATTCTTGCCCTTCCCCTACCTTTTAAATTAAGTTAGTTTATATGCAGAAATTTCCAGCCCTGATTTCACTTTAACAATCACCTGGGAAAATTTTTAACAAATTTAATTGGTCCTGGATGGGGCCTGAACATTGTTAAGTGTTAACATTCTACAGGTGACTTCAATTTTAGTCATCTTCTTCAACAATTCTACCCAGACACTAGTTAATGAATTTCAGAAAGTTAAGAAATAGATATTTTCACTGGCTAGAGAGGAAGAAATATAGTAAAACCATAATGTTTATTTCCTCTGAATAAGTAAAAGGAGGATCAAAAATGGTAAAGGAATTAAAAAAGATGAAACTCATGAAAAACAACATTTTTATCTCACTGTTACTTTCAAATTCATTCTGCAGGAACTGCTAGCTCCACCCCCTTGAAAAGATTTTGGATAGATTCCTATGTGGCCATTTTTAGGTATCAGAAAGGTTCCATTTCTCTCAGCCCCCAAATTAGAACTGACTTGTGGAAAAGATCCTACAAAGGGGAGTTGGATACATTCCTCCCTACGGACTGTCCCTAAATGAGGATGGTTCACCTTACCGTTTTTCTGACTTTAGGATGGTGCAAAAGCCATACACATTCAGTAGAAATTGCACTTGGAAGTTTGAATTCTGACCTCTTCCCAGGGCCGTGATCCGCGGCGGATACTCTCCCGCTACGCGGGTAGCGGCGGCAGCGGCAGCGGCCTGGCAAGTGCTGGCAGCTCCGGGTTAGCCACGTGACCCCAAGGTAAACAACGTAAACAACGGGTACTTAACAGCTGTTTTGTATTCCTACAACCATGCTGTTTTTCCCTTGACATATTCAGGATTCAGATGAGTACTTCAATTAAAAAATTTTAAATAAATAAATTACATGAAATGTTTAACACTTTATTATAAAATAGGCTTTGTGTAGATGATTTTGCCCAATTGTAGGCTAATGTAAGTGTTCTGAGCACCCTGAAGGTAGGCTAGTCTAGGCTAGGCTATGATGTTCGGTAGGTTAGGTGCATTAAACGCATTTTTGCCTAACAATATTTTCAACTTAAAATGGGTTTATCTGTATGTAACCCATTGTAAGTCGGGGAAGATCTGTAGTCCTTTTCATCTTCTGCATTCTTGTGAACGGAGCAAGGGGGTAGAAGGAAGAGAGGAAGAGAGGCAAAAATCTTACACCATCAGGACCTACATAACTGTCTCTTGACCAGCACTGGCTGACCTCTGTGCCCTCCATTATGGAAGGTCTCCAAAAGCTGGCTTAACTACGCGGTGCAATTGTTGGTTCAGACTGATGTTTGAACTGATTGATTCCCAGACAGGTTGATGCTCCCTGAGCTGATTTCTTACAGACCTACCCACCTTAGTTTCTGCCTCTAGTAGGACCTCACAGCAGGCAGCTCTTCTGGGCAGAGTCCCATGAGGACCTCATGAGAATGTCACAATTTATGACATCTCATGATCTCATGGCATGGGAAATCCTCATCTTCTGATGTTATGAGTACAACTATTCCTCTCTGTGTATTGTGGTCTGTCAGCTTAAGCCAGGAACCCAATTTTGTGTGCCAGCGCTCCCTCAGCATGCTGGGTACATACTCCATTCTGATGGGAGGGACTGAACTCAGCAAACATCCAACTACTGAGGAGATATCAGCCTCTTTTCTTCAAACATCCTCATCAACAACCTGATTCTTTTAGGGCCTTCTCATTCGACTTTGAAACACCCAGTTTGGTTTTTTAGCATTGTTTCTAATATCATTTCTTCTTTGCAAATGAACTCTTTTGGGGCATAATTTATACACAGTAAAATGCACCATTTTAATGTGTACAATTCAACACTTCAAAGACAGGACCAGCACTGCCATCATAGGAAATAGTTCTACCACGCTATTTTACAGATGTAGTATTAACTATTTTTCCTATGCTAATTTCCCAGTTTAGGTCATTGTTCTATGGATACGTGAAATGTCAACATTAGGGGAAGCCGAATAAACCTGATAGGGGAATTGTATGTATTATTTTTACAACTTTTTAAAAGCCTAAAATTATTACAAAATTAAAATTTAAGAAATAAACTCAGACATGTTAAATCTATCAAGAAAAAATTTAGAATGTCAATTCTTATGGGTAATTTTTATAGGCTACATTTATTTTAGCTAAAATACTAAAATGTTTTGATCTAATTCACTGACTCGGTTTTTAAAAAAGGATTGGTTATTTATTTTTGATTGCCATTTGTATGTAACATGTGTCAGTGTTTATTGTTTTGAGTACAAAAAGGCTGAAGGAACCTGATTGTGCTGCAGTGAGGGGAAAAGAACATTGTATCTCAAATCAATGTCCAATCTGACTTCTTTAAAAATATCGTACTGAGTATTTTAATAACCCAAGATGAATCAAGTATAACCTCCCCAAACACATTACTCTTGCAGTGTGTCAGATATTTTACAGCAAACCATCTGCAACACGTATATCCTACTCATACAAACCCTATATATCCATCTGTCACAACTGTTGTGTGAAAGAATTTTAGTATACATTTCATAATGAATGCTCTTCATATGGAATTTAATACATCTATTGAGATACCAGAAGTCATTGGATTAATTTACATTCTCCAAGTTCAAAAGTACAGTGATTTTCCCTCTCCCAACCATCTAATATGCATGTATTCATAAACAGAGATAAGTCATATTTCAAAATATGTGTCATTTAATAAGATTAAACACTTAACCTAGTATAAAAATTTGATTTTTAAAAATATATATACATCTAACATAATTATTTACAATAAAGAAAATCTTGAAAGCAAATAGAGCTAAAATTTTATCTGTACTTTCCTCCAATTTACATAGCTAAACAATTGTATAGAGTTCTTTCCATGTATAAATTTTACATTTCCTACATACAAGAAAATCCAAATGTTAAATTTTAAGACATATATCCAATTATGTACAAAAATCACCACAGGTCAACTTACAGATTCAAGCTTACTTAAAAATCATTATAAATTGTGAAAAATACATACTATGAAAAAATACATTCTGAAAGTAGCATAATACCAACTCATTTAGGTGAATCCAAAAATATAAACCATGTGTATAAATTACAGTAGTGTCTATACTGCCTTATTATGAAAGGAGGTATTCTTTGTAAATATGTATGTTATAAATAAGAGCCTCAATTCTTTCACCTGCCAAAATTATTTTCACTTTAATCATTTTCATCATAAACTTTGTAAAAATGTATCATCTTATAAAAACTGAGTAAGCTGAATACAATGAAACCCTTGATAACTAAAAATCATCATGAATGCCAATTATTTAGTGACTTAATTATCAAACTTTCTATGAGTGGGGTAATTTTTTTTCTTTTCTCTAAATTATGCAGCCTTAGCCTAATATGTTTTGTAGTTATTGTTTCCTCTCTTACTGTTGTTTCACATCTGTATCAGTGAGTTCCTGAGGATTTGCCATTGTTGTACAGCTAGAAAATGTTTCCATTCAGTTCCCTGCTTCCTCCAATAGGACACAGAAAGCCTAAGCTCCTTTCAGCCTTGGCTCTAACAGGAAGAAGCATTTAAAGTGTGTCTGGCTGGTTGTGAGGGAGATTGCTTCTGAATCGATGTATCATGTGTGTGTTTGTTCTCCTGTTCATCACGAACTGTCTCTTTGGTTGCTATGACTCCTGCTTCTCAGATACCTGGGTGCCCACCTGGCTTTGTTCTCTGGAGTTTCTATGTTTCTGGTTTAAGTCGGTCGGTCTGATAACTACTGATCCACTGTTCCTCTACTTCTCTAATCGTCAAGTGTGCTCGCTTGCCCAACTCTAATTCATTCCTTCTTGCATTTCACTTTATAAATGCTACTCATTTCTTGAATCACCCTTGGCTGCCGATTACCACAAAACATAATCTCTCGAATTCTGGGAACTACTGGTGCTTCTGAGTGAGGTTTCCTCCCAGGCCTTTACTCTGTTATTCTGATCACAGTGTATGTAACACACTGCTTGTAAAAATGAAACCCAAGGGAAAGCTGATAATAAAACTTAGTAAGTAACCTTATTGTTATGAAATT
Source organism: Camelus bactrianus (assembly GCF_048773025.1). NCBI lineage: Eukaryota > Metazoa > Chordata > Mammalia > Artiodactyla > Camelidae > Camelus > Camelus bactrianus. Next base: position 71,168,267 of record NC_133541.1, read on the forward strand.
TCAAATGGGTATGAACTTCAACATTTTTTTAATCAGTAAAATTCTTACTTTTGTTGATGCTCACTGATCTATTTCTTCCACGTTCTAAGTAGACAAAGTTGGCCCAAGTCTGATCTGAAAAAATGGAATTATAATGTTATCATATATGTGAAATACTTAACCTTTAAATAAATGGATCAGTTAAACAGTAGAGTTTAATGTTTTAATCAAATAACAATAATACATGCCTTCTAAGACCAAAGCACTGTTTAAGTGCTATAAGTAATGTTCTAGGTGATCAGGTTTTAAAATGAGAAAAGTTAATGTACTGAGTATATAAAAATTAATCAATGGTTCATTAAGAAATCTTTTCAAAGAAAACTAATAAAATGTATGTGAGCCATTGGGAAAAAAGAAATCTTTTCAAATCTGTCTAACTGGCACTTTACTGAAGCTGGTACCTTCCTCTGGAAGACATGCAGTTGAATAATACTATCACAGAATAATAAAAGGTAAGTGTTAAAAATCAGCAGTATCAACAAATCACCTCCTGGAATTCTTGACTTAAAGTGAAAATATCTGTATACAATGCTAATGTCTCAGAATTCATTATGTACTGGGATACAAGAAGGTAATTAACCTATATTCTAATAGTTTAGTAACTTTCTGTGATAAATCAAGGACAGACTAGTATATGTAAATTTAAAAACAAATAACATTATTTAGGCAGCTTTAAATTCATGGTCTATCAGTAAGAGTTCTTGAAACTCAGCACATAAACTTGATGAATTTGAATTTTTACACCATAAATTTTCTAAACAAGCCCAAATACTGGCAATAATAATTAAAATAAAACAAGTTGTAAGAGGGATAGAAACATCACTTTGTTTTTAAAATGTAAACTTTTAATTAATCATTGGCTTTTTCTTTCTAGTACAGTTTTTTATTTGAAGATTTCATACCTCGATGTGTGTGTGTGTGTATGTGTGTGTTTGTGTGTGTGTTGAGGTTTTTGATGGGTTTTGAAGGCACAGGTATGTTTCTTAGATTAAAACAAAACCAAGTAAGAGTCCATACATATACAGAAAACATATTTAATTATAAAATATCAATTTAAAAAATATGATTATCCATATTGGGTATCAAACCTACAGTGACAACATCCATTCTTACAAATGGAGGCCAGTTTTTGATCAAGCTGTAGAATAGTCTTCTCTTTCTGTTTCAGTCTTCATTTCCTATTTTCTTGAGGTCACATTCTAATGGAACTGTAGTCACAACCGTATTCTGATCTAGAAAGGGCACATCTGTGCCTGACGGTGGTGGTTTATACAAAAAGATTGCAAACCCAATGAAGAAAATGGTGATAACTTTACAAGTAACACCTAAATAAAAAAAAAAAAATCATGCATTTGGACCTCTAATAATTATTACAAAAATTAATTCTCATTTAGAAATTCTTCATGACTAGAAACTCACTACTTAAAGAGAAGAAGTATATAGGCAATTATAGCTGTTCTGAATTTTTTAAATTTTAGTGATAAAGGTGATATTCTGCAATAGAACATTTGTATACGATTCAATGAACCAGTCTTTCTTTTCTAAACAATAAAAATATAAATAATTCTTCTATTCTTGGTTATGATTGTACCTTCTTAACCAAGAAAAACAGCTTATAACATCCTTGAACCTGAATAATAAGTTGCAACATTTTCATGCCTTACGATGAAAAGCAATTCTAAAAATAAAAATGGCTTTGGAGTTCTTAGGATAAAAGCCTCTATGAGAATGTATCACATTCAGTACTCAATAAAATTTACTTTTAAGCATCAACTAAAAATATGAAACATTAAGATCCACTTTACATGATGTGATTTGTTTTCAAAGAACTCTGATTTTGAAGTTAGCTCACTTATTTGAAGAGAAAACTAGTCCTGGCCACAGTGCAAGAATCTATGCCAGTCAAATAAATTAAATGACCTCACAATGTAGTGTTTACAGTAGCTAAATTGTGTGTTAATCATTAATATTTTACTCAAAATATGTATGTGAAAACCAAGAATGCTCATTGAGCTAAGCATTTCTAAATTTATAAGACCAATTACATAAGTACCATAGTTTCAATATTTTTGGAGTATTTAAAGGTATATATGTTTTGGGGGGAAAATTCTCATATTCATCACAGAGTAGGTAAAGGAACAACTCATTATATATATATATATATATATATATATATATATATTTGGCCACAAAAGTACAAACATAACCAATTAAGTAAATTTTTAATCATAAAAACACTAAATAAAAAATGTCTTTTAACAGGTAAAAGTGGTGGGAAGATTAATTTTTCCTATTCTAGTCAATATTTACTCTCTCGTTTTTCTGGATTTATGTATTTATTTCTTCAGTGAATAATATATTAGGCTGTCATTATAAATTCAGACACATATTCTGGGTTTAAACACATGTAGGAAGAAAAAAGCTATCTTGATACATGTGCCAAAATGATCGCAACCACAATCACAATGAAAATCACACATTATGTTAAATACACACACACACACACACACACACACACACACACACACACCGTTGACCCCTGAACAACGCAAGGCTTTGGGGTGCCAGCACTCCATGCAGTCGAAAATCCTCATATAACTTGACAGTCTTCCCTCTGTACCTGCAGTTTCAGATTCACAGAGTCAACCAACAGAAGAATGTGTAGTACTTCTGTAGTATGTATTTATTGAAAACAATCTGCATATAAGTGGACCTGTACAGTTCAAACCCAGGTTGTTCAAGGGTCAGCTCGGTGTGTGTGTGTTTCTATCTAGAACTCTCCAGTTTTAAATATTCTAATTTCTTAGTTTTTTTTTAAATTTTAAACTTTATCACACTCCTACAAAAACTAGATGCATTGCTCTACTTCCTTAATCTTAATTTTCATGGATTGCTTAACCAAGACTACACAAAACAGACTACCAAAGGCAAAAAGGGTTAAACATCATGGCCAGCCCTTGTGAACCATAAAAAGGTTTTTCACAACGTGCCTTAGAGCCAAAGAATACTTCCCTACCTCAGCTTTACGTGCTTTCCAAAGCCCAGGTGCCTAGATGACAATCAGTCCAGAGTTACTCAGAAATCTCTTTTAGCTTTTGCTACACTTTCCAAAAAAAGTTTGAGAGAAGTTGTTAAAAGAAAATCATACGATATATGATGTGATGAAAGCTGAAATGTTACTCCCTTCTATTTTAGACTGAGCCTTTCAGACTCCAGGTAAGACCTTTCATAACATGCTATGATCACTGATCTCTGCTTCACTATAGGACAGTCCAATAGCATGGACTGAACGTTTCAAAACCTAAGTTAACAATAAGATTTTTTGTCTGTTGACATCATCAATTTATTCTAGAGTTATTAGGAAATCACCACTTACTTATGGCCACTAGCATATGGGCCATCCTGATGTTATTATAAATCCAGCAAGCTCCTTTAATTCCACATTCATTAATATCCCAGAGAATACACGTGCTGTCTATTGTGATGCCAAATATAATGGGTCCAGGTATTGTGCCTAGAAGAATTATATGTGAAATATACATGGGTAAAAATTAGTTCATAGTTACAGATTTTTTTATACATGGTTATGTATATATTTTATATAAAAAAGAATTGGCATTAATCTATCCATATGCAAATTAATCAGCTCATGCAAATATAAGAATATAAAAAAACAATCTAAAGTAACTGTACATTATATTTCTAATCAACTCAAAAATTATTTTAATAAAAATCTCTGGCATGTATTACGTTAACATTTAGTTAAGTAAATATTTTAATTCACTGCTTTTCTAATTTAATGAATTTGTCTTTGAAATTAGCTATTATGCTTTAAAAAATCAAAATAAATTACTAATGCAGACTAAATCTGCTCAACTATAGTATATGCATAATGTGCATGTGCATGTAAACTACTGTGGGCGTGTGGGTATACATATGCATGTACATACACACACTGACATGTCTGTGCGTGGGAGTGCACATGTGTACATGCACACACACACATTTATACTAATATGCCTGGAAGTGCTACTATCTCAAACACACACACACCCTCCCCCAGAAGAGGTCATAAGGCAATCAAGTTCCACACAGTTAAGGAGCTTCCAGCTGTTACAAAGCAAATACATGGTCTGAAGTGGTATGTCTTAGATTTCAGCTACGCCCAGCCTGTTCTTCCATGACTGCAGCGTGGAAGAGTCAAAAGAGTACTGGACTGAGAGTAAGGAGAGTTTTCCTAGTCTCATTTTCACCTTTAATTGTGCAACTACGGGCAAATCTCTGAATCTCTCTGGTCCTTAACTTACTCCTCTGAAAAATGGGTAAGTTGTTCTCTGGTATCACTAATGTTCCTGCTTTTGGTTTTTGTTTTTATAAATAATCTTAATATGTGTGTAACTAAGTTTCTGTCTTATTATTTTTCCTACATCTGAAACCTTACAAAATTTTCTGCCATAAATTATTTCTTCCATCAATTCTTAACTAGACACACTATCTAAAGTACAGTTTTTATTGAAATATTTAAACTCATTATTTTTCATTGCTAATGCAACATAATAATGTCCCAAATGTAGTTAAATGCAGAGAGAAAAAGGAATTACAGTAGTTATAAATAAGATTTTAGCATAATTTATGTTGGTAATAGGTTTTATATGGATAGAAAAAAAATCTGTCTTTTACTAAGTTCTATTAGAATTATTTTGATGATTATATTTCAGATAAATATGATATACTCTTTAAGGTTATATTTGCAACAGAGTTAGAAACAACAGTTAACCAATCAGGTAGGTGAATACGTAAAGTTATTATTTCCCTATGTGATATATAAATAATACTATATCTTGAATATTAAAAAACAGCTTTCTGCAATGGCAATTATGTAGTTTTCTTCTGTAGTCAAATTTATTGTTTTCTTGGCACATACTGTATGTAAATAAGTCAACAACAGTAATGAACAAAACTAACCAATAGTTATCAAAAAATTAAGAAAAATGGCATACCTAATATTCGAAGCAACATACACTGTATTCCTAATGCTAGAGACCGCTGCTTATGATTAACACACCTGGGGATATTAAACACATATGAGACCAAAAAATGGTTGTATAGTATATTTACTCTTTGAGCAAATTCACTTTTATACCAGCTTAGCACTTCCAGATTAAAGTAAATATTATACACATGAAATAAATTATTTATAACAGCTTACATATAGTTCAACTTTTCTGGAATTATAAGAGAATAAAAATGTTACCTGAACTAAACTACTACAAATAACACCAAAAGGAATCAAATGAATGTTAACAAATGTAATGGAGAAAGGAAAGTCATTAATAAGACTTCTTTTTGACTAGCCCTTAAGTTACAAATCACATGACTTAAGTTGCAAGCAAATAATTCTTACTCTCTTGCTAACTTTGAGCAGAAATCATACCTGTGAGTTAAGAGAACAAATCTGAGGCAGTGTGAAACAGTTGCTGATGCTCAATTTGATTGAACAAAAACTTTTTACATGATGACTGTCAAACATGAATGAGATGTGATGTTGGCACATGAGACTCAGATGGGAGAGAAAAGAGAACAAGTAGTGTTTAAAAACATAGATGTAGGTGAAAGGTGACAGATGTAATAGGTGTAATGTTAACAGACTGCTTAATATTTTTATACAAAATCTCTAAAGTTTCCACTTCTCAAAAAGTATGTGAAAAGGTAGTGAGAGAGTATCAAAAAACAACAATTGAAGAGGGAAAAGGCTAGTTTGTTAGGAAATCTATAGAAAGGCTGATATTTTGAGAAGCAATGGAGAAGGAAGAACAAATAAAAGCACAAAACACTGTGGATAGCCAGGTGACAGGCAGCATGTTTTACTGTTTACAGGAAAGTTTAATATCACAGCAACTACTGTGTAAGGCAGAAGAGAATGCAGGTCATTCTGATTCTGACATGTGTGGAATGCACTGTCATTCGCATCATACTCAAATACAATTGAGCACATCTCCAGCTTACAGCTGAAGACTCATGAAAGAAGCAGAGAAACTACCATCGAGTTAAACTAACACCAAACAGGCAATGGTAAGACACTTTCACATACATGATCTTGTGTAAGCCTCACACATCTCGGGTTCAATAAGGCAACTGTTCCATAGAACTAACGATCCTATAAGGGCTGAACTGGTATTGGAGCCAACAGTCAATATAAACCCCAAATGAATCCCTAAGTCCATTTTCTTTTCACTCAACATGTTGCCTTAGGGATGGCAAATTTCATAACATAACACATACCTTAGGATGGACACAGTTATAGGAGTACCAGCCATAAAGGTAAACACAATTGTAGCAAAGAAAATGACAAGAAATATGGGCAGGTTTGCACATCGAGTTGGACATTTTCCTGCTTTAGCTTCAAAAGCAAAACCTGATGGAGTAGGTGTTATTTCTATTTTCCTTTCAATACACGAGCAGTTATAATATACCTGGAAATGTCAGACATAAAAATACTGAAAGTGCTTATCTTGAAAACATACTATCATTTTAAGTTAGGTGATTTCTAGACATGGCAAACACTCTTACACAGTCTTAATTCATATACGAGAAATAATTATGAGAAGTAGTAATTAAGCAAGCAAAAACAAGGGGCTATATTTATGAAGTAGAATAATCTATATTTGACTTTTGTGTCCACTATTTTAACTTGTAACCTAGTATTGACTCATGGCTTATAAAATAAATTGACAAGAATATAACAATCAGATGATCTCACACACTCTAGACTGCTTTCAATAGACCATAACTGTTCGAAGATTTTTCCTGCTAATTTTCTTCTTTTCAATTATTAGGACACAAAGAGAAGCATGCATAATAACAATTTCACTATGCTAGTTTGAACACACTATAATTTTAATAAGTGCCACAGTAAAATTAACTAATATGTCACACAAGTTTTGTGGAAAAAATACTACTTTAATCTAAACCTATAATTTTCTGAATTTTTTTTTTGCTTTACTAAAAGCAAACTGTATGTCTCTTAAGATGACATATTTATGATAATCAAAAACTAGAAGTTATTAGATTATCCTGAAGGCTATTTCATACATATTAACCATTTAATATGTATATGTATACATATAAATTAATAATATGAAATTTTGGAAAGTAACATGTTTAAAAATTACAAGTATTACTTTTTAAATTGAAGTATAGTTGATTTACAATGTTGTGTTAGTTTCAGGTATACAGCAAGTTGATTCAATTATACATATTTTCAGATTCTTTTCCATTATAGGTTGTTATAAGATATTGAATATTGTTCCCTGTGCTGTACAGTAGGTCCTTGTTGTTTATCTGTTTTATATATAGCAGTGTGTATATGTTAATCCCAAACTCCTAATTTATTACCCCCCCTCAAAACAAGTATTACTTTTGTAGGAAAAGAATTCAGGTATTTGAAAGTTGGGCATAATCATTTTTTAAAGGCTTTTTATGTCTCAATTCCATCCTTACTGCAAGTCTTTTTATATGTTTAAGGCCTCAATAAAGTCATAGCAGAGCTAGAAAAGTCAAAGCAAAGCAGCGCTTTTATTGTTCCGAAGGCCAGAGACTGCTGGTACTGACTCAGGAAACCCAAACATGCAGGTGACACCCCTAAAATGAACTATTACATACTCAGCAATCAGATATATCAAATAATGAAGTAAGGTAGCTTTTAAAAATTTTAAGAAGAAAAACTGAAAACAGTCATTTCTATCCTGATGAGATTTTACTACTCTCTTACATGAAAAAAGTATACATTTGCCTACAATATAGCTAGCTGTTAGTCAACATCTGTTTTTGTAGTTTGGATCACTGGTATGAACTACATTCTATTTCTGTGAACAGGCGTGCGTAGGTGTTTATTACATTATTATCAGTGCATTTTGCCTATGTGAAATATTCCATATGAAAAAAAAATCCTGTGAAAAAAATGAGTTGTTACATGGACTAGTTAGACATAAAAAAAGCCAGGACAAATAGAAAATTTGGAAATCAAAATAACGTGCTTTTCCTAAACAATCCTTAGAAGACAATTTATTCTTTAAAATGGCAATGATAGTATTTGGTGACAAACATAAGTAGCAAATTAACCATATCAAAACAACCAACACCATTTCAAGTGTGTCTAGGAATTAGATTTGCATTTATTCATTTATTTTGGTTTCCTTGCACATGATGGTATTTGTGTCTGTACATTTTGTATGTGGGTAAAACCCTTCTAATAATTTAATTCCTTGTCATAATCTTCTAATTAGTCAATAGCACTTATTGATTATATTTTATACACACACAAAATGCTACCTGCTTATCTGCCTCTCAAAGGAGTAGTTTACCTTCTAGGTAGTTCTGATTCAATAATGTGTATCATGCTCGCTTTTGGAATTTGATTCTTTATAACTGATGGAAACACCTAATTTTCTCAACGTGTTTTGAAACTAAAGCAACCCCAGATGTCCACTGGTTTGAAGGTATGACAACCTTCAGTTTGGGGATCTTAAAAATCTTCTGATGTCTTTTAGTAAACTTTCATAGAAATTTTCTGTTTTATTCCAAGGATTAAAACTGCACATGTCAATTAGATCTATTAAGTCTGAGATGATTCATCACAGACATTTTTTTCTGGCGTATTTTTCAATGTTCTTAGATGACTATTTTAAAATCTATAAGCTAGGTAATATGAAAAAAAAGTCTACTGTTTCTCACATTCTGGTTTACCCCTAGCAGAAAGATCAAATCCTACATCTCTGTTGAGATAAATGTTTAATGTATTTATCACACATCATTAAAGATATGTATACATATGCAAAGACAATATTTATGTGTGTACATATGAACATATAAATGTGTATAACCACACACACATACAGATATCCCTGTTAGTTCTAAAAGAAATCTGAACTAATTTTACAGATTATTTCTATTTATTTATGTAAAAATCTTTTCTTTGCAATTTAAACTTTACATAGGAAAAGGAATGCGATTCCACTAGTCCATATTTCAAATATCCAAGACTGTGCTGTTCTGTTGTATAATTCTTTATATCTTTATTCATTACAGTCTCTTATATCATACTATATATTTCCCGCAGGTCTTTTAAAACTTACCACATTATCTATTAATGCATAACATAACTTAGTATCACAAACTACTAGTAATGTGAATATTATTTCTTCCCAAGGCTCTTAAACTTAGCTAAGATAGAATCTTTAGATTGTAGTGTAGTACAATAAAATGTTATTGAATTCTCTTAACTATCTAATTGTATTAAAAAGAAATCATATTTAGGGAGACTAATAAACATTCTAATCCAGAACTAAAAGTAAATTTGTATTTGAGAATGAATTAGTGATTTGTATATTTTTTAATGTATCTATGGCTTATCAAATAAAAGCCACAAATATTTATTATATTTTTATTATACACACTGTACTTAGTAAGAGAAGTCCCCTAACTTCGAAGGGCATAAAGTCTAGTTGAGAGAAAAAAATGTAAAAACGTAAATAATATTTCACTACTATAACAGAAGTAATGTTATAAAGATGTATGTGAGGAACCGCCAAATTGATTTTTCAACAACAACTGATTCTGAGGTATAAAGGAAGAAGAATCTTTTTCAGTTGGGGTGGTCAGGGGCCTTTTTTTTAAAAATTAAGGTGAGACCACAACAAATCTTAAGCATCACTGTTGACCACAGGTACAGTGTGTGCAGCAGATCTCTAGAGCTTACTCATTTTACTTGACTGAAACTTTACGCCTGGCTTCTGAACAGAGGAGGCAGGCCAGGACAGGGCGAACAGGAGCGGCATAACCCCACTAGCGGGATAAAGCAGCATCCGTAAATACACACACGTGCTGCCTCATTAGGGTAAAGGAGCCGTACAAGTCACCTTGGGATGTCTTTTGGAAACGGAATTCGTACAACCTGCATAGCAGGGAGAGAAATACTGGACTCCATCTCCTCCACAGAGAGGGTAATAATAGGACCGCAGGCAGTGACAATTGGCGTTACAAGGAGCGGTCAGGTTCCCCAGTTCTCCTGTCCTGTCAACGAGAAATGAAAGACGGGTAAGTTACCTAAGTTATCACTTCTAATGAACAGTTCAGAAGCATTGTCGTGTCTTGCCATTCAGCCAGTTACTCACTCACTCAACACACATTTAATTACTGAACAAATAAAAAAACAGAATGTCTGCCTTTTCATACAGAGCTTCACTTCTTGTGGAAGAGACAGGCAGTGGAAAAAATAGTACATAACATAAATTCTGTCAGTCATTAAAAACAAATAGGCAGAATAAGCACATAAAGCAGTTTCTCATTTGGTACCAAATAATTTTTTTAATTTAATTAATTAATTGATTGATTGGTTTAGGGTAGGGCACAGGGGAGGGCCAGTTCTGGGGCCTGTAGGATTTTAGCAGCGTCCCTGGCCTTTACCTACTAGATGCTAGTAGCATCCCCGTAGGTGTGACAACCAAAATGCCTCCAGACATGGCCACGTTTCCCTGGGGTGTGGGCAAAATTTTAAACCTAGAATGATGAATAAAATTATGATGTTGAATTTACTCACTTCATAGGAAAACTGAGGCCCAGAGAGATTAATTTACTTTTCTTTCTTTGCCAAATATAATACTCCTGGTTCACAGGCTCAGTGTTGTTCCATGTTGCCTCTTAATAGAAAGCATCATTTTTTAAAATATAAAGGGATACCCTAGCCTAAGATACTTCTTCAATTCCTTCCTTATTCATTCATTCAACCAATATACCTTGGGCAGTGCTAGGCCCTATGCTGGGTATCAGGAATACAAAGCTGAGTAAGACAGTCACTGTCCTCAAACACTTCACTGTCTAGGAGTGGAGATGGATACAGAAGATTATACAGGAATATGGTGAGTGTGGTTAGAGATGTGGACGAGGTGTATTTTAGATACCTGCACTGAGGAGTGACACTTAAAATAAGCCAAAGTTTAAATAAGAGGGTCTGAAGGAGCTACTGCCTGAGATGAGACTTAAAGGATGAGTACGAGTCAGCTGGGTAAATGGGGGAGGCGAAGGGTACTTCAGAGAAGCAGGGAAAAGGCATAAAGGTGAGCAAGAGCATTCTATACGGAGAAATGTGAATGATGTCTGAGGCAGAGGTAGACAGGAAATGTAATCGGAAAAGAGTCAGGGACCAGATTATTGAGGGCCTCGTGGGCTTTGTTAAAAGCCATGGGCTTTAACTTACTTTGAAAAGGTAATCAAATATTTTTAGACAGAAAAGTGACATCGTCAAAGCACATTTTAAAGAAATAATCCTAGGAGTTGTACAGAGTTTGAATTTGAAGAAAGGGGACCAGTTATAATACACCAGGCAATAGGTTATGGTAATGTCTAGGAGAACTAAAAGAGAGCATCTCAGGAAAGAAAACAGATTTGAGAAATATTTTGGATGTAGAATCAGTATGATCTGGTGTCTAACTTGGCATTTTGGTAGAGAAGAACTAGTTTTGGGGAAGAGAGAATGGGTATGGTTTTATACATATTGAGATTAAGAATCTCAAATGTGGTGAAGGAATCTGGCCTGGAGCCTGATATCTTAATGCGCATTTGCACACAGATGTAGCTGAAACCATAAGAATGATAAGCTCAACCATATAAGGAGCATAGAGTGAGAAGAGGACAGAGAGGTCCTGGGAGTTCATTTTTTTCATGAATACGTAATGAGCTCCAGTTACGTGCTGGACTCAAAATGGTGGAAATATATCTAAAATAAATAAAGCGATAGAGATAAAGACAGAGGAACGGAAGAAGGGAGGAAGAGCAAGCAAGGAAGAAGGAAGGGGGAAGGGAAGGAGCGGAGGGAGGGAGGAACAACATTCCCAGTAGCCATGAAGCTAAATCGCTTGCACTGCGGATCAAAAAAAGTAAATGAGTGATTTATCTAAATATTAGAGAGAACAATTGCTATGCTGCAAAATGATGATACTTAAGGAGTAGATGGAGAACAAGAAGCTCATGAAGGAAACAGATTAAAGAGAAGGACAGAAAACAAACAAGAAATAAACCAGTGGGGAGTTTGAAGGGAAAGGGTATTAAAGAGTAAATTTTAAGTAATTCGTCACTCTGCCTGGAGTCTTTCCTACTTTGAACATATTCCACAGGCTGCTGCTAGATTTTTTAATCAAGCACGATTCCCATTCACAAAAGCAAGCATTACACTCTCCGCCCACAACCAGTTTACAATAAGGACATAGAAATAAGCTGGCAGAAGATCTACCCCAGCAACTCTAGAAACAGCCTCTACATGGTAATTTTTAAATTAAATTTTCCAACATATAATTCTATCACTGATAAATGATTACTGAGAACATGAAACTTTAGGACAGTATGCTGGAAACTACAGTAGAAACAAAGAAATAGAGCATAGATTCCTTATTGTCAAGGGCCCGTCACTTTAGTCTATATATTTTATAAAGATTTATTTCATGAGGTAAAGGGGAAACGATTATTCAGAAACTAGCCAAAACTTGTGAAATTTACTAAATTTTCTTAATTTACTCATGTTATTCTAAAAAATTTTAAAATATATATATATTTAAATATATATTACTTGAATATAGGCAAAATACATTTTAAATATTAAAAAATACACATATATGTATGTGCTTATACATACATATATGTACACATAAGAAACAAGTTTATCACAGATAGTAGAATTTAAACATTAATTAATTAGTTGTTATTCTATAATTATGCCTCTATAATAAGCAGAGTTCCCTAAATCTTCTGCAACTCTTTGATAGATACGCCTCTTTAAGGTGCTGTTTCAGATAAGCAATGAAATTCTAGCTACAGGCCAGACAGAGGAAAAAAAAAATGTGTACTTACTAAGTATAAAGTAAAACACAAATCACCATTGCCAATACTGATTACCAAAACAGACCAGAGATCCTATAGATTATCAAGGCAATATAAGGATAAAGGCAAATTTTAATAACTAATAGAGCTCTAGAAATATACTTGACAATCTCCTTTCAACCGAATTTAGTGTTGTGCTTATATTAAACATTTCATAACAAATTCATTTTAAATATTATATTAAAAATATCTTCTGAAATAATCAGTATTATTGATCTTAAACTTTCAGTATATACTGTTAAACAGGGCTTTAAATGAACTTATTAATAAGCCTAACTCATTAATTCAGAGTCACAAAAACTCTTTTTAACCACCTACTATTACACAGCAAAGGGCAAAGACTCTGCACCACTCTGCTAGAAACCCTGTATTCTCATACCCTCTTCTTCCTCCCATTCACTAAAGAGGTTTTTCTTAAGCTCCTTATTCTGTTCTTTCCATGTAATTTTTCCTCCTACATGTGTTTTTTGCATAAGGCTATTATGAATAAGCTGCCCATGATATGGACATTTAAATATGCAGAGTACAGAGCTAAAATTAATATTTTGTGGCCACAGCCTTTCACTGTGACTTTAAGATTTACCTCTGTACTTATATCTGCACACATATACTCACACACATGCCGTGTGTGTGTGAATATGAGTATGTATGTGTGTATATTCACTTTCAGTTTTTTTCCATCGCTAAGAATGTGTATGTAATTAAGCACTATTTCTGTGTCACAGAGCTTGATATTTCTTGATGACCAACCACCACAGGCACCTCAAACTGACACTGTCCCACTTTCCTTCCCTTCTGATTATGGAGTCCCTGACCTGGCGCACCATCTCCCTCAGGAGCCTCAAACACATCTATTGAAACAAAGCAGTACTGTGGGCTACACAACCCACCGCTGGGCAACGCCCTCCTGCCTGATCCCCAGCTTGTAGCTAGGGTTTCAAAGCAAAACAGACAAGGCAAAGAAAGGTAATATGGTCAAACCAGTTATAGATGGAAACATGTCTACAGGTCAGAACAACAAGTTATTTATTTCTCTGCAATATACATGAACTTCTAAAGTAACTACAATGATTAGTATCACCTAGTACTAGCTTCATTTTAATTTCTCTCCTAGTCTAATTTCAATAAGAAGAGAACTCACCATAGGGAGTTTTAAAATTTAAATCAATAAACATATAATGTGAAATTCTTCCTAGGATGTTGAATCCATTATGGACAAAGATTCTGTAATATTAATCTTTGTATCCTTGAGCATAGTACTTAATACAGAATAGCTGTTTCTTAAATGCCATCTAAAAAAATACTCAACTTTTAATATGATTTCAATTATTGAAACTAAAAATAAAAACTACATAGTCTTATATAGGAAAAAGCAGCCTTCCAGTTAAAAAAAGAAGCCAATGTCTCATCATTTTATTTAAGAAAGTACACACTTGGAAATATCCACGTAGTTTATTGCTCTGATACTAATATCAAAAAGCAGTAAAATATATTTACCTATTATATGATTCAGACACACCCGCAAATGGCTCATTTTCACAGTTGGCATAAAGAAATACAAAACTCAGCGTAAGTGCAATTACGGATGTGAGCAAAGCAAACTTCATTATGTTTTTACACGTCATTTTGAATTTTGAAACAAGGACACCACCTAAAATCTGACCAAGAGCAGCTCCAGGAACTAAAACAGCCCCTAATGAGAAAGAAGATACAGTAAGAAAACACACAAGTGTACTCAGTAACTTATACCAACAACTGGAAAGCATCAAAAAAAAGTATCAATATGGTTTTAACGCATGAAAGCATTCACGTGATTTAGAAGCATATGAGTAAATAACTTATATTAAGTAAGAGATTAATACAATTAATGCTTTGAATATTAAGATTAAGATATATTCTCTTCAACTCTATGTATAGCCTCTGTACCTCTCAAGTCCACACAACAGATTGTCTAACGTCAGAAAATTGGGAGCTTTTATCAAACACAGTATAAAATTTAAACTGCTAGGAGTGGGCTATCAAAAATTATATACTATTTTAATAAACATCCAATGTGGTCAAGTAAAATTATTAGATTAAGTTAGAAAAAAGAAAACGTTTTACCTCCAAGGGTAGCTGCAGAGCTAGAAGACAATCCAAATTGATTTTCTATAAATTTAGGTAAAAATGTAGCAAATCCAGTAGTAACTAAGGCTTCTGAACAAGTTGACAGAACTAAACACATAAAGACAGTATTCCTCATCAAATTCTAAAGAAAAAATACAGTTCACCAAATGAATAACTATGATTATACTGCAAAATGCACCATTAGAAGGTAGGTAGCATGATGAAATAGCAAATCTTAAATAAATACAATATAATTATCTGTAAAATTTCAGCATTTCCTCTAGCACAAAGGTATAAATATTGATTATTAATAGCTTTATATACATACAGTGTTGAGAACATTCATACATTGAGCACCTAGAGAATTGACAGATGATTGATCTACTGAATGTGCCTTGATCATATGCAAGGGACTAGGGAAAAGAGTTAAAAGCTGGATTGGAAAGTTCTCTTCCCCAGTCTTACTGTAAATCTCCATTCAGTAAATCTACCCCTTATTTGATTTTTTTTATTGTGTTCTGAATTCCTGCGTCCAATAAATGAAGAACAGACTGTGAGCAAAGATAAGAATGGTCTCTAAGTATCAAACTTGCAGTATTGTTTCATGAGTAAAGGACTCAGTAGTTAAGAAACTTGGATAGGTATACAGCTCAGCAATTTTAAATAAGAGTCTGTACTGCTGGACTTCTCGGAACCTTATTAATCTCTCAGAGGGCAAATATAAAGATTCAGTTATTTTACTATATTTAACCGTAAAGTGAAAAACCATTAAGTGTAGTTCTGAAATATTCAGTGCAAAAAAATTTCATAAAACCAAGCAAAGCACACACACACACACACACAGTAGAGTCACAAAAAGGCAAGATAAGAGATTTAGAAGTCAGAGCCAGATGATCTAAGATAATAACAATACTACAAAAGTAAAAGATACGTTAACAAAAACATGCAATAATTTAAAAAATAATGAGTAGAAAATATTTAAGTTTTCAGATTGAAAAAGATATTGGACTCCTAGTAAGGATTAGTGAAAAAAGATACATACTTAGGAATATCCTAGTAAATTTCCTGAAATCAAAGATAAATTGAAAAATTTTACAAATTTGCAGATAGAAAGAATAAGAATCACATTAACATGGAACTTCTCAACTGCAACATATTTAATTAGAAAAGAGCAAAACAACACCTACAGACTACTGGAACTAAAGGAGTATGATCTAAAAGTATTCATCCAGTCAGAAATATCATCTTGACATTCAAGGGTACTTAGATACCATCCTATCTGAGAAAAACCAGCAATAAAATGTTGTATACACAGAAATCTGAATCAGAATTGAGATCTCAAAGCATGAGAACATGAGGATAAAAAAAGCTATGGTGAGTAACGACTCTTGATGGTTTTATATGTACACACACATACATATATATAAGAATTTATAAAATAAATTAAATAGAAATATATGAAACAGAACTGCTCTGAAAGAAAATAATAATACTTGAAATTTAAAATTATAAACAATATTCGCAAAAAACAAGAATGTGCTCGTAGGGGAAAGGAGGAAGGAGAGTTACAAGGTGGGATGAATGGCATAAAAACACTTTAAGGCTTTCATGAGAGATGCAAAAAAGTCATGAAAAGTAAATGATTTCAAATCTTGAAAGGTAAAATTATAAACTCCCTTATGTACAAAATTTTTATGATGCTAAATAGAATACTTTTCTGCTGAATTCAATAAAAGAGATCATAACACTTTTGTTTCTTTAACCTCAAATTCAAAACAAGCAACCACTAACAACCACTTCTTCCACAAGGGAAAAATACTATTTTGGCATTCCCAAAAATATATTTACAATTCAGTGATAACTGGCCAACCCATTACATAAGGGAAATGGCATGGGATAATGGGCTGCAGTGCTAATGAGGAACCCCTGAAAACTGATACTGTCAATTAGGAAACTCAGGTTCTTCCAACCATTCTACTATGGGATAGTTTTCATTTACTCAAAGCACAATAAAATTAAATCTGAAGAGGTTTTTACAAGAGCTAGAACTATAGTAAATAAGCAAATACGAGTGCATTATGATAATATTTGTGTGTATGTATATATGTGTTAATTTATTTGTAATATATACATATCTCTACATATGTATGTGTGTATGGTGTGTATGTGCAGTGTTATTTTACCTTTAGAGCAGCTGGAAAATCTTTAAAACTTTGTCCAAAATTCCCATCTGTATTTTGTAAGGAATTACTCTGATGAGCCTGGGAAGTTTTTCCATCTTGAATTTCTGCCGTACCTTAAAAAATGGTACACTTCATTTACTCACTCAATCACTTCATTCTTCATTTTAAAAAATGCTCACTTTATTTGACACTTATTTATACAAGTATATAAATTCCATAACACAAGAAACCAGTTCCTCTTTTTGTCAACAAATCTGTATGAATATCTATGACTGTAATCTGGCTGTTTTAAGAGCTAGTATTATTACCACTAGCTAAGGAAGTTCCAACCAGTCTAAAAATTCAGACAGTTTATGCTAATCACATATTTGTTCTCCTTATTTACACTCTCTCTAAATTTTTTCTTCTTTTCAAATGGTTCTTTCTCATCTTTTATGTAATAAATAAAGCATGTTTAAAGCTTTTTTCTTTTACTCTAATTCTAACATGCTTTACAGATAAAATAATGTTTACTACCATGTCCTTTAATGTTTAATAATGGTACTGTGAATACATCTGAGAAAGCAGTAAATATGTGGAATTCTAAATTGGAGGGTCCAGGATAGAAAGAAATCAATGAGTCTACGTACTTCTTCTACTCTGCCTACTTTTCTTTGCCCACCTCCAAAACTTAATCATCTATCGTGTTACGTATAACAACACAAATAACTAAATGCCTTCAGCCTAGAAGAAAATATTTCTATAGATATGTATTTGAACCACATGAGTATACGGAAGTAAAATCTCACAGAGAAAGGAATGGATATTCTTTTCTACGAACCTTTTCTTTTTGGACAGATTGTTAATTTTGAAATGTGGTAAAAAATATAAGTATACTACAGCATGACTTGGGTGACAACTGAAGAAAAAGTACTTGTACTATCATTAACAAATAATTAACATTAATAAAAGGAGATTGGCTCTTGAAGTTACTGGATATACACTAACAGTTTGAAAGACACTGTATTTTTCATGAACATAAAGCAGGGTTCCAGATAACACATAAAATACCAATATAGTAAGTATTTGAAAAAGAGGTGAATATGTGCAGTTTTACTGGGTGTTAACTGAAAAGAAAAAAAACCATGAACATTAAGTTTGCTACCCAGTATTTCCTAAAATAAAGACAGCTATTCAAAAGTTTGCATAGGCAGACAACTGAGATTCTATAAAATAAACAGTGACTTTTCTAGGGTTCTTATTAAACATATAGAAAGCAACACTTGGCCTAGACTTGGAATAAACCTTGTTTTAAAGAAAACATTTTTACCTGGTAAATGCTTTGGAAAGCAAGAAAAAGGTATTATCAAAGACCAAGCAAGGAACCAAGACATAAGAAATCCAATCCACCACGCCCCCAACCATCGTGGGTCGTCCTCAGTGATATCAGTGCTGTGACAGAAAAACAAGAGGTAAATGTCAACTCTATCTTGTCATTAAACTAATTATATAATTTATAATTCAAATGCATATAGAGAGAAACATTATTATAATATCCAAAATTTTAAGTGGAGTCATTGTGCTAAACCACAACAGATAGCAGGCATAAATGAGAGCCCTAAGAATAAGTTTACAGAGTATTCCAAAGGGCAAGTATGACATAAAAGTTTTTTGTTTTTTGGGTTTTTTTTTGGGGGGGGGTTCATAATTCTTTTTTTCATTTTTAAATATTTTTTATTGAGTTACAGTCATTCTACAATGTTGTGTCAAATTCCAGTGTAGAGCACAATTTTTCAGTTATACATGAACATACATACATTGTCACATTCTCTTTCACTGTGAGCCACCACAAGATCCTGTATATATTTCCCTGTGCTACACAGTACCATCTTGTTTATCTAAAAAGTTTTAAATATTTAATAGTAAATGTTAAGTATGTTTCTATTTGAAAGCATACATGAAATTTCTGAACATTCATTATCTAACTTTGGCTAAATTTTTCTTTTCTATTATACGAAATACATCTCACAGCAAATCACTGATTTTTGCTAAAAGCCCATTCACTGTACTTCAATTATGACATTCATTTAAATGTAAAATTCTTCTTAAAGTGATATATATTAAAAGTTTCTTATAATGGTTCTCATATTTTTCTATCTACAGGCTCTTCCCCAGAACACACCACTCCTACAACTCATGTAATTCTCCACTGAAATTAAAACGTTCTGTCTTAAAAACCCTGCTCTCTGCTCATGAGCTTCTTCTGAACAGCTTTTTATACAGTCCCTAAAAGATCACCCTAGGACTACTTACATAAGTATCCTTGTGTAGTACCACCTTCTGAATTTTTTCTTATTAACCTATGGTCTCTAAAAGATTGATCTAGTCTCTAAAAGATTAACCTGGGACTAACAGCTACAGAACAAATGACACATCATGATCGTATTTTCTTATTCATTGTTCAGTCACGCAAAGGCTTGTGCAATTACAGTTAAATGAGAAAATATGGGCTAACCAAAGGTCACCAACTTCTCCATTCAGGAAAAGGAGAAGATAATTCAGTGAGTGACAGAAGCAGTTTGGAGTTAAAAAAAAAAAAAAACTATAATTCATGCCTTGGCCATTTACCAAGTTCCGTATATCAACTATTTCGTAAGATTATTAAGAGGATTAAATAAGATGACATATAAAATAAGGTTACACACAAAACCTACGTTGTCTGGTATGGGATGGATAAACATTACCTATTATTACCCCCCGTTGCCAATGTTGTTAAAACTGAATAACTATGACCTCTATGACATTATCAGAGATACCACAGAACTCAGTCTGAGAATCACAGACTCTTGACACTCTTCAAGCTCTCCACCTCCAGGTGAGCCTACCGAAAACATAACTAACTTTAATTACATTATTCTTTTTGCACAATGCATGCAGTCTTAGGTGCTTTTTTGGAAAATTTCACCAGGTAACTATCAAGCATCCTTATGGATGAATAGATGTATCATACCAAGAGATGATATGGTATTAATTCATGAAGCAATGCAGCCAAAATATTACATAAAAATTGTGTGTATTCAGTTTTATTTCCTGAAAAATCCCTCATGATATTCCGAGGAAATACCATAAAAAATGTTCCATGATACAAACATGATTAAAATAATATAAATTTAAACAAAAGAAAAATAGATATTTCCTTGCCTTTGTCCCAAATCAACATCAATGTACAGGGTTAGCAACTGTCCTCCCAACACATAGCCAACAGCAGGGCCTAATACTGACATGGAATATCCAATTCCTAGAAGAACAAAGACATTGAAAATGGTCATTTGTGCAACTTTGCTTTGAAAGTCTGACAAGTGAAGAAAGACAAATATTTTATGGTAGAAAAACGAAATGATTAGAATTACATCAAAATTACACACATTTTCACTAAAAAAAATACCATCTGAGTGATATCACTTAACAAGTCAAGGAGCTTAAAATATATAATTCAACATAGAACATTTTAGACTATATTTAGACTCTCTTTGATTTCAATAAATTCAATAATTACAAATCCATGGAAAGTTTTATCATGTTAACTGGCAGTAGGGGTAGTAAGTACATCTACTATTACCTTTTGAGAATAGTGATAATAATTGTTAGCTACAATTCTTATGGAAGAAAGAATGTGAAATGAGAAGCCTTTCCATTCTGCGCACACTCCAAAGGCATACTTTACTTTGGACTATGGCAGCTGATTTAAAACCTGGATCTGGACAAAGTCTGTTTCTTCAAAGCAAACCATTAATGTAAACTCTTGCCCTTAGTGAATCTCCCATTTTTATTTGCAGCAGAATTAAACTGACCTTATTTCTCTCAGATATTTAAAATGTTGCCATATATAACTTTTTAATTTTTGTAAAAAAATTACGCACACATCAGTATCCTTGTATATTACCACCTTCTGAATTTTTTTTATTAACTACTGAGATTCTCACTGAGTAGCACTGTCTAGATCACCTGCTTTTTCCAGTGTTCAGCAATTATTCCACAGTTAGCAACAGAGACTGCTTTGCATATGTTCACAAATAAGTTCATGAAAGAAATATATCCAGCAAGCAAAAAACTTAAAGTTTTCAATTGATGAAAGGTGAATTTGATATGACACCAAAATCTAAAATTCTGGCAACAGTGGATGGACTATGGTAGACTAGTGTTTCCAACCAAACTGCCCACTGAGAAAAACTTTAAAAAACTATAAAAATTACTTTAAAATATATGCTCGAAGGCAACAAGATAAAAATAATGAAGTATCACTGAGTTAAGATTCTGAAGAAGAGAGATATTCAACAAATATTGGGCCTGACTTTTTTCCTGAGTACATTGACTGATTCTACACGAGGCAATGAGGGGGCAAACTGTCCTCTGCTCTTTGTCTCAAGAAGAGAAACAAAAGTTGCAGTTCAGGGAGTGTATCTTGTAAACGCTTCCTGGCCTAGGAGACTCTACTCTAAAAGTAAGGATGGGTTAGAAGTAGACTGAGTCACAGAGTACGTACAGCTTAGCTTCAAATAAACTCAATCCCTGAAATTAAATAAAAGGCATCTCAGGTTGCAGTGTCCCCAAGTAGGATGGAGATTGGAAAGTTTAAAGACACATAGAGTGAAAAAAAAAATTCTAGAACTATAAAATATATTTGTCAAAACTAAAATGAAATAGATCTACACAAGATTATTCAAAACTGAACTGAGTATTACTAAACTGGAAAGTACATTATTAAATCAGTAAATATTTATGAAGGAGCACAGAAAAAAGATATAAAATACAGAAAAAAGAATAAGAGGCAAAGAATACTTTTTTTATTTTTTAAAAAGACCTAGAATGCATGTAAGTGGCATAATTAGAGTCCCAGGAGAGAACATAATAGGGCAGGAGTTATGTTAATAATCATAGGAAATATCTCCAAACTAGTGAAAAATATCAAGCAACATACTCATGAAGTCATTTAAATCCAAAATTAGATAAAAGGAACTTTGCACCTATACACCCGTAATGAATAAAACTAATGAAAGTCAAATGCAAGAAGAAAAGAATATTAAAAATTGCAAACACACATAAGAAACAGTGGAAGTAAAGGCAGTGGAACAGTACTTTTAAAGTACTGAAAGGAAATTAATGGCCAAATAGTCATCTGTTCCCAATGAGAATATTCATTAGGGGAAAGGGTAAAAAAAAAATCATTTTTAGACAAAAATACTGAGAGAATTCATCATGAGCAGACTGTTCCAGTAAATTAACTCAAGACTGCTCTTCAAGTTAAAGGAAAACGATCCCAGATTGAAACTCAAGAGTTGCCAAAGAAAGAAGAGCAATAAAAAAGATAAACATGTTGACAAAAATGGATCATTATTTTTAAGCAAAACATTAATAATACTTTATTTCAGGAATATGAATATATAAGGTATTACAGTACACAGAAATAATTGAATAAATGTTGGGAAAGGAAAAAATAAAGTTAAATGGTTCTAAAACCTTTGTGATGATCAGGAACGTGGTAAAAGTATCAATTAACACTAGAACTTCATAAAATCAAGTTTGCATGTAAGGTAATTAGTAGAGGAACAGTAAAAGAGCATACACCTAGGAAGTTAATAGAGGGGAAAAATGAAAAATAAATATTAAATTATCAAAAAGAATAAAAGGGCAAGAAAGAAGAAAGGGCAAATAAGAAGCACATATTAAGATGAAAATTTTAAAGAAAAAATAACACTAAATGAATTTAAAAGTTCAATTTAAGGGCAAAGATTGTAAATCCAAGAAAAGCATTAAAGACAAAGACATGAAGAGTGAATGGCATGGGAAAGGTTGTGAGGCTCCAGGCGCTGTGTTAAACACTTTTTTTTCTTCATTCCAATAGGGAGCAAGTTTTGACTGTTTCTATTTTGCCCCTGTTTGTCTTGCTATGCATAAAATGTGTTTCACATAGAGGAAAGCCTGCTAACAGTAATAGATATTATTTTAAAAGAAATAATGGAAGAAGATCTTGGAAATGGGCTAATGTTCAAATATAAACAGCATAAGAAAGGAAAGATATCACTCAACAAAACATAATTATCCAATGAAAGGTATCAGTTTTCTGAAATTGAAAAAAAGTAAGTTTCCCAGTTTTGTTACTTTTGTTTTTTCCTTTACTCTCAAAAATTACCATTTGATGAATTTTTAAAATACAAGAAAACGTTAACACAGCAGGCTTGTGGCTTCCATCTTTAGAAAGACTTATGAAAGGCTGGCCCTTGTTTGGCATCTGGGATCTTAAATGTCCAGAGGGATGCCATCATTCCCTAACTAATAGAGGTGGCTTATTGTGCTGAAGCTGTTCATAAAAACAGTGTGGTTTTGTTGAACACCTGTATTCCTTCTGAGAGTCTAGAGCTTTGCTACATGTCAAGGCAGAGGGTTCCTATATGATCAACTCCCAATAAAATCCCTGAGCATTGAATCTCTAATGAATTTAGCTGGTAGAAAACATTTCATACATGTTGTCGCAAGTCCTGACTGGAGGAATCAATTCTACCTGTATGGTCCACTGGGAGGGAGTGGACTCTTGGAAGCTTGCACTTGGTTCTGTCTGTACTTCACCTCATGCAACTTTCCCCTTTGCTGATTTTTCTTTGTATCCTTTTGCTGTAATAAACCATAGCCCTGAGAACTGTCAGTCCTAGAGAATATCAAATCTGGGATGGTCTCATGGGTCTGCAACCCCCTTGCCATGCTTAGTTTTTGAAAAACTTCCTATTTTTGTGTGTTACTAAAATATAAAGATTGAAACTGTCTTATGAGAACTATTGATCAGGAGAGGACCTCAGGAAGAACATCTGTGAATTAGAAGAGTGAAAAACACCACTATTAGCTAACTGAAATAAAAGCATTGTTAAATGAGTAAATGCAGAAGCTGTACAGATTAGCCAGAACTTGTAGAGAGAGAGCATCAGATCTTGTGGAGAGACCAAAGCAAAGCACGGAGAGAAAACAGGTTGACATACAGTGGTTTCCTTACTAGGGATGAGCCTAAGGAGAGTTAGTTCTATCAGGGCTGCACTGAACACACTTGACTTCCAGTGACTATAGAGACTGAATGTTGTGTCACCCCAAAATTCATATACTGAAATCTAACCCCCAATGTGATGATATTTGGAGGTGTGGCCTTTGGGAAGGGATTAGGTCATAAGAATGGAGCCCTCATAAATGGGATTAATGCCCTTAACGAGGAGGCCTCAGAGAGCTCCCTTGTCCCTTCTGCCACAGCAAAAAGACAGCTGTCTGTGAACCAGGAAGTGGGACCTCACCAGATAATGAGTCTGTGGGCACCCTGATCTTCCCCTTCCCAGCCTCCAGGATTGTAAGAAATAAATTTCTCTTGTTTATTAGCCAATCTGTGTTTGATAATCTGTTATAGCAGTCCAAATGGACTAAGACAGTCCCCTACATTAGAATAATAGACTGATAAAGTAAAAACTCATGTGCAAATAAATTATGCATCAATTGGATGTAGGGTCATGCATTGTCTAGTTAACGCTCCCTTCCAGGAACCTCAGGGATGGAATTTAAGAGAAACTTGTGCTGCTAAAAATTAGATCACAAAGGAAAAAAATCGAGTCACAAATAAAAAGCATTAATCTGAAATGGAAAACTGCACAGGAGCTTCTGAGTACTATTTTGTGATTTCTTTTGTTGACTCTAGTCAAGCCCATGGAGGATGAAGTAAGTCACGCAGGATGGCAGAGCTCTTATCTCCACACCTGTATAAAGTAGCCCGCCTTCATTCAAGCAATCTAGACAGCCTACTGCTTGGATGGCACCTCCAGGAAGGCTGGCATGTCCAGCCCAGGAAATAAAGCAGGATGTCAATAAAAATCATAACTGGATTTATCATGATACATCAGTATATAATTAAGCAAAAAAGTAATATTGTATTTATCTAATGTAAATACCTATGAAATCACAACTAACCTTTTAATAAGCATATGTTATGCTTTACTTATGAATTAAACATGCAACAAGATGAAATGATACTGAGACGTTTACACTGGAGAGCAAACTTACCTATATAGAGAGAAGATTTGTGTGTGGGCACAGAATCATCAATGAAGGCTGTTCCCAGAGTATACAGAGGAGTTCCTCCTACTCCCAGCAACAGTTGTCCCAAAATAAAGACATACAAGTAGTTGAAAAGTGAAGAACTTGAAGTGGTACAACTGGTTCTATTCTTTGGTGTTAGGCAAGTATCTTTGTGGAAAAAAATAAAATCGTGAATTTATCAAAATTTAGCTAATAATTTAAACATCTTATAAATTATACTTGCCTAACATAACCTTCCTTATTTCTTCCAATCACTTCATTCTGACTACATTTAAACTATTTTAATTAAATACATTATTAAAAATATATAATTATGTATAAATACATTAAAATATATTTTATTAAAGAAAATTTATGAAATATTAACCACACCAAAATTTAGAAAATATAGAACAAAACTGAGAAACATTACTTTAAGAAGCAAAATTAACAAATTTTCAGGTAAATTAATGTAAACACAATTGAATCAAATGGTGCCGGGGAGAAGGGTTTTCAGACTAAGGAGAAAAAAACCCAGTAGACCTGATTTTTTTTTCCAAGTCATAAATACAATCTGACCACCATATTAATTTTATCAATCAACATCTTTAACAAATTTGAAAAGTGTACCTAGATTATAGGACATTTTGGCCCAAACCATAATTCTCAATACTCACTACAAATTAGTAATACTTGGAAGTTATGTCTACTTCTTTTTTACAGCTCAAACTATTTTATTAAGTTTATTTTTTGAAGCACTCTTTGGGTCCCTAGGATATTTTTTGGAATATCTTCTAAGAAAAAATGGTTATCTTCAAGATTTGATTAAAATCTTTTTTAAAATCACATTCAAAGCCTGGTTATGATAGTAAATCCATATTTCCTAAACTCATTATATAACATTAATGAACTAAGAGGCTTGTTAAAAAAATATATTTCCAACCCTTTCCCTTTGAATCTGGTGTAGTATCCAGGAATTTGCATTTTAACAATGCTCTCAGCTAATTCTGTTTTTATTTCCTTGATATTAGACCAAGATTTATTTTTTTTCTGACTGATGAGACCTCAGGCCCCCAAAGCACCAATCCTGAAGATTCTTTAACTGTTCTTGGTCATCAAATTTTCAGATGCAAGTTCTATGCATTAAAATGTATTTTAAAAATTTTGTACTTAAGATACACCCTATAACACTGTGTATATTCATGTTATAAGAGGTTGATGGCTATTTTGGCATCAACCTCTTAATTTGTATTTATCACTAGGGTAGGTCTGCAATTATTTGTGATACTTCTCTGGTCATATTAGGCATTTGAACTATAATTCTTGATTTCAGTATTCACTTTCCTGGAAGTAACAGATTAGACTAACAATCTGTTATTATTTGATAGATTGCAAAACTGAACATACACACATGTACTCTTGGTTTACTGTTCTGACTTCAGCTAACAAGTGTAAA
Organism: Camelus bactrianus; assembly: GCF_048773025.1. Lineage (NCBI taxonomy): Eukaryota > Metazoa > Chordata > Mammalia > Artiodactyla > Camelidae > Camelus > Camelus bactrianus. The sequence continues at coordinate 71,195,063 of NC_133541.1, forward strand.
CATTAATACATGATGTATCAACATTCATCCATTGATCATAAGAAATGTAGCACACAAAGAAAGACATTAATAATAGGTCAAAATGGTTAGGGTGTATATGGAAACTATATCTTCACAATTTTTTGTATATCTAAAACTGTTCTAAAAAAGCAAGTTTACTAAAAAATTTTTTTAAACTATAAAATAAAACAACCAATTACAAACAAAGGCTTAAACTTTCATAGAAATAATAAGTAAATAAATAAATAAATATAAGTAAAAATAATATACAGCACCAATTTTAATTAAACATATACTACCAGAAATACAAGAATAGACAACAAAATTAAAACAGCAGATTTTAATTTTCATCTTTCTAAGTCTAAGATAGCAAATTGCTAAAGATAAGTAAGGACAGAGAATACCTAAACAATATAATTAGCACCACTGAATTTAGGAAAACAAGTCAAATCCTAGTCTCCAATAAAACTGTGCCTTCTATTTTTAGATTCCATGGACAATTCTTAAAAAAAAAGGACCAAATATTATGATACAAAAATACCTGTATACATTCCAAAGAGTAAATAACAATAATATTCTATGACCAAAATGGGGGGGAGGGAGCTAGAAATTTGTAAGACAACAGAAAATGAAAAGGCCCTTCTACCTGGATTCAAAAAAATTAAAAACTATATTAAATTATTCTTGGATCAAAAAATCATAATTCCAGAATTTCTCAGGAATGATGATACTACAAACAATCCACATCAAAATTTATATTCTATAAATAAAGTAGTATTTGTAGAAAAAGCACCTCATTCAAACAAAAAAGAACTCCAAAAAAAAGGAAGTCAAAATAAAAAACATATAAAAATAAATCACACATTAAAGAGGTGTGACCAGCACTAACACCCCTGGGGCTAAATGACTATCATAGAACATCTATGGAGAAAACAACATGCAAAAGAATGCTTAGGAAAAGAAAATACTGAAAAAAGCAAGCAATTAAGAGGTATCTCTAATAAAAACAATAAGGGATTAACAAGTGAACAGAAATCTGATTAATAAAATGTAAAATAATAAAGTTCACAAAAGTAAATCCTTTGAAACAATCAGTAAAGTAAACCACTATCTAACATAATGAAAAAGAAATTACATACACACAAATAGTACATGAAAAAAGGAAGTGAAATGTAAAGAAACTTTTCAAAAAATCACAAAAGACTACTTCAAGCAAATTTCTAGCAAATAAAGTTTAAAATCAGTTAATACCCAAGACTAGATATTTTAGAAATTAATTTTACCAAAACTTTATATATTAAATAATAATAAGATGATAATAATAATAATAGTAATAATAATAATAATAATAAGCCTAATGCTACTTAAATTATTTCAGAACATAGAAACAGGATTAAAAATTACCAAATATTTTTGTTAATTGAGTACAAATTGATAATAACAAGTGAAAAAGATTAATAACAAAGAAAACCACAGACCAATCTCCTACATAAATATCACTGTAAAAAAATAAACAAAATATTAGCAATAATATCCAACAACATATTAAAACATACATCATGACTTTTTAAAAAGCACATAAAGAAGTCTATTAAAATTTAACATATTAGATCTAATTAGAAAAATCAAATAACCACTATCATAGATTTTAAGTAGATAACTGATGTCAACCAAATTAAATTATCAACATAAAACTAGAATAGATATTTCTTTAAGATGATCAAATATGAGTATATAAGTGTGTATACATACATGTATAATACATGCACACATACAGATTGCTAAAATCAGGAGTCAGACAAGGATGTGCACTGTCTCTGCAGCTTTTCATATTGTATTACAGGGAGAAACAAAGGAACTAGAGGCCTGTGAATTGGAAATCAAGAGGTAAAATCATCTCTATTTGCAGAAATTATAACTGTCTTTTTGCAACATTGAATTGGTTCCAGAACCAATGGAAAAACTACTAAAAATAATAAGGGAATTTAGTAAAGTAGTAAGATACAAAATTAATTTAAAAAGAGACAAAAAATAATACACCGAAAAATCAGTAGGCTTCACGTACGTTAAGCTAGATGATGTGATGGAAGAAAAACCAACGTATGACAGGAAAAATAAACTAAATACACTAAGAAATACATGTGAACATCCTATATGAAGGATACTTGTCTACCCAGTGTCACTGAGAAGCAAGCAAGATGGGGCAGAACAAAGAACAGTATGTCATAGAGAAGAGATACCAGAGAAAGATACTTAATCTGAATAGCATTCTTTCTATGTGGGGAAGTAAAAGCTAAAGAACCTACTTATTCATAAGGAACATCTGTCTCAACCAAAGAGAATCCCCACTTGTCCAGAACAGGGTTCCAGTCCCTTTCCTACATGCATATTATTTTATGCAGGACTCTAAGATGGTCCCCAAGATTCCCCACCCTAATTCCTGGGACTGTGAATATGACAATATCACACCTCTGATTATGTTACAATGGCAAAGGGGCTTTGCAGAGGAATTTAATCTTAGCAATTAACTTAAGTTACTAATCAGTTGGTTTTGAATTAACCAGAAAGGAGATTATCTGGTTGTGCTCAATAATCTAACCATGCGAGCCCTTAAAAAGCAGAGGTTTTCTCTGGCAGACAGCAGCAGTGAAAATCAGAGAAATCTGAAGCAAAATGATTCTATCAACCCTTCCTGGCTTTGAAGATGGAGAGGACCATGTGCCAAGGAATGTGGGGAGCGTCTAGAAGCTGAGAGCAAGCCCTACTGAAAACTGTCAAGGAAATAGGAATCAGTTCAACAATTCCAAGAAACTGATACTTCACAACAGTTTAATAAGCTTGGAAAAGAATTCTTCTTTACAGTTTCAAATGAGAACGTGGCAGTCGACACTGAGTTTGAGACTCTGAGCAAGAGAACCCAGAGCTGTGCCAGCCTCTTGATCTATGGAGATGGTAAGATAACATATTTGTGCTTTTTCAAGTCGTTAAGTTTGTAAAATATGTCATGCAGCAATAGAAATTGAATGTAAACATCTTACAAAAAGCTGGCCAAGTTAGAATTCATCTTATTCTAAAGTAAATAATACCCAAAAATGAAAAGCAAATGCATAGGAGGACAATTACTATATTTCCATACTTAAAAAAAATGATAAGAACAATTGCTTCTTAAAATCAAAGCTGAAAACAGGGATTTAATAAGCTCATAAATGTGGCGAGATACAAGATTTAAAAAAAGAAAAAAATGGGATAAAAGAACTCTGGAAAGACATGAAATAAAAATGAAAACTATCATATAAATAAAAGTTACACTGCAATGGGAAAGAGAGAACAAAGATTATGGGAATTACAAGGACAGACAGAATAGGCTTGAGAAATATGAACAAAATCAAATGAACAAAAACTGAGACTTAAAAGATTAGAGAGAAAATTATAGAAAAGATATCCAGACAAAGGAAATCAAACATAGACAGAATCAACAGAACAGAAAATATATATATATTCAAAGGTAAAACTTAGGAAACCGTCCTGAAATAAATGAAGACTGATCTATAATTTAAAAAGGCATAGAACGTGCCTGGAAATTTTGATGCAGGACTTTCAACAAGACATTCCCTTGTAAAGTTACTGGATTTTAAAGACAAAGAAAGAGTTCTTTGAGCAGTCAGGAAAAAAGATTAATCCCATATAGACAGTAAAGGAATGATAAAAAATAATCAATGAAAGATAATGTGCCTCAGAAATTTTATGCTCAGCCAAGCTGTTATGCATATATAAAGGCAAAAGATAAATATTTAACATTAACATCTCCTAGAAAAACAAACAAACAAACAACTACCCGAGGGTATATTTTTGCCTACCATAAAATACTGAATTCAAAGATGCACCCTGAGGACCTCAAGAATTATCAAATAACACAATATTGTAAAATGATTATAAATCAATAAAAAATGTTTAAAAAAAAGAATTATCAAATAATTTATTAAATTGCATCTGTTATAACACAGCTTAACAAGATAGCCAGATTTACCTATTATGTGAATTCTGTGGTATTAATAGTTGAGGAAACTATCTGAACCTTTAATTTCAACTTCTAATGGGAAATCAAAAAACTTCTAAGGGAAACACTTAAAACACCAATTTAAAAGCATGTGATTTGACAATACACCACAAGAGGGAGCGTCTACATTGTTTATGAACATAGAGGAAGACTGCCAGTAAAAGGCTTAGAATTTCACTTAATGAACAAACCAGGGTCCATTCCTACCCACTCACATGTGCAGGAACTGAAGGCAAATAGGTAAAAGAACAAAAGAAAATTCACGTAACAGAATATTTACAAGTTAAATATCAAGCTCACTCTCACACCGAGGCCCACGGCCTGCTCCTCCCCAGGCACTTCCCTTCAGAACCTGTAAGTGGAAAGGAACCACGGTTTCCTGCTGCCAGGGGCAGGGAAGGATTCTGCAGCCTGAGATGGGACTCCACTCCCCCGCCACAGTTTTCTGACAGTATTTCCAGGAGGCACCCATGCCCCCTGAGAAGCACAGTTTTGCGGGCACCTGGTCTCCCTAGTTACCTGCAACAGGTACTTTGAGGCAGCTAATTTTAATCAAAATCAACCTCTCTTCCTCTCTCCTCAAGGAAGGGCTGTGCTTTTCTTTCACTGGCTCCACCTCCCATCTCTTAGCCACTGCCCTGAAGAAGGAGAAAGAGCTGTTACTTTTGTTTAAACTTGGCCATCCCCAAGTCTACACAGCACCCTGTGACCTGGAGAGTGTAGCTCACTCCTACATTCCTCTCCTAGAACGTAGAACCTGTTACCAATCTTCCAAAAACCTTCCTTACAAAACTTTAAAAGAGAAAAAACAAATTATCTTTGAGTTTCAGTGTCTGTGATATGGGTCACTCTAAGCACAGGGCTTAGGGTAGGACTGTTCTTGCCCAGCCTGATTTGAGAAATCAGGAGAGAAAAAAAACCCTCTTCTTGAAGGTGAGGAGCAACACTCTGAAGTCCAGACTTCCGTTGCCTGAGACAATTGACGTAGGAACAGGAGATAAGACAGGTGGCAGCAGGGAATTCTTGGGCTGCTTTGGTTCATAAAAATAGAGAGGGTGGGTGGGAAGAGGCAGCACAAGGAATCGCACAGACAATTCAGGTCTATATTTGTGGGAACTGAACAGCTGAGAGAGCCTTTGCCACCAACCCGCCAGGGAGGCTGGCCTGATCACTCACCTCCAGTGGGAACTAGCTGAACCAATAAAGTGATTTCCAAAAAAGCCTACTACAGCATCCACACAAAGATGTAAGAAAAAAGAGGAAATTACTTTTATTAAAATTAAAATTAGAACACTGACCACGAAAATATTTTCACAGAGCAGATGAAAAATGCGAACACACGTTGCATCTTGATGGCAAAGCAGAAATGAAATAACTTAGAAAAGAAGTGGTGAGAGAAAAAGAGGAGATGAAAGCCCTTTTCAGGGACACCTAAAAAAAAAACAAAAGAAAAAGGAAACAAAAAAGAAAGAGGAGATGAGACATATGCTAGCAGAACTCAGGAAAAAAATAAAAGGGAAAAGCTGAAACTCCATAGAAAGGAAGGTAAAACTGAAAGGGCCACAAGGGTGCATAGACTGAGAAAACACAGTAACGGGCACAGGATATAGAAATTTTAAAAGTGAGTAAAATGAATGATCAAGAAAAAAGGCAGAAGAATGTTAAGTATTTAAGGTGGCCAAAGGAGATCATATATACTCATAACTGAAGTATCAGAGGGAAAAAAACGAACATCCTGAAACAAAATACTCAAAAATATAATTTAAGAAAATGTCCCTAAAATGTAAAAATATGTATGTATATCTTTTATACTTCAATCTTCATAACTGGATGCCAGGGAAACATGACATCAACAGTTAATACCAAGACAAAGCTTCCACCGGACTTTGAAGAGACACTCCAAATTGCATAAACATATGGACTCTTAAGAATATTCTTTGTAGAAAATGTGAGCTGGATATTGTATATCCAGTGTCACGGGCAATTCTAAATTATTTCAGGAAAAAGAGGTGGACAAAGGCTACTGAGTACTTAAATAATATAAGAATATAAGATAAGAAATTCCTAAAAATGTAATGTTCAACTGAAGTCACAAATATCAATGGCACCTTGGGAAAAATAACACAGTAATCTTTCACTGAAATGAAATCTATCCTATTTTACTTACATTATATTGTTCAGGAGGAAAAACACCATATAACCACAGTTGGACTTTACAATGCTTCTCAATACTCAAAGCTTTCACATACATTTCCTAGCCTAATCATCTTTACTTTTGTTTTTTAAATAGTTTTTTAATTTTTTTAATGGGGGGGGGATTAGGTTATTTATTTACTTATTTTAAATGGAGGTACTAAGGATTGAACCCAGGACCTTGTGCATGCTAAGTACACACTACCTTCTTCCCTACCTAGCCTAATCTTTACATTAACTTTCTGCAATCGTTTTACAAATGAAGAAACTGCAGCCCAAAGTCACACCCTATGCATTGTCAGATTTTGCATAGCCCAATAACCAGATTCCTAGTCTTCTGATCCTCCCATGTATTCTCCATGATCTTTGAGCTATAACATAATGAGCTGAACCCTCATCTAAAGAGTTATAAAGCAAGATGTCCCCGAGCATAATTTATGGAACCCTAGGCTTCTGAGAATTTCCATGAGCAAAAGGGTGCTTTGGTCAAATCAGTTTGGGAAACACTGTACTCTATTACTGCACCTCTCCTCTTAGATTAATACGCATGCATTTATATGTAACATGATATAGTTTTACACAACATCTATCATATATTCAAGTTACTTTCCTTCTCCATTAATGTTTAACATCTCACAGAACTAGTGCTCCATAAAACACACTTTTGAAAAATACTGGTTTGAAGTATGATAAAGGTGTCAAGTGAAACAAAACAACCCTAGGTAAATAAAAATTTTAAATGTAACCCTATACAGACAGACTTTAATCTTAAAGGGTCAGTATTACCACTTAATGATTCCTAGTGCCAAACTTCAGGATTTTGCTCTACATCTTCTTTCTTAATACCCATCTCCTTTGGAATAAACATCCAGTGTCATGGATGTGGAAGCTGTGAAGAGGACTTCAAATCTCAATTTTGAACTTTCAATATGTCTTATGCACCAGAGCTATATTTCTAATGACAAATTTCTACCTCAAATGTCTAAGACAAAATTCATAATCTTTCTCAGAAAACCAGCTTCTCTACTTGATTTTTCCATTATCTGTTCATAACATCCATTTTTTAGTCATCAAGTTTAAAACATAAAAAGCATTCAATAATACATTTCTTGTCTATAATGACCGTATCATATGCTTTTCCTACTGCTATCATACTCACTGTTTAGCCCAGCTAAAATTCTACTTCTAGTTAAAAGTTCTCTCCTGAGTTGCCCAAAGGAGATTCCTTCTGCATTTACTAGTGTCTTTCTTCATTCAGTGACTATAAACCTGTATGACTCACTGGGTTCTTGGTTACCATGCCTCACTTTTATCTTATCTTCATTTATGTTAACAGCAATAATAATAGTGATGTTTACTGAGTGCTTATCTTATACATTGTCCTTCACTGGCACACATTATCTTATCTTATCTCATCCTCAGGAAAATCCCATGCAAGAGATACTATTACTTTCCTCATCTACACATGAGTAAACCATTAGATTAACTTCAAAGAGCCCAAGAACTTTTAACAGATTCATCTCATGGTTAATGGTGACATAAAATAAAATTAATTGGTTACTTAAATAATGAGGGATGTGAATTCAAAACATTTCTATAAGGGCTTCTTACTAGCAAGATAAAAAGACAAAAACTTTTGCATGCACTCTACCAATGAGCAATATCCCCCGTTCCTGAGACAAAAACTTTTGATATAAGATCTAACAATCTCTACATCTTCTCTAAAACACACACCCCTGACCTAACAGGCCATTATCACATTAAAAGAGAAGAAAAACAGAATTTAATACCATGAATATAATAGGAATGACCACAAATGTATAAAAAATTTTTTAAACATTAGAAAATTCAATGTATAATCATATATCAAGAAATTTGAAAATCTCTTAAAATAAAAATATTAATTATAAATGACATATGAAGCTATAATTCTGGAATAAATTGAAATGGGAATCAAAAATGAAACTCAAAAATCAACCTACCTGAAATGATTTTTCTGGAGAATTGATATCAAAGCTCAATCAACAACAATCAATCCTTATATGTTATTTAAATTGTTCTAGTACAGAGAAGAAAATAAAGAGTTCCCCAATTTGTTACGAAGTATTAGCACAATTTCACTCCAAAACACAGTCATTTGGAAGGAGGAACTTAAAATATTTCTTCAAAGATTCAATTTGGATAAGTACATAGATATTTTTACATATGAGTTAAAGTTGCAGCAGGACAGAGACAAAAGAGGTAAGTGAAGAAAATTTAATATTTTTGTATGGATGTGGATTATTTTATGGGTGGATTTTTTTTTTTAACAAAAGCAGAGTTAAGGGGACAAACAGCAGGTGCTACCACCACGACGCGGTTATTGAAACCCTGCAAGAACATGGACTTAGGTAGAGGCACAAGGCAGCCTCCACACCTGCTCTGCTGGGGAGCTCACCAGGGAAATATACAGGACAGCCTCCTTCTTCCCAGTGTGCAAACTCCGATTGACTGAACCCAACCAGAAGCCAAAAGGCAAAAATGCATGGCAATGTAGTCCATGGGACTTATTCTACTAAAACAAAAGGACAATTGACAAGCTCTTCAGATCTTCCATCTGTAGCTGGTCAGAAAGCCTGAGCTGACAATCATTTCTTTTTCTATTATTCGGGTCGCGTTTCCCTTACCTCCTGCCTGACCTTCGACTGGTGAGGGATTTTACAGTCTACACTCGTCTTCAGCTGTTCTGTCTCTACCGTGTTGCCGCAGCTCTCCTTTCAGTAAGTACTATGGGGCGTGGGGATGATAAGAGGCCCCCAGGTGAATTCCCTCAGTCCAAAATACGTTCCTTTTTGCTACTGATCAGAAAGAACCCAAGCTCCCCTTGGTAACAAGGATGCATCACTTCTGCCAGTTCAGTGACCATCTTCTCTTCCTGTTGATTACTGAGTATAAAGACTAAGGCAGGAAGCAAAAATTATGTAAGTGAATTTTTAGATACAGTAGCAAGAGGCACCAGTCCACTGCTACTCTCTAGTTCACTACCCTAGGTATTCTGGCTATAGAGAACCCAGCAACACAGAACGGTTTCTGCCTTATCTATCGCATATACCATGTTCTATAGAGAAGGAAGTCTTATTCTGCAACTGATAACGCAACAGACACTATCCTAGCAAGTCAGCAGCTTCTGGGTGTTGGGGTACCTAGTAAGACATGCAAGTGAATTTCATGAGCACAAGTTTGTTACCATAATTCTGCTGCAAATGAAGTTTCTTGATCAGAAGTGATACTGTAGGTTATAATCCTGAATAAGGCATTTTGTAAGTGTCTGTAGGAGCACTGCAGGCAGTGAAAACAAATTCATATCTAGAATACATATTTATTTCAGGAGAACAAACTGCAACCAGGAGAGAGAGATTTTGGTTGCCCTGGGGTATACTCTTAGCCATGGGGAATGTTGCCAAACCAACCAGCAGCTATCAGGACTGGCCCTGCCGCTGGTGAATCAGGCAGTCATTCTGCAATAGAGGTAGTTAGACCAGCCTTGAGGAGCGAAAGGACATGTTTTTGAACCCATGCTTAGCTTTCTCTTATACTATATGGCCGACCTTCACATGGGACAATTCCACAAGTGCCACAGTGGCTGGGGAAAAATACTGATTAACACTCACTGGACAGATCATCTTTTCTTCCTGATTGAAAGCGTCTTCCACAAAGGATGCCCAAGTGATCATTAACAAGTGGCAAAAACAGCTTTATATTCTAGGTCCATGCCCAGAAGCATATTACACATCTCTTTCATTTTGGGTTTTTTTCCAAGCTTCTAACTGGCCAGAACATTATCTGTTAATGTTGTCCATGAATCAGTATAAATCTGTACCTCAGGACTTCTCTTCTATCAAAAGTGAATTTCCACTGACCACTGCCTTTTAGGGACATGCCTGACTGGGGCTATTTTCTGAGGGATGTTCACCTTTGGTGGGTGCCAGGACACCTTGTCCATCCTCTGTAAACCAGGCTACATTTCTACCTCCTGTGTTAGTTAGCCATAAGGAACTCTGTGAAATCCTTATAAAAAGGACACCTAGGTTTTCGTAGTTAAGGCCATGCTAACTTCTGCCTATAATGATAACCCTTCTCCATTTGAAAAGAGGTAAGTACAAGTCAATAAAAACAAGCAGATTAGTAGCGTGAGATGCTTGCCTATACGGTCATGTGTGCCTTTCAAACCCACTTAGTTCTACCATTCCATTTAACAATGAATGGCACTTCACATGTCTAACTTGACGATTTGTTACAGCAGACAACACACACTTCATGATGGAGAGTTCAGGTCACATAATATTCATAATCACGTCTATGTCTAACATACCAGCGTCTGGGAGCAAACCAAGAGTTGCTTTTTAAATGGAGAATAATTCAGGTGGAAAAGCATGGTCTTACTAGAAAAACCTAGGGGTCTTTACTGTGATTTCCCTAAGGAGACTTGCCAGAGGCTCCCTACATTCCCCCTGTCTGCCATAAACACTGCCCATACCTGCTGCAAGATCTTCTGGAAGTCAGAACTCAGAAAGCCTTTGAGCAACGAAGGTCAATTAAAACAGGCTGTGGCATGGATAAAATCAAGGGTATGGCCCTGCTCATTGTTAACGACATTGAATGGATTTAGGAGCCCCGAGCAAATACTTTTAACTGGAAAGTATGTTTCAGAGAAAAGTACCTAAGGGTACAACTCTCCCATTAAGTCTGATAAGCTTAATTAAGTCCAGAGAGAGAGGAGGTTAAGAAAGACAAGATAATGCAAAACTATGAGTGTGGTTATTGGCACATTCACCTGAATCAATTAGGTAAGAAACCACTTTTTGAAACATCTGCACTATCAAATAAACCATTAGCCTCTTCTAAGGGATTATAACTGAATGAGTGTTAAAATGACCCTTAGTCCCTTAATTTCTACAGGCAAGAAATAGGTTGATACAACTTCAAAGCATCAAAAGGAAATATTCTCCATCTGCCTGCCTTAATTCTGTAGACAAGACAATTACAAAAAAAAAAAAAAAAAAAGACCAACAAAGAACAATGAACAAGCCCCCTCCCAAGAAGCAGAAGTAGGGTTTACTCAGGGAACAAGCATGACATCTTCCCAGTGGGATTTTGGGATTCCTCTGAACCAAGTGACTGCTGTGTACTTTCCCCTGTCCAACTGGTAATGGTTATTTTCTTGTGACAAATATACTTCTTCCACATTTGGGTTTTTAAAAGAAGGAAATAGAGAATGCTAACTGGAAATATAAAGAGAGTCAAATGAACTCATAATGTATCACAAAGTTAAATGGAAAACTATAAACTTTTTGAGAAAAAGAAAAGAAAATCTTTGGGATCTAGGACTTGGCAAAGAATTCTTAGACTTGACAACAAAAGGAAAAGAGTGATAAATTGAACTTCACCCAAATTCAAAACATTTGCTCTGTGAAAAACCCTGTCAAGAGGTTGAAAAGGACAGGCTACAGACTAAATAGAAATATTTGCAAACCACCTACCTGAAAAAGATCTAGTACTTATAATACATAAGTAACTTTCAAAACTCACCAATAAAAAATAAACAATCCAGTTAGAAAATGGGCAAAAACCCTGAAACAACATTACACAAAGTATAGATGGCAAATGAACACAAGCAAAGACGCTCAACATCATTAGCCATTAGGAAAATATAAATTAAACCATAATCAGACTTCACTACAACCTATCAGAGTGGCTAACATACAAAATAATGACAGAACCAGATGCTGGCAAGGCTACAGACAGACTGGATCACTCATACCTTGCTGATGAGAATGTAAAATGTATAGTCACTCTCAAAAATAGTTAACCGTTTCTCAGAACACTAAGTATACAACTATCATATGATTGAGCAGTTTTATTCCTGGACACCTACCCCAGAGAAATGAAAACTATGATCACATAAAAGTCTGTACACAAATGTTCATGACTTCATTTTTAATATCCAAAAACTGGGATCAACCCAGACGTCCTTCAGTAGGCAAATGGTTAAACAAATTGTGGTAAATACCTACTAATTAGCAACAAGAAGGAACAAGCAATTGATAAACTCAGTCCTGATGAGTCTTCAGAGAATTATTCTGAGAGAAAAAAGTCAGTTCCAGAATGTTCATTACTGTATAATTACCAAAATATAGTAAAATCTTTAAACAGAAAAATGCTATCATGAAGTCATTTATAATGGAAAATTTTTATTATCTGATTTTTTAATCCCCTTGTTTTTTTGTTTTTTTGTTTTTTTGAGGGGGGAGGTAATTAGGTTCATTCATTTATTTATTTTTAGAGGAGGTACTGGGGATTGAACCCAGGACCTTGTGCGTGCTAAGCATGCGCTCTGCCGCTTGTGCTATACCCTCCCCCCAATAATGGAAAACTTTTAAAATGTAAATATTTAACTCTGTAAGGATGGTTAAAATATAAAATGGAATGTTATGCAAGAATAAGAATCACAGGTTGCAAATTATGCAAAATATTACGTTAATTCTATAAGAAACAGGCACAATAAAAATATTAACACAATCCCTAAGTTGTTCTTCTTAAGAAAAGAATAATAATGAATTGGGTTTTTCTCTTCCCACTTCTTAGTATTATTCAAATTGTCTGCAGTGACCAATAGAACTTTTCTGACCAGAAAAATAAAATGAACTAATAAAAATCACAGCAAAAGAGGGTTGATTAAATAGACTATATATAAAATGAAATAATACAAAAGCATAAGTATTCTGCAGCTTTGTCTTTTTAAATATATAACAATGTCCAATGTATAGTCTAAATTAAAAAAAGCAGATATTCTTAACTTCAAAACCTTCTTTTCTTAAAATGTGCATTTTATGTGTAAGTGTAAATGTGATGTAAAGATGAATATGTATGAAGGTTAGCGCGAATGTGCGGGTACGAATGTGTGTTAATAACTATGCAGTGTAAAAGTGTAATTATGCGTGACTACTCGAGAATACATGTATGATGTGTGTACACATTAAAAAGGCTTAACAATATTGACAGTGTGTTATCTAGGCTGGGTTATCATGAGAAATTTTTATTTCCTTACTTTTTTATTCCTTTTTTTCCCTTTTAAATACCATTTTTGTTTGTATGTTTCTATCTTCTGATTGTATTCCAAAGGGAAACATCATGTTTAAAATTAGGGGAAAAAAATTAAAGATATTTTAAAAGAGGAAACTTGGCTATTTAGAAAGCAATATTTTAATATTTTATTTTGAGTGGATCCAATTAGTCTGAACTACACCAAATAAATTCATTTTCTTATCTCATAAAGCAGAGACAATCCTGGAAACATATCTAATTAAAATCTTTTCTAATATGTTACTTGGAAAGTATTTAGCCATACTTTGGGATATGTCAGTATCATGTGGCACCTACAAAAAAATGTTATCATACTGAAAGTATTTAGTTGTACGTATCATCCTGTAACTACCACTGACAATAACTAAACAAACCAAGAAAGGCAGTTTTTTTTTTACATTAGTATAGCTCTTACTTAATTATCATGAATATCATTGTTATTCATTGCTACTATTTAATGAGCACCTACCTACACCTAGCACTGCCTTGTCACTGTTTGTGTATAATTTCCTATGAGGTAGCAGTTATTATCATCATCATGATTTATAGTTGAAGAAATGTGTGCAGGGTCATATAGCTCTAGCATACAGCGTTCAAGCAAAAATGTAAACTCTTTTGCCTGACCTTAACATCCCTGCTATGCTGCTGCATATTTCCACTCAATGTAATGTGCTAACAGCATTAAAATAAAAGAGAAAAAAGTACATTAAAACACATGGCTAATTTGTGCATTTTTAAGAACAGGGGCTAAGAAAATAGAATTTCCTCATTTCTTTCTCGTCACAAGCCACATTTTTACCAATCTTACAGGAAGCTACAGAAAGCATTGCTTAATCATCAGCTCCCATACATTATATCTGGTTAGACACAACTACTCCTACGGTCAACTTGACTGTCCTATCAGAGCATTTCCTTTTATTTCACACGTGAAGATAAATAAGGGTAATCACTACTAACAGCTTATCAAAAAATAATTCTGAAATTTTAGCACCACCTTAGAAGTGCAGTAGACACCTAGTGAAATCAATATTTTGGCAAGTAATTAAGACAAAAGTAGAGTATCAAAGCATTTTGTTACTATTTCTGAGTATGCTTCTCATTTTAGCTTCCTTTTTTCCTGTTGCAAATTTTTCAGATCCCAAATCTTACCCATAAAGATCACTCACAGCAAATAATATTTGCCTCTGATAACACAATTCTTCCCAAGTCAGTGGCCAAAAAAAAAAAGAAAATGTCCCATTATTCTTAATGGACTATATTCATTTCATAAAGTCAAGTTTATGGAAAATGTGAACAGAGAATCCCAAACTGCTCTTATCTGCCATTACCTACTCATACTACCTTCCATGGAAGGATAAGTCATCAGACTTGTAATATGCCTCCATTGGAGGGGTCCATTCATGTATTTTGACAACCCAACAAACATTGCTTAAGTACCTACTGACGATCACATGCTGTTCTAGGTGCTGGCCATAAAGAAATTTCTAAATTGAATAAGGGTTTCAAAGTCACATACTTAGACATAAGACAGCATACAGCAAATTTTCCCAAAGCCTGTTCCCTGAAACCTAATCTGGGGAAGAAAAGAAAAGTGAGTAGTGGAAGCAGGTAAAAGGGACAAGCAAACCAATGAAGTCCCTTGGTCAATAAGTTCAGAACTCTACACATCACAAGAGTCACACAATGCATTCATTTTTACAGTGATTCACCGCTCTTTCATCTTTTCCCAAACTAACTGAACTACGGGACACATGTTCAACATACTCTAAATACCTACAGAACTGTGCCGTGCAGATTATACTTTGGGAAATGTTGTTCAAGGCCATGGATTTTCAAATTTGTACCTATGTGCAAACTATAGCTGTGGGCAGAACTGAGTTTGTGCTAACATCTCATTGACACATGCTTTCCTTATTTCCATATTTCCTTATTTTTCTCTGTGAGTTTCCTCTATTTCAGAAGTTTGGTCATTTGAATTTCAACAAAACCAGCTGCATTAAGGTATGTAGTATTTCATGATGGTTGTGAAACTCCTATTTTAAATGAAAATATAAAGCAATAATCTTGAAATGAAAGAAACCTTTCTCTTTATGCCCACAGTCGACCTGACAAAATAAATAAACACTAAACTAGAAACATATCTCCCAAAATAGAGTGCTAAAATAATCTGGGTAATTTTTAAAAATTTAAATTCCTGAGTTCTACTCCAGACTTACTAAATCAGGATCTCCATGGGACATGAAATAAGGGTAGCAATGATCCAGGATAATTCAAATTTTCTAGGAACTCTGCAGAAGAGTAAAGTGCCTCTGATATTAAAAATCATGACAGTTTTCATCTGCAGTACTGCATATCCCTAAAAGTTAGCTCTAGCTTTTTACTGTATGTATTAAATTTAAAAATCTTTTCAAATAATTAGTTTTATTACATCATTATATCTTTTAGCCTAAGAAATCACCTTTCTTCTTTATTCATTTCATTACACTAAAATTAAAATATAAGAAAAATAAAAGTGATTTCCATAAGGAAGAAGCAATATCAAGAAGGAAGAACACTCAGGGGCCAAGCAAAATTAAAGCATCCTGTACTGAACTGGTGGTTGAAAACTCTAAGATCCTTGGTCCTATGTCTTCTCCAATCTAGGCTAGCATTCCCTATTTAAAAAAAAAAAAAATCCTTAATAATAAAAGGCAAAGACAAAACAAAAGAAAAATTAAGTCCAACTTTGAGTCCCACTCTAATCATTTTCCTAGTTCAATTCTCTTAAGTAGTTACCCTATGTAACCAAAGTCCTTGATGCAGGATTCTCCCAGAAGTACCATTTCTAAAACATTAGAAATTTAGTGAGGAAGCAAATGGGAAGTGTTGACAGCTACATTTTCTGGAGAGAAAGGGATGGAAAGGAGAAAACAAGGAAAGAATAGAACTTAGGAAAACTTATCCAATTATTGGTCAATAAAGAAAAAGAGCTTTACTAGATTTAGTAATTACTTCTGTACAATTCCCAAGTATTTACTAATGACCCCTGCCCCAAAGTCTCTAAGAGAAGAAAAGATTATTTTGCTTAGCAACCTTAAATTAACAATCTTCCATAGGAAACTAAAAAGTGCTTGGATGAAAACAAAGTTTTATGTGGTAAAGATTTATTTGTTACATTTTTTAAGCATTTAAAAGTTAGATTAAAATAAGTTGTGTTATGTCAATGTTATGTTAAAATATATCAAAAGTGAGTGGCAAATACGATTTACTTGAAAATGTTTTATGACATTATTCTGTTTTCAGGTTAACATATACCAAAACTAGCCCTTAGAAACATTCTACCTCCCCTAATTTTAATTCTTCCTTTTTGGGGTGTGTGTCTAATAACCAACAAAATAACAAGCAAAACCCCTGTTGGGTAAATGTTATTATCTCCATTCAAAGTTAGATACTCACCTTAACCCTTATGTCTCCATAAAAGCTTCTCTTAAAAAAATGCTTTCCCAAACCTACTTAAATTTTTTTTAATAGAACAAAAGAAAATTCAAGCTGTTTCCAAACACACTTGTTTACTTTTTTGCTAACTCTTAACCTCCTTTTGTGTTATTCTCACACCTGTCGAAATTATACATGCTTATCATATTTCATATATTGTATTCTTCTACTTACCAAATATATTATATTACTTTAATCTTCTTTTAAAGAGATTGTCTCATACAAACTGACTTTGGTTTCCCTCTAGTTCAAAAAACAATAGCAACAAAAAAGTACACAAGGGAATATGTTAATTCTCTCAATGTCAGTTTCAAATTAAATTATATGTTGATTTCAATTAATAACACGACTTCTTAATGTTATGCTCTTTAGGTCATTTATGTAATATTACCTAAGAAGATTGTACAATTCCTTGCTTCTAATTTATTTTCAGGAAGATTTTAACTCATTTGCTTTCCTTTTCTCACTTAAATCTTCAGTTTTCTTCCACATCAGAGTTGGACAAATAACTGAGATTTTTGGTTACAGGACCCCTTATTTGCAAATGTGGATTGATTCACTTGAGCAGACAAGTTATTATGTTTTTTAAAAAGTATAGACCATTAAAACTGACTATTTGAAATTGGGGAAGAAATGGTTTAAATTCACAAGAATTGAAATTATTCGATTTAGTTAATAAACCTATGAGTAATAAAAATTTTTAAAACATTAAACAAAACATAAAAACTAGTATTAATTTTAATTGTTACTGACTATCTATGAAATCACTATAAAGTTACTTCACCTCTTGTCCTAAGGTTCTACACTATAAAAGAAGGGATTTATAATTTCTAACATTTCTTCTGTTTGTAAATGTCTAGGTTCCTGTACATATGTAACGTAATTTTAGTCCTGAGTTTTGTACCCATTACATTGTAAACACCTGGACATACACACAAACATACCACAGTGACATTTCTATTAAGGAAAACTTTCAGGAAAAAAAGAATGTAAAAAATTCAAAACAGCAACCAGGCACTTTCATATATTGGAGAGTAGCTGGTATATCCCTTCCTAAAAGTCAGCGTGACATTATCTACCAAAAATTAGAATGAGGAAGCCCTTCAAACAGGTATTTTCATTTCTAGGATTGAAGACTAAAGAATGACTTGCACATTTAAGTAAACACATAAATGTCCAAAGATATATATTGCAACACTGGATATACAATACGCAGTTCATACTTAAGCCCAAACCTGAATTCTCAATTTTCATTCCCATTTCTGTTCTACCTAGTCTTCCGCATTCTAGTAAACGGCCACAGTAGGTCAAGCCAAACTGAAGGAGTCATTATTTATTCCTTTTTCACTATTAATCCACTACAAAGTGCCATCTCTTTTTCCTCTAAAATACATTGAAAATCAGTCAGTCCTCTAGACCTCTCCTGCTACCAAATCACCTTTATGGCTCACCTGAACTATAGTAAAAAACTCCTGGGCAATTTCCTCCCGTTTACTCTTGTCCTTCAGAACAAAGAAGCCAAATGACCATTTAAAAACATAAATAAGACCTGTACTTCCCTGTGTAAAACTCTCTCAAGACTACCAATTGCACTTAAAGGCAAATTCAAGTGCCTCATGCTGGGGTCTACCTGCCTCTCAAGTTCATCTCATGCCACATTCTCCCTTGCTTTGATCATGCTGGCCAAAACTGACAATTCTGAAAACCTACTGAGCTGTTTTTGGCTCCAAAGCCCGTGATCACTTTTTTTCTCCAGCCTGGAAACCATTTTCCAAGGCTGGCTCCTCAATATCCACTTTTTAATCACAACAGCCTTCCCCTGCCCACATATTTTCCCTTTTGTACACTATTACTTCACACTATTTATTGCCTTTATTCACTCACCTCCATCTTCCATTAACTTGTTCATTTATTTTCTATTTCCTCCCACTAGTATATCAAATCCAAATGGCATGAAACTGTGTCACCTCTATTTTCTCAGCACCATGTGTATTCCATATCAGTAAATATCCATCATATGAAAGCAAACAACATAAGGGCAACCTGAGTTTTTGCTTTCATCTGCCACAAACTATTATTTAAATTATGAATCTTAATTTAGAGTAGAAATTTTACAGATCAGCCAATTCCTTTACCTAAAATAATGAAAAATATCAATATGAATTTGGTGAAAACTTGCACAATATACAATAATGTACTAAAAGTGTATAATCTGGCTTCAATAATCTTCTTGGCTTCATCTCTGGCCATACACACATCTTAATTTGTGGCCATTTCCCCTTGGGAAATATAAATTGTTCAGACTGACTGCAGTTCAACACGTGTACTGCAAGAGATGAACCTAACAAGACTGCTGAGGACAGATCAGTCTTCTGTGCTGGAGTAGGTGCTTATGTTTTAGTTTAGAGAGTCAGATCTTTTAACAAAGTTGACAAATGGACTCATTTACAAAACATAAACAGACTCACAGAAACAGAAAACAAACTTATGGTTACAGGGGTAGGGGGCAGGGATGGGAAGGGATAAATCGGGAGTTCGAAATTTGTAGATACTAACTACTATATATAAAATAGATAAACAACAAGTTTATATTGTACAGTACAGGGAAATATATTCAATATCTTGTAGTAACCTATAATGAAAAAGAATATGAAAACAAACATGTACATATATGTATGACCTAACTATTATGCCGCACACCAGAAATTTACAACATTGTAAACTGACTATACTTCAATTTAAAAACAAACAAACTAAAAACAACAAGCAGGGCATCTGACCAACTGGAAGAATGAGGGATTAGATTCAATACTAAGATTACTATGTAAATGCTATAAGCACAGTAACATTTTTGCTGTCATAGAATCAGTTTTGCGCTTCTTTGTGACAGACTAAAATTTAGACTATCCCTTATTATTAAGATTTCAAAGGTACTATACTGAAACCTCCATATCTTGTTTCTAAAACTACCCCCAAAGAAAGTATGTAAAGTTGGCCTGACAAAATCTTGTCAAATCTTAGATAATGTAGAAGAATCTAGTAAATGTTCTTTCCGCTGATAACATAGTTACCTATTTCATTCATTCCAAACTATACCACATTTTAAAATTATCTTCTTTTGACCCATATGCTTGCATATTCTATTTTTATTTCCAAAATGAAGTCTGCTTACTTACTAAGTGCACTCTTAATACCTTACTATTTGTTGTTGTTCTCTAATTGGAAAATAGACCTTGGGAAATGTTAACACTTTAATATTAATTATTCAATGTTAATACAAATATAACAATCTTAAACTTTTCAAAATAATGTCTACAGTACAGCTGGCCCCAGTTCCCCTTTCTTCTTACTATAAGATTTTACTTCACTTACCTAACCTCTTAAAGCTTCTGATTTTGTAGCCTTCTGATTTTATTTCAGTATTTGCTATTAAAAGTCTCGGGAGGAACAAAAAAATGTTAAGATTTACTTTCATTAGAACATTCCTCTGACTCTAATATAATTGTTTTTCCATTAAAAAGGATTCTTTGGGGAGAAAAAAAAAGGAAGAAATATAAATAATCAAACTTCCTTTCTGAGACTTTAAATAATATAATAACCAGAGCAACACTTTAGGTAACTCAGGAAGTTCCATGTCTCTAAACTAGAGAGTCAAAAGTAAAGCTAGTTTCAGTTCTCAGGAAAAGCTCCACTCCTTTAAGAGTCACCTCTTTTTCTCAAATCAGGAGTCATCTTGTCCACAGTGCAGAGCTGTAAGTACAGCAAATAAAACCACAAAAGGAAGACTAGAGATCTTAGAACCCTAATGAGGTCACAGCACCTGCAAAGCAAAACAGGCCATCGCTTTTTTGAGGAGGATTGTGTGTAATGTGGGGAATGAGTATTACAGGATTAAAAACTTGGAGAACCACTGAAGCAATGGATAATGCACAATCTTATCTGTAATCTCCTACTTCACACAATTCACATCACAACAAAGCAGTGAGCAGTGGAAGAGACTTAAGCCCTTACCCTAATTACCTGTACAAGTGAGTGACAATAGACAGCTAATGGCTTGGTTTCACTCTGCTTCTTAAACTAAAACAAACAAAAACACAACAGGGACTTACCTTCAAAAAGGGAACCCAACTGGTATCTTCCACTAAAAAATTTTGGCAATGAAAATACAAGTGCTCCCAATCCTATCATAAAGGATGCAAATGCAAGCCATCTTGGTTTGTGTCCTCTTTCACCGAAGAACGATACAAATAAAGACAATAAACAGAATGAGATATCATAGCTTGATGATATCAAGCCCGTCAGAGAACTCTTCATTTCATAGCGCTTCTCAATAGTGGAAATGCTAATATTTACCAGGCCATTTACTACAATACCTAAAAGAGAGATGAAATTTATGTGCGTCATTTTAAGTGTACCATGTAGACTATGATTATTAACATAACATACTAAAGCTGGATTGTTCCTTTCTTTTGATATTTCTATAATTGTACCAATTTTAAAAGCCATAAAGTTTCAAAGCTAAGCAACCCAAACATACTTCTTTATGAATCAGTTCGTTTTTAAATTATACCCTTATGAATTTTCAGATGTTAAATAAAATTGATGCTTATCACATACTGAATGACAGTACACTTCATTTTTTTCTTTAAATGACAAATAAAAAGACTGGTCTTACGAAGCTGGTTTGCTAGAGAGTTTCCAAGTGCCATGTACTCCCATGGATCTCACTTGGAAAAGTACAAAATGTACAGGTGACCCGAGAGGTCAAATTACTCAATTCTTAAACATACTTATAACATGAGATCTCTGACTTAGTTTTAAGAAAGGTGAAACTGAGTTCTGAAACCTCTTTTTTTCTTCTAACACTCTTATAGACATTACAGCTATCATTTAAAAGTTCCTGGGGCAAAAATAAACATGACCTAAAACTCTTATTTCAACCAGTGGCATTCTAAATCATGTGCACAGTAAAAGAAAAAACTTACATTTCATCTGCTCATTGTAACTATGATAAATGAATATAAGGTAAACGTGGAAAAGCTGGAAATCCAATTTTGACTGACTTTACAAAAATGTCCTGTTTGGATATAGATGAAATTTACAGAAGTTTAAACGTTACTATAAATTGAAAATAAAGAGCATCTGATCAAAATATGAAGATTTTAACCGGTTATTCCTCTCTCTTAAGGGGCTACTGTGTATTGTTTTCATTCATTAATCAATAGAAAGAGTATACACAAACCTTGATCTCTAAAATTTCTTCACATGTTGCTTTATCAAGACTGTAACTGGAAATATATTTCAAGAAAATTTACACAACAAGTTTTAAAAGTCTCAACATGATTTTTACTTTTATGCCAGTTTAATAAATCTATAAGCCAATTTATAATTCTTGATGTTTCAAGATAAAATTTCTAAAGTATCTAGGAATGACATATTTATAAGATTTATCTGAGAATTTGAAAATTTCCCATCCAAAAACCAAATTCCCAACACACTTGCCATATTGATTAAAAGTCAATCATTAAAACTCATTGTCTTGATGGTAAAACTTTTTGAGAAAGGAAATTTGCAACCTCTTGTCGAAAGATGGCATTTTAAGCCTATAATCCTAATGTGAATTATATGCTACACAAGTCCCAATAACTCTGCTTTTAAAGAAAGAAATTTCATGAAATACTACATGGCATGTCTATTGTAAATGCATGAAGATAGGAGGCACATTGGGAAATTTAGTGCTAAGAGAAATCCTGTTTGATCTGAGAAATGCTAGGTTAAGTAAACTGACTTGGTAAGTTTGGGGGTTATTTTTCCCCATTAAACACCTATTAATATATCATGGAAATACTCTTCCGTTTTTCCAATGTTTTCAGTCATTCAAACTTAAACTGAAACAAGAATTAATTTATCAGGTCACTTTCATCTCAGATTATGCTTCTTAAATTGGAGATTTCTAGGTAGAGTAGCTCCAAGCTAAACTTGACACATTTTTCTAAGAATGTTAATTATAGCTGCTAATAACTTTAAATAACATTTTATATTAAACTGATGTTTATTATATATATAAAATGATGTATTCCGGAATAATATTGAAATTTCAGAATACGTTTTAATATAAAACACAAGACAAGAAATTTTTTACTTGTGTCCAATTTCTTTGAACTTTTCATTCCTTTGTCCTTTGACATCAAGCTGCTTCACAATCACTAATTTTGGGTAACTAAGATCAAGACATTGAAAGACTTTGGCAGAGACTAGAAAGGTGGAAGGGAAGTAACTCAAGCACAAAACTGTTTTGGTAGAAGAGATGTGGTTGACTTGCCATCAACAAATATTTACTCAGCACCTAACCTGTGCAAGGGACAGTGAGTTCCCTTGAGACAGTGGAGCAGGAATAAGAAGAACAGGAAGAAAATATTTAGATTTAGTCTTCTGTTAAATCTTAAAAAAGAGCAATTACCAACCCCTTCCCTCCAAAATACATTTTTTGGATTACATTTATTTTAATCAGTCCTTGATTGCCTCTTTACAAAGTATTTTTAAACTATGACTCAAGTGACCAAAAAATATCTACATACCATCAAATTCTAACTAACTTTCAGCATGTCCTTCAAGATGCTCACTTTAATGCCCCTCCCCTCCAAATTTGTCACCTTAGTGCAATTTCTCATTTCTTTCATTCTCTGCATGCTTGCTTTCTTGGGAGCCATTGTCCCTCTGCCCTACTACTCACTTTCCAAACCAGGCTTAGACTGCAAACTCCTGAGGGTATAAACCTGGACTTCTTCAGTAACTCACAAAAGAATCTAAAAGAGGTTCTGAACAAAACAGATACAGTGTTTGCAATGCCTTACCAGTCAGTAACGCCCGAAGACTTTGCTGATTTACTCACTGGGCTCCACCTGTGCCTCCAATATACTCAAACTATATTCACAAAACATGAATCTTAGATCTAATCTATACTATATATTTTCAACAAGTTTCTCCTTTGAGAACTATCCTACCTTCAACTGCAAATTTATTAATTCTTCTGTTGCAGAAACAATGTAAAAAATCCCTTTAATAAAGGGGTTTAGCAAAATGTACAGTTTTGTAATGTACCGTGAATCCCCCCGCGCCGCCCCCTGAGCAAACGGTTCCCAAGGAAAGGCTGCAGTAAATTCCATCTTCTTTGCATAAAGTTAATCTGCTAGACTGAGGTAGAACACTAAAGAGAAAAAGCTTGTATGGCAAGTTCTAAATGCTGCGATAAAAGAAAAGCTAAAATGTGGGAGCCTGAACCTGGTTGGTTGACGTCGGTGCGAGCGCTTGCGAGTCTCAAGACCGCGCAAGACCGCCTCAGCGCGTCGACCACCGGCGCCCCTGCCCTCTCCGCCCCGCCGGCTCCCGACGCGCCTCCTCGCGCTCCGCTCGCCCACCGCCCTCTCGAGCCCGCGCTGGACCTTACCTTGCGTCAGGGCCAAGAGGCAGTAGTGAAACAGAAAGCCCTGGGGCGTGTTGCAGCGCTGGAGGCATTGAGGTTGGAAGGTCCCCCACCCGCAGGGCCCCTCCTCAAACTCGGACAGTGACTCTGGCCGGGGCCGCTCCTGGGAGCCAGCGGGAGTTACTGAAGACAGAGGTGGCTCCGGGGACTTCTGGGGGTCCTGAGGCTCCTGTGGCTGCGAATCCTCTCTCCGGGTATTGGTGGACAAGACAGAGACCTCGACGTTAGAGGGCGATGCACACAAACGGCGCGGGGTGTCTGGACTGGAGGCGACGAAAGCCGGGTTCTCGATACCTCTGCAGCCCTTCATGATCCGGATGGGTTCTCCCGACTCCAGTGCGTTGGAGCAGCGAAAAACCGGGTCCCGCTCTGGCTCCTCCTCCGGGCAGGTGGCAGCGCCCCCGTGCGGGGAAGACTTCCCGCCTGCCGGTCGTCCCTCTTCAGGGGGCTCTCGCCGCCGCCGCTGGGACCCTCCTCCTCCAGCTCGCGGACGCCGACGGCGCAGAGCGCGGGCGTCTGGCCCCGCAGGCTGTGCAGCCGGCGCTCTGCCGCGCCTCACCTGTCGTCGCCGGGGCCAACCGGAAAGAGCGGCGTGGCCGCGCGGCCCAGCTGCCACGAGGTGACGGGAGAGGGCCCCCAGCCCCACACACTCCTTCCCAGAGCCCAGGGACTGAGAACCAGAGGTTCAGTGGTGACACTAAAGCTCCCCCTGGGTGCTGCCAGGAAAGCTGTAAACACAGTTACATCAGGAGATCGGTTTAAAAAAAAAATCCAGCTGTTTTCTTCCTCTGCCACCTATCAAACCAGGCTAGGTCTGGACTCCAAGAATCAAGCAGCCTCCGATACAGTACTTTGGACTGGATTCCACGAGCGTCATCGTAAGACTTTTACCTATCTTCCTCCCTAGAAACGGAAATCCCCCCCCTCCCTTCATCACCACAGCCATGGGCATCACAGCATAACCACCTGTTAGCGTCCACTTCCCCAAAACTGAAGGAATAGAAATTAAGGAACTTTAGAACCATTTATGTGTAATATTCTTTCTGGTGTACATTGCATACCTAAAATTAACAACGCTAATAATCGTGTAAATAATTTCTACCTGTGGAATAAATAAGAAAACCCCTTTGAAGAACTCAACATCACTATGCTAATTGTGTTTACAATACATTCATTCATTCATCAAAATATATTTGTTTCCTGGGTGCCAAACACTGTTCTAAGCTCCGGGGGTTCAAGAGAGCACAAAAACTGACAAGTACCCCTCCCTTTATGGTGCTTACATTCTAATGGGAGACAGACAATAAATACTAAATACGTATAGTACATCACTACAAATGCTATAGAGAAAAGTAAGCAAGGACAGGCTAGAAAGTGTGTGTGCTGGGGGAAAGGGAAGAATTTGATGCAATTTTAACTAGGGTGGTCAGGGGAAGCCTCAGTGAAAAGGTGACATTTGAGCAAAGACACGAAGGAAGCCTGCTGTGTTGAGGAAATAGAATGGCTGGGGTGGAATGAGATGGTTAGAGAGGGGTAAGGGTTGAAGGAAGGTAAAGGGGTACGTCTGGGGTAGGGAATAAGTGATTGGGGCCAGACCCTGTAGGCCATTATAAGGACTTTGGCTTTTATGGTGATTAAAATACGAAGATTTGGAGCTGAGGACTGACATAATCATGATATGATTAGATTTTCAAACGACCCATTCTCTCTCCCCTTCTGAAGATATACTAATTGCAGACAAGATTAGATACTCTTCCAAAGTCATATAGCTAGTAATATAGTTTAAATAAAGACATTTTAAAAATTATGCATCACAATCTCAGAATGTTTATCTTTCCCTAAATGAAATGTTTATTCCTAATAGGGAACATAATAAAAACCACACATATTTTCTTTTCACTATGTAATCAGGGCTACATAGACAAAGCTGTTACGCTTCATAAGACTGCAGATTGTTAGGGAACCCGCTTCCTCAAATCTAATTATTGGTTATAAAACATCTCAAACAATATGTCTGGGCTACCTTTCGCAAAGTTAATACAGGTTTCAGATGTTACTGGATATTCTATTGCTATATGATATCATTTTCAGTACACTAGTACTATTATTCATTTATAAGGGCCCTTTCATTCGAAAGTTCGAGTACTTCATTAAATATGAATTAATCATGCTATCAGGTTCTAGAGAGAGTTTTCAAGTCTTCCTATCCTCATTTAACATCTGGCTGATCGCCTGCCCAAGAAGCTACTTCTAGATTCAGTGCTAATACCTCTCAAATAGCAATGATTGGTAGCATATTACGGTCATATCCAAGTGTAGCCTTAAACCCAGAAAAAAGAATACGGTGATGGAAAGGTTTTACCTCTCATCCTGAAACAAGGTGTTTCTATTTATTTCAACTGTAGACAGTAGGCTCATTTAAAGTGGCCTAGAGGACTGCTTTTCAAACACTATTCCTTGTTAATGAAATAAATTAGAATTCAGAAGAAAGAAAATACACAGTGCATGACACGTAAGTACTATTTTGTGAAAATTTTGTTTCATTTATATCTGCCTAATTTACTGAGTTAAAGGATTGAGATATAAAATAGTTACCTTACTTTGAACAGACATATATCCTGTTCTTTATTCCCTCACAGTCAAAAATGTCTAGACTGGCCTAGAACTTAGGGAAAGAATAGAATTAGGAACTAACATGCGTAAAATGTGTGTTGTATATCTCATTATTAATCCTTACAAGAGCAGTATCTATTATTATCTACATTTTACATATTAAAGAAATTACATTCCAGACAAGATTAGATACTCTTCCAAAGTCATATAGCTAGTAAATGGCCAACCACTTATTAAGGATTTGAACTTAGTTCTCTCACGTAGATATCTTCCTTGGAGATAATCTTCCTTGGACTTTGCATTTTCTCTTTTTTAATTGCCACAGCCTGTCTCTGGGGTTAGAATTATTGCATAGCAATTCTGAGAAATCAAGACTCATATTTACCTCATGCTTATGAGATTTAGAAGACTGATTCTGCTCTGAATTCCTCAGATTTTGAAGATATTCAAATTAGATAGACTTGGTTTGTAATCCTCCTAGGCTTTCTATTGAAAAAACTTTCAACAAAAAGTGATGTTTAAAGGTGTAAATAGAAATGATCACCATTTTATCTATGAAATACGCATTCAACCAACCAGCAAAGTTTGCTTTGATGAGATGTACACACAGTCATGGCTGAAGACTATTTTGCAGCTTTGAATGAACAAATTCAAACTATATTATCAAAATCAAAGTAGCATGATTGTCATGCCCTTAAATACATACTGTTTAAGGAGAAATCTCCACTCTTGCAGTGTTAGAGTAGAACTTTGTTGAAAGATTCGCAAACGTGCTGTTGCTTCATCTTAAATACTTGCTCTTCCTGAAAGTGTTATCAACACCACTTTCCTGTTTGCTTACATACTTTATGCTGCAATGATAGAAGGGAGGGGGTTCAGGTTTGCAACAAGGACAAAAAACAGAACAACTTCATAAGTCTTGTCTCGGATAATTCTGTGGAAAAACTGTCATTTTAAAATCCTGGTCAAACTAGGGTAAATTTCAGAGGGTAATTAATAAATCCCTATTCTTTCAGCAAATTTTATTTCCTATATTTTAAAGGGTGGAGAAAGTTAAAGTAAAACTCCACCAGTATACATAGGAGCAGATGTCCTTGTCTATGGCTGTCACTTTCTGGGCTGTGCAGGAAGTCTTCCCTATCAGGAACTGGATCAACCAAGGTAAGGTGGCTTAATAACAGAAGGTTTTAGAATTATCCCACTAACTCCCCTTGCTCTGATTCCACACTTAAAACCAAACTAATGATTATATTTTTGCCTTCCATGTAGCTATGCCTATTGGATGAAAATGTATTTATATGCCTATCTTGAGTACTTTATCATATTCCTTTCTGTTTGGTCTTAATACTTTATTAGTTTCCTTCCAGTTTCAGATTGGATGTGAAACCTTTAGCAGTATAACACCGACTCATAGAATATTAAGTTGAAAGTTTCTGAATAGAAAGATGGTCAGATGCAAATATTGTTGAGGTAATTTAAAATCCCAGCATTAAAGATCTATTAGCACCGCTAGTCTTATATTAACTAAATAAAAACATAAAAGCAATGAAGTGAATCTAAGTGATCTTTCTAGTATTCTTCCTTTATCTTTTCCATTTTAAATGCTCTACAAAATGTACATTGAAAAATAACAAATTATATCTAAGAAAAAAATTTAATGCTGAACTAGATTTTTAATACTACTTTGAATTGCAGTTTCATCGAAAAATATATTTATATTGAGAAGAAATGTAGCTGTATTTTTCTTTTAGTAATACTAGTCATAAATCAAGAGATACATCCATAAACATGACTGATCATAATTTTAAAAAACTGCAAACATTTAATACAATAATCCCATAAGAAAGCTAACTTAGTAGGAAATGAAAAATAAACTACCAGTGCAAAATACACTACATAGTATCAAGTTAAGTTTTTCACTGTTATATGATTATTACTATAATTACTCAAAACACCGTAAACTCTATAAAAGCTACTTACAATACAAATCTCACATTAGATCTAGTGAAGAAAGTATAATTGGATTTATATATCAAGAAATGCCTTAAGTTAGGAGAAATTATCCTACTGTAAGTTAGTAATTAGCATTATTTCTAAAACATATTTCTGTTCGACTCAAGATCTGATTTTGATGCCTGGAAACAGTCTTCAGCATGCTATGATTCTGTAGGATATACCTCATCACATTGTTGTCATCATGACAAAGTGCTATCCTTACTGAATAGAGGAACAGCCATACTGCCACTATTGATGGTCCCATCACACCCACAATTTAACCACTATCTGTTGCTTAACAAAGGAAAGGAGATCATGAAGGCTGTTAAAATTTAGATATATGAAACTATGAGACACTAAGGTATCATTTGTTCCAGAAGCCTCCTTCTAGCAAGATTACTGTCAAATACACCCCAAACTCAATGACATCAGAAGTAGAAAACAGGCAAATAACAGATAAAGTGATAATGACGAGTGAGGAATTTTCATATATTCTTTTAGAGTAATTTTTTCACAATTTACTGGGAGTTGGGAGGAGTCTACTGTGAAGTTGAGTGAGCTAGCAGGTTACTATTAATTAGCAAAATTATTTACTTGTAAATACAAATAAGAGCTTTAATGAACAGAGTTCAAGGCAGTAGACATAGATAAAACAAAACAAAAACAAAAACAAAAAACCTCTTACATTTCTACTTTACAACTTGTGAAAACTCTCAGAGCTTGCTCCTATAGGACAAGGACAAAGATTTTATGCTTTACAAAAGAGATATGAAAATAGAGAATTGCTTAAATGAGTATCAGAAAATTCACAGTGTCAGCTGTCTCCTCTGACTGAAGAGGAGGGACAAGGATCTCCATACCCCAGCTTATCAGGGGAGATGAAACTTTGCTGGACTAGAAAAAGAAAATAGTACTGAAGGACTGTAAGAAGTAAAAACGTATGAGGCAGTGCTAAAACAAAGACAATTTTTTTAAATGTAAAAAAATATATATTTAAAAAACTGGCATTAAAAGAACAGCCAATGAAGGGGCTTTCACTTCCAACCAGGATGAAGTAACAGAGGCTGGATTTAACCTCGACTTGAAACACACAAAAGAGAAAAAACATATGAAGGAAAAAAGATTTTTCAAGACACTGGATATCAGGTAATGAAGGACAATCATCTCTAAGAGATGGGAAGCAAACAAGGTGAACAGTTTACTGCCTTGAGAGAGTTTTCAAGTGATGGTGTGGATAGAATGGGGCAGGATGTGAGATCCATAGAAAACCTAGCAGACTCTGAATGGAGGAGACAAAGCTGAAAGTACAAGATGGCTAGAATGTGCAGGACAGAGCACTGGGGAGGAGAAAGCTGGACAGAGTTGATGTGCAGAGGATCCCCTCTTGTATTCAGCAGAATACAGATAGCACATGTGTATGAAGAAACTATCCTAGTGTTGTGGAAAAATATGTTACGGCTCAGTGTTATAGCTTGGTGTTACAGCTCAGTAGTGACAGCAACCTGGACCCCAGCGAGAGACCAAGCAGCACTCGGAGAGTTGGAGAACTCAGGTTTATTACGCCAGCGGGCCCAGAGGAGTTAATACTCCAAGCTCTGGACCCCATCTGTAGGTTTACACAGGACTTTATAGGCTGCCCATTTACACTTTGCAACATCATATGCAAATAAAGTATAACAGAAGTTGACCAACTAGGAACAAGCTTTGTAGAAATAGACCAATCAGGAGGGAGAGAAATAACCAATCAGGAGTGAGGGAAATGGACCAATCAGGAGTGAGAGAAATAACCAATCAGGAGTGAGCTCAGGGAACCAATAGAATTTTAGGGGTAAGTAAGCCGTTTCAGAGGCAAAAAGTGAGATAGAGCGTCCTGATCAGGGAACCAGATAGTGCTGGCAGGAGAGTAGTGGCCTGGGGGTCCTGCTGGTCTTTTTAGTGGGCTTCCCGCCTTACTAGTCCAGGGAACAAACCATATGAAATAGAGGGACAGTGGCCAATTCAGACATGGCAACATAAAGGTGAAATAAAGAAGCTTTCAGACATTAAAAAAACAAAAAACAAAAAACAAATAATTCATCACCCAGAGCGCCTGCACAAGTTATAGAAGTCCTTCAGGCTAAAGAAGAGTGATGCCAAGTGGAAATAATGACATACAAAGCAATAAAGAGCACCAAAAATGAGGAAATGGAGCTTAAGACCCACAGAGAAATATGTATGATTTTTAAAAATTATTTCAGTCTCATTAAAAGATAATTCATTGTATGAGCAAAAATAAAGAATTATTGTAGGATTCATAAGTTATATAAAGGCAAAATGTATGCCAACAATAATGGAAAGGCCAGGTAAAGAGAAATGGAAGTGCTATTGTAAATGGCTTGTATGTGAAGTGATAACATGTCAAAAATAGAATATGATGGTGACATACCATGAGCCCTAGAGCAGCCTCTAAAACAGCAACAACAATTTAAAAAAAAGCCAAGAAAGAAAAGTGGAATCATAAAAAATATTCAATTAATCCAAAAGGAGGCAGAAAAAGAGAAGAAAGGTAATAAAAATGGGTAAGACAAAAAAGAAAACAAGTAACAAGGTGATGATTTACACCAAACTATATTAATCATCACACTAAATATAAATAGGGAAACATTACAATTAAAAGGAAAAGATAATCAGGTCTGATGCAAAAGGCAAGAACCAATTAAATACTGCCTACAAGAAACACGGTTTAAATATAAATGCTAATGGGCTAAAAGTAGAAGATTGAAAATGATATGTCTATACTAATAAAAAAAAAGCTAGACTGGTTACATTAATAACAGTCCAAATAGGCTTCAAAAAAAGGACATCTGAGATAAAGAAGATTATTTCTTAGTGATAAAGGGGTAGGTTCATCCAGAGTATTTAAGAATCCCAAACAATTATGCACTTAAAAATAGTGTCTAAAAGCATGAAACAAAAAGTGACAGAACTGCAAGGAAAAAAGGCATATCCAGTTATGCTCAGAGGTTTTCATACTTGTTCTCAATAATTTGTAGAACAAATAAATAGAAAAATCAAGAGTATAACAGACTCAAATAACACTATCAACAAACTTGACCTGACACTTATAGAACTTCCCTCCAATCGTGGTAGTCTACAGTCTTTCAAAGTGCACATGGAACATTTATCAAGATAGACCAGATCCTGAGCCATGAGAAAAGTGTCAGTAATTGTTAAAGGATCCAAGTCATACAAAGTATGTTTCTGATCACGATGGAATTAAATTAGAAATCACTAACAAAGATATCTGGAAAATCTCTAAATATGTGAAAACCAAGTAACACACCTCAAATAACTCAGAGATCAAAAATAAAGTCAAAAGGAAAATTAGAAAGTGTTTTGAACTAAATGAAAATTAAAAAAAATCAGAATTTGCAGGATGACACTAAAGCAATGCTTATAATACGCCTGTATTTAAAAAAAAGTTCTCAAATGAATTCAAATTCTACCATAAGAAACTGAAAAATAAAGAACAAATTAAACCCAAAGTAAACAAATAAAGGAAATAATAAAGACCAGAGAGGAAATTATTGATACAGAAAACATGAAAACAGTAGAGAATTCAATAAAACCCAAACTGACTTCTTTTAGAAGATAAAGAAAATTGATAAATCTCTAGCTAGACTGACCGGAGGAAAGGCACACATCGCCAATATCTGGAACAAGAGAGGTGATAATATTACAGATTCTACAGATACTAACGGTATAGTTATAAATAACTTTATGCCTGTAAGTTTGACAGTTTGGATGAAATGAACATAATCTGGTAAGTCAGATCACAAAAGAACTCTTAAGAAGTGATGATCATCCAAACAAGCCTAAGTCTATTGAAGAAATTGCATTTGTGGTTTCGAATCTTCCCACAAAGAAAACCTCAGGCCCTCTGACTTTGGTGGTGAATTCTACTGAGCATTTAGGAGAGAACTAATTCCAATTCTAGGCAAACCTTTCAAAAATCAAAGATAAGGGAATACATCCCAACTTATTCTATGATGCCAGCATTACTCACCATTTATCGAAATTTCACCGTAGCGTCTACCAAAAAATATCTTATATTCATAAGGATATGATAACTAAGTGTGGGGTAAATGACAGTTCAGTTAGTACTCTTTGCATTGCTGAGGTAGTACAGTCCTTTTTGAGTGAGTGACTATACCAAAACAGTAACTGAATAACAGACTAATGTCAATATAGAGAATTTTAATAGGGGCTGAGAACATTTGTTAGGGTAGGCTATCAAAGAATTCCATGATCTTAAAGCAATAAATAACAATTTCTTTCTGGCTCATGGAAGGTTCAATGTGGATTTTCCTTTTCAGGAGGCTGTGCTGGAATGTTCTCCTTCAAATGATGAACTCAGGGATCCAAGTTCCTCCCACTTTCTAGTTCTCTATGAGGTCTTGTCTTGCAGCAAGTCAGTTGGGGAGAGAGTGCAATCCTTTACACTGCATGTTTCTGGCCAGCACCGAAACAGATCTAAGGGCACTTCTGCCTATATCTTACTGACAAAAACCTGATCCTATGCCTAGATGCAGGGGGAGCACAGTATGTAGTTGTGCTGTATGCCCAGGAGGAAAATAAAACAATTTGGTAAATACAGCATTGTATCTGCCACAAATATTACAAGTACTTTGTGTAACAGCATCAGGATCCACAGACTAAAACCATGATCCATATCTAACAAGATAACACGGGTTTAAAAAAATTCTAAAAACCAACTTGTATCAAAATGGCAAAATAACAAAGATATGACTGAACATCAACTAGTTAAAATATGGATCGAATGTGTATGAATTTGAGACATTAACTGAAGTATGAAATCCAGGTTAATTTAAGATTTTCTCTCTGCACCATTCAGACTATCCTGAAATAATCGTATTCAGTCTTAATTGTTGCACCAGGAGAGCCACTGACTAATGGGCACAGGCCTAAGGATAATATAACTAAGATGGAAAGAAAATCTGAATTTTTTCACATTATAATTAGTTGAAAGAACTAGGAAAGTTTATCCTGAAGGAACGATATAGGGGTGAAAAGAGAGTTGTCATAAAATATTTGAGGGCATCATTTGAAACAGAAATCATACTTATTTTTTATGATTCTTGAGATTAGTATAAGGACCTTTAGAAGGAAAATGAGAGCTCAAAATAAAGAAAATCCTTTATAAATAATTGGAGCAATGGTTCCCAAAATGTGATTGAGGAACCTCAGGGACAATCTGAGATCTTATCAAGGAATCTGCAAGTTCACAACTTTATTTAAAATAATACTAGGATGTTATTTGCCTTTTAGATTCTCATTTTCTTACCAGTGAAAGGTGAAGTTCTCCAGAGGCTACTTGACATGTCAAATCACAAAAAAGAAGATGTTAGAACCCCTTATAGAGCAAGACATTAAAGAGATTTGAAAAAAGATAAAAACCATTTTATTTTTCTCACTATAATTTTTGAAAATATAATTGTTTCAACTTTATTGAGGTAAGATTGACAGATAAAAATTCTATATACTTAGGGTGTACAACATATTTTAATATATGTATACACTGTGAAATGATTACCACAATCAAGCTAACATACCTATCACCTCACCTTTGTGCGTGTGTGTGTACGTGTACGTGTGTGTGTGTGTGTGTGGTATGAGAACGCTTCAGGTCTATTCTCTTAGCAAATTTCAAGTGTACAGCGCATTAGTATTAACTGTAGTCACTATGCTGTACATTAGGTCTCCAGAACTTATTCATCTTAAAACTGAAAAAGCCAACATCTCCTCTTTCCCCCTCCCACCTCCTCCAGTCCCTAGTAGCCAGCATTCTACTCTTTGTCACTATGAATTCAACTTTTTAAAAAATTACACGTATAATTGAGATCATGCAGTAGTCGTCTTTCTATGTCTAGTTTGTAATTATCAAAAACTTAAAATGTTTGTTAATACCTAATGGGATTATTATTGTTATTTTTAATGAACTAATTATTTAAATACCTTATTTTAATTTCTAATAAGTCAGTGGATTGCAGATCTATTAATCTCTATCAATAGTCATAGCTCTTTGTGATGCTTAGTAAGTTCTAACAGTATAAATGGATTGTGAGACAAAAAAGTTTAAGACCCACTGAATTAGAGCTATACAAAATGAGATAGATTGCCTCAGTAGATAATAAATTCTCTTTCACTGGAGGAGCTAGCTGGTCAGTTTTTAGGGATATTGTGGGAAGCATTCAAACTACAGAGATTGGGGTTAGACAACCACTGAACACTTTTCCAAATCTGAAATTTAATGAGGCAAAAGCTCTGTAACCCATTAGTTTCATAAAATATAAACTTGATTAAAATTTATTTTGTCTAACATCCATTTAGTGTCAGAGCCATAGTTAGAATTCTGGTGTCCTTCTCCTAGACAACTATTATTCCTTCCCCTAATCCTATTCCCATAGCTAACAACCTTGTGTTTACTTCCAGGCCTTGGCCAGACAAATAAATGGACTGTGTTCTATTCTAACCAGAACCATTCATGAGCTCACTGGCTAAGATGTTTGTTGACTTTCTTAGCACTCCTTAACTGAATAGACAATAAATGTCTTGGACTTCTCACGTACTGTTTACCCTGACTCTTGCTTTCTATTTATGTCTAAGGCATTCAAAGTACAGGTTAGCAAAGAAAGACAGATTGAATTCTGATACGTGGGTGGGAAGAGAACAAGAAAGAAATCAGGTGATGATATTACCTAGTCTTTGGGTCATTCATGGCGTGGTATGAGTCATAAAACACTAAAGCACAAACAATTGTACACCAACAAATACTTTCCCAAATAATGGACCTGAACATAAAAGGTATCTCAGATGAATGCCATGCAACACTTTCTGAAGGGACTGTAATAAATCAGTAAGTATGGCATGCTCTGAGTATGAAGATACTGCAGGCGCAAACCAGTTAGGTACTCTCATGTAAGTGTCCTAATATTCAAGCATCATTGTTGGTGTCAAAAGTTTGGGTCAATTACATATTCCTTTATAATGTCCATGGTTCAGAAACTTGTACCTACATTTCATTGCCAAAATGAAAAAGTCAAGAGTAAAGGCAAAAATCCTAAGGTGAAATTCAAGCAATAAAATAAAATTGCCCAGGGGATACTTGCAATGACACCAGACAGCAGAGGCTGATCTGAAAAATAGTTTCCCACTAGTCAGCAGGTGTGATTTCATGGTTGTCCCAAACTTAAACAGTAGAGATAATTTCAGTAGTCACCAAAAATGTATGAATTATTATCTGAATACGTAAAGAGAAAGTGGTCTGATTATGATCCCTGGTCATCATATGGTAGGTATGGAAAAGTCTTCTTTTGAATCCTAGAAAACTAAAGGCCAGTATACCATTTTAAATGTTTTGATAATAGATTTGCTTACAGAGAGCTGGCATTGTCATAATTTTCACTCACATACACAGAACTTTCTTGCATCGTTCTTGCAAGTTTTCTATAATTTGCAATTAGACAAAAATTTATTAAAATAAGATCCTATCATTACCTGTCATAAAACACGCCAATGCTTTCCATCATACTTAGGATAAAATAACATCCCTCCCATGGCCTACAAGGTTCTGGAGACTTTAGCCCCTGCCTATCTCTTCAACATTAACTGATAGTATTTTACCCCTTGCTCAGTATACTTTATTCATAAGTTTCTCCTATGTCCTTCACATGGCAAATCTTCTCTGCCTCGTTGTCCTTGAACTTGCTAATCTCTTCCCAAAATATTACTTTCCAGGATCTTGTAAAGCTGATGTTTTCTCAAAATTCAATCTTAGCGTAAGTGTCATCTCAAGTAGGCTTTTTCTGGCTTGATTGAAATAATCTAACACACACACACACACACACACAAAATCACTTTGCCCTGATTGCTCTCCTTGTATCATTCATCACAATTCACAAACATTTTCCTTACCTATTTATTATTATCTCTCTTCTAAACCAGAATAGTTTCATATTTACAGTTTTAGCATGATAAAGGTTTAATAAACATTTGTTGAATGAATCAATCTGAAAGAGAGCCACAGAATAGTTATCATTATAATTATCATTAGGATAGCTACCATTTATTTGGATAGTAACATGCTAAGTCCTTCATGTATGACGTTATTGTAGCCTTACCTTACCTACTATACACTTACTTTCTATATTCTTACCTTACCTTTCATAGTGTGATGGGCAACTTCTGAAATGACTCCCAGTGAACCCTACCTCCTGATATTTATGCCATTATGTCATCTCCTTCCCTTGTGTGTACTGGCTGGTCCTAGTGACTTGTCTCTAATAAACAGAGTATGTCACAAGTGGTGGTGGTGGGTTGATAAAAAAAATAGTAACTTCACTGAAGTGAATCCTGATGCATACAACCTTCCAAATTATCAAATTTAATGACACTGACAATGTATACTGATGTCATGTATCCATGATATGATACAATGGAAAGAACAAATTACTTCTGTGTTATCCTTTTCATAATGCAAAACCTCAACAAAACCATGATAAAATATCAACTAATCCAAATTGAGGGGCATTCAACAAAATAACTACCAGTTCTTGTAAAAAATGTCAAGATCATGAAACACAAGGAAAGACTGAGAAATTATTACATATCAAAGAGACTAAGGAGACATGACAACTAAATGTACTGTGACATCTTGAATAGGATCCTGGGTGGAAAAACTGTGAAATCTGGATAAAACTGTACTTGAGTTTTTTTTTTCTTTTAAGTGATATGTCAATTCCAAGATTTGGCTATAGAAGACTATGACTTCCATCTGACTTGTACTTACTCTTGGGCTCTTCCTGCTTGCTGCCCTGATAAAGCAAGTTCCATGATGTAAGCCACAGGGAAAGGCCCACATGGCAAAGAACTGAGGGTGGCTTATGGTCAAATGCCAATGGAGTCGCTGAGGCCCTTGTTCCAACATCCCTTGAGAAACGGAATCCTACCAACAACTGTAAGATTATCTCATGATTGAACTCAGAAGAAGATTCTTCTCCATGTAAGACTTGAGAGGACTATAGTTGACACATTGATTCCCAGCCCTGTGAGACCTGGAGCCACAGAAGCCAGGTAAACTGCCTCCAAATTCCTGATCCACAGAAACTGGATGATAAATGTCATGTTAAGCCATTAAATTTTAGATTAGTTTCTTATATAGTAATAGATAACTAAGACCCATTGTTCTATACAATTATTATTCCTATGTTTTTCAATGAGGAAAGTGGCTTAAAGTAGTTAGATAACTTGCCCAAATTTACATAATTAAGTGAGAAAATTGTAATTCAAACCCTGGTCTATCAAAGTCACAGCATTATAATTTGCTCACAAAGTCCCTTACAGTAGCAGTTATATTGCTGTTAATGAAATTAGTCTAAATCAAAATAAAGTTTTACAAAGCATCTGAACCTATTGCCAAATGAATTTAAATTTTAACATCTAACAATGTCAAAGTAAAACTACGAGTTTTTGCAGGTGATTACTCACCATAATCCAAATGGATAATATGTAATCCCATTTAACTAGTGAATTCTCTCAGTTACTTGGAGGTATTTTTGACTATTAACATTTAGTTGGCCCAGCAATGATAGACAAAAGTCAGACATTCTATAAGATTCTGTAGTGAGTCTGAAGGGCTTCAGGGCTGATCGAGGGAAAAGGTATGACCATGAGGTGGCAGTAGTTCCATGAGCCTTATTTCAGCACACTTTGACAGGTTTACTTGGGGGAAAGTCCCCCACAGCGTGACAGCATTTGGAAGCTTAAGCACAGGGGAAGGGATGTGAAGACTATCTAGAAGAGGGGAGAGGGGCAAGGGAACTCCCAGAGGACAGGAGGCTCAGAGAGGGAGCTTACATGTCTAAGTGCTGTCACTCAGGAGTCCATCAGGAAGTCTGGGTCAGTGGCCTCCAAAGGGCAGCAGCAGCTCTCAGTATTTTATAGCCATAGGGTTCATTTTATCCATGGCTAGCAGATTTGGGGCATAGCAAGCAAGCTCAAAATGGATAAAAATCTGTTTATTTAGGGTATGTTGAAAACAATTGATGTGTAAATTTTAGTTTGGCACCGGTGATCTTTGACCTAACGGGACCCAGTCTGCTGTGAAGTATTAAACAACCTAGGGAACATCTCTGGTTAATTTATACAACAGATTTACACTAAAGTTCTTCTAAAATTGACTAGGTCAATTGCAATAACTTGCCTTTAAAAACCTCTAGACTAAGATAAAGCCATAACTTTTAGTTCTCAAGTAACCCTGAACCACCACAGAAGTATTATTCGGCTATGAGAGGCTCAAAGTTCTCGGAGAACAATGCTGACTCCTTGCCAGACCTTACTGTAGCCTCTGCCCCAGGCACCTCCATGAGAAGGTGGGATTACCTCTAACCAAAAATAAAACCACCTCTTTAATTTCTGTAAGTGCATCTTATTCTGCTACTGACCATTATCAGTAAAGAACATATGGCTCTTTTCAATAAGATACAGTCTTCATTTCAGACACTAGCCAGGGAGCACAATTGAGAATTGGAAATCTTGTGTGCTGAAAGTATAGATGAGACGTAACAGTCTAAGGGCAATGTTAGCCATGAAGTCTTCTAAATTCTGTAAGCTCTGTCTTTAAGCCAGAATTCTAGAAATTAGAGAAACTTAGTTGCTGACAGAAATATCTTTGCTAAGTTATATTTGGTATCTGTATTTTTTTTAAGGACAAACTATGTCACATTGCAGTAACAACTTACCACTTAAACTGTGGTGACTTAACATAATAAAAACTTTATTTCTAGCTCCACTTCATGTTCAGTGAAGATGGGAGAGTGTCTTCTATGCAATACATAGACACTCGGGGGCCCAGGTTGACTCAGAAGCTACCATCTTGTAGTTTTCCATCTAAACCATACAGACACAGCAGTAGAAAAGAATCTGATCTAAAAGTGAACCGTTTCATTGGCCAGAATGACTAACATCTAACTTCAAGGGGACTGGAAAATGTAAGTGAGGGGAGGGAACAGAGTATGTGATAAATATTATCTCTGTGACAGTGTCATTCCTATAAGGTTTTGAGGACTAATATGATAGACATACTAGTTTGCTATGCTGCTTTAACAAATTACTACAAACCAGTGACTCAAATCAGCACAGATTTATTACCTTACAGTTGTGAAGATCAGAAATCCAAAATTGGTCTCACTGGATTCAAGTCTAGGTGGTGGCATTCCTTGGCTCCTGGCCCCTTCTCTTCTTCTGTCTTCGAAGCAAGAAGTGGGCACTTTTTCTCATATCTCGTCATTCTGACATGGGCTCTTCTGCTTCCCTCTCTCACCTTTCAGGATTCTCATGATTACATTTAACCGGATAATCCAGGATAGTCTATTTTAAGGTCAGCTGATTAGAACCTTAATTCCCTCTGCAACCCTAATTCTCCTTTGTCACATAGGATAACATAGTCACAGGTCCCAGAGATAAGGACATGGACATTTTTGAGGGGCCATTTTTCTGCCTGTTGCAGTAGGATATGAAAAACGTTTGTGCAGTTTTGTTATAACTGCTTTTAAAGATAATTATTATGTTATGCAATGACTTTTACATAAAATTCACATTTAAAAACTATAAATCTTCCCTTTTATCAAT
The DNA here is from genome assembly GCF_048773025.1 of Camelus bactrianus. Lineage (NCBI taxonomy): Eukaryota > Metazoa > Chordata > Mammalia > Artiodactyla > Camelidae > Camelus > Camelus bactrianus. Next base: position 71,235,688 of record NC_133541.1, read on the forward strand.
TCATAGGAACGAAGTAACACAGTATGTTTTCCTTTTAGTCTTAGAAACAAGGAAGAAGAGAAATTAATTCAGTAATAACATTGCCATATGGCGTTCAGTATCAGTTTCTGAAACAAGTAAATCCTGTTTTCCTAGGTAGTCCTATAATTTATTTCTCCTTAAAATAAATGCTCCCTGTTGCTTCCAGTGCTTTTAGAAGCAAAAAGTATTAATAAGTACATTAATAAAAAATAGATTAAAATATTGCTGAATGAAAGAAATATTATATGAAAATATGAAAGTGAAAGGAAAAATATTGAACATTTTCAACATCACCCACCAGAATTGACTGCAACTGATGAAACTGCACTGAAAAATCATTATCACTTAACATCCATCATTTACCTTACAGTTTGCTCGTGATATTGTACATTCTAAGGGTTTGGACAAGTTTATAATGACATGTATATACCATTATAGTATCATACAGAGTAGTTTCATTGCCCTTAGAATTATCTGTGCTCTGCCTATACATCCTTCTCTTTCCCTCCCTCTTAATCCCTGGCAACTATTGATCTTTTTACTGTCGCCATAGTTTTTTGCCTTTTCCAAAATGTTATGTATTTGGAATCAGACAATATTTAGCCTTTTCAGATTGGCTTCTTTCACTTAGTAATATGAATTTAAGTTAGCCCCCTGTCTTTTCATGGCTTGATAGCTCATTTCTTTTTAGTGCTGAATAATACTCGATTGTCTGGATACACCACAGTTTATTTATCCATTCGCCTACTGAAGGACATCTTGTTTGCTTCCAAAGCAAATTATGCTAAAAATTGCCAATTTTAGCAATTATGAATAAATCTGCTATAAATATGTGTGCAGGTTTTTTTTGTGTGGATAGAAGTTTTTAACTCCTTTGGGTAAATACCAAGGAGCCTGATTGCTGGGTCTCAGGGTAAGAGTATGGTTAGTTTTGTAAGAAACTGCCAAACTGTCTTCCAAATTGGCTGTACCATTCAATATTCCCATCAGCAATAAATGAGAATTCCTGTTGTTCCACATTCTCTCCAGGACGTGGTGTTGACAGTGTTCCAGATTCTGGCCATTCTAATAGGTGTATCGTGGTATTTCATTGTTGTTTTGGTTTGCATTTTCTTGATGACATATGATGTGGAGCATTTTTTCATATACTTACTTGCCAATTATATATTTTCCTTGATGAAATATGTTAAGGTCTTTGGCTTATTTTAAAATCAGGTCATTTTCTTATTGTTCAGTTTTAAGAGTTCTCATATTTTGGACAGCAGTCTTTTACTAGATGTGTCTTCCCCGAATATTTTCTTCCAGTCTGTGGCTTATCTTTAGATTGTCTTTTGCAGAGCAGAAGTTTTTGATTTTAATTAATCCAGCTTATCAGTTATCTCTTTCATGGATCATGCCTTTGACAATTAATCTAATGAGCCATCACCATCTTCAGGTTATCTAGGTTTTCTCCTATGTTATCATACATGAGTTTTGTAGTTTTGCATTTTATATTTAGGTTTATGATTCATTTTGGGTAATTGTTGTGAAGTATATAAAATCTGTGTCTAAATTCATTTTTTTAACATGTGGAGTTGTCCCAACATCATTAGTTAAAGAGATTATCTTTGCTTCCTTGGGTTGCATTTGCTCCTTTATCACAGATCAGTTGACTATATACATTTAGATCTATTTCTGGGTTCTGTATTCTTGTTTTTTTTGATCTTTGTCTATTCTTTCACCAATACCACAATGTCTTCATTAATACAGCTTTATACTAAGTCTTGAAGTCTGGTAGCATCAGTCCTCCAACTTTCAACATTCTTCTCCTTCAATATTTTGTTGGCTATTCCGACACTTTGGGGTCTCCATATAAACTTTAGAATCAGTTTGTCACACCCGTAAAATAACTGATGGAATTTTGATTGGGATTGCATGGAATCTAAGGATCAAGTTGGGAAAAACTGACATCTAGAAAATATTTTGTCTTCCTAGCCAGGAGCATAAATCTATTTATTTAGTTCTTCTTTATTATTTCATCAGAGTTTTGTAATTTTCCTTATATAGACATTGTACATATTCCGTTAGCCTTATACCATAGGATTTCACTTTTGGGTGTTAATGTAAATGGTACTGTGTTTTTAATTTCAAATTCCACTTGTTCATTGTTGGCATACAGGAAAGCAATTGATGTTTGTATATTAAGCTTGTACCTTGTAACCTTACTATAATTGCTTATTAGTTCCAGTTTTTTATTCTTTTGGATTTTCTACATAGTTCATCATGTCATCTGCAAACAAAGACAGTTTTATTTCTTCTCTCCTAGTCTATAAACTTTTAATTTCATTTTCCTGTATTATTGTATTAACTAGTACTTCCAGTACGATGTTGAAAAGCAGTGGTGAGGATTTCCATTTTGTGAGAAAAATACACCCCTAATTGGACTGTTCTTGTTATAGACCTCATTCTCTGTTTCATTTAATGATCATATACATCCTATGTTCTCTGTAGTGAAGTTGCACTCAGAGGAAATGGGGTCCTGGCTTTGCACCCAGTTGGATGAGATGTTTTCTGTTAGTTCATAGATTAACTTATATGTATTTAGTAGTTGTCCTGAGTCAAGTAGCCACTGTCTCCTAATTCTTGTGTGCCTGATACTCCAAGGACATCCTTACTTCTTAAGAGGTGACAAAAGATTTTTAGAACCCCTCTACTAGATGGCTGTCTTGTTCCTGTCACCTATTCTTTTCCAGTTCAAACTCCTGTCTAACTTTCTGGATTCAGATCTCTGGGTTAAAGTTAGTTGTTAATTGTCTTAGTCCATTGGGGCTGTTATAACAAATATCACAGACTGGATCACTTATAAACAATAGTTCTGGAATTTAAGATTAGGGTGCCAGCATGGTCAGGTGAGGGCCCTCTTCTTTGTTGCAGACTTCTCTTGTTCCCTCACAGGGTAGAAAGGGCGAGGGAGCTCTGTGGACTCTTTATAAGGGCACTAATCCCAGTCATGAGGGCTCCACTTTTCATAACATAAGCACCTTCCAAAGGCCCTACTTCCTATTAACATCACCTTAGAAATTAGGATTTCAACATACAAATTTGGGAGGGACACAAACATTTAGACCATAGCATTAATATAATAATATTTTGAATTAGCCATCAAATTCTGACTTCCATTTTGCCTCTGCCTTACTCCAGCTTTTGTTCACAGTGCATAACATAGTTGATCTCACTGCTTATGGAATTTGATTCTGCACTTGTGCCTCTCCTGCGGGCAAAGAGTGTAATGTCTGAAACCATATTTGAGCATATGTAATTCTTAGTGTAAAGAATGGGAATCTAATCAGGTACCATGACTAGGTGACATTAATTTAAGAGAAAGACATTTCTCTCAGGAGTGAAGCTAAATTGGAGACAGCTAACCTGCCAGGTGACTGACTGAGTAGCTGATTAAAACAGAAGTAAGAGTAAAGACTTTAATCAGTGATGGTATAAGTAAGAGGCTAAACATGAGAAAGCACTGGCTCCCCCAGGGTTCCATTCTTCCCACAGAATAGCACCAGGCAAGGGTCAGGCGGATCAGCACAGACTTCAGAATTCTCATTGTTGAGGAGACCCCTAGCAAAGGGCTCCGGCCCTTTTATGAACCCAGGTGTTTGGTGGAGAGGGAGAGATGGGTGCAAGGGGGAAAGTTCTGAATACTGAGTCAGAATGAAGAAAAATATCCTCGAGGCTTTCCAATAATGTGGTCTCAGCAGAGGCACCTGAGAGAAGCCTTGGCCAAGTGCTCCTGATAAAAATGTCTCCAAACTGAGGTATTTGGGCTAGGACTGAAAAAAACATGCATATTAAGAGCATGACTGGGCAAGGGAGGAGCAGAATCCTTGAATGTAACTCCCTCCAGACTGATACCAGATCTGCTGAGGAGAGGGCAGTTTTCTTCCATGAGATCTTCCAGGTAGAGCCTTTGTAATTACAAATGGTTGGGCTTAAAAGATCACACATAGGATTTTGGCCTGGAGCTGGACTCCTCAATTACCTATTATTACCATTTTCTGTGCCTTTTTTTTTTTTTTTTGACATTTTCTTTATCCCTTAGCATATATAAAAAATAATGAATTTAACTAATATAATAGTTATTAAGGATCACACAGTGTATATAAAAATGTGAATGTGTTGAAGTGACTGAGTAATGAGTTTCCCTCCATTGTAGACTCCACTCCAACCTTCTTGGTTTCCTCAATAAACCCAACACATTTGCCTTGCATCTTTCCTGCAAATTGTCTGAAACACTCTGCTCCGATAGTCCTATGCCTCATATCTCGTTTTATTTAAATCTCTGCTCAAATGCCACTTCAGATCAACATTAATTTAATTTCAGTAAAATATGGAAACTTTGTTTCAATATAGATCTGTTCCATACTCCCTCACTTGTGCTTATATATGCTATAAACCCAGCAACATAGTATTAAAAGTATTGCTTATAAAATCTTATAGAAATTAAGAGAACAAAGGAGAAAATATACACACATATATGAAGGTTTTCTTTTTTTATTAACCTATATACATACCTTTTCTGATATTCTTCATTTCTTCCTATGGATTCCAGTTACTGTCTGGCGTTATTTCTTTGTTCCAAACTGGCTCCATTCTCTTTTTTTGTGCTATATTATCACGTGGAATACATCATACAGAACTAATTTTATTTGTTCTACTGTATGTTAGTTAAATATTTCCACAGACAAGATACTGCCAAATGAGAAAAAGCTATTATTTATAATAAATCAAAAACATGTATTTTGTAAATGCAATGTAATAAGCAATATTATATAGTTCTAAATTTTTCTTAACTATTTCCTTCTTATCTATGGAACTCTTTCTCAATTACTAAACAACTACCTTACTATCTACTTGGTGCCTAGTTTTGTAAGCAAGTTGTTTAATCTATAATTATAAAAAAAGTCAAAGCTTACTTATTTCTGTCATTACGTAGGACATTTTTATGTTGTCATAAAATCAACAATATTCACTTTCATAACTCTCAGTATGTCACAGGACACAAGAAGTGTCTGCTGCTAGACAAAAAATAAATGGTCCAGGAATAGTACCTATGAAAAATATATTTATATGCTAATAGTCAGTTGGTTGTCTACAAATTGGGATAATATTTTGTTAATTAAGTTTAAGTACAGGCATGTGTTTACAGCTTCATTCCACTAAGCCTGTCATTTAAAATCATTATGCACTAGAATATGAGCACGATGAGAGCAGGGATTTGTATCTATTTTGTTCACTAATATATCCCTACTATTTGGAAAAATGCTTGACACATATGATGAAAGAAAATTTATATTTTAAGGCAGGACAAGAAAATTTAAACATAAAATTCTTCCTCTGTGTCCATTTGGGCTTCCCCTCTCCCTCCTGAATGTGCAGCATGCATCTGCATTACATGTTAACCACACCTTTTCAAAGATGGGAGTGCCTGCTGGACCATAAAAATCTTCTTTTCCCCCTTCTTCTGAAACTAGCGATGTAACTACTTAAAAGAGTAGCATTCTTTCCCAACTCTGTGGAAGGTCATGGTGACTTGCTATTTGCTCTGTACATGCTTACCTGGCCTATGCATCCTTGGTGAACTTCATGTAAAATACCAATATGTCATTTTGATGTACAATCCTTTGTCTTGAAAATGTATATAACTCGTGGAACAGTACTTAGAACTTTCTGAAAGTGTCTCCTAGGTTATAATCCTGTTAGGTTTGAATAGCATTCCCTTTTCTCTTCTTGATTGCTAATGGAGCTTTCATCAACACGTAGTAGGTGCTCCATAAATGATACTGTATGAACAATATATTTTAGATAGTAAGTCATTAAGTACTAGAAGAGATTATCACAGGTGGTAGGAGAACCCACTACCCTGTTAGTTTCATAGGTATGTGGAGTCTCATTTAGGAATAATGGCTATTTGGGAATTAGGGAATCTATAAAAAATTCATGCTAGGTCTGTTTTTCTGTGGAGTTATTGTGTTAAAGTCGCTTAAGAACTTTGATTTTGTGAAAGTCCAAGTTATCCCCATAGTCAACAACTCAAACCGGTTTAATCATAATATTAAAGAACAATGAAAATGAAATTGACTGTGAGATTAATTTGTCAGTTCTGTAGTTTTCCTTTCTCCTTATTCATGTAACCATGCTCTTTATGCCCACTTTCTGAGAGAAAGGTGGTATTATAGAAGCAAAAGTAGTAGTAACTAGCCTGCTTTCTTGGCTTTTAAACTCAAGAAAGTGTCAGTTCCCTGAGGAATTCTACTAAAGCCTGAACAAGCTCAAAGAGGTGGGAGAGAGGGAGGAGATGCTTTCAGAATGCATGGGAGGATGGAGGCTGCTGGGCCACACAAAGATCAGGGCCTACACTCTATCTACCGCCTCTCTGAGCAGCGCTGGATAAAACGTGGCCGCACCTCGGAGGGGAGTGGCTGCACAGTTCATCTAGAGAAGCTGAAAGCCCCAGGACCCCTAGAGAACCAGGAGGAGCTGAGCACGGAGATTCCCGGCCCAGGCAGACATCTCACTCCCAGTCTTTAGCCCTGACTGGCACCGAGCTAGTCATCCTCAAGATCAACTGCGGGCTTCTGGCTATCAATGGCAAAAAGAATAATCTGAAAATTATGGGTCATTTTGGGCTCTAGGTAAGTATTCTGAATCCCCAGTATTGTCTGAAATGGCACATTTTATAGCCTCTAGGTATAGAAACAGATTAGAGAAAATAGTAAAGCACATTATACTCACATCCCTCCAGTGTGTGATTACAATTATACCTGCTACATCATGAGAGGTTTCCAACAGTGGCAGCAACAGGCCAGGGGTGAGGGCTGCAAAAAAGTGGCCCTAAAATATCTGACTCACTGGCCAGGCAATTCCATTAGGGCCAGAATTAAAAGTCATATTATTAAACTAAAATCAGTCACAGTATATTTTTCCATGTTGCCTCTGAAACACCTATTTCTAAGGAGAAATTTTTATCTATGAATATGAATAAATCTATCACTGATTGCTGAAGATTGCTAATTTAAAATTTGAATCACATTACCCTCATGGTAAAATATGTGAAAAATAAGTCAAGAAAGAAGTGTTGCCTGCCATTCCATTTCTACAAGGATCAAACATCAGCCACTGCAGCTGCCCACGGATAGTGCACCCTGACAGGAATTCAGGATGGAGAAAAACAGGGAGCATTCTGTGTTTTAGATACACAGGCTCCTAGATAGCTCTAAGGAATCTAAGGAAATATTTCAATGATCCCAGATTCTTTCATCTTCCCATACATAGAAAAGCACTAAAATCATAAACTTGAGATATCTATTCTTTGTGATCAGCAGTAATATTGTGACGTTTGTTTGACTGCGTGCTTTTTTCCTAGCAAAAGATTCATATGTATTCTGGATCCTCCCTCACCTCTTTGAAGCAGTTCCTCAGAACTATCTGAGAAGCTGCTTCCCTGGCCTCCTCAGTAAGGTCCCTGAATAAAACTTAACTCACAACTTTCACAATGTGCTTTTTTCTTTCGTTCAACAGATACATCATAGGATAAAGTATGTCAACAAACTTTTAGCCGGTCCTATCATTCTTCTAATAATAATAATAAAAAAAAAACCTCAACATAATACATGGTACATGTAAATTATGAATCTAACATTTTAGTTTATGCTTTATAAGACAGATAATAGTTCAAACTCTGAAGGGGTGACTTATTTCTACAATATAAGCCACCAATCATAATGAGGATGAGAGGAGGGTCTCAGGAGCATGCCCACAATAATTGATGCAAACTCACCTCAAAGTGTTCTAACGTAAACGACCATGTTCACTGTGGTATCTGACTACAGCATCCCCAGATACTAGCTCTGTTGTTTTAGCTCTGTTTTTGCTTTTGATACTGAAGGCCACAAAAGAACAGGAAATTTATAAGCGCTCTGAGTGATTCCACTTATGTTTGAAAATCCAGAAATATTTCAGAAGAATACCCAAGAATATTTAAATTCTTAGGCTGTATAATAAAAGTGTGTTAAACCTCAGTCCATCTGAATTATAGGAGAAATAATAGGATTCCAGTTGTGCCTAATGATAAGATAAACATTTTTTTCTGAGAGGAAGTAAATTTTATTTTTTAAAGTAGAATTACTGAAGTACATTTCTCCCTCTTTACTCACTCCCGTGAAAGAGCAGCATACTCACTGCTCCCATGCGGGTTCTCCATGCTTCATACAAAGAGAGAGACATCTTCCATGTATGTAAGAAAAATCACATTCATATATTTACAGGGTGGGGGGAGGGGAGCAATTATTTAGGTCAGCAGTGCCTCATTTTGGTCTTTCATACACAATAATGGAGAAACCAAAGATACTTATAGTATTTCAGAAAAATCTGGAGACATCGTACTTCCTGATTTCAAACTGTATTACACATCTATAGCAATCAAGACAGTATGGTACTGGCATAAAAACAGATACACAGCCCAATGAAACAGAACCAAAAGCCCCCAAATAAACCCATGCATATATCGTCAACTAATATTCGACAGGGGAGCCAAGAATACTCAATGAGAAAAGGAGAGTCTCTTCAGTCAGTGGTGCTGGTAAAACTAGACAGCCACATAGGACAGAAGGAAACTAGACCCCTATCTTACATCACTCACAAAAATGAACTCAAAATGGATTAAAGACAAATATAAAACCTGAAACCATAAAACTCTCAGAAGAAAACATGGGGAAAACGCCTTTGACATTGATCTTGGCAACGATTTTATTGGTATGACACCAAAAGCACAAGCAGCAAAAGCAAAATAAACAAGTACAACATCAAACAAAACACTTCTGCACAGCAAAAGCAGCAGTAACAAACTGGAAAGACATCTTGCAAAATGGGAGGAAATATGTGCAAACCTTACATCTATTGAGAGATTAGTATGCAAAATACATAAGGAACTCACACAACTCAAGAACAACAACAACAAAAAAAATCAAACAATCCAATTAAAAAGTGGGCAAGAGATCTAAACAGACATTTTCCCCAAAGCTGCTCAAATGGCCAACAGGTACATCAAAAGGTGCTCGACATTCTCTATTAGGGAAATGCAAATTAAAACCACAATGAGCTATTACATGAAGCCTGTTAAAATGGTTATTATCAAAAAGATAAGGGATAGCAAATGTTGGTGACAATGTCAAGAAAAGGAAGCCTTTGTGCACTGTTGGTTGGAATATAAATCAGTCCAGCTACTATGAAAAACAGTACAGAGGCTCCTCAAAAAATTAAAAATAGAATTACCATATGATCAGCAATCCTACTTCTGGGTATTTATCTGAAGAAAATGAAATCACTACCTCCAAGAAATACCTGCATTTCCACGTTCACTACATCATCATTTACAATAGCCAAGACAGGGAAACAACCTACATGTGTGTCAACAGATGAGTGCATAAACAAATGGGAGAAAAATGTGATATATACATATATATTTTTGATTTTATATATTTGATTATATATATATATATATATATATATATATATATATATATATATAAATTCATATTATTATAGAATATTATTCAACTATCGAAAGAAGGAAACCCTGTCATTTGTGTATTTGCGACAACATGGGTGAAATCTTGAGGGAAGTATACCAAATGAAAAAAGTCAGACAGAGGAAGACAAACACTGTATGATCTCACTTATCCAAAATAGAATCTAAAATAGTCAATTTCATAGAAGCAGAGAACAGAATGATGGTTGTTAGAGATGGGGGTGGGATGGGAGGGAAATGGATGAAAGTGATCAAAGGGTACAAACTTGCAGTTATAAGTAAGTTTAGAGATGTAATTTACAGCATGGTGATCATTAACACTACCATATTGTATATTTGGAAGATGCTAAGAGAGTATATATCAAACTTCTCACGACATACAAAGAAAATTGTAACTATGTGAGGTGATGGATATGATAAGTTATTGTGGTAACAGTGGTGCAATATATACATATATCAAGTCATTATGTCATACATCTTACACAAAACTGTATGTTAATTATACCTCAATAAAGGTGGACAAAAAAGAGAAAACAGCATATTTACCCCTCAAAAAACTGCATACGAGTTTTACAAAATAAATGAAATCTTGTTTGTTGGACAAAAATCTTTTGAAATAACAGCACCCAAGAGGAGGAAGATAAAAATTAAAAACAATTTGTTAGTAAGATGGTTTGAAACTACCATTCTGGGTTACTTAGTATTTGAATCTTCAAGAAAGGGGACTGTTGAAAGCTCTGCTTATATAAGAAGTTAAGTAAGCACACTCTCTCATCAAATATACTACATGTCCATGACTTGCATTTACAGATTATTTTAGGATGGATTTTCATTACAATGTGGGAAAACTACATTGTATCTTTTCTTCAAAGAGTGAAAAATCTTTTCTAAATTCTAAAAAGCTATTTCCTAAGCACAGATATTTTTAAAATTTACATCTTATTTCAAATGTGTTTCTTAATATACACAGAGCTACACTGAAATGTTAAAAAAAAAACCCAAAAAAAAAGGAGTTGTCAAACAATTATACTAATAATCAAATAAATAAAAATTTTATATCCAGGGCTAAAGAATGCTGTTTGTCAGCTACACATCTGCAAGCAAAGAACAAGGATGTACCAGCACATTAGTAACAGGTAAAGCAGTCCTATCCATTGTCTTTCCTGATGGCAAGTGACAATTTAGACCACAGAGATTTAATGGCATAACCCTCATCTTTCCTCTTCTGCCCTACCCACGACTTTTCAGTAAACTGAATTCCCTGTGATTTATGCAGGGGAAAATTATATGAGTCAGAAGTGAGTCCCATAGCTTCCTGCTTTTGCACGAGAAATTAACGCTAGCATTCTTGCCTAACTCTTTGTCTCCCTCCTTTTCCCTAAGCTAAAAAAAACAACAAGCTAATTTTCCTAAGTAATACTGGTAATCCCTGGGTCTGGACCTGCCTACACAAAGCAGAACTACATACTAAAAATAGTATATGACAGTAACCACTTAAGATAATTCATCACTGTATATAAAAAAATCTGTCTCAGATAAAAAAGTAAGAGAAATTAACTTGTTGCAGTATTTTGTAATAAGTGAAAAACAAATTCTATCTTGCATTAATTTTTATTACTTCAGTTGCCTTGGGCATATTATATGGCTACTTGTGACATAAATATGACTAATTATGACTAGAAGTACTTTCATCTGTCAGCTCATGATGCAAAAGTTCAATTTACATACTCTTTTGAAATACTTTTACATAAATTGAGATAAATGTACCCATTGCAATTGGTTTAAAAATTAGATTTGTTTGCTCTGCTACATCCTAAATGTTTACTACAGAAAAGAGGTTATATTTTTGCTGACTTTGGTGATAAAGTATGTTTAAAAGAATGCTAACGTGCCTCATTGTTTTCTCCAGGTTCAGTAGAGAGTAAAAGAGGTATACCTGTGTTATTTCGAAAACAAAATCCCAAGTAACTCTCTTGTTAGTAGCGAGGCAGCTTTAGAGTTGGAACATTTTAGTTTTTATTTTTTGTGTGTGATCTTCCCGAAATCATTTAGCATGGAGACTTTTCTCCTGTGAGACTTCTTATGTCTGGTGGCAGAGGTCCATGTCTGGAGGCAAAACTTTCCTAACACCTACTTAGTCACTGTTGTTGCCTAAATGTTATTTCATAGAAACTTAAACAGATTAATGTCATTTAGAATTTTTCTTCTTAGTCAGACAACAACAGTGACATTAAAAAGAAAACAAGTCATAGAGGAAAGAGGAAATTAAAAAGCAAAGGCATTTTTCTTTTCTTCTAAAGATAATAAAGTTAGGGCAGTGTTGTTCTATGCATTGTACATGGTAGTTAGAAAAAGTAGCTTCATGGATGGATGAGAGTTGAAAAACTTTCATTAAAGAAGTGAGAATATTTATCTAGTTGGAATTTTCTTAAGATTCTTGAAATAAATTTAAGCAGGGAAAGAAAAAAATAATACATAGAAAGAGAGAAAGAGTTCATTTTCTTGGGCTGGGATAACAAAGTAACCCAAACTAGGTGGCTTAAAACAACATAAATTTAGACTCTCACAGTTCCGGAGGCTGGAAGTCCAAATTCAAGCTATCAGCAGGGCTATGCTTCTTCTAAAGGCTCTAGGAAAGAACACTTCCTTTCCTCTCCCAGCTACGACCCTCAGTACTCTCTGGTTTATAGAGGTATCACACCAGGCTCTGGCTTACTCTTCGTATGGTGTTCTCCCCTAGCGTTCTATGTACAAATTCCCCTCTTCTTATACGGACGCCAGTCATCAGATTAGGGCCCACACTATTCCAGTACAATCTCATTTTAACTTGACTTCATCTTCAAAGATTCTATTTCCAAATGTCCCAGTTACAGGTGCTAAGGGTTAGGACTTTAGAATATCTTTTGGAGGGGAAAGAATTCAACCTACAATTGAACAAACTTTGATAAAATGGGTTTTTCAATAGAAGACATCCAAGTGAAGGAGGGCTGGAGCAAGTTGGGAAGTGGCTTTGAAGAAAGCCCTTAAGATCTTAACTATGAAGAAAGCCCTTAAGATCTTAACTATGAATTCTCTAAGTCCCACAGAAGATTTTATACAAGTATTTAGCAATCTATCACCCGACAATCTCTATTAAAAACAAAGACTTTGGTGCCAATGGCATTAAAGATAAAGTCACTAGGCATTCATTCCATAAAAAAGTGGAACAGAGTAATGAACAACACAATACTTCAATTCAAAGGCTCATAATCTAGAAAAGAGCCAGGTAGGTAAACACTTACAACTCATTGTGTAACCTAATCAAATTGGCATTTTAGAAAGATTCCTTTCACAGCAGGGAAGAGAGTGGGTTAGATGAAAAAAAGGCCAAGAGACCAGTTAGAGAGGTATCATGCTGAATACATAACAGAACGCACATTGCAAAGATTAGGGAATGTAAGGACAAAGAGACACATTCAGAAGATCACGTGGTTTGAGGAATTCTCTCAAGTTGCAGCCACTACACCTACAAAATTACCTGAAGTTGCATCCATCCTTTCCTTTGTGGCCTCTGTTGCAAAGGAAGCCTTTTCTTTTTACTGTAGCTAATCCTTCTTCCTGTGTTTAGAAATCCATCCTCTCCTCTTCTGAGTAATCTAGCTCTGAGTAATCTACTCTATTAATTATATTCTTGCTCTTAAGACCACAGTCTCCTTCTACTTGCTCCTTCTTACCAGCCTTTGAACATATACACAAGCCACCCATCACAACACTAATAGCAAACACCCCATCTACCACCCTTGACAAATCTTAGCATTCCAGCCAACTACTGGCTTATATCTTCTGTTCACACCCATACTTAGGGAAGAAGTTGTTTACATTTAATGTGTCCAATTACTCATCTCCAATACATTCCTTAATCTACTGCATTTCACTTCTGCCCCTACAATTCCTTTGAAATTTCTTTCATTCCAGTTTCCAACAAATTCTGTTGCTAAATCCAGTAGGAACATTCATTGCTTATTTCCTCTGACTTCTCAGCAACATGTGACAATTGTGACTATGCTCATCATCTTCATCTACTCTTACCTTGCATTTTACTGTATTGATTTCACCCCTGGTTTTTTTCTTTCTTCTTCTCAGTCTCTTGCTCTAGCCATTTCTTACACATCACAGTCTTCAAAATTTGTTTGTAGTAGGCTTTTTTTTTCTTGGGAAAATTTATCTTTTTTCCATAGATCTAATAATAATTTTTATATTGATGATCTCCAATTATGGCTTTAGTTGAGATCTCTCTCTTCAGCTTTGGATCTGTGTTTTCAATCGCCAAAAGGCAGTTAGCTGCCTCGTTAGTACTTCAAGCTTAATATATCTAAAACCAAACATCTTTTATTCTAAATCCTCTACTCCACCTACTTTCCACATATTAATAAATGGTAACACTCTGTATCAAAATATATAAGCCAGCACATGAAAAAGTGCTCAATATCGTTAATTACCAGAGAAATGCAAATCAAAACCACAATGAGGAATCACCTCACACCAATCAGAATGGCCATCATTCAAAAGTCCACAAACGATAAATGCTGGGGAAGGTGTGGAGAAAAGGGAACCTTCCTACACTGTTGGTAGGAATGTAACTTGGTGTAGCCAATACCCAAAACAGTATGGAGATTTCTAAAAAAAAAAAAAAACAAAACAAAACTAAAAGAACTAAAAATAGAACACATAATCCAGTAAATCCACTTTTTGGTATATATCCAAAGAAAACAAAAATACTACTTTGAAAAGATAACTGCACCCCAATGTTCACAGCAGTATTATTTACAATAGCCAAGATATGGAAAGCAACCTAGGTTTGCAACAGTAAATGAGTAAAGAAGATGTGTGTACACACACACACACACACACACACCATGAAGTATTACTCAATCCTAAAAAATGAAATTCTGCCATTTGCAACAACATGAAAAGACCTAGAGGGTATTATGCTTAAGTGAAATAGGTCAGACATAGAAAGACAAACACTTAATGTTACCACTTATATGTGGGATTTAAAACAAATGAAACAAAATGAACTCATAGAAAAAAGATCAGATTCGTGTTGATCAGGGGCAGGGGTTGAGGGTGGGGGAATTCAATGAAGGTGGTCAAATACACAAACTTTCAGTTATAAGATAAATAAGTACTGGGGATGAGATGTACAATATGATGACTATAGTAACACTGCTGTAGAGTATATTTGAAAGTTAAGAGAGAAGATCCTAAGGGTTCTCGTCACAAGGAAAAAACATTGATTTTCTTTTTCTTTCTTCCTACCTTCCTTTTTTTTGTCTCTCTTTATTTCTCTCTTTCTTCCTTTCTCATCTATATTAGATGACAAATATCAACTAAACTTATTGTGGTAATAATCACTTCACAATATATGTAACTCAAGGCATTATGCTACACACCTTATACAGTGCTGCATGTCAATTATATCTTAAAAAGGGAAAAAGGAGAGTAACCTCTTAGTGCTGAAAGGGGAAATATGCTATTAATAAATCAAAACAATACTTTTTGAGGTTATATATGTAAGATTAAATGCTCAATGTTAAAAGCAGGAAAACTTCAATCCAATATAAGTGAGAATCCAGAAAAGAAAAAGATTGAGGAACTAGGATATTTGTAGTTATTATTTTAAGACTTTGGAGAAAACGCAATTTGAAGAGCACAAATAAACTCTCACCAATTCTATAGCATAAGCATTTCTGCTTGTAATACTAAGTATGCTTTCTTTTAAAATGTCCCTTTAGGCAAAATCAAGCGCCAGAAATAACTAGGCTTATGGAAAAAATATTGTAGAAGTAAACCATTCAAAAACCTATGCAACTTTGTAACCACTGTCCTAACAAAAACAATCACAATCTTAATAAATCCTAGCACAGCTAAATCTCCACAGCATTTTTACCAAGCATCACATTAAATCTTCTGCAGGTTTAAATGCTGGGACTCACCTCTCTCCTTTGAGATGTAGCTCCTTGAGGGCATGAATTCTCAAAAGAGAACACATCCATCAAAAATTAAAAATCTAATATTTAACAATGTTTTTGCAGCTTCTCCATCTGTACTTGCAGCTTACTGGATACATTAACACTGTAGAAATTATAAAGATTCTAGATAGTGTTAAATCAGTCAAAGCTAACTCCAAAGGAAGGTACTTTGACAGGATTTTTAGCTGTTTTTTCCTTAAGACTTCGTTTATTGCTAAGTTCTTCTCTTTAATAGTGAGAAAGCTTCCACTGACTGTTTTAAAAGCTACTAAATTGGCGTTAAGCAATGTGATGTCTGGGCTATAATTGTATTGTTTCTCTATCAATCTTCTATGAACTAGTTAGTGACACAGAAACACATGTTCTGTCGTAGCAGAATGTTATATTCAAATTTAAGTCTTAAGACTACTCTCCAAATTATTATAATTTTTATTATACCTTTGCTGGTTTGTTTTCTGAAAAATACATAGATATTGATGCATATACACAGACACATACTATAAGCACCTTCAAAATGGATTTAAATGTTTTTGTCTTACCTTACTTTCCAGTTACATAAATTTTCAAATAATAATTTTAGACAGTGGAATATTAAGAAAATATAAATAACCTAAAATTATTAATCTTCAATTCTAGAAAAATCTATATTGTACATTGATGTTTAAAGTCCTATGAACATTAAAAACATATGAGAAATGCTTTACAAGAATGCACTTTATTTTGAAAATACAGATCACCACAGATACACGTGGCTACTTTGGTAAATATCATGTGTGATATTCCTTTTCTGAATGTAGGGCACACCAACAGACCTTGTAGAATCTTTAAAGGAAAAACTCCTGGTTTTACACTCTGATCCTCATATATTCCACCATCCTGCTGGTTCAAATGGAGAAAAATCAAGCTGTCAAGTTGAGTTTCAAATAAAGACTAGTTTATAAATTTTCATAAATATATGTTGAAGTTAAGGACAAAAAACATATAGTAAGACATGAATACTCCTTGCTTCACATTTCCTTCTGCCAGCCAAGATCATGAACAGGGCAATGCCTGCCCTTACACACAGGGTCATTGACTAATGTGAGTTAACAAAGGGGAAATTTTGTCAATTGTTCCTTCTCCCAAGAGAACAAAAGAAACATTGTAGAGAAGTTTTTGCTTCATAAGAATCTGATTTTTATCTTGGTATTTGGAAAATTGGTGTATGATTTGGATAGATATACAATCATGTATGAAACAATTATATCAACAATTTTCTATAGACATACATTTCAACTTAAGAAAAATTCCACAGATGGTTCACACACTTTCTGCATTCAAATTTGAATATTTCTTCAAGTGAAAAATTATGATTAATCATAAAATAAAACATAAAGCACAAAATGGATATCAATTTAGGTACCAGGTAGTCTCTTCAATAAAATTCGAGTCAAGGTAACAAGAGATGTATATGATCATATTGAATTTCTGTCCACTAAAATTAAAGGAGCATGAAAATATGTAATGCAAACTGGCCAACTGACCAAAGAAATTTTCTGAGGAAACCTCTCCATCATCAAATAAAAGATAAATGTTAATTTTAAATGGTTTTAGAATAGTCTTCTTCTGGAGAATAAATATGGCCTTAAATACAAATTTTTATTACATGAACTGGATTGGCACACCTAACTTTATTTTGAAAAAATATTGAGAAATAAACCTCCACAGACCAAATGAAAAGACACAAGAATAAACTACGTGAAACCTAAGTAATACTACATAACCAAGATCAATAACTAATATATATCATTGCAATCAGAATTAACCTATGTGCATTTTCCCAATTCCACTTCATCTTCTTCTTTCAAAGTATTAAATGTATATCTTTATCTTTTAAAAATACAAAATAGAGATGATATTATTATATTTGTACTCAAAATATAATAAAGCTTATAGGATCATATGAATTATATTCAATTACTAAACATGTAGCTATAATTATTTTACATTTTATTAATGTTTATTATTTAATAATGTCCCATTGATAGATTGACAATATGTAATTCTTACACAATGATGATCCAGTTATAAATCAGTTCTTTCCTTCTTTTTTACTTTTCGATTCTTCACAACTGTATGCAGGACGTCACTATTTTTCTTTTGTAAGTATTTATATAGGTGAACTGCAATGGCAGTGCAGAAGATAGTAATTGCTTTGCAAGTAAACCCTGGATTAGGAGAAAATACAACCTCAGATGTGTCCATTTATTTAGAGTAAAAATGTTTGTGGAAAGTCATTTATCAAAGAAAAGGTAAGTATATATCATCTCTAAAGACACCAATTTTCCAACTGTAGAATGTAATTAATGTCATGAACTTTTTATCAAGTTAAAGGAAATTAAAAAAAAATTTACAAAACCTTTTAGATTTCTTAAACATATAGCCCAAGAAAAATGCAGAGTGTGTTACCACTTCACAGGAGGTATTAATTCTAAAACATAAAAATACGTTTCTACTTTCAAAACTTAATAATCAGCGGGAACTGGAAGCTTTTTAAGTTACTAAAGCAGCATTACTTTTTCTGAAATATTCATCATTTTCCACATACCAACAGAACTATTTTTGAAAATTAATCGATTGTGTTACTTTTTGGATTCATTTTCATTTTTCAAGTTTCATAAACTAAACTTATTACAGACAATACATAAAAGTACTCAAACTTTGGATGCAAACGACTCTGTTAATTAAAGTAAAAATATTTTACTGCAACAATATATTAATTATCTGACAAAATCACTTGTAGTGATTTCAAGGGTTAAAACAGGAAACATTAATGAGTCTATGCCATTTGTAATGACACAATAGTATTTCAAATATTTATTTATAACAGCCAAACACTGCAGACAACTCAAATGTCCATTAATAACAGCATGAATCAACTATAGAATATTCTATAAAATGAAATAATACTCAGAAATTTTTTAAAAGGACAAACTACTGTTATAGACAGAATTTTATGATTTCAAAAACATACTGAAGTTCAGTGTGGGCTCCTACAGTTCATAGATCCCTGTTGAATATGCCTCGCTCTGGAGTAGTAGTGTGCACAGGACTTTCTGTGACAAAGGCACTGTTCCTACATCTACACTGTCCATCCATTAGAATAGTCAAATGTGACCATTAAACAAGTAAAATTAGGTTATTGGTTACTGAGGAACTGAATTTTTAATTGCATTTAATGTAATGAAATTTAAATAGCTCTATGCGGTTATTGTCTACAATGTAGGACAGTACAGCTCTTGGATCTCTCACATAGCTGCCTTCAAAGTTCACTGTGATGAACATAATTTGAGGTGCTTCATTAAAACAATGCATTCCTACCACTAATTCTTTTTTTTAAAGCCTTTTCCCATTTTATTTATTTACTTTTTTTTTATTGAGTTATAGTCATTTTACAATGTTGTGTCAAATTCCAGTGTAGAGCACAATTTTTCAGTTACACATGAACATACATATATTCATTGTCACATTTTTTTTTGCTCTGAGCTATCACAAGATCTTGTATATATTTCCCTGTGCAATACAGTATAATCTTGTTTATCTATTCTGCATATACCTGTCAGTATCTACAAATTTTGAACTCCCAGTCTGTTCCTTCCCACCCCCTGCCCCCTTGGCAACCAGATTCTATGTCTATGAGTCTGTTTCTGTTTTTTATTTATGTTTTTGTTTTTTTTTTTTAGATTCCACATATGAGCAATCTCATATGGTATTTTTCTTTCTCTTTCTGGCTTACTTCACTTAGAATGACATTCTCCAGGGACATCTATGTTGCTGCAAATGGCGTTATGTTGTCGTTTTTATGGCTGAGTAGTATTCCATTGTATAAATATACTACATCTTCTTTATCCAGTCATCTGTTGATGGACATTTAGGCTGTTTCCATGTCTTGGCTATTGTAAATAATGCTGCTATGAACATTGGGGTGCAGGTGTCTTTTTGAAGTAGAGTTCCTTCTGGATAGATGCCCAGGAGCGGGATTCCTGGGTCATATGGTAAGTCTATTCCTAGTCTTTTGAGGAATCTCCACACTGTTTTCCACAGTGGCTGCACCAACCTGCATTTCCACCAGCAGTGTAGGAGGGTTCCCTTTTCTCCACAGCCTCTCCAGCATTTGTTATTTGTGGACTTTTGAATGATGGCCATTCTCACTGGTGTGAGGTGATACCTCATTGTAGTTTTGATTTGCATTTCTCTGATAATTAGTGATATTGAGCATTGTTTCATGTACCTATTGATCATTTGTATTTCTTCCTTGGAGAACTGCTTGTTTAGGTCTTCTGCCCATTTTTGGATTGGGTTCTTTGTTTTTTTCTTATTAAATCATATGTGCTGCTTATATATTCTGGAGATCAAGCTTTTATCAGTTTCATCATTTGCAAAAATTTTCTCCCATTCTGTAGGTTATCATTTTGTTTTACTTATGGTTTCCTTTGCTGTGTAGAAGCTTGTAAGTTTAATTAGGTTCCATCTGTTTATTCTTGCTTTTATTTCTATTGTGTGGGTAGACTGTCCTAGGAGAACATTTCTGAGATGTATGTGAGATGCTTTGCCTATATTTTCTTCTAGGAGGTTTATTGTATCTTGTCTTATGTTTAAGTCTTTGATCCATCTTGAGTTTATTTTTGTGTATGGGGTGACAGAGTGTTCTAGCTTCACTGATTTACATGCTGCTGCCTAGTTTTCCCAACACCATTTGCTGAAGAGATCCTACCACTAATTCTTGGTGTTCTAAACCAGGACCTTAGAACTTATACTTTATGAAGCACTTCAAACGATTCTGATTCAAATGACTCATGGGATAAAATTTAAAATATACTGGTTTACACTAAATTGCCCCAAATGCATATCCTATTGCAGTTTCCTGTGTTTGCCCTTTCTGACTGTAATTCCTGATGTTCTTTATTATCATTATCTCCTTTTAGTAGCTCCCTAGCATCCTAGATCTCCTGTCTAGTAATTCATCAATTTTCTCAATTCTATGCTGTGTTTGAAAATACTTAAGCATATTAGTTATATCTCAACAGTGTTTAAGAGGACTTCTTTAAGAATATTGTCTAGTTTTGTTGAATTATCTCTGAGAAATTAATTTTGACTTCTTAACTGCCATTTTTGACTTTCTAATTTTTTTTAAATGTTACTTTACTCAGTGTTCAGTGTAGACTAAGCTCATTGGACAACTGACTTCTGGATTAAAAGGCACTTCTGTATACTGTTTATCAAACAGATATTTGTTACTGTTAAATATGGGAGTCTATCATTATGTGTTTCTTTGAATTACAGAACTCAGTAAAATCACAAAACATGTAAATATTTAAAAATATTTAGCCCACCAATAGTATCTGTACTATAAAACCACTGAGTGTTAATGCTGATTAAGACTTCAGAAATTATGTAGTCCAACATTTTCACTTCACAGGTGAATAAACTAAGATCCAAGATCTAGTGAACTTTCCAAAGTAATACAAGCATACCTAGAGTTGCCCAGCACCTTCACCTTATCAACGAAGCGTCCCAATTCCCTGTATCTCTTAATTATTTAACACATATTGAACGTTTGCAATGTGTCCAGCACTGTTAAATCACTGAGAATAAAAGACAATGTGAAATTTACATTTAAGTGGGATAGGAGTATTTTGATAGTTCTTAGTGGTGTAAAAACTTTTTTTTAACTATCCAATCTTACTTCAGAAATGGGAAGGGCACAAGGTCCAGCAACTTGGTTGTTTATGGATATAGGCAAAATTCCTTCCCAAACTGAAATTCTGCTAGTTATCACCCTTTATTCAGGAATAACATAAAATAACCGTGTCTCAAATATTTATATACATTCTATAGTAATTTAGTTTCTAAAATATTTTCTGTATGATAAGGCTTCTTTAAACAAAAATGCATCCATTTATTCTTAGTTTATTATATCTATACCTTAGTATAAACAACCAGAAACTTTTAAAAACAATTTTACTTCTCTACATTCCTTAACAGTTATCACTTACATGCTCCTACCAATAAGTACATCATTTTTGTCTTGTTATAGATCCAACAATTTGTACTGCCTCCACGGTGCTCAGCATCCCCAAAGATACAAGAATTGTCTCTTAATATTTTAAAAACTATTCGTCCAGGTATAGTCCCTATGAAAAAATGCAGTGATTGTAAATTCTCCATGAAAACACTATAGGTTGGGGTCAGAATAATTTTTATTCTAAAATCAAACTTATATATTTAGTCATCATCACCATAAACATATCATTTAAAATTATCTAAGTTTACTTATTGATAGGATTATTAATAACTGGAAACATAACTGTGTTTTTGAAAAACCCTTATTTCTGTAGGTATTAAGAAAACACTAGTAGATTTCATCTTTTTAGAATGGTATGCATGTTGTTTAGTTGACACACATCAAAGTTTTTGTTAATTTCTGAATGAAAAATGTAACAGAAAGTATTTAAAACAGAGATACTAAATAGTGATTTTGTGAACTCAGTGTATCTCCAAAGATTTCAAATTGTGAAATTTTCAGTGACTGAAAAATTAGTTTCAAAATGCAATATATATGTTATTTATCAAGATATTGAGAGAAATAACTGAAAATATAATTGTTTTGGTAGCAGCCTTAGCTTCAGAAGACCTCAAATCCAGAGGAACAGTTGTGTGCTGCCTGAGGGAAATGTCTATTTACTCACAGAGACAGCATCTCCTTAGCAACATGGTTGCTTTCAGCTAAAAGTGAGTGAACAGTCTTAAAATTAAAAAAAATAAATAAATAAACAAACAAAAAGCCACTCTAAAGGCATTAGACCTGGGTTCTCAGAACTAACAGATTCAATGAAATTATCAGAGCCCTCATGCCCATGACTTTCTGATTCCAGTCAAACACTACCCATCACCAGATTTCTAATCTCAGTGAGTGCGGGCACTCTGTTTATAACTGCTCAAGGTGAAAAACCTAGACATACTACTCATTTTTTTTTCTATTTCCCACCATATTTTTCCAATCCATGATACATTTTTTGTAACACTAACTCCAAATATATCTTGGATAAGTTGATTTCTCTCTTTCTTCATTACAATCCCCAGAATCCAACTTAACGTAAGTCTAACTTAGACTTCAGCAAAAGCCTCCTTTTTCTTTTCCTCCACATTTATCTTCTATAAATATTTCTCCCTCCAGCAGCAGGGTTATCTTTTAAATGTAAGACAGAAAATATCTACCCTCTGCTTA
This sequence comes from Camelus bactrianus, assembly GCF_048773025.1. Taxonomy (NCBI): domain Eukaryota; kingdom Metazoa; phylum Chordata; class Mammalia; order Artiodactyla; family Camelidae; genus Camelus; species Camelus bactrianus. The sequence continues at coordinate 71,258,555 of NC_133541.1, forward strand.
AAATTCTCTGATGGCAAAACTCTGCAAGATCTAAAGACAGTCATATCTAAAATATCATCACCTTATTCTACTCTCTCCCATTCAAGAACGCATCAGCCTCACTGGCATCCTTTCTGAGGTAGGAAACCGAGCATTTGCCGTTTCTTATGCTCCCTCCTCCACTAAGAATCTGTCCTTATCTGCTGGATCAGGATCCACCATAAAAAAATTATGCTCTAATTTTTCTCAGTTTAAAAAGCTAACTTAAACCCTGCACGCTGAGCTAGCTATAGAATGATTTTTCTGCTCATTAGAGCCGCACTTAGAATTTTCTACATTCTTGACTCCATTTATCATATGTCTTTCAGTCTTGAATTCAGTCTAATCCTGTTTCCTTACCCCACCAATATTTTTAATCAATTTCTTGAATCAGGGATCCTAATAGAGTCATGATGCAGACTTGAAAGCAGGTTTCTGCTGTTTTAAGAAAGCCTGAAGTACAGAGTACATTACCCTCAGCAAAATCAATTTGTTCTTTGGATATAAATACTTTAAAATATCAGATTCAGTGTCTTTGGCAATGAAAATGTTTAGAAGTACTAGTCTAAGTTAGTGACTTCTCAAACGTGCAAGCAATGTAAAATATAGTCTCTGTGCTCATAAGTGTTTTATTTCAGCTTATCAAACCACTTGTATGAGCTTGAAGATAAAAAGACTGTCTCTCCTAGCTGAATATAATATTAATGCATATTTTATATGACAGAATGGGCTTTACATTAAGTATTGTCTTTTTGCACTAAGTAGTGTCTCCTGAATTCTGTAAAGCAGCTCCTTCGTTCACTTGTTTTTGTCAGTTAATCATTATTATTCATGTGAAATTCTGAATATACTTGTTGACACATACTTAAATCAAAAAAGGAACAATTCAATGTAATAAAAGATTGCAAAAAGTCCATACCAAATAGTCTCAGAATCACACAGGTCACACCCAAGGCCAGAGAACGTTGTTTGTCAGGTATAATCCTGCAAGCAAATAGCAACATCATCAAAACAGTATTATTAGCTGTAGAGGATGTTTGCTAGTTTCAGGGTCAACTTTTCTCCTGTGCATCAGTTAGACTAAGAATCCTTAGCTAGTTGACAGGGTTCAATCTGGTTGCATTAAAGAACTACAGCTTTTCCCATTTCTCTATATCCTGCCCCTTGCCAACCAAACCCAAAGTTTCTTGCTCTTCACAGGGAATAATCACTTATGGCCCCAACCCTCTCCCCCAGCCTTTGCTGAAAAAAAAAAACCTTAGCACTACGTTTCACACTTGTCATTCTTCATTCTGAGGTGCACATCCATTGTTTCAGATCTATTCCTTTTGCCTCTTGAGATTCACTCTCTACCTTTTCTACCTGGTTCTCTGGCCCTGGGAGGCTGACCTAAATGGACTATAGCAATAGCTCTTGTCTCTGGCTTCTGACTGACTTCTGCCAACGGGGTGCTCCAGAGTGAGGAAAGAAAGTCAAGTCAATGTCTTCATTCTCAGGCTCCCTTCCTGCAGAGTTACGTCAGGCTAACTGGGTCCCTAGGCAAAGTAGACCCCTCTGCAGGTCTCTCTCCTTCCTATCCCCGTCTCCCTTTGGGTGTGGGATAGTAACAGACCTGAAGTATTGCAGTATGCCTCGAGATTCCTTATACCCTGCCCACTTGTTAAATAGCCACTTTATTCAACCTTACTTGAACTGTCCTAAATTGAGGGTACCATTTCTTTCCTGTTGGACCTCTGACTCTTACCCTCAGTATTCAAGAGCTAAAATAAATAAAAAATAACTTTCTCAAATATAAAGAATGAAGATCTCTGTATTTCATATTGGTCAAATCAAATATTTGTTTTAAAAGGAAAAATCATGAATAACATCACATATTAATGGTTTGGAAAATAAACTAAAATACAATAAAAAACAACCTTTGAACATTTTAGAAAGTAAAAAATAAAAGCTACATTTTAATTGGATATTTTAAATAGACTCTATGCTTAACATTTGTTTTCTTTCTCTGGAACTTGACTAATAAATATGACCAATATTTTCATCAAAAATGACTCAATTTATTAAAATGTAGCATATATACAGTATTTTATGACTATTTTGTGAAAAGTGAGATAATTCCATCTCTATCAACCTGCTAAAAATATATATTCTTTCCTCAAGTGTTTACTACTAGGAAAATGAAAACAAATTTACTAATTCTTAACTGATAATGTTTTTAAATAAAAAGTAATTTAACTTTTATTATAAGCAGATTCACTAAAGACACATAAAAGAAGTAAAGTATCACATTTTAGAACCACACTTCAGTATGAAGTTTTTGGTATAAAGTGGAAATGTGGGTCATGTGCTTAACTGTAATTGAATGTTCTGTTTCACTTAGCATAAGCAATTTTCTTACATGTAATATGATATTGGTGCTCTCTGAAGCATAACAAAGAGCTAACAATAATTCATAAGTATAATCATTAAGAAATATTTATGTATCATCAGTTTGATTATAACCTTCTTTCTAGGTGATATACAAAAGAAGATGAAAAGATTAATTGATTTTCCAAATCAATTAAATGAACAGCAAAACAATAAATAATAGGTATAAAAAACAAAATTTTAAAGAAAAATTTTACTATGCTTTTAACAATGAAGTGAATTTTTTTTGTACTTTGTGTAAGGAGTAAGGTTATGATTTGATGGTTTAAGAATTTCATAAACAAAACATTTTTTAGTACTCTTCCAAAATGGAAAAGGCAGCTTCTAATATCTCCTATGACTTCTAGCTTTATGTTTTCAGTGCATATCTTTCTTAAGTTCTGGGCTTAAGTTCCTATCCTGCATAAAAGCTGCTCTTCCCCTAGTGCCCCCGGTCACAGTAAGTGGAATCATCATCCATGCAGTTTTCAAGCCTAAAACCTGGAAAGCGTCATCCTTGAAAGAGGACCCTTTTCCTCATTCACCACATTCAATCATAAAATGCTGTGACTTAAAAAAAAATTTTTTCGTATCCTTTTCTCTGATTTTATTCATCCCTAATTCTACTGGCCTATTCCAAGCTTGTGTGTTTTGCCTGAAGAAAATGTGACAACTTCCTAACTTATCTCCCAACAAGTATTCTTATCCCTTCAGTCCACTCTCCACCTAGAGCCAAAGTGATTTTTTTAAGGTAAAATTCTGATTATTTCACTGCCCCATTAGGATCCTTCAATGGCTTCCCACTGTTCTTAGGATAAAATCTAGAACTGTAAAAAAAAAAAAAAAAAAAAAAAAGTTACAAGGTCAGCCTGATCTCATCAGCCTCATCGCATGCCACCTCATAACTTTTGCCTATGACATTGTTTAGCACAGCTCTTATAATTAGCTCTTATAAAGCTATTTCTTCAACTCAGAGTGTCTGCATATGTTGTTCCCGCTGTGTGAAAGTCTCATCCCCCAACCTTTACAGCTCAGCTTAAATACGATTTCTTCACGGTTACCCTCTCTGAATCCCCAGACGAACTTAGATTGAACCATAATTTTCTCATTGCATTTTCTACAGTTTCCTTACAGTAAGTTTTAATATTACAATTGAATACTTATTAGTGAAACTACTTTTTTTATTTGCCCTCTATCTTGGCCTGCCCTCCAAGGTCCATCAGGGCAGCAGGGGCAGCAGGGGCCTGGTCACTTCTTTTCCTTTTTTATTTCACCTTTTTTTCCTTAAAGTGCTCACCCACCTTCTTGTTTAAATCCATAAACAAGTCAAAATAATGAAGGACGGAACGGAAAGAATTTAAGAACTTGCTTTTCTTAACGAGCATCTTGATGGAGAGATATAAATTATAATACCTTCCTCCTTAGACTTAAGCCTCACACAGCTTCAGAATTCGTCAAATTTCTCCAGAGGATAAAGAATGTTGTCACTCTTAGCCCCATGTGATCACCAGAAATTCTGCCAGTTTGCTTGCCCCCTAGTAGTGACCCTCCATCTAGACCTAGTCCATGTTGTCAGCATCTGCCCCTCACCAAGGATTGGGAAGAATGTCAGGGTCAGCTTTAGATCCCCAATTCATCTTTAAAAGCTTCTGCTCTCTTTGGAACTTTAATCCCGTTAGTCCTCTGCCAGTTTGTGCCTTTAAATACATGATTTTTATCATTTAACCCTGCTTTTCTAGTTATCCTCTGTAGGAGTATTGGCCTACTGCAGACTACTCCATCCTACCCCACTTCCATGACATTATCATTTGATAATGTTTTCAGAATTTATGTCTTTGGCTTTGACTTTCATTATAGTTTAAAAAAATTAAGCTTTATTTTTTGAATATGTAATATAATCATATTCTTTGGAAAGATATACAAAGACCACATGCTGGAGAGACTTGCTTGCTTATATCCGTGATCTCATCTACCCGCATTCTACCCTACCCTTTAGGTTATCATTTTAATTACTTTCTTGTTTATACCTCCAGTGTTTCTTTAGGCAAATACAAATGACTATAAATGCATACTTCTATGTTCTCTTGTTCCTTCAAAGAAAGTAGCAAACTAAATTCACTGCTCTCTACCTGATTTTTTTTAAGATCATCTATGTGAACACAGAGCTCCACTCTATTCATTTTTCTCACTTGAATTATATTACAATGTGCAGAAATGCAGTCATCTATTTAACCTGTCTGTTGCTCCTTCACACTTACTGTTTTCCTAGTGTTTTTTGTTTCATATATGTAATATATACAATATATATATTACATATGTTACCTATATTATACGTGGTTGTATACATAGATAGCCTTATGAATGTAAATATATCAGTAGGCAGGACATCTGCAATAAGGTCTGCAAGAAGTAGAAGTACTGGCATAAAGGGCAAAGGTATCTGCAATTTTTTTAGATATTAAAGATTCTCTTTTCATCAGAGTTGCACCATTTTGTCATCTTACAAACAATATATGAAAGTATTCTGTTTCTACACAGACACACAAGCAATTTTATTATCAAGATTTTATTCCTGTCAACTAGGTACAGAAATATTATCACACTAAAATTTTAATTTCTATGACCCTTATAGATGTGGCTGAACATTCTTTCATATTTGTATTTGTTTTTTGTTTTCTTTGATGCTTTCACACTTTTCTATTGGGTTATTAATCTTAGAAGAGCTTTACTTAGTAGAGGAGTAAATCTTTGTATAGGATATGAGTTGCATATATTCATCATTGCTTGAATTTGACTTTATTATTTTTAATTTTATGGAGTAAAATGTATCAGTCTTTCCCTCCTGACTTGTAGATTTTGAGTCATAGTTTCAAATACCTTCCTTTCTAAGGTGACTACTATAAGAAGAAAAAAAATACATACTTAGCATAATAATAGATAGAAATTATTAAAAATTAGAAATAACTTGATCAATTCAAGAGAAGTAAAGAAAGGAACAAAAGGAATAAGTAAAAAAATAATAAAGTGATTGTTGAAAACCCAAACATATTAGCAATTATTTTTAATTTAATATTCCAACTTAAAAACTAAGTTGTCAGACTGGCTTTTTTTCTTAATTCAACTATTTATGTCTTACTAGGTATACCTTAAATATGTATAGTCAGAGAAGGATTGAAAGTAAAAGGAAAGAAAACTATACTTTCACAAATGCTAATAAAATACAGCTGATGAAGCAATATTAAATCAGAAGAAAAGTAGCTCTAAGACAAAAAGTCATTAGAGATAAAGAAGAGTGTTTCACAAGGATAAAGGGGTCAATAAAGTGGGAAGTTAAGGCAATTCTAAATTTGTTTTTATATGAATACTATAAATAATTATATGCCAACAAATTGTACAACCTAGAAAAAAAATGGACAAGTTTCTAGAAACATACTGTCCACCAAAACTGAATCAAGAAGAAATAGATAATTTGAACAGACTGATCACTAAAAGTGAAGTACAATCACAAAAACAAAAACAAAAACAAAAACAAAAACAAAAACAAAAACAATAAACCTTCCTGCAAACAAAAGCCCAGGACCAGATGGATTCACTGGGGAATTCTACCAAACATACAAAGAACTCATACCAATCCTTCTCAAATTCTTCCAAAAGACTGAAGAGGAGAGAACACTCCCAAAGTCATTCTATGAAGCCATCATAACCCTGATACCAAAAGCAGAGAAAAGTACTACCAAAAAAGAAAATTATAGGCCCATATCTTTTATGAATATAGATGCAAAAATTTTCAATGAATATTAGCAGATTGAATACAACAACATTTAAAACAGATCATACACTATGATCAAGTTGGATTCATCCCAGGGTCGGCAGGATGGATCAACATGTGTAAATCAATCAATGTGATACACCACACCAACAAAAGAAAGGACAAAACCCACATAATTATCTCAACAGATGCAGAAAAAGCATTTGATAAAATTCAACATCGATTCATGATAAAAACTCTTATCAAAGTAGGTGCAGAGGGAACATATCTCAACATAATAAAAGCTGTTTATGACAAACCCACACCTAACATCATACTTACTGGAGAAAAGCTAAAAGCCTTCCCACTAAAAGCCTTCCCACTAAAATCTGGAACAAAACAAAGATGCCCACTCTCACCACTTCTATTCAACATAATATTGGAAGTCCTAGCCATGGGATTCAGACAAGAAAAAGAAATCAAAGGGATCCAAATTGGAAAGGAAGAGGTAAAACTGTCACTATATGAGGATGGCATGATACAATATATAGAAAACCCTAAAGACTTCACACAAAAACTACTAGAGCTAATAAAAGAATTCAGCTAGGTAGCAAGATTAACATACAAACATCTGTTGCATTTCTTTACACTAACAATGAAATATCAGAAAATAGAAGTTAAAAAAATCTCTGAAAATGATATCCAAAAAACTGAAAAACTTAGGAATAACCCTTACAAGGAGGTTAAAGATTTATATGCTGAGAGCTACAAAACACTGGTAAAGGCAATTAAAGATGATTTAAAGAAATGGAAAGATAGCCCATGCTCTTGGACTGGAAGAATTAATATTGTTAAAATGGCCATAGTACTCAAAGCAAGCTATACATTTAATGGGATCTCTATAAAATTACCTACATTTTTCACAGAACTAGAACAAATAATTTAAAATTTATATGGAATCACAAAAGACCCATAAATGTCAAAGCAGTACTGCAGAAAAAGAGTGAAGCAGGAGACATAACCCTCCCAGACTTCAGACAATACTACAAAGCTACAGTAATCAAAACAGTGTGTTATTGGCACAAAACAGACATATGATCAATGGAACAGAACAGAGACCCTAGAAATAAACCCACACTCCTATGATCAATTCATCTTCAACAAAGGAGGCAAAATACAGTGGAGAGAAGATGGTCTCTTTGCCAGTGCTGTTGGGAAAGCTGGACAGCTGCATGTATATCAATGAAGTTATGACACTCCCTCACACCATATTCAAAAATAAACTTAAATTGGCTTAAAGACTTAAACATAAGACAAGACACCATAAATCTCTTAAGAGAATACAGGCAAAACATTCTCTGACATAAATCTTAGCAATGTTCTCCTAGGTCAGTCTACCAAAGCAATAGAAATAAAAGCAAAAAAAACCCCAAATAGTTAAACTTATAAGGGAACGAAACTATAAACAAAATGAAAAGATAACCTACTGAATAGAAGAAAATATGTGCAAATGATGCACCTGACAAGTGCTTAATTTCTACAATATACAAGCAGCTCATACAACTCAATAACAATAACAAAATACAACGCAATCAAAAATGGGCAGAAGACCTAAACATATATTTTTCCAAAGAAGACACAGAGATGGCCAATAGGCATGTGAAAAGATGCTGAGTATTGCTAATGATCAGAGAAATGCAAATCAAAATACAATGAGGTATCATCCCACACCAGTCAGAATGACCATCATTAAAAAATCTACAAATGATGAATGCTGGAGAGGGTATGGAGAAAAAGGAACTCTCCTACACGGTTGGTGGAAATGTAGTTTGGTGCAGCCACTATGGAAAATAGTATGAAGATTTCTTTAAAAACTAAAAATAGAGTTACCATATTGATCCAGCAATCCCACTCCTGGGAATATATCCAGAGAAAACTCGAATCCAAAAAGATACATGCACCTGAATGTTCACAGCAATACTATTTTACAATAGCCAAGACATGGAAACAAGCTTCCACTAACAGATGAATGGATAAAGAAGAAATAATATATTTATACACTGGAATACTACCTCAGACATAAAAAAGAATGAAATAAGCCATTTGCAGCAAGATGGCTGGATCTAGAGATTTTCATACAAGAGAAGTCACACAGAGAAAGGTAAATATCGTATGATACCACTTTTATGTGGAATCTAAAAAAAAATGAGACAAATGAACTCATTTACAAAACAGAATCTGAGTCACAGACACAGAAAACCAACTCACGGTTACCAAAGGGGAAAAGGAGAGAGGGATAAATTAGGAGTTTGAGATTATCAGATACATACTACTATATACAAAACAGATTAACAACAAAGTCCTACTGTATAGCATAGGGAACTATATTCAATATCTTGTATTAGCCTAAAATGAAAAAGAATATGAAAAAGAATACACATATGTATAACTGAATCACTATGCTATACACCAGAAATTAACACAACATTGTAAATCAACTATACTTCAATTAAAAAATAAATAAATAAAACTAAATTTGTTTTCAGTTAATACAGCCTCAAAATATACATAGCAAAAATGATAGAAATAAAAGAATAGAAAAACACAGTAACAAAGATTTCAGATCTTTTTTAAGTCTAAAGAAATTTTCAAGGAAAGAATCCTTATACATTCTCTGAACACAGTGGACTCAATACTAAGGTAACTAACAAAAATATATCAAGAAAACTTCCAAATATTTAGAAATTAAACTATACACTTCTAAATAACACATGGTTCAAATTAAAAAATACATTGAAAGGCATATTTAAATTAAAAATATAAGAAAAATATATATCAAGAGTTACAGGATGCAGCTAAATTTATATCTGGATGGAAATGGCACATACACCAATGGGTAGAATATATATGTGAATAAAATAAAAATATTATAAACATAAAAGTTAAATGATAGAAATTATAAAGATAAAGGCAGAAAGATTAGTCACACACACACACACACACACACACACACACACACAAAGGCATTCATTTTTGAATTTAAAACATTCTCACAAAGAAATTTCAGGCCCAGGTGACATAAGTGATTTATTCCAAAGATTCAATTTTAAAAAAAATACCATACATCCATAAAATAGTCCAGATATTAGGAAAAGACAAAATACTTCTTAGCTCGTTTTACGAGGCCAGAATAACACTGTTGCCAAAACCTAACAAGCATATTACCAAGAAGAGAAAATTATAAGGCAACCTTATTCATTAACACAGATGCAAAAATTCTAAACAAAATATCAGCAAAATAAATCCACCAACTGACCAAATCCAATTTATTCCCAGAATAAAGTAATATCATACTGTGATCATCTCAATAGATGTATCAAATGCATTTGAAAATTTTCAAAATTTAGTAATTAAAAAAGTTTTAGTGAACTACAAGTGGAAGTAAACTGGCTTATTCTGATAGATGGTACCAATACCACACTTAAGGGTGAAATTTACAGTAAATTTATCTAACAATGAAATACCAAAAACCTTCATCCCGATGAGCATAAAAAACAAGGATACTCCCAATACTTCTATTTAGCATTGTACATGACAGTTTAATCAGTGGGGGAAAATGATATAAGGGTTGGCAAAGAAGAAATAAAAATCATTATTTGCAGATAACAATTACATACCGTGGAAAGAGGAACTTCAAAATGTAGCCATTATCGCTAAGAGAGCTATTTAAAATGGAGCCTGGAGGCAATTAAGGAAGCAGGGCTCATGTATGCCCTCACTAGCAGGACCCATGAACTTTCGAGTTGGACCAAAACATAAATAATCCAAGGACCCTACAAGGAAACCTGCAATCTGTCACAGTAATGAACTTTTACCTCCCTCTAGTGTAGCCTCTAGCAACCAATCACGTAAAAATAAAAACAGCTTCAGTTTGCCAGCAATGATCATAATTCTTTTGAAACAATTTTTGCAAGCTTGTGTTTTTTGTTTTTGTTTTTGCTTTTGTTTTTCTTTTATAAATCCTTGACTTTTCTCTTCTCCTTGGAACACATTTTAAATGCTTGCTGAAATCAGTATCCCCTGAATTGGAATTCTGAGATCCGAAATAAAACCATTATTTCTTTGCAGCTCTGCTGTGGTGAAATTTGTTCCACATTTCATAGAAATTCTGGAAAGATCTACCAACTAATTATTAGAAAATATGAAGTAATCACCAACTATCTACCAACTCTCTCTCAAAAATAAGGTCAAAGCACAAGAATGAATTACTTTTCCTTCATACTAGCAGTAAACTATATTATACTATGCTATACTAAACATCAAAAACATCAGTTATCTAGGAATGAAACTAATGAAGGAGGTATAAGACCTCCACTCTGAAAATAAAAACTATGAAACATTATTGGAGGAAACAAATAAAGATTTAAACCAATGAAGGAATTATACTTCACTAATTAATCAAGAGATAATCTGGTAAGTTATAGCAATGCTCCCAAATCAACTGAAAGGCATTCCGATCAAAATCTCCGAATGTCTTTTATGGATAATGACTAGGCGATTTTAATCACCTGGAAATACAAAGGGCTAAGAATGACAAAGATAATCTCAAAGATGGACTTACAACAAAGATTGATACAAATGTTCACAATAAATATATAGCAATTAAGACAGTGTAATGTTGGTGCAAGGATACAAAAAGAAACTAATGGAACAGAACAGCATGTAAAAATAGACCTATATAGAGAGAGTCTGCTGGTGCAATACTGTGAGGAAAAGATAGCCTTTAAATAAATGGTGGTAAGTCAACTAGTATTCATATAAAAAAAGGATTAATCTGGGTCCCTACTTTATACAAAAAAAAAAAAAAATCATTTCCAGCTGAACTGCTGACCTTATAATCTTTTATTAAAATCACATAGGAAATGTACTCATAATTTTGATTAGGCAAAGATCTCTTGGAAGGGACATTAAAATTAAAATTTTATTTCACTCAAAAGATGCCATTATCAGAGTGAAAAGGCAAGTCACAGAGTTGAAGATATTTTTCATGAAAATATATGACAAATGACCTCCCACATTTGGAGTGTATAAAGAATATATATTAAATAAATAAATAAATAAATATATTATGAAATACTTCATGCTTTTTGAAGCTGTAACAAATAGCCTTTAAAAAATCATACTTGTCAAATTTTTATTGCTGGAAAATATAAATACAACTCATCTTTGTCATTAAGAAATATATATAAAGAACTCCTGCAAATCAGTGATTAAAAAAGACAGACAACCTAATGTAAAAATAGACAAAAGAACTGAACAGACATTTGACAAAACTGTACATTCATAAGGCTAATGAACAAAGGAAAATATGTTCAATAACATGTCTTCTAAATAAGGAAATTAAAACTACAATGAAACATCACATGCCTATTAAAATTGTTCAAGTTTAAAAACAATAAGACTAGTAGAAGAATGAACTTGTGCAAATACTTCTAAAAGATATTGAAAAGCTCAATATACATTTACGCTATGACCCAGAAATTCTTCTGTTTATATATGTACTTAGTAGAAACGTATTCATATGTTCTCCAAAAGACAAGTACTAGAATGCTCATAGAAACAGTAATCGTAATAGCCCTAAACTGGAAACATTAAGTGTAGAACAAATGAACAAATTTTAGTATATTCATATAATGGACTGCTGTAAAACTATGCTCTATAATATGGTAACTATTATCCATATGCGCCTACTCAAATTGAAGTCAATTAAAACTAAATAAAATTAAAACTGCAGTGCCTCATTCACACTCACTGAATTTCAAATACACAAAATGCACATGTGGCTGGAGGCTACACTGTACATCAGTTATAAAATATTTTCATCATTTTAGAAAATCTGGTTGGATAGCACTGCTAGTGAGCAATTAAAATGAATTTCTGTTATATGCAACCATATGGATGCTCAAAAGCACGTTGCTGTGTAACACAATGCAGATACAAATGACTATGTGCTGTGTCTTCCTGGGTACTCATAAAGTTTAAATACAGAAAAAATTAACCTATTCATTGTAGATGTCAGGAGCGTGGTAACCTGAAGGGAGTAAAGTATTTTGGAATATTTATAATTATCCATTTCTTGAGCTGGACTGCAGTTAAAAGGTGTCTTTAGTTCCCCAGACTGGATAGCCAGACATGATTCTAAATTTTTCCATATTTTGTACCAGCAACATCAAACTAATAAACTTTCCCTTTTATCCAAACTAAATTTTTCTCAAATATATTCTATCCTATCTCTAGAGATAAATTCTAAATGGTCTCCTAAGTGCTTACTTTTTTCTCAAATTCTCCCCCTCAGCTTCATCTTCTACAGTATCTTCAAAGTACTCTATCTAAAATGCATATTCGATCATTTTTACTCCCAAGGTTTACTCTTTTCAGTGGCTTCCAGACGTACACAGGATAACATCATTCATGTTAATATGGCAAAGAAAGCCTCCTATGATCAAGCCCTTACCAAGCTCAACTCTCTCTGTTTAACTAACAATCATGCTACTCATGTCATAATAAACTCCTTACCAAGACTTTTCACACATTTTTGCCTCTACTTTCCCTGCTCATTTTTCCTGTTAAGAACTTGTCCCCAGTCTGCTTGCATTATGAGAAATCACTTATCTTCATGAGTCAATTCAAGTGCCACACTGTCTATAAGCATTTCCAAATCATCCCAGATAAAAAAGGCCATTTTCTCCACTTTGATCCCACATCAGTCTGTACAGTTTAATCATGGCATTTCTAAGTACTAACTGTACTCCTTTCGTATGTTTTTCTCCCCGTATTAAACTCTAAGCAACTTAAAGGCAAGGTCCATATCTGATTGGTCTTTGTAGTCTCAGTACCAGACACAGGCGAATAAACGAAAAAGCTGATTCACTCTACTGATAAGTCCCAGTTTTGTCTCCTATCTAAACTGCAAGGTCATTGAAGACAGAGACCGTATATGGCCAATTCAGATTTTTTTGCATTTATTTATTTGTGTTTTCTAGTCTGGTTTCCTAGGGAACAACAAATTGTTTCTCATGACCTAAAGGTTTATGTCAGCCTTTTGAAAAAAAACAATTAGAAAACAATGACCAATTATTCTGCTACTAAGATAAAAATAAATATTAAATATGTTTCATATATTCAGGAAGAACAAATGAATAACAAATGTTGGTTTGATTTAGAATAGTAGTAAACTTATGTTTTGAAATTCCAAAATTCTAAAGGTTTTGTTCCTTTGTTGATGATACTGATGTTTTCTCATAGTCAAATTGGCTAAAAAAGAATAGTCAATAAATATCTGTAACCAATGAATCAACATTATAATCCCATCTGTGTTATAATTAAGGTTTCTCCTGTATTTGTGAATTTTCCAGGTATATTAAATAAATCTAGTTTTAAATTAAACTAAATGTGTTATCTACATACTTTATGCAAATGAATTAGTTAAAACAGAGGGTTAAGCATATACATGAATTTTGAGAATGTAACAACTTTCCCTTCTAGCAGTTTCTATCTTGAAACAAAAAAGTAAATCATTTACTACAATAAAATCTTCCTAAAATTGCCTTTTATATGCTTTAAATGAATAATGATTATGAATAATATATACACACCAAAGGATGGTCAGGATGTTTGGTATATCAGAAAGACCAGAAAATACAAGCGCAGAAAAGATAAAAGCAGCGAACAAAGGTAATTCATAGCACTTTGCATCACAGTTCCCACGTCTAGCGTCAATAAAATCACCTTGATTATCTAGTGTTGGTATTCCGTCTTTAATGCAAGAACAATTGTAATATGTCTATGAAAATGAAGATAGGAAACAATCTTTTAGAAATACAATCATAAGGCAAAAGATCTTACAATTATAAAATAAAAATAAAATCAATAACTGCAGGGAGACTAGTCAGTTTATTAGTAAATATCCTTACATTAAATTTGCCATTCATAATTTATAAATATATACTTACATGATTTACTAATGGCAAAGAAATCCAAGGTATTTTATCTAACAAAGAATTATGTGTTTATATGTAATTATAGTTCTATTAATTTAAGAAATTTCACCCAAAAAATCTACATTTAATTGTACAAATAATTGTTGGAGAGATTTATGGTTTGGGGGCAAATGAGGAAAATATAATGAATAGAATGGAATTTTAGCTGGGATTTGAAATATGGAAAGTTACCCAACTGTAGACAGTTTTAGAACCATGCTGAAAGGACAAGATTTTGTTTTGTATGTAATGATGACAGGGTTGTTACCTATTAGACAGAGTAGTTACAGTGTGCCTAGGGCTCACAATACTTTCAGGGCCATATAAAATGTTTTAATTATAGTATCTTTTAAAATCAGAGAAAAATAAATATCATAATAATGGATATATTATAATGCATCCAGCTGAATTATATTTGTCTTTATACCAATGCAGTTGTACATTAAGTCCTCTCTCTCTTTTTCCCTCCCTCTCTTCCTTTCTTTCTTCTTTTTTTTTTTTTTAAGTGAAGGAAGGGGCTTACAAAGGCAAAAGTGTCTAAAGTCAATGAATGTCAGAATACAGCCCCTAATGGGAACCACTGAAAACTTGGGGTTGTTGTTTAGGACTGGTAATTCAAGGGAGATAAATAGGTAATGTTTTCTAAGAAGAACAAAATAGAGTTGAAGATACAGAGACGAGCTAGCAGTTTATTAATCTATCGAAAAGATTCTAAATTAAATAATAATAACAAATAAATAGAAACATTAAACTAGATTACTAGTGAAGGAATAAGATGATACAAAGATGGCTTAAATTGGAGTGATTTGGAAAATGATGGTTCAAAAATCATGTCAGTTGTATGGGGAAGTTAAGTGGTTACTAGATATGTTAGACAAAACAGAAATATCCAAATAAGAATTCATTCATTCCACCATATTTTTAAATAATGCCTATATGCCAAACATCATTCTAGGTACTGGGAAAAAATAATGAACAACACAATGGAAATTCCTGCCCTCATCTAGAAAACTTTCTACTTGTATGAGATTGGCAGTTAAAGAAACAAAACAAAACATATAATGGAGCACATGGGGCGACAAATACTATGGAGAAAAAAATAAGTATGCGAAAAGCACAGAAATTATAAGCATGAGTTTAGTATGATCAGAGAATGCCTTAATGATGCAGTGATATTTGAGCAGAAATCTGAAGAATGTAAGGGAGTAAACCATGCAGTTACCTGCAGGAAATATATTTCAGATTAAAAAAAAAGAAATTAAAAGGCCTTGTGACTGGAGCTTGCTTGACAAGTTCAAGGAAAAGCAAGGAGAAAAACGTGGTTGGATTAGACTGAACATGAAGGGAACTGAGAGAAAATAAAATCAGAGTAATGGAGGAAGGGTTTATACAGAAACTGGTAGGTTTCTGTATAAACTGCAAGAGCAATTTAAGAACTTTGGTTTTTATTCTTAGTAATTTGAAACCATTGAGGGGATCTATGTATAAAACGGCATATTTTAAAAGATCATTCTAGCTGCCATATTGAGACTACTGAACTGTGAAAGCAGAGAAAACAGTTAAAAAGCTATTCAAATAAAATGCAAGACAATGGTAATTGGGGCCAGGGTGGCATCAGAGAAAACGATGACGACAGATCTAGTATTTATTGTGAAAGTAAATTTTAAAGGATTTGTTGAAGGGTTCGAGGGTAGGAATGGTTACCAGAAGGATTAGGTCATATGGAGAGAGTTTCCCAGAAAGAAACTAAGACTTGCAGTCAAGGGAGGCAGTCAGTCCATGGCTCAGAAAGGGAACCAAGAAAATAAACACTGTGACTTCACTTTTTTCCCCCATCCTTCTGATTTTCTACTAAGACTCCTTATCATCATAATCCAGCCAGAAGCCAGAGGGCAAAAAAGCTTCATCTTATAGTTCAGTATCCTGGGTCAATGAGGAGGGTAGAGAAAGGTAAAAAGTGTATCTGGAGGTCCGACAAAATATAACCAGTACAACAAATAGTTGCAAGCCATAGAACCTAAGCTGACTAAGGGGTAAAGTGAAAATATGAAAAAGGTTTAGTGAACAGATGGGAGAATCACAAAGGCTGAAGAACTGAAGAATTATATTCAAAGAGAAAAACCCCAAATGCCAAAAGTTATATTAAAATGAAATAGTAAAATATGTCCAATTCAAATAATGAAAAGGAAGATAGATCTAAATCCATCATATCAATAATTACAATAAATGTCAGCAGTCTAAAAACTCTAATTAAAAGACAGACATGAATAGAATTGAAGAAAATGCAAAACCATATTATGAGCAGGCTACAGGAGACATTTTAAACCTAAAGACACACAGTTGGAAAATAAAATGATAGAACTAAGATATAACATGGAAACAGCAAGAGAAGTTAGAGTGACTAATATATAAAACAGACTTCAAAACAAAGAGTATTATCAAAGATGGAAAGGGACATTTTATAAAGATAAAAGGAACAATTCTTCAAGAAGATGTGACAATTATTAATGTGTATGCACATAATATCAGAGTCTGAAATTACATGAAGCCAAACTAAAGAGAGAAACAGACAACCATATAATTATATTAGGATACATTTTTCATATACAGTGTTCAGGATTTCATATCATTACAAGGCATGCAAAATGACAAGAATAATTGACTTAAAATTAGAAGAACAAATATAAGCAAGAACTTTAAAATAGCTATCATTAGTATTTTCCAAAAAAATAAATGGATAAAATATCTTTAATTGATATGGAAATTCACCAGGTATTTGCATTCTACAAAAACATAAATGTTAGAAGTGAAAAACATAATGAATAAACTTAGAACCACAGTTTTTGGGTATAACAGCAGAGCAGGCAAAGCATAATAGAGAAATAGTAACTGGAAGAAAGGACAATAGAAAATATGCACATCTAAGCAAATAGATGACAGGAGCTGAAAAACAAAGAAAAGAACAGAAGGTTATGGGACACAGTTGTGGTCTGTGTTAGGCAGAATTCTAAGATGGCACCTAAGATTCCCCCCACCATTTGATTAATCTGCGTAATTCGTACAACCGTGAGTTGATGGATTTTAAACCCCTTACTAAGTTATGTTATATGGCAAAGCTGACTTTAAGAAAGAGAGAGTAAACTTCACCTAATTGGGTGATACATAAAAGGAACCAGGATTCCCCTGAGGTCATAGATTTCAAAACTTGTGACAAGGGAGATCCTCTGCTACTGGCTTTGAAGATAGATGGAGTCATGTAGCAAAGAATGGGGGTGGCCTCTAAGAGTTAAAATTGGCCTTCAGCAGGCAGCTAGCAAGGAAACAGGGGCTTCATTTTTTACAGCCCAAAGGAACCAAATTTGGCCAATAATCTGAATGATCTTGGAGGTAGGTTTTTACCTAGTGCCTCTGGAAAGGAATGCAGTTCAGCCAATATTCTGATTTTACCCTGTGAGACTCTGAGAAGAGGACCCTGTAATGCCATATCTGAATTTCCAACCTGTGAGCTAATAAATGACTATTACTTAAAGACACTAAGATTGTGATAATCTGTTACTCAGCAACAGTACATTAATACATGGTGCCCTCCCCAACTCCAAAAAAAGAGAGGAGAGAGTGAGGAAGAAATAATAGCTGAGAATTCTCCAACTGATAGCCATAAACCCACAGACTAAAGATCTTCCATGAAATTCTAGCAAAATAAATATAATGAAAATCACATCTAGGCACATCAAAGCAAAATGGCTGAAAATCAAAAACTAAGAGAAAAATCCGAAAAATAGCCAAACAGCCAGAGACATAAGACAATATAATGGCATCTTTCAAATGCCAGGGCAGGGTCAGGGGGTGGGAATCATTGCCAATATAAAATTCTGTACCAAGTGAAACAGTTTTTCTTTTCAGAAGAGAAGGTGAAATATGGTTCTTCAGGAAGAAAGAAAATAATCTTGTGTGAAAGCATGGAAATGCAAGGAAACGGGGAAATACAAGTGCATACCAACTGTACAAAACAACAGTAATAATAGTATACCATTTAAAATGTATGGAGAAATAAAATATATGACAAATGTAACACAGAAGTGGGAGGTCAGGAAATGAAGTTAAAATAGTCTAAAAATGCTTCAACTGAAAGACTCTGAAGCCTTTTTATCCTTAATGCTTTGGACGAGATTGACTTCCCTCTCTATAGATAATGAGAATGAGGCTCCTGCTGGACTACAGCAGTCTCTGAAAGACACCCTGCTTCTGCTATTTTATCAACTGTTATCACTATGAAGAGCAGGTACCTGTTTTTCACTGTTAGTAAAGTGCGATTTTTCAAAAAAAACTTAGAATTCTACAGAGGTAGTGTCTCCCCCCACTCCTCTTGTAAACTTTTGCGTAGGTGTAACTGGAAAGTGCTCAATTCTAACACATTTTGTCCTTGATCATGTTTTGAATATGACCATTTAATAAGAATTATTTTAAACTACATATTTTTACTGAAAAAATATTTTACAGAGGGAATTCCATTAGCACAATTTAGATACTTAATCGTTTTTTGTGTATGGTATTTCTCTTATTTAATTTTCATTTTGTTAAAATTATTTTTATTGGTATCAATTATTTCCTATTTGAATTTAATGTATATATTCTCTATTAATTAGTTTCATCTGTATCAATTGTAGTAATAGTAGCTTCTGCTATTCTCAATTTTCCTTCAAAGCCATTATTTCTTTACCTAACCGTCCTGGGTAATTCCTAACAAATCTAATTTTTGTCAAAAATACTCTTTATTCTTTCAATTTTTATTCAGCATCAAATGTTATCACACAGTTTGAGTCACTATGTTGTGGATTATTTCTTTATTCACTGTAAATTAATTATTCATTAGATAAATGTAAGAAAAGTATGAAGATTTTTATGACATAGAAACAAATTCCTAAAAGGGATACCCCCAGAAAAAGAAAGGGGGATTGGCACTATACAGTGGATGGCCTTTTCAGCTCTTGAATATCCCATGGGATTAAAACACCAAGGTCAATCAGTTTTGCTTTATACTGTGGTGGCAGACAATGTGAACATTTAAAAAATCATTTACTTGTCAAAGTAGAATGGAGAACAACTTAGTGTGAGTATAATGAGATTTTTCATAAGTAAATAAATTGTTGAAGATGGGTAATTGACATATAGGAGCTCACATTCTTTTCTAATTCCATTTAAAGCTTTCCACAGTAATGTATTTTGAAGATTTTAAATATATTTAAAAGTAAATAAGTCATTTAAAATATATAAAATTTTAAAATTTACATAAAATAATCATTTCAAATTTAAAAGAATAATTCTGAACATTTAGTAAGAAAGATTTTTTAAAGATATGTAATCCTTTTTATATTAATATTCAATAAAAGGCTGAAGATGTATTATTAAATTGTAGGCCAGTGAAAACATGACAAAGAGGAACTAAACTTGGACAGATATGCTAATATCTTATATTAAAATGATCTGTGTGTAACAGGGAAAATAATACTGTTTTCCTGGCTACGTAACTAACACAGTACTTTATTGCCTACTAAGGGAGGTAGTATAATGACTATGGGTCAGGAAGTATACATCTTCACTGCTCTCTCCCCCTCACAAAGACTAGACAGAGAGAGGAGAGGGAAACAGAATTTTTAAAGCCTGGATCTCTACTTCCGTGTCACCTCAAGGGAGAAGCTGAAGTTACAGTCCATTGTTTAACTAAAAGCTCATTTGCGCTACTTTGGATGTAAAAACATTACCCTCGAGTCAAACAAGTAGCAGAATGGTCAACTGCTCTGCATGAAAAATTAGAAAATCTGTCTGGAGATTGATCAAAGGCCCAGAGAAATTAGGGATTTTGATGGTAATGGCCCCAAAAAATGAGCAAATAGGGGAATTTAAAATGAGTCTCAAATCATGAAAATGCCAAAGGACAAACAGGAATAACATATATTCAATTTTAAGTCATTTGTATCGTTGCCATATAAATCTTCCTTCTCTTACCTTTCTGGAGAGCACATTATATCTTTCTCATATGCTTTCAGGGTCTTATTTGTATGGTAATCTCTGGCACACAATAAAGGCACTGATTTCCACATGTGAGTTAATGTGGGGCAGAAATAGAAAGATAGCAAGAAGGTACAGTGTGGATATTTTGAATTCCTCAGGACAAAAAACTGAGTGAAAGGTGACCAGAAGATAGTGCTGTCAACCCACTGGTGTGGGAAAGACTGTGGTTTAAGATTTTGGTGGATCGGGTGCTGCTGACAGGATAGAACTAAGATAAGCTACATAAGAAGAAGACAAAGTATTCTCTTAGACTGCTTCTTTCAACTTTGCTATGGCAAGAGGTACACTATAGTCACCCACTGCTTTAAAATCATAAAATTGGAATAATGTAATATATGGAGACATATTTTAATGTGATTTTAATTACTGTTTTAATATAATTTAATCTTTTCCACTTCCAATTCTTATAAGTCCTATGTATTGTGGCCACATAAAGCATATGTTCTTCTCTTGTTTTCAAAATATAAGTAAAGGGAAAAAAGATTTTATACAGAGCTAGGAGTAAAATGTGAACACCATCTATAAGTTGCACATCTTAGTAGAGACGAAGAAGCATAATAAAAAATAATTACCTTGCTATCCTTTAATGTTTTAGAATGTGTACAACCTGCAAAGCAAGGAGAAAAATATACAATATCATCTCTTCCACATGTAGAAGAATAAAATGAAGATGAGCATTTACAATGAGAATTGCAAGGAGCTGTCAGGTTGCCCAAGTGCCCTGTTCTGTAAAAGAAGAGATTGAATGTAATTATAATACCACTGTATTATACTTATTAATGTATACATCAAGATATCAATGAAATCCATAAAATATGATTATTGAAATAATTTTAACAGCTTTATTTAGGTACAACTCACATACAGTAAGCTGTACACATTTAAAGTGTACAATTTGCATACACTTGTGAAACCATCACAATTTTTGTTAACGAACACAATCATCACCCCCAAAAGTTCCCTCGTGCCCCTTTGTCATTCCTCTGCCCCCAGCATCTGTTGATCTACTTTCTGTCACTATTCATTGGTTTGAACTTCATTGCATTTTATGATGTGGAATCATATACTATGTGTACTTTCTTTGCCTGGCTTCTTTTATGCAGCTTATCTTTATATGACCTTTGTATGCTCACATGCTTCCATGTCTCTTGGGTAAATATTGAGGAGCAGAATGTTTGAATCATATGGGTAGATGTTCATTTAACTTTTTAAGAAACTGTCAAACAGTTTTCCAAAGTGGTTGTGCTATTTTACATTCTCACCAGCAGTGTTTAAGATTTCAGTTGCTTTCCATATTCCTTGTCAGCACTTGGAACAGTCAGTCTTTTTAACTTTAGACGTTCTAACAGGAATATAGTAGTTTCCCCATTGTGGTTTTTAATATACATTTCCCTATTGACTGATGTTGGACATCTTTTAAGGTGCTTACTTACCATCTGTGTATATGATTTGGTTAATTATTTATTCAAATCTTTTGCCCATTTTTGTGGATTTCTTATTATAAAGCATTGAGAGTTCTTCATATGTCCTAGAATTCTTTAAAAGTCCTTTGTTAGATTTATGATTTTCAAATATCTTCTCAAGTCTAAGGCTTGTTTCTGCATTACCTTAACAGGATCTTTCAAAGAAAGACATTTTTCATTTGATGAAGTTCAATTTATCAATATATTTCTTTATAGATCATATGTTTGGTGTCATATCTAAGAAATCTTTGCTGAACACAAGTTTGCAAAAGTTTTCCTTATATTTTTGGAATTTTATATTTCACAATTATATCTACAATCCATTCTGAGTTAAGTATTTTACATGGTATAAGATATAGATCAAAGTTTATTTGTTTACATATAGATATCTAATTGTTTCAGCATCATTTGTTAAAATGATTATCTGTTCTCTGCTAAACTGCATATGCATTCTGTGAAAAATCAATTATCCATATATATATATGTAGGATTATTTTTAAAATCTCTATTCTGTTCCACTGACTTATTTGTCCATATTTACACCAATACTATTTTCTTGATTATTGTAGATTGACAGTAAGTCTTGAAATCAAATGATGCTAGTCCTTCATTTCTTCTTTAGAATTGTTTGTGGTTTTCCTAGGTCCTCTGCATAACTATATGAATTTAAAAGTTATTTTTCCAGTATCTAAAAACGAAAGCTTGCTGGGATTTTTACTGTGATTACACTGAATACATACATCAATTTGGGGAGGATTAACATCTTAAAAATACTGAGTCTTTAACTGCATTCATTCAATTCCCACTTCCCCAACCCCTCACCTTTGATAACCAAAAATCTGTTATCTTTTCCTATGAGTCTGCTTGTTTTTGAAGTATAATTGACCTATAACACTATGTTAGTTTCTCTTACACAGCATAGTGATTTGGTATTTCTATATATTTCAAACTGATCACTACAGTAAATCTAGTTACAATATGCCACCATACAAATATAATTCATAGTTATTGTCTATTTTCCCCACACTATGCATTTCATACTCATGACATTTATTTTGCAACTGAAAGTCTGTACCTCTTAAAAAACTCCAAAACTCCTTCCTTATTTCTTTCCTCCCCCAACTCCTTTCTTTCTGGCAACCACTTGTTTATTCTCTGTATCTAGAACTGTTTCTGTTTTGTTATGTTTGTTCATTTGTTTCTTAGAGCCCACATATAAGTGAAAACATACAGTATTTGTCTTTGTCTGAAATAGTTCACTTAGCACATTACCCTCTAGTTCCATCCATGTTGTTGCAAATAGCAAGATTTCATTTATTTATGGCTGAGTAATATTCCACTGTATATATACTACATCTTTTTTATCCATTCATCTGTTGATGGGCACTTGGGTTGCTTCCATATCTTGACTATTGTAAATAATGCTGCAATAAACATAGGGTGCATGGTTCTTTTCTAATTAGTATTTGTCTTCTTTTCTGATAAATACCCAAGAGTGGAAACTCTGGATAAAGTGGAAATTCTAATTTTAATTTTTGGAGCAATCTCAATTGCTCTGGGGCTGCAACAATTTACATTGCCACCAACAATGCATGAGCATTCTCTTTTCTCTACATCACTGCCAACACTTGTTATTTGTTGTCTTTTCGATGATAGCCATTCTGTCCAATGTGAGGTGATATCTCATTGTGGTTTTTATTTGCATTTCCTTGATGATTAGTGATGTTAAACATTTTTTCATGTGTCTGTTGGCCATCCATATGTTCTTTTTCTGAAAAATGTCTACTCAAATCCTCTGCCCATTTTTAATAGGGATGTTTGTTTTTGATGTTGATTTGTACGTGTTCTTTGTATGTTCTGGATATTAACCCCTTACCAGATATATTGTTTGCAAATATCTTTTCACATTCATTAAGCAGCCTTTTTGCTTTGTTGATGCTTCCCTTTACTGAGTAAAAGCTTTCCAGTTCTGATGTAGTCCCATTTGTTTATTTTTGTTTTTGTTTCTCTTAACTGAGGAGACATCCAAAAAATTACTAAGACCAATGTCATACAGCATACTGCCTATGTTTTCTTATAGAAGTTTATGGTTTCACATCTTACATTTAGGTCTTTAATCCATTTTTTTGAATAGTTTGAGAAGGATATGTATTAATTCTTTAAATGTTTGGTAGAATTCATCTGTGAAGCCATTTGGTCCTGAACTTTTTTGTTGGGAGTTTTTTTTGTTTTTGTTTTTTTTTATTGATTCACTTTCACTACTGATTGGTCTGTTCATATTTTCTATTTCTTCTTGGTATAGCCTTGGGAGATTGTGTATTTCTAGGAATTTGTCCATTTATTCTAGTTGCCCATATTATTGGTGCATAGTTGTTGATACTAAAGATTGTCATCAAATCACAAAGGAAGAAGAAAGAAACAAAAAGAACCTACCAAAACAACCCCAAAACAATTAACAAAATGGCAATGAGTACATACCTATCAATAATTACTTCAAATGTAAATGGATTAAATGCTCCCATCAAAAGACATAGAGTGGCTGAAAGGACACAAAAACAAACTGAAAGTGAGGGGATGGGAAAAGGTATTCCATGCAAATGGAAATGAAAAGAAAGCTGGGGTAGCAATACTTATATCAGATACAATAGACTTGAAAACAAAAAATGTTACAGGAGACAAAGAAGTATATTACATAATGATCAAAGGATCAACCCAAGAACATATAACAATTATAAATATATACACACCCAACATAGGAGAACATAAATAAATAAAGCAAATATTAACAGACATAAAAGGAGAAGTCACAATAATACAATAATAGTAGGGGACTTTAACATTCCACTTACATCAATGGACAGATCATCCAGAGAGAAAATAAAAAGGAAACACTGGCCTTAAATGACACATTAGGCCAGCTGGACTTAATGGATATATATTCAGAACATCTCATCCAAAAGCCACAGAATACACATTTTATCAAGTGCACGTGTGATATTCTCCAGGATAGATCACGTGCTAGGTGACAAAACAAGCCTTGGCAAATTAAAGAAAACTGAAATTGTATCAAGCACCTTTTCTGACCACAACACTATATGACATTAGAAATGAACTACAAGAAAAAAAACTGCAAAAAACAAAAACACATGGAGGCTCAACAATATGCTACTAAACTACCAAAGGATCACCAAAGAAATCAAAGAAGAAATCATAAAACACTTGGACACAAATGAAAACGAAAACACGATCCAAATCAGTGGGACACAGCAAAAGTAATTCTAAGATGAAAGTTTATGGTAATACAAGCCTACCTCAGGAAACAAGAAAACAGTTTCTTTTATAACTAAGTGAATTATCTTTTTCATATTGGGTGAGTTTTTTCAGCATGGTTTTCAAGGATTAGTCCAAATTACCTGTCAAATTTATGTGTGTGGGGTTATTTGTGGTAGTCCCTCATTACAATTTAAGTTTATGTGGGGATAGTTATTGCCTATTTGATTCCTGATAATGGTAACTGGTGTGTTCTATGCTTTTTTTCTTTGTTAATATTGCTAGAAATGTGTCAATTTTATTGATCTCTCAAAGAATTAGGTTTTTGTTTAATTGATTTTTACCTGTATCTTTATTATTTGCTTCCTTCAGCTTCTTTTAGGTTTATTTTGCTCTTAAATTCTTGAGATGGGAGCTCAGATTACTGATTTGAGATTTTCCTATTTTCTATTGTATGTATTTAGTACTATAAATTTCCTTCTAAATACTGTTTTAGTTTTGTCTCACAATTGTGATATATAGTAGTTTCATTTTCATTCAGGTCAGTGTAATGTATTTTCTTTTAATTTCCCTTCAGACTTCCTTTTTTACACACAGACTTTTTAAGAAGTGTGCCATTTAGTTCCAAGTGTTTGGAGATTGTCTCATTATCTTTCTGTTTTGACTATAGCTTGATTATGTTGTGGTAGGAAACACTCTGTATAGTTACAGTTCTTTTAAACTTCTGAGGTCTGTTTTATGACCCAATAGTATGGTCTATTTTGGTGAATATTCCATTTGTACTAAAAAAGAATAGGTATTCTGCTGTTGTTGACTGGAGTGTTCCATAAACAATAAAATTAGTTCAAGTTGGTTGTGTTATTCAGTACTTCTTTATTCTCCCTTGAGAGGGTAGTGATAAAGTTTCCAAGTATATTTTTGGATTTATCTTCTTTTCTTCCAGTTGTATATTTTTCCCTCTTAAATCTTGAGGCTCTGTTAGCTGCATACATAAATAGAATTTTGTTTATTCTTAGTAAATTGACCATTTTATAATTCTATGTCTCTTTATCCCTGTAATTTTCTTGGTTCTTAAGTCTGATATTAATATTTTAGCTTTCTTTTATTTAGTGTTTGTATAATTCTTTTCATCTTTTTAACTTTTAAACTACCGAAATCATTTTTTATTGTAGGATTCATATAGACTGTATTTAGTTGGGGTTTACTTTTTTATACAATCTGACAATTGCTGCCTTCAAATAGGTAGGTTTAGATTAGGGATCAATAAATATCTTCTATAAGGGGCCAAATAGTAAATATTTAGGCTTTACAAAACTTGTACTGTCTGTTGTATATCCTTTTTTACTAGAATTTATTTTTTATAACAGTTCTGGATCTACATAATAATTGACCATATGCCTCTTCTCCCCCTACACACAATTTTACACCAGAAACTAGGTTTTCTGATGAGAAATTCACAATCATTTGTATTACTGCACATATAACTACCATTTTAACATTCTTATTTGTTTAATGCAATATCTGGATCCCCTATGGGTCTATTCTATCATCTGTTTCATCTCATGGTTTTTGGCCATGTCCTTGGCCTACCCATATATATATATGTAAGAACCTTGTCAATAACATTTTACAGCTTTGTACAGTATTATCCTTCTTTGAGAGGGCTGAGTCTGTCTTTCGGCTGCTAGATAGAGTGCTGGCTGACCAAATTAATCCACTTAGAGAACAGATTAACTCCTGTCTGAGTTATAGCACTTTAGGGAAGCCCTCACTGTTAGGTCTTAACCTTACAGAAATATCAGTTGAGAACATCTGGTGTTTACCATGGTTCTTCCACAGCAGCACATTCTAAATTTGAACTCTTATCTATAGAGCATCACAATACTGGTGGAATTTTTCTCTGCTTTTTACAAGATTTCTGCTTGATTTTAGCCTCTAAGCTTCATAATTCAGCAAATGTAGTGAGTGAAAACCCAACAGAGTATTATCTCACTTGTCTACCTTTCTCCTTACTGAAATATCCTGCCCCACACCATGCCCTAATTTTTGTCTCTTTAGGTTCATAGGTCAGTCAAAAGTTGTGCCAGTTTTTTGTCATCTTACTAGGTGGTTTTTTTTTGTTTTTCCTCTCAGACCCTTTGCCAAAATTCTCAGCTTCTCGCCAATGTCTAAGAATACTAAATATCCTCAGGGAAAAAGTAACTGCAGAGGTTGCTTCTCCTCTCAAGGTTTGCCTTTCTCCAGGAATTTGGGCTTTAACTTCCTAGTTGCCTAAATAACTGTCTGATGCTCTTAAAAAGAAATCTTTTAAAACTTCATTCAGTTTTTCTAGGTGTTCTCAGTGGGAGCACTGTTCTGCATAAGCTACTCCATTGCAGCTTGAAGTGGAAGTCTTATTTTCTTTACTTATTTTACTTGCTTAGTCCTTTGGTTTCCAATTCCAATTATGTTGCCCTTATTTAACAACAATCTCTGCCTAGTTCTTTGAATTTTTGCATGTTTAACTTAGAGGAGCTATTACTTATACATACTTTCAGATGTTTTCAGTTCCATTCTCTGATAATAAGGCAGACATACCAATTCAGGAACAATGGTAAGACTGACTGTGTACAGACAGTTAGTATGGTCTTCCAGTGGCTACTCATTTTAATACAGAATTCTACTTCTAGGTTCTGATTCATTTCAATGTGTTTTTTCTTTAGACTATATGACTGCAAGTAGTCATATCACAAGCTATCATTATGACATTTCTGCCCTTTCTTTTATATGTTCATTAATTCCAAGAATGATATAAAATATGAGGGTTATTGGATAAATAATTATTAACTAAGAA
Source organism: Camelus bactrianus (assembly GCF_048773025.1). NCBI lineage: Eukaryota > Metazoa > Chordata > Mammalia > Artiodactyla > Camelidae > Camelus > Camelus bactrianus. Next base: position 71,286,404 of record NC_133541.1, read on the forward strand.
ATAAATTGTTAGGTTTGGATGTAAACATCTAATGTACATATATCCAGAAGGAACCCTACTTCAAAAAGACACCTGCACCCCAATGTTCATAGCAGCACTATTTACAAAAACCAAGACATGGAAACAGCCTAAATATCCATCAACAGATGACTGGATAAAGAAGATGTGGTATATTTATACAATGGAATACTATTCAGTCATAAAAAATGACAACATAACATCATTTGCAGCAACATAGATGTCCCTGGAGAATGTCATTCTAAGTGAAGTAAGCCAGAAGGAGAAAGCAAAGTATCTTATGATATCACTCATATGTGAAATTAAAAAAAAAACTTAAATATAGAACAGAAACAGACTCATAGACATAGAATACAATCTTGTGGTTGCCAAGGGGGCAGGGGATGGGAAGGGACATCGAAATTTGTAGATACTTACAGGCATATGTAGAATAGATAAACAAGGTTATACTGTATAACACAGGGAAATATATACAAGATCTTGTGGTAGCTCACAGTGAAAAAGAATACAACAATGAATATATGAATGTTCATGTATAAGTGAAAAATTGTGCTGTACTCTGGAAACTGACACAACATTGTAAACTGAATATAACTTAAAAAAAATCTAATGTACAAAGTTACACTTACCCACCATAATCTTCATTGAACCCAGCAAACGGTATTGGATCACAGTGTACAAAAATTATTAATGCAAATGCTACAAGTGATACAACAGCTGTAACCATCACAAATCTCATAAGGCATTTACAGGACATTCGCATCGTGTAAACGATGATACCTCCCAGAAACTGGCCAATTGCATCTCCTAGAATTAAAATAAATCCTAAAAGAAAAGAAGAAGAGAAAACACAGTTAAAAATAATCAGCTAAATATAGTACAGAAAATTCATACACTGATGCAATTATCTCTGCTCTAAACATACAGCAAACATAGATTAAAATCAAGAGACAGAGAAAAAACTTAGAAGTACGATAAATACCACAACAAACCTGAACCTTATAAGAAATACAAATTTGTGAGTGGGGCTGAAACTATGGGCCTAAAGGACTCTAGAAGAGTGATGGTGAAGTTTTGCTCCTATGTAGTAATGGCTCTATGAAAAGCCCAGGACTTAATCCATGTAAAACATTAAAATGAGAGGTGTCTTACTGAGAGCTATTATTGGATAACTGCCTGCATTTATGGTTTATAGCAAGAAGTATGCCCACAGTGACAAGCATTCACATAGTTTTGCTACCAAAAATGAAACCAAGCCACTCATAGGTTCTGTGAATGGATGTGAAATATTAACAATCTCACATCAATAGAACAGCAATTATGAGACATAGTTTTCTTTTCAATCAAGCATAAGGGATTAGAAAGAGGCAAGCACAAGGAGGAAAATGAGGAAGAAGAGGAAGAGAAGAAATATAGTTAGAAAGTAGTAAAACAGATGAAGATAGCACAGTAAACTCATACAATGTACAAAATAAATTATGTAAACACTGCCTAGATTTCAAAACAACTAAAGATCTATTAGTAGTGTTTTAACTCAGCTTTTTCAGAAACAGAGGCATAGCTTAGAACACTATTAAAAATATGGAAAAGTATTAACTGATCTGAACAATCAGTTATTTAAAAAGAGAAATAAGAATACTTAGAAACTAAAAATCTCTTCCCAATAATGCATGGCTTAAGTGAAAATATAATGATGAGAATTTAAAATGCTCAGAACTGAACAATAATAAAAATTATATCTAAATGTATGAGATGTTACTAAAGAAAGTCTATAAATAATGATATGTACATTATAAGGTTGTTAAGAAAATTAAATGAGTTAATATTTAAGTGCTTAGGACAGTGTCCAGCCACATAGTAAACATATGAGTGCTTGTGAGAAGGTAGACATTTATAGACAAATTCATTCATTAGAAAGCAAAAAAGTACAAATAGATTAGGGGCAATATTTATTAAGGAAACAGTGGGAACTGGAAGTGAATTGGGAGATTTCAGAGGGTGAACAATAAGGCTGCAGGTAAGGAAGTCAAGAAGAAGTAAACCACATTTTACTTCACAATCTTAGAAACTAAGGGCAGCAGGTATGACAGAAAGCAAGAGTGAGTAGACTTAAAAAAACAAGAGGACTGGATGGCAGTCTAAATACAATGTTCCCCACCCACAACACAGTATCACTGACCCAGAAGAAGACTCTAGGTTTATCCAGTTGAACTCAACAACTAGTTGGGAAAATCAAGAACATCTGTAAAGCAGAAAACTGAGAACCCAACGCAGCTAAGAAAATACTGGCTGTCAGTTTCATTATGCTAGGCAATAAGAAAATACTGGATACTGGGAGTTCAACAATTAAATAGCTGTGTCCTTGAAAGACCACCCTAAAAGGAAAAAAAAAACAGCTGAAAATCAACTGCAAAGCACAGAACTTCCAATCAACTTTCTATGTAAATATTTTACTGGTGTACAGAAAAATGCACAAATCACAATTATACATATTGACAAATTTTCAAAGTGAACATAACTATGCAACCACCACCTGGGTGAAAAATCAAACATTATCAGGAGGCCAGAGGCTCCTTTGTGCCCTTACGGGATTTCATCTAATATGGATCATTAAGTATATATATACATTATCACTTCTTTTATTGGACATGATGTTTGAAAAATTCACCCATATTTTTGTATAAAATAGATCATGCCTTCTCACTGAGGAACAGCATTCTATAGTATACACATATACTACAACTTATTCACTGTAATGTTGCCAATTGCACTGCTACTTCAAAAATTCATATACATGTCCTTTTGGAAGCATATGCATTTATGCTGGATACATTAAGAGAGGAACTTATGATGGGTATATAACTATGAGTGGAATTCCTGGTTCAGGGGACATGGATAGGTTCAGATTTTTTATGATACTGCCAAAGATATTTATGAAATGACAAGCCAATTTACACTCTCACCAGCAGAGGATAAAAGGTAAATTGCTTCATGTCCATGCCAACATGTATCTTTCATTTTAGCAATTCTGGTGAACAAGTAATGGTATCGCACTGAGATTTAACATGCATTTCACCGAGAATCGCTGAAGGTGAGCACATTTTCACATAAACACTGGCCAACTGGAATCATCTTGTATATAATGCCTGCTCAATTCTTTTGTCCATTTTTATTAGATTATCTGCATTTTTATTATTGTCAGATTTTTTTCTGTATTCTGGACACAAATACTTTGTAGAATATTTCTATTGAAAAGACTGTTTTGCATGCATCTTTACTCCTTAGCGTGACATTTGATGAATAGAAGTCCTTAAATTTAATGTAATACCACATTTTTTTTTCTTTACAGTTATGTAATATATATTGTTTAATAAATCTTTGTCTTCTCCAAGGCCATGAAAATATTTTCCTATGCTTTCTTCTAAAAAGCTTTATTGTTTTACCATTCACATTTAGATCTGCAATCCATCTAGAATTGGTATCTATGTCAATAGAGAGGTAGAGGTCAAGATTTATCTTTATTTATATGTAATATAATTACTGCTCTATTTATTGGGCAATAATTCTCCATTACCCTCTGTGCTGTACATCCTGCAAGCAGAAACACTGACCGCTTCTTGTTCTATCTTTTTAAGAATATTTGTATAGTGAACAGTCTTGGATAAATGAGATAGTGTCTCCCTTTAGAGCACTTTTGCTGTGGCTCCTTTTACTAGTGCTGTGGCTCCAATTTCAAAATACAGAATTGATAACCATATTTTGCAAGCTTGTACTGTTTATGCCCCTAAACTCCCAAAGTGATAGTGGAACACATAAACTGCTACCCAAACTATCTCCCTATCTCCTTGTGTACAGTCCAGCAGAAACAACATAGAATCCCAGGAGGAAAAGGGAAAGTCCCAATTTTGATTATGCACTTAAATGAAGAAGGAGTGGTAAGAAACGCAGTATCTCAATTCCACAGACCTTACGGCTAGTGAAAAAAATTATCAAAGGCTTGAGGTTTATAGCGGATTAACCACCAACTGAATTTAATTGTTCCCATAGCCGTGGATTTTCCATACATTGTGATGTAACTAAATTTTTGACACAGACCAATGGCACTTGATATGCTAACTTGGACATTGCCAATGTCTTCTTTTGCATCCCATTAGTACCCAAAGAAAAAGACAAATTTTCATTCATGCTACAAAGCCACAAATATACTTTTGCAGCATTCCCTCACGGGTACCTAAATTCCTCTTTCATTTACTACAAGGGAGCAGGTCAGGATTTACTGTGACTACCACTACCCTATAATGCCCAAAGCTTTCAATGATACATAATATTCAGTTGGCCATAGGATCAGAAGCCTAAGACTCAGTGGCTCTGACTTTGGTGTTATCACACCATCATCAGCAAAGTTGACTCATGAAACCTAACAAAAAAAGACTGCTTATCAGGTTTTGGGAGGACTGTGCAGACAGATTCATAACGGTCCATCACTCTGGAAGTTAAGGGAAAATTGTTTCCCTTCCCCTCATCCGAAAGCCAGCCTAGCATCTCTTCGGCTTCTTGAGTATTGGAAACAGCAGATGACGCATTTGGGCATTCTCTTTAGTCTCTTGTATCAGGTAACCTACAGTGAGTATAACCCACAGACCTACACTGGAAGTTAATCAGCATGCTGTGGTATGCTCCCTACTCTGAGGTACCACACACCTAATGACCTATTTGAGCTACAAGTCTCCATGACTGATGGTTTTTTCTGCCAGAGTCTTTGGAAAAGGAAGGCAACCTCTGCTCAGAAGCATCCTCGGTTGTACAGGACTCACTGACTCCCAGAAACAGCTGTATCTGAAGAGCAACTCTTAGCTTACTACTGACCTCTTGTCACAAGCAAAGCCCGTCCTGCAGAGACTTCGCGATTTTGTGAACTGACATTCTCATTTAAGATGAACCAAAACAGATTCACAACTAACCATTTGGCAAGCCTTACTCATCAACTGGAAGTGGTATATTAAAGCCACGGGGTGGTCTTAAGAGATCTTCAAATCTTTAAAGAAACACCATCAGTAGATCACACAGCCCTCAGAAGACTGCAGAAATCTCTTAAATGAAGTTACTCTTGGTTACTAAGGGGAGCTTTCCAGAGGGATTACTGACACGTTATTTATATGCACCCTGAGGGCAGATATCTCCATTACTCTGAGAGTGACCCAATTAGAAAATGTGGTACAAAATTTGTCCCTGATTTTAGCTGAAATAATAAATGACACCAGCTCATCTGTGGAAAGCATTCTGGTCAGCCTCAGTCACTGATCAGTATTGTTATGGGTGACAGAGCTGCCCAAAACTTCACCCTTGCAGGCCAGGGTAGAATATATGCAATTGCTAATGCATTCTTTTATACTTGGATTGACTATCTCAGGCTAAGTGGAAAGGTCAATACCGAAACTTAAAGAGAAAGCCATTATTCTTAAGGTAGACCCTGAGGGCCAAGAAATTTGTTCAGCTGGCTGGGTCCAGGACTTAGCCAGTAGAACTGAAGCCAATACTGTGGCTTTATCTTGTTGTTTAGAGTCTTATTGATATTAGCCATAATTAAATACTATATGAAACAAGTTAAATGAATTTAGTCCCCGTATCTGTTAATCAGATTTATCAGAGTGGTAAACAGTGTGGTATACTCATGGAAAAAAATCCGTCATTATGGCCCTTGAAACTGTCATGTTTTTGGCTTTTGGACTATTTCCAGTCTCACAATGGTGTGCCCTCTATCACAAAATCTGTTCAATAAAAGGCTGGTAGTAAATGTTTTTGCACATCTTAATATTTGTTTATTTGGCCCACATATTTTATGTTCCTTCTTTCCTTTCTTGTTTTTTAAAATTATTAATCAAAATTTCACATTAACACACTCTTTCACTACTCTTCTTACTATTCTTTCACTGGTTAACTCAAAGTTACCACACACATCCTTGACTTTTTACAGCACAATAATAAACGATCACATCTACCACCTTCCCATTAATGCTAGAACCTTAAAACAATTAATTTCATTTGAAACTTCTTTTGGAGAGCCAATTTCTCAATATGTAGTAAAACTAATGTACACACAAGCAATTCCCCTTCAATGTCCAAACACAGATCCATTCTACAAATGTGCACAAGTAGATATGCGCAAATCTATTTGTTATTGCATTGTCTGGAAAGGTGAGAAAGTTAGAGGCAACTTCATGTCCACTAATATTATTATGGATAAATAAACAGTAGTCTATTCATAAAATAGAGTCCCACAGCACTATTAAAATGCACTAAATACAGAGCAACATGAATCTGATGAACATAATTTCACACGAAAGTAATGCAAGAGTACACAAAATGATGAATTTTAGAAATTGTACGTACATAGGCACATAAGAAGTAAAAAATATATAAAGAACGCACTCTAGCTTTAGAAGAGTTGTTACCCATGGGGAGAGAGGAAGAGAAATGGGATAAGGGACAGGCGCAGATGTCTTAAAGGTTTTACATATTAAAAACTATCGATGCAATGATGGCAAAGCGCTCATATTTTTAAAATTTCAGTGGACAATATTTAGGTATTTAACATTTGAGCAAATACCACCACTCCTACTTTCTGCCTATTTGAAATATTTCCATAAATACATATGAGAAAACTTGACATAAAAATTTCACTATGAGTACAATGAGCAAAAACACCTACTTGAAAGTGTAGTTGCGTCACTGGGTGTTAACATAAACTGACTTTCTATATATACGGGCAAAAGTGCAGATGTTCCAATAATAACTAAAGATTCTGAAGCTCTGGCCAGAGATAGGCACACAAACATAGGACTCTTGATGAGAATCTGAAATAGAAATAAGTTATATACGAATTATTTTATTTTGTTAAGAGGAATAGATATACCTACTTGTATAACTGGTACACCCACATAATCACAAACACTTTAATATTAGCTGACTTACAAAATTTTGCCATGCTGATGAATGTGTAGTATTACAATGCTTTATTTTATATTTTTCCAATTTCAAATATAACTGAGCATTTCTTCATGTAATTGTTAGCTATTTAGCATTCTTTCATGTGTATGAACTGCCTATTCATACTTCTATTAGGATTCCTGAAATTCTTATGTAGATTTTCCAAGAATTCCTTGTTTATTCTAAAGATTAATCTCTTATGGTATTTATGGAATTTAGATATTTGTCACTCATCTTTTAACAGTCTGTACCTTTCTTCATTGAAATCTTTGACTTAATATAATGTAATCCATAAATTATAAGTTCATATTTCACACTATAGCAATCTTGCCTAATCTTTTCCAACCTCTATGTCACAAGGCATTTCCTTCAGTTTAAACATTAACTGTGTCATTTTTTCAAATCACATTTTATTAACCTAGAAATCACCTTTCTGCATAATATCAAGTAGGGACCCAACTTCATTTTATCATATAGAACACCAAGTTTGCCATCACATCTAGTGAACAATTATCCTTGCAGTGCCTCTTCTATCACAAAGCAAGTTTACATATCTATATACTATATATAAATTTGTTGCTGAGTTCTCTATTCTATTCCACTGGCCTATTTATCTGTGCTGAGGAAATACCTTGTTTTTACTACTATGGCTTTGTAGCCTGTCTTAATGTGTACTAGGATCAACACTCTTTGTTTTACCTATTCATGCCATCATTCTGTTATAAGAATTATTTAAGAATCAACTTGTCATTTACTAAAAAAATAAAATTCTTGCCCTAGTATTGATTACATTTCATTGAATTCATAGATTGAGAGAGAAATCACATATATGAAAGCTGTCATTTTATCCATTAATAGAGTATATCTTTCAAACTATCCTAGTCTCCTTTAATACAGTTATAGAGTTTTAATTTTTTTCATGACGTTCTTGAGTAGCTTTGTTAAAGCAGTTCCTCAATTATTTATAGTTATTATTTATAGCAAACTATCATTTGCATGATAGGGGTCCCAGAAGAGAAGAGAGGGATAAAGGGGTCGAAAATGTATTTGATGAAATTATGGCTGGAAAATGGAAATGCAAGATGGAAATGGCAAGAAAGTGGGAGTAGCAATGCTCATATCAGACAAAACAGACTTTAAAACAAAGGCCATAAAGAAAGAAAAAGGAGGACACTATATAATGATCAAAGGAGCAGTATGAGATGTGGATATTACACTCATTAACATACATGCACCCAATATAGGAGCACCTAAATATAAAAAACAAATACTAACAGACAAAAAGGGAAAAACTGATGGGAATACAATAAAAGTAGGAGACTTCAACACCCCTCTAACATCAATGGACAGGTTTTCCAGACAGAAAATCAGTAAGGAAACACAGATACTAAATGACACAACAGAACAGCTGGACTTGGTTGATATTTTTAGGACATCACATCCCCCTAAAACAGAATATACATTCTTTTCAAGTGCTCGTGGAACATTCTCTAGGATAGACCACATACTTGGGCACAAAAGAAGCCTCAACAAATTTAAAAGGATAGAAATTATTTCAAGCATCTTTTCTGACCACTTTGTCATGAAACTAGCAATAAACCACAGAAAAACAAATGAGAAAGAAATGACTTGGTGACTAAACAACATGGATGGTACTAAAAGGCAGTAGGTCAATGATGAACTCATAGAAGAAATTATAAAATACTCTGAGACAAACAACAATGAAAACACAACCACACAAAATCTATAGGATGCAGCAAAAGCAGTCCTAAGAGGGAAGTTCATAGCAATACAGGCCTTCCTCAAAAAACAAGAACAATCTCAAATAAACAACCTAACCTACTACCTAAAAGAATTAAAAAAGAAGAACAAACAAAACCAAAAGTCAGCAGAAGGAAAGAAATAACAAAGATCAGGGGCAGGGGAAATAAATAAAATAGAGATTAAAAAAAGTAGAAAAATCAATCAAACAGCTGGTTTTCTGGAAGAGTAATAAACAAAATTGACAAACCTCTAGCCATGCTCACCAAGAAGAAAAGAGAGAGGAAACAAATAAACAGAATAAGAAATGAAAAGGGAGATATAATCAATACCACAGAAATACAAAATATCTTAAGAGAATACAATGAACAACTAACCATACGGCAATAAATTGGACAACCCAGAAGAAATGGACAAATTTCTACAAACATACATTCCATCAAAACTGAATCAAGAAGAAATAAATCATTTGAACAGAACAATCACTAGAAGTAAAATAGAATCAGCAATAAAAAAAAAAAATCCCTGCAAACAAAAGTCCAGGACCTAATGGCTTCACTGAGAATTCTATCATACAATGAAGAACTCATACCGATTCTCCCCAAACTATTCCGAAAGATTGAAGAGGAGGGAATACTCCCAAACTCATTCTATGAAGCCATCATCACTCTGATACTAAAGCCAGATAAAGACACTACCAGAAAAGAAAGCTATAGGTCAGTATCGTTGAGAATATAGATGCAAAGATCTTCAACAAAATATTAGCAAACAGAATCCAAAAACATATTAAAAAGATTATACACCATGATCAAGTTGGGTTCATCCCAGGGACACAAGGATGGTTCAACATATGCAAATTAATCAACATGATATGCCACATCAACAAGAAGGAAGTTAACATTATTGTACCAATTTCTTGGCTGTAGAAAGAGAGGCTCAGAAAGGTTGAAATACCATATTTCATTGCATCTAAAATGCCATCAATTTTAAGAGATGCCATTATTTTATGTACTTCAAGGGAAAAAAAAAATCACTGCCACTCACATTATGGTACAATGCCTAAAGGAAAGTCCTATGCTATGCAGATATCAGTCTCACCAGCTTTTTAAATATATCTATTAAGAAGGAGTTGCCAATTTTTCCTGCTCAGCTGTACAACTTGGTATGTTGTGCCAAAGACAGTGACAGTAGGCAATCCTTTTGCAGATATCTCAAAAAAACGAACAATACAGCTGTCTCTAATTGTGGAATTCTATACTTAAGTCCCATAAAACTATTGGATGTTATTTTGCAAGAAAATGTGAACTAGTGATCATTCTTCCAACAGCAAGTACTTGCTTTACTGGAATCAAAATTATATCCTGTTGCTGTTTCTGTCTTTGTACATATACAATAACTTTACAATCCAATGTTTAAATATTGCATTATCTCTTTGAAGAGTTAAACAGTTTCTCTCAATATGGACAGCACCACTGAAGTAATGATAATAAGAACAGCCAATGATCAACTTTGCTATACTTAAGCAATATCTAACTATGTCACAATTATGTTCTGACTTACAATTATTTCAACACTCTGTCAATTTAAAATCCAACCCAATTTCAAAGATGTTAAAATGTGAAGGGGAAAATGTGCGGCTTAGAAACAAAGAAATACAGACATTTGCACAAGGTCTCAACAGTAGTAAATGCCGTCTCCACTGGGTAGTCCTAGCAGTTAGGCTTGCTAACAGATTAGAACCTATGGATAAGGAAAGACCTGATTCACCATTAGCCTTGTTAACCCTTGGGTATACCATGGAGCACAAAGAGAAGGCTATAGCTGGTTCTCTCTAAGACTATTTACCAAGAATAGGATGCTACCGATCAGTCTCTAGTATGCAACCTTTTGGGCTTAGGTGAAAGTAATAGATCCTAATGAGGGAAATCTCTCTGCCTAGGAGATCTACCACGAGGGAAGCATAAACTCCCATTTAGTTCTACGTTGTGCTCATTCCCAGAAAGTCACAGCCTCTCCAGCCCCTACCTGATGAGGGATTATAACCATTACCCACTGTAAAACTCCACTCTTTCTTACATGAATTCCTTTGTAATCTTCATTGCTTAACTGACTCATAAGTAAACACCAACCTAGCAGACAACACTGGCTGACCTTTTACTCTCAGGGAAGACAAGCGCTACATTAATTTCACCGACAGGGCTTAACAGAAACCTATCTTTAGCAGGCAACTTCATTTTGACTATTGTTTTGCTCTTCGTTGCTTTGTGGCAATGTGTTAGGAATATCACAAGGTGATTTACGGTTTTCATTATCTTCTGCAAGACAGTAAATGTGAAGCCAATGACATACGCAGAACCTGCTCTGCAATAGTGCTTTCAGAATTAGGGTAAGTAGAAAGACCTCTAATAAAGTAGATCAGTAATTTTCAAAGTGTAGTCCTGATTTCCAGAGTTTTGAAATGACTGTTGACAATTTTGTCAGCTTCAACTACTGCTTTTTGGAGCTAAAGATATTCTAAGCTCCTCACCCTGACATTCTAGAAGTCTCTTCTACTAAACTTTTAAAAGGATTAAAATATCTTTGAGTTACCCATCCAGACAAGTGTCAGTCAGAAATCTAAGATTATTAACCAAACATTATATTATTCTGTAGCCTAACAATAGTAATCAAAGAACTCTATTTCCAAGAAAGAAATATTAGAATTGACTTGTTTTTGTTTTTTGCCTGGCAATAATCTTTTAAAATATCATGTTTAAATTTTCTGAAGTTATGCCTAATTTATTCCTGTATAATTAAAATATATACATGTAATAATTTTGTAAAAGTTAAAATTTTAAAAATCTGAATGAAATATAATTTATTACTAGGAAGAGTTCATAATTTGATAAAAACTAAACCCTTGTGTGAAGGAAAACAAGTAAACAAAATTTCTGATTTTATACAACAAATCTATTCATTTTAAGATGAATTAAACTAGTATAATAAAAGTACTATATATATATATATTTATATACACATCCAGTATATACATTTATATTTTCAACAAACATCTATGAAAGCATTAAGTAGGGAGAAACTCATTTTGCCTAGGAATGTAAGATTTGACAAAGAGTTTCTTTCAAATGGAGAAGAGAGAGAAGAACATTTGAAGGAGAGAGATTTGTATCTACAAAGGTACAGAATTATAAAAATATCCAGTATGTCCAGGAAAGAGCAAGCGGCTAGAATGGGGGGAGACAGGGATAAAATTCTGAGATGAGGTAGGAAAATTCAGTTGACGCTACTGGGAAGTTTTCAAAGTCCCACACACTGAAACAGTGTGAGATTTATCTGTGAAGTACTCTGGAAAATGACTTGATAAAATCTACACATGAGAAATACAATTCTTCAGGCAACATAAAGAATGAAGTTATGAGTAGTAGAAGAGAAAACAAATTGAATACAGAATCACTATTCAGAAGTGTTTTTTTTTAACCCCACGAAGTCTGTATTGTAAGCCTTGTTTCTCACCCAAGTAAACAAATAGTTCTCCATTTGATACTGAGATGAGATAATTTCCTTAAAATAAGATGTTTGTAAGAATTATTTGTTAACTTCAAGAGTTCTTGTCTAAGTCATTTAAATGTAACAAAAAGACAATGTTAATTTTTGTTTCTCATTTCATTAAATGTCTTACTTATTTATTCTGGGAAAAAATACAACATAATATGAAGGTAAAATTAAGAGCAATAGAAGAAAAAATACTAAGTACCAGCCTTTGACACTAACCAAGCTCTTAGCAATGCCACTTAGGCACAATGCGTCTTATTTTCCATTATCTATAAAATGTTAATCAAAACTTCATGAGTCCCACTTAGATTTAAGTTGAACATTTTATAGTTATTTTATTAAATCCACTATTAGAAAATTGTACATGTCAATTTAATTGGCTTGTTTATGTAAAACATTTTACTTTACCACAGCAGTAGCAAATAAGTCCTTGAGACTAGGTACAAATTCCTGATCTTTTGTTTGATTTTCATCCAGCAAATGAGGCTTTTGTTTCTCGGGTTTTATCCTGGCTGTACCTGTATGTTAACAAGTAAAAGAATCTTATGACATGTTCAAATAACTAAAACATATAATAAACATACGTACATATCACAATACAGGCAGTTTGTCTTGGAAAGGCAAGTGAGCTATTTTTGAACAAGCCAAAGTCAATCTAAGTAAAATGCATATTCTTCTAAAACAGTGCTGTCCTAGAGAATATTGTATGATAAAGAAAAATGTCCATATCTGCCCCATAACTATCAGCCATATGTGGCTATTAAATACTTGACATATAACTCCTATGAGTAAATGGATTTTTCAATTTAAAACTTAAATAGCTACATGCAGCAAGTGACTACAGTACTTGACAGCATAGCCCAAAAATATAAAAGCATTTGATATTATTAAATCAAACCTTTGCTATTACTAAAAATATTTTATGTCAACAAAGTGTACTACCATTAGGAGAGTATTTGATTTCTCTGATGTTAACATGTATATTTTAGTGTTTCCAAAAGAATTCTAATAGTTATTATTTTATCATACATTTCTATGGGGTAATACATGTATTAAATAATATTAAATTAAAAAATTTGAATATGCCTCTTTCTTTAAATAATTTCTGAATTCTAGACATAAAGCATTTTTAAAGAGGAATGACAAGAGGCAAAATCTGTACTAATTAAAGTCTGGTACATATAAAAGAATACTTGGCTGCACGCAGCTTTATTTGTTCAAATAATACTAGCACATGTCACTGTATGTTCACAACAGAAAGAAATGTAGACAGAAAGAATATAGTAGCCATACTCTGAAAATTGGGGACCAGGATGGAAGTAAGCAATCTACTGTCCTCTAATTTAATGAATTATATTTCTATAGTCACCTCGTATACTTTGTGGAAAGCGTGACAATGGTATTAATGTAGACCATGCAATAACTGAGATAATAACAAACTGGCTCCACCAAGTCCACAGCCAGTGTTCACTGGCATCACAGTCTTCAATGCTTTAATAAAGGAAATAAAAACTTTCAACTTTGTATACTTTATTACAAACAAAGCCATAATTAGAGAGAGACAGAGAGAGAGAGACAAAAAAAACATTTTCTGTTAATTTGTCCCTGTTATTGCTTGTTTTGCTGGGATTGAGTGGTTGTAAGTCCTCCAATTATGTGGTTCTCGTCCTGCAGGATACTAAAATTTTTCCTTTCAACGTCTTTTTACCTGTCCACTCAAGTGAAGAGTAATTCTTTTTCCCTCTTTAACTTTTTTTCTCCAACAGAGCTATGCATTTACAAGAGTATCCCACTAAATCTCATCCTTTTTTGAAATCATCCCTGGCCCTTAAAATCCTGCACCCAGTTCTTTAGGGCAAGCCTGGCCCTTTAAGTTACACAACTAATATTTTATCTGGGCATCTGAACCTTTAAATCACATATACTTTGAAATCTTTTTCCTATAGTGCCTTCTCTGAATTCTCAGAGGTTTGTCAATTTTGTTTATTACTCTTCCAGAAAACCAGCTGTTTGATTGATTTTTCTACTTTTTTTAATCTCTATTTTATTTATTTCCCCTGCCCCTGATCTTTGTTATTTCTTTCCTTCTGCTGACTTTTGGTTTTGTTTGTTCTTCTTTTTCTAATTCTTTTAGGTAGTAGGTTAGGTTGTTTATTTGAGATTGTTCTTGTTTTTTGAGGAAGGCCTGTATTGCTATGAACTTCCCTCTTAGGACTGCTTTTGCTGCATCCTATAGATTTTGTGTGGTTGTGTTTTCATTGTTGTTTGTCTCAGAGTATTTTATAATTTCTTCTATGAGTTCATCATCGACCCACTGCCTTTTAGTACCATCCATGTTGTTTAGTCACCAAGTCATTTCTTTCTCATTTGTTTTTCTGTGGTTTATTTCTAGTTTCATTACCCTTCTAGTGATCATACCTAATCACCCTTTGATAGCCTTGGCCTTCTATCTTCCCTGTGGTCTTTCTTGGTCTACCTTTGCAAACCACAAAGCTTTGCATTGAGCCACATGAGATGGGAATGTAAAGGATCCTCTGCTGCCATTTGTTGGTTTCTCCCTTTTTACTCACAGTTATTTTGCAGTTTCAACATTCTTTGTGTTCAATAATGCTAAGGCCATGATTTTACAGGGGATTTTCACAGTTGTGAAGTTATTTTGTTTCATTTAGGAAGGAGATTTAGGAAAGCTGATTACTACACAGCTGCCATTATCTTCAGGTCCACACACATTTAAGATCTTGTCTAACCAGCCATTGTGGGAAAATGTCCACATCCACAGGAACCACAGTTTTGGAGGTGCTCTACTGCCAACAGAGAACTACTGCCAACAGAATCTGATAAGCAGCTTGCATATAGGTCTCATTTTGCATAGAATATGGAGAATATTCTCAGCTTTATTCATTGATGGGACAACTTTTTGTCCATTGGTACATTATTCAGGGATCCACATTCCAACTTGCAATGACACAGGGTTACGATCTTGATTTTAATTATCCATTAGGCACATATATGTGAATATGCTCTACCCAGGGAGATTCAATTCCAGACTATCAATCACTAAGGCTATGTGTTTCCTTATTGATTATAATATTCAGAAAATGTCCTTTTTTCCCCTCTCTTTTAAAGAATTTGTAAAATTACAATTTTTTTCATCTTTTAGAAATTTTTTTTTCTTTTTAACTCACCTATGTATTCCAACTATAAGCATGCCTGAGTTCTGATTATTAGTATGCAATTATTCTCAATTGGACACATAAATTCAAGATTTACAAATCAAAATGTTTTAATTATAACTGAAATTACCAAATGTATCTAGAAGAATAATTTTGCAAAAATAGCACCTGGTTTTTGATGTATAAGTGGAGACTATTCCAAACACACAGAAAATAATACAAGAAAGCTTTAATTATTGAAACCTTATATTTTTGGCATAGGAGTAGAAAAATATATCAAGGAACAGATTAGAGATACAGAGACAAGAAGAAAACCTATGTAAAAAGGAAATTTTAATTTATGATAAAAACAATGTTGAGTATCTGTACAAATGAAATTAATTTTAAAAAATCATGGAAGATCCACAAACATCATCAGTACAATCAAATATCTCTTTCAGGAAAAAACAGAAATGTGTCCCATGCCTCATTATATACAAAAGTAAACTAAAATTGAATGTTAAGTTTAAATGTACAACCAAATTCAGAAAAATCAATGCAAGTAAAGAAAATTACAGGCCAATATCCCTGATTAACATAGATGCAAAAATTCTCAACAAAATATTAGCAAACTGAATTCAACAGTACATTAAAATGATCATATACCATGATCAAGTGGGATTTATTCCAAGGGTGCAAGGATGGTTCAACATCTGCAAATCAATCATTGTGATATACCACATTGACAAAATGAATAAAAAGCATATGATCATGTCAATTGATGCAGGAAAAGCATTTAACAAAATTCAGCAACCACTCATGATTAAAACTTTCAACAGATTGCATATAAAGGGAACATAAAAAGGCTGTATATGACAAACCCATAGCTAACATCAGACTCAACAGTGAAAAGCTGAAAATTTTTCTTCTAAAATCAAGGATAAGACAAGTATACCTAACATCCTTACCTTTATTCAACATAACACTGGAAGTACTAGCCAGAGCAGTTTGGCAAAAAAAAAGGAATAAAAGGCATCCAAATAAGAAAGGAATAAGTAAAACTGTCTCTGTTTGAAGATGACATGGTAGTATATACAGAAAACCCTAACTACTCCACCAAAAAAACTATATAGGCACCAAGCCATGATACCATTGTATCAAGCCAGTCATTTCTGGATAATGGGGCACAAAGTACTACCAGTGAATTCTGTAATTATCATGCTGACACACTTCCTTTGTCTTATCATATGGTCTCTAGTCAAAGACAATACTGTATGAGATACCACAGGGATGAATATGGCATCTAAGTCTTTGAATAGTGATGCTAGCATAAACATGGTAGGCAGATGTTATGAACTGAATATGTTTGTCTCCTGCAAATTCATATGTTAAGATCCTACCCTCTAATGTGATGGTATTAGCAAGTGGGGCCTTTGGGAGATTATTAGATCATGAGGATAGATAGTCTGCATGAATGTGATTAATGACCCAGAGGAACTTCTTGCCCCTTTAGCCATGTGGGAACACAGGGAGAAGATGGCTATGTCTATGAACCAGGAAGCAGAATCTCCCAAGACACTGAATTTGCCAGCACCTTGATCTTGAACTTCTCAGCATACAGAACTACAAGAAATAAATTTCTGTTTTTGTATAGCTGTCCAAATGGACTAAGATAGTACAGAAGAAAAATTCTTGCCTAGGATATGTATCTTTTCGTATAAAGACAAATTAAAAGAGGGGCAACCTAAGGACAAAGTAATAAACCGGATGGTAGCTTGTCTCCCAATGAATGTGCTATATCACGGACTCAGGGTTGACCTCTACTATTGATGAATTAGATACTCAGCAGTAGTAATACTCATATCCTAGTAAATACTTTTGTTGACAGACTTTCCTACTGTGAAGAAGTCCAAGTTACTACACTCATGTCACCAAGGCCACTTTTTACATGAGCTTACTGAGGAAGAATTGGGATGGTTAGAAAGGAGAGAGGCTGACCTGACATTAACAGGAGGGTCATTTTGTCCAGCTGATTAAACAGCTTCTTCCAAAGTACACACCTTTTACATGTGCCCATTCTAAGAGGTTCACTCACATTTTCTTTTGATTTCCTATTTTCTAATCTTATTCTAAGCTCCTGGCTACCCAACCATAAATTAGTATAAATTTATACCTGAGGCCATCTCTCCTTCTATGCTAAGTGGTCAACCAGCCTGAAGTTCTACTCACTAGAATGATTTCCTGTATCCAAGGCCACTGGTGAGTGGAGCTATAATATAGTGGCCATCTCCTTTCTCATCTCAATAAGAAACCTTAATATTAATACGATTAAATGTGTTCCTTTTCCCTGAGAATATTCTCCAATATTGTTTAAAGAAGCCAAACGACCCAGAAGTCTTACAATAACTTCTGTCCCTCAAATTGATTAAATGCTATGAATACGTAATTTCCCAGTCTGGCCCTCCCCTGGACTTAATCCCATCTACAACTTGTGATCATTTTACTAACTTACTCCCAGGAAGGAGGTTATCTGGGCATACAAATACACAACCTAGTTCTCGAATCCTAAAGCTACTTCTGATACTATTTTTAGAATCAGTTGGGATACTGATAGGAAACTTAATACATTCATATTAGATAATTTAAAGAGATAGTGACAAGAAAACTATTTCCAGTGATGTGGGCAGGGTTTAGGGAAATAACAAGGTACAGCACAAAATTCTGGGGCTAGCTACAATAACAAGCTGTTACCACAGGCCTGAATGTCAACTAAAACAATGCTTAATAAATGGTAATGGAAGCCTGAAAGCAGCCATGATCTTCAGAATAGGGATACAGCCAATCTGGGTACACCTCTCGCAGAAAAGGAACTAGGAGCATAAATACCCTAGCCTTAATACGCTCCTGCCCTCTCATCTGCCAGTGCTTCTCACTGGCCAAATCCAACTGAAATCCAGAGTTAAAGAGATTATGTTGAGGCTCTCAATATAGCCCCCTGGGGAAGAGAAGAGAATAGAAGGTTTTAGAAAGACAGAAATGGATTTAGAGAGTCAAACTAAATATATCCAACATACAGCTTATTCCCTGATACCTTCTGACACCTTATCTGCCCCTCTTTATTATATTTGTGTGATAGCTACCAACACTTCACTCTGGCCAGGTAAGAGCCCAGATGAGCTGGTAGGGAAGCTAGCAGGAGAATGTCCATACAGTATCCATAGCAATAAATAATTAAGGAATTAGTTGGCAGTTTGATAATAAATAAGAGGAGCTAGCTGGCTTCTGTATCTCAGTTTCAATTAGTTCTCCATTTATATAAAACCAGAGTTTCAGAAATGGAGAGTGGATCTCCCTATTTTCTTGTAGTGGTAGATTATACCTCCTTCATTAACTCCATCATCTTAATGAGACAACTGGAAAAGGCAGGAAGTCACTTATAGTACCACTTCAGTAAATAATTAAACATAACTTTAAAATACATATTTACGTAGGATAAAGAATGAAATGAAGATTAGAAAAGAATAAAATATAGAATAGAAAAACCACAGGGAAAATCAATAAAACTAAGAGGTTTTTTTTAAGAGTTTTTTTTTAAATCAACAAAATTGACAAACCCTTAGCTAGAATAAGAAAAAAAAAAAAGACTCAAATAACAAAAATCAGAAATGAAAGAGGAGATATTACAACTGATGCCACAGAAATAAAAAGAATCACAAGAGACTACTATGAACAATTTTATGCCAACAAATTAGATAAGTGGATAAATTTCTAGAAAGTATAAGCTACGAAGACTGAATCATGAAAGAATAAAATATTTGAGCAGACATATAACCAGTAAGGAAATTAAATCAGCACTTAAAAAACCTTTCAACAAAGTAGTTTGGTGCAATTGTCATAAAAGACAGTATGGGGATTCCATTAAAAAAAAACTGAAAATAGACTTACTCTATGATCCAGCAATCCCACTCCTGGGCATACAATCAGATGAAGCTCTAATTTGAAAAGACACATGCACCCCAATGCTTACAGTAGCACTATTTACAAGAGCCAAGATGTGGAAACAACCTAACAGTCCATCAACAGATGATTGGATAAAGAAATTATAATGTGTATATATACACACACATACACACACATAATATATATTATATAATTTATATAATATTAATAATGTTTATATATATATAATATATATACACACACAAACACACATATTACTCAGTCATAAAGAAGAATAAAGTAACACCATTTGCAGCAACATGGATGGACCTGGGGATTGTCACATTAAGTGAATTAAGCCAGAAAGAGAAAGAAAAATACCATATGATATTATTTATATGTGGAATCTAAAAAAAAGTGACACAAATGAACTTTTTACAAAACAGGAACAGACTCACAGGCGTAGAAAACAAACTTAGGGTTATCAGTGGGAAAAGAGGAGGGTGGAAGAATAAACTGGGAGCTTGGGATTTGCAGATACTACTATCCATAAAAAAGATAAACAACAAAGTTCTACTGTATAGCACAGGGAACTATGTTCAATATCTTGTAATAGCCTATAATGAAAAAGAATATGAAATGTAATGTGTGTATGTGTGTGTGTGTGTGTGTGTGTGTGTGTGTGTGTGTGTGTGTGTGTAAAACTGAATCACTATGCTGTACACCAGAAATTAACTCAATATTGTAAACAGACTTTTGTAAACAGTGTTTTGTTTCAATAAGAACAAACAAAAAACCCAAAACTCAAAAAAACCTCACTACAAAGAAAATCCCAAGCCCAGATGGCTTCAGTGGAGAATACGACCAAACTCTTTAAGAAGAATTAATACTAATCCTTCTCAAACTTTTCCAAAAAAATTAAGAGGAGGGAATACTTCCAAACTCATTCCATGAGGTCAGCATTACCCTAAAAACAAAAAATCAGACAAAGATACTACAAGAAAAGAAAACCATACACTAAAATCATTGGGATGTAAAAATCATCAACAAAATACTAGGAAACCAAATTCAACAACATATTAAGAGAATCATATCATGACCAAGATAGATATATTCTGGAATACAACAATAATGGTTCAATATAGGAAAATCAATTATTGTGATATACCACATTAACATAATGAAGGGCAAAACCACAAGGTTATCTCAATTGATGCAGAAAAAGCATTCAATGAAGTTTAACACCCTTTCATTATAAAAACACTCAACAAACTGAAAATAGAAGGAAACTACCCCAACATAATAAAAAGCCATATATGAGAAGTCCCCTGGTAATCCTGCACTCCTCTAAGATCTGGAACAAGGCAAGGATGCCTAACTATTCTTACCACTTCTATTCAACATAGTACTGGAAATTCTAGTCAGAACAAACAGGCAAGAAAAAGAAATAAAAGGCATCCATATTGGAAAGAAAGAGGTAAACTTACTTTTGTTTGCAGACTACATGATCTTATACTTAGAAAATGCTAAAGACTCCAAAAAAAAAAAAAAAATCTGTTAGAACTAATAATTCAGCAAAGTGGCAGGATACAAAATCAACACAAAAATCAAATGTGTTTCTATACACACTGAACAGCATCCAAGGTGGAAGACTTATTTAAACAGTGAAAACTCCAGAACATTGCTAATAGAATTAAAGAAGCTACAAATTAATGGAAAAATATCCATGCTCATGGATTTGAAGACTTTCTATTATTAAATTCCCTTAATGCCCAAAGCAATCTACAGATTCAATGTAATTCCTATCAAAGTCTCAGCAGAAGTTTTTTTGCAGAAATTTTAAAAATCCTAAAATTTCATATGGAATCTGACTAGACTCCAAATAGCCAAAACAATCCTGAGAAAGAAAAAAAAAAAGCCAGAAGCTTCACACCTCCTGATTTCAAAATATAGCACAAAGCTACTGTACTCAAAACAGTATGGTACTGGTTGGTATAAAGACAGCAACATAGACCAATAGAAGACAAGAAAGAGTCCAGAAACAAACTCTCATAAATATGGACAAATGCTCTTTCAGAAGGATGGTAAGAATACAAAATGGACCCAGTACCTCTGTTTAAAAAAATAAATAAACAAATAAATCTAATTACCTACTCCCATTAAAGGGGGGAGGGTATAGCTCAGTGGTAGAGTGCATGCCTAGCATGCACAAGGTCCTGGGTTCAACTCCCAGTACCTCTGTTTAAAAAAATAAATAAACAAATAAATCTAATTACAAAATGGAGAAAGGACAGTCTCTTCAATAAATGGTGCTGAAAAATAGTCAAACTCTTAAATATAGGAAGCAGAACAGTGGTTGCCAAGGGCTGAGGAAGGGCAAAATGGGGAGCTGTTGCACAATGGATACAGAGTTTCAACTCTGCAAGATGAAAAAATTCTAAAGATCTGTCACATAACAATACGCATATAGTTAATACTACCTGTATTACACACTTAAAAATGGTTAGGATGGTACATTTTTTACTATGTTTTTTTTACCACAATTTTTTAAAAAGCTAGATATAGAATTAGTAGTAAGGTGGTCATTAGAAGTAGTTTTTGAAGTTATATTTCAACCAGCAAAGATAAAAATGCATATTTAGATGTATTTATATGTACATATATATGCATATCCATCACATTTACATATATTTCTCTTTAAAATGTCTGTTACAATATATGTATTCACAAGCTACACTATCTAGCCAATAAATATATAGAGTGTAAACAAAAAAAGGCAAAAACAGCTTACCTTTCCTCAAAAGAACTATTCTCAGAGGTCTTAATTAAGAGTGCTCCTATCGCACGACCCAAAGCATATCCGAGGATTCCTGAAGCTTCCACAATGCCTATGAAATGAATACTGGACATCAAACAATTACATAAGCCAGCTTTGTTGTAAAAATATAAAGACTACCTCGCTGAAATGGATCACCTCTGAAAGGTTCATACCATACTCTATTAGTCTCCAAAGAAACAGAACCAGTAGGATATCGAGAGAGACAGAGAGAGACAGAGACAGAGAGAGACAGAGACAGAGATTGATTGACTGATATTTTTAGGAAGTGGCTAATGAAACTGTAGGGCTAGCAAGTCCAAATTTGTAGGGTAGGCTGGCAGGCTGGAAATTCACATAAGAATTAATGTTACAGTCTTACATCCACAGGGCAGGCTAGCAGAATGGGAAAACTCAGGTAGTTTCTAAATTGCACTTTGGAGACAGAATTGCTTCTTTGGGAAACCTCAGTCTGTCCTGAAAGGCTTCCATCGATTGGATGAGTCTCACCCATATTATGAAGAGTTAAACTGCTTGACTCAAAGTCTAGTGATAATAAATATTAGTCACATCTAAACAATATCATAGAAACATCTACAATGGTGTTTGACCAAACAACTGGTTGCCATAACCAGCCAAGCTGACACATAAAATTAATCATTATACATATTACTCAGTGCATGTATTAGAGAAATACAGTTAACTTCATAATTCAGTATACTTATTTAATCTACATATTAATG
This sequence comes from Camelus bactrianus, assembly GCF_048773025.1. NCBI lineage: Eukaryota > Metazoa > Chordata > Mammalia > Artiodactyla > Camelidae > Camelus > Camelus bactrianus. Next base: position 71,309,368 of record NC_133541.1, read on the forward strand.
TGATATAAATATATTTATATTCATATAAATTCAACAGATCCTATTTCACTTTAAATCGTAGCGCTAAAGCAAAACAATACTTTAACATAGATATTGCCTTTGCATCCTTCACCTCAGTTGTCAAGGAGGCAAGAGGTGGCAATGAAGCAAGCTACTCTCTGCAGTGTACAGATGTGTGTTTTAATTGCCATTCAGTAGAACCAAAAGTAAAACAATCACATTTGTTGCCACCATGAGCCAACACTAATGAATCACTGCAAATTTTTTTTTCTAAAAGCAAACATAAATATGAATGTCATCTACTTTATTGATATGACTTTCCTTACCTATGGTGGAAAAATGATTATTTTGATGCAAAAATGCTATTTACTTTTCACTCACCTTCACAATAAGCATGTAAAAACAACTTTAAAATTGTTTTTTCAAAAGTGATGGTTAGATAAACCTGTATAAACAGGAGATTTATCAGGACAAGAAGCTAGTGTAATATAAAGAGGCACTTATTATTCTGAGATATACCCTAGGGTTACTTACTGTATGATACTCTAGCATAAAACACTGTAAACAGAGGATACTACACTGTTGTTAATTAATTAAATAGCATATCACTCCCTTCTTTGATAGAATGAACAAGATTATGTTTTCACTAACTTCAAAAATATCAAACCTCCCCAGAATGATTAAGTAAGCTAATGTACGTAAAGAGCTTAGTGCAGTAATGATTATTTCAGCACCACATAGAATCTGGCTCTAAAGGGGCATAAAACAATGTTTTTGCCCCTTTTTGACATGATGGCAGCAACATCCCACTACATTCCCGAAGTTTAAACATACATAAACATACAATCTACTCAAGCAACTTAATCTGGTAACTTGAGATTTTTTTCCCTAGAAAAATGAACTGCAGCCTATACAGTTTGATATGATGAAAATATATATAAATCATACGAGAAGGGGAAAAAACTTGCCTAGATAAATACCAGCTGAGTATGCGGCAACGCTGTTATAAATAAAGACTACTCCAAGGACACGAAGAGGTACTCCTGCTATTCCCTGCACACTCTGCCCAAGGATGAAGAAAATCATGTCTTTTGATAGGAATGATAATGAAGTTTTCTTGCAATCATTGACAATCTTCACTTCTTTGCAAATATCTTTTGAAAAGTTAATTATATTTTGTTAAATGAGTCAAAAGTTAAACACATGACAAACATACAGTATCTTTTATGATGTGCTTTACCTTTTACAAGCTATTTCCAACATTATGTTTTTATTTTAGTTAACATTTCATTTATATTGAATGTAGTAGTTCTATAATCAATCATCATGTTTTAAGACAAAAAGCAATGATAAAAGAACATTTGCCGGAATACAAGGAAAGATGCACATACTATAAACCAAATATAAATGTGTATGCATGATTATACGCTTATCACACACTTATGTGTACACAGGTATACATACACATACACACACACATATGCCTCTTAAATTTGGCATCTGGTACCCCTGAGTTTTGACCCTGGGGTAAAAGTATTTCCGATGTTTTAATATCTGAATTATTAAAGATTACCTTCTGAGTTTAGTTCTAGATCCATTTCTTCTGCAATTTTCACATTAACTTTCTGTTACCAGTTTCCCATTTTAGACCCACTGACTTCTAGAATATAAGTTCATAAGGACAAGCCATTATACAATAAAAACTTCTCTCTACTTGTCATATGGTTATATACTAGATTTTAAATTCCTTTAGGTGACAGTCTATTTCACAGCTTTTTAAAAAAAATTCACATGGCTGTAGAACAATAGTAAATAAATGTTTGTTGGAATTGTATTTGTTATCAGATTGATAGATCCAGGCAATGCTATTAGATCATTCTGACTGTATCTATTTTAATTGGAATTTAACAAATGCTCTTAAAATATTATTGTGGAAAACTGGTAAAGGTATAGATTGCAAAATAGGACACCAATAGAAATTTTCAGCTGACTCTGTATCCATACGGAACGATACTTGATTCCATATCAAATAGGAAGAAGTCTCCAGAATTGTGATTCAAAACATTGATGATTCAGTTTTACATAGACATATTAACTTGGGATGATAGCAATATCAATGTGACATTTCCAACACCCTATCCTCTTAGTTCCTTGAACTCCTCTCCTTCCATGTACTTGTACTCCACTGACCTAAGCTACTGACTTAAACTTTCAGAAACAGTAACTACAAACCTTTCTTAATTGCAATTTCAAGCTGCCTACACTCAAACTATATTTATCTTTTGGGTTAACTTCGCCTAATAACCCAATTTCAACAATCCTTAAAACCCACCAAGACCTATAATCCATTGATCATGCTACTTTTCACTATACCAATGTTCCCTTCATCTCCTTTCTTCTCTCACTGTTATCTTAACACCTGTAAACTCCTGCTCTCTTTCATATCACTTCAACCATGGATATGCTGGGTGTTCAAATATATGTCAAGATCCAGAAACTAAAGATCAGAGAGTGACAGAACTGTTTTCATAAACTAGTGGAGAAAATTAGTTTTAACTTCTCAAGGATTTGGTAGAGTATGATTTCTACATGTTAGCTGAGGCACACGAGCTGAGTACAAAAAACTGTGATGGGGTAGAGTGGACAGAAAAATGGAGTGGGAGGTGGTGGTAAATAGGCTGTTCCATAGAGGGTCAAACAAGTCACATGGGGAGACGAGGCTAGCAGGTAACTAGGAACATAGAGAACAGAATAGGAAAGATAGCAGAAAACAGTAAGAGAAGGATCTCAAAAAAAAAAAGGGATACAGGAAGAAAATATAGAAATTCAAAAAAAAACTTACATAAACTGAGTATGGACACAAAGTAGAAATTTAGTTATGTAAGAACTAAACTTTTAAAGAAAATAAGTAAAATAGCTGCATAGTTAGGTGTATGAAATGAGCACTTCTACTTGCAAAAACTATTTACTTCATTTCTAACCTTCTATTCCCAAGTAGAGGGTTCCCAGTAAATACACTGAATAGGTGTTGTCAAATGAACTGCAGATTTCTAATCACAAGCAGAAAATAAAATATATAGAATCTAGATAATATAAAGAAGACACAAAGAAAGGAGTACTCCCATTACTCATCAAGCAGCATTTTTAATGACTCAAGCAGTGATTCTAACTTTTCACCCTTTCTGGCTGGAACAGGGTTAAGGGAAGAATAGGAGTAAAGTATTCTCCATTCCTATCCTTCCATAAGCCAACTTCTAATTCAATTAGCAGTCCATTCTATAAATATAATAAATACATCACAAATATGTTTTACAAATTAATAAATATACTTATTCTACATATTTATAGTTTATAAATATATTATGAATATAAGTAAATATTAATTACTTCATAAGTCTATATGATATGTATCATGTTATATATTTATCATATGAAATATGTAATACATAGTTTAGTTATATTACATAAATTATTGAACTTAATGTGAAATATTTTAATTTTTGTTGTAAATACAAAGCATAAACACACATTACAAACACACTTTTAAACATCATAAGCATGCTTCCACACATACACACACACGAGACATCCTTATTCTTTTTCCATCATGTCTTGCTAAAGCCCAGTTTAAAGTTTTCAAAATAAGTAAATGCATTCCCATATTTTTATAAACCTATATACAACAAGAAAGTACCCATCACAAAAGTGTCAGAAACAGTGCTATGAAACTTCAAATAGCCTTTACCTACTGGGAATAGTAAAAAATTGTGGAATAAATTGAAAAAAAATGAAGAAAGCAAAGAAACCACCAATCTTTTTAGATTAAAAGTCCTATGTCAAAGTGCAGCACCCATTTTGAAATGACAGAAGTAGCTAGAAAAATTGTGACTTTTTTGTATGTGTGTAAGTTTGTTTTTGTTTGTCTTTTGTACTTGTGAATATGTGTGTTCAGGTCAAATAAAGGGATCAATTAAATTATCTTGTGGAAGACATAAGGAATTACCAAAGCACTCAAAATATTTATAATATATATGAAAATTGATAAAAAGAAAAGCAATTTCACAAAATAACTATCCCAAAATATTATTTCTTCTTCCTAGGCCCATCTCTTAGATGAATAGGTAGATGATCACAGTAAGATGAGAGAATGGCATGTGTGCTATTAGGGAGCTACCATTAATCAGCTTAATAAATTTGATCATATAAATAGACATAGATGAATGAGTATACAGACAGATAAGTATCAGTCTATTTTAAGTTTCTAGAGCCAATGGTTTAAGCTAATAATGATTTGATGTATCAATAGTAGCTTTTAAAATCTTACCTTCAGTTACTACATTCATTTGATAATTTCTACCACTAAGGTATGGAAAAGCAAATAAAAGTGATCCAAATCCTACTAAAAAGGAAGAAACTGCAATCCATCTTGGTATGTTTCCTTTCCCTCCGCAGTATGCTATAAACACAACTACCAGGCAAAATGAAATATCGTAACTCAATGACAACACAAGACTCCCAATGGTTGTCAGATGATTATCCTGAAAACTGTTGCTGCTCAGATTTACAAGACCAAACACAATACCTAAAATGTGAAAAGAAAAGAAGAAAGCAATAATATGCATAAAATTATTTTTACAAAGACAAAGTAAATCATTAAAAAATGAACAATTTACAACGATTTAAGTTTATTTTACGTTATTCTGAATGTTTGAGATCTATAAGCACATAATTCCTTTTCTAAAACACTAATAGGTCTTAATCTCTATGAAATATTTGCTACTTGAATTTTTTAATTAATTTAAAATTATATTTATGAGTAATTTACTGAAAAATATGCTCTTTTTAATCATCTCACTGTACTGATCCTATATTTTAATGTATTATGTTTCAGTTAAAATGTATAGCCTGTTGCACAGCAAAGGAAACTACACACAAAATGAAAAGACTGGGAGAAAATATTTTCAAATGATGCAATCAAAAGGGCTTAACTTTCAAAATATACAAACAGCTCATACAACTCAATAACAAAAAATCAAACAACCCAATCAAAAAAGGGCAGAAGGCCTGAACAGACACTTCTCCAAGGAAGACATACAGATGGCCAATAGGCACAAGAAAAAATGCGCAATATCGCTAATTATTAGAGAAATGCAAATCAAAACTACAATGAGGTATCACCTTACACTAGTCAGAATGGCCATCTTTAAAAAGTCCACAAACGAAAAATGCTAGAGAGGGTGTGGAGAAAATGGAACCCTTCTATGTTGTTGGTAGGAATGTAATTTGGTACAGCCCCCATGGAAAATAGTTTGGAGATTACTTAAAAAACTAAAAATAGACTTACCATAATTCAGCAATCCCACTCCTGGGCATATATCTGGAGAAAACTCCAATTTGAAAACATACATGCACCCCAATGTTCACAGCAGCACTATTTACAACAGCCAAGACATGGAAGCAACCTAAACGTTAATTGACGGATGACTGGATAAAGAATATGTGGGGTGTGTATATACATACTACTCAGCCATTAAAAATAATGAAGTAATGCCATTTGCAGCAACAAGGATGGACCTAGAGATTATCATACTAAGTGAAGTAAGTCAGACAGAGAAAGATAAATATCAAAATATCACATGATATCACATGTGGAATCTAAAAAAAAAATGAAACAAATGACCTTATTTACAAAACAGAAATGGACTCACAGATATAGAAAACAAACTTATGCTTACCAAAGAAGAAGGTCGGGGGAGGGATAAAGAGGGATAAATTATGAGTTTGGGATTAGCAGATACAAACTACTACATATAAAATAGATAAACAAGGTCCTAATGTATAGCACAGGGAACTATATTCAATATATTATCATAACTTATAATGAAAAAGAGTATGTGTGTATATATGTATGACCGAATCACTATGCTGTACATCAGAAACTAGCACAACAGTGTAAATCAACTATACTTCAATAAAAAAGAATAAATAACAATCTAATCTTATCTCCCATCTAGAATAGGAAATAAAATGTTGAAAAAGTTGAAGCCCAACATGTACTTCTCAAATGCATTCTTCTTTCTCACTCCATAACCCATACCCTACATCTGAAGTTTACAATTTCTAAACCATTTTAACACTTTTTTTTGACAATGTATTCATCCTTAAACAATGTAGAGTATCATTTGTCATGTGTCTATCTCTGGGGTTAGGGTATTAACTCCCCTTCTAATTCAGGAATATTATATAACCAAATTTGTACAGTTATCTTCCACAGCACTATAAAATAGTAAGGGAAAGAGAAAAAATTAAAAACTGAAATACACACACACACAAAATGTATATGTTTGTGTGTGTGTACACATAAAACAAACAAGAAAAATGCCAGCTGCTAGTTATTCTTCTAAGTGGTTATGAGACCACAGTCAATATTTATTAACTTCCTTATTCCATTATTCACCCTCTCTTCTTCCCCTTTATCTCAGATAACATACATAGGTTGCAATCATAAAGCATATGCCTCCACCCTACAGAACAGTGCCCAAACTTTTGATTGTTGTCTCCTAGCTGAAGCCTCATCTGAGTCTTCAATAGGACATTATAATTACCAGTAAGGCCAAGAGTTTCTGGTTACTGAGCTATGTAGTAAGACCAGTGAATTCCATGAATATGAACTTTCTGATGTACTTCTTTTGCTGTAAAATGAGTTCCTTCATTAAAAGCAAAATGATCAGGATGGTGTATAAGGCATTTATTAAGTCCAATTACAGTTGTTCTGGCAGAACCATGGTGATAAAAGAACCTAGATCTACAATAAATATCTATTTCAGTGAGAAGAGATTATCTCCCACTCTGTAATAGAAGTAGATAACATAATCAACCTGCCTCCAGGTAGCTGGTTGGTTTCATTAGAGGATGGAGTTATTTCCTGGATTGTATTGCAATTTTCCCACTGGCCATTCAGGTACTCAGAAATGCAATAGCCAGATCAGTGCTGGTGAAGATAAATCCTTGCATTCAGTTCTCCTACAACTTCATCCTTGATGCAATTGTCACTATAAATACAAGTCCATTGAACAAGACAAACAATGGCAAAGGAAAGAGGCTGATTAATAATCACAAGATGATCTAACCAACGAGGTGAAAGACTTATACACGGAAAACTATAAATCATTGATGAAGGAAATTAAAGAAGACTTTAAAAAATGGAAAGATATCCTGTGCTCCTGGAATGGAAGAATCAGTACTGTTAAAATGGTCATACTGCACAAGGTAATCTACAGATTTAATGCAATCTCTATCAAATTATCCAGGACATATTTCACAGAACTAGAACAAATCATAATAAAATTTATATGGAACCACAAAAGACCTAGAATTGCCAAAACATTACTGAAGAAAAAGAAAGAGGCTGGAGGAATAACTCTCCCAGACTTCAGACAATACTACAGAGCTACAGTAGTAATCAAGACAGCATGGTATTGGTACAAAAACATACGTATGGACCAATGGAACAGAATAGAGAGCCCAGAAATGAACCCACAAACTTTTGGTCAACTAATCTTCGACAAAAGAGGCAAAAATATACAATGGAATAAAGACAGTCTCTTCAGCAAATGGTGTTGGAAAAACTGGACAGCAGCATGTAAATCAATGAAATTAGAACACTCCCTTACACCATACACAAAAATAAACTCAAAATGGATCAAAGACTTAAACATAAGACAAGATACAATAACATCCCAGAAGAAAATATAAGCAAAACATTATGTCACATACATCTCAAAAATGTTCTCCTAGGGCAGTCTACCCACACAAAAGAAATAAAAGCAAGAATAAACAAATGTGACCTAATTAAACTTACAAGCTTCTGCACAGCAAAGGAAACCATAAGTAAAACAAAATGATAACCTACTGAATGGGAGAAAACTTTTGCAAATGATGAAACCGACAAAAGCTTGATCTCCAGAATATATAAGCAGCTCATATGAATTAATAAGAAAAAAACAAACAACCCAATCCAAAAATGGGCAGAAGACCTAAACAAGCAATTCTCCAAGGAAGACATACAAATGATCAACAGGCACATGAAAAAATGCTCAATATCACTAATTATCAGAGAAATGCAAATCAAAACTACAATGACACCAGTTAGAATGGCCATCATTCAAAAGTCCACAAATAACAAATACTGGAGAGGCTGTAGAGAAAAGGGAATCCTCCTACACTGCTGGTGGGAATGCAGTTTGGTGCAGCCACTGTGGAAAACAGTGTGGAGATTCCTGAAAAGACTAGGAACAGACTTATCATATGACCCAGGAATCCCGCTCCTGGGCATATATCCAGAAGGAACTCTACTTCAAAAAGACACCTGCACCCCAATGTTCATAGGAGCATTATTTACAATAGGCAAGACATGGAAACAGCCTAAATGTCCATCAACTGATGACTGGATAAAGAAGATGTAGTATATTTATACAGTGGAATACTATACAGCCATAAAATGACAACATAACACCATTTGCAGCAACATAAATGTCCCTGGAGACTGTCATTCTAAGTGAAGTAAGCCAGAAAGAGAAAGAAAAATACTATATGAGATTGCTCATATGTGGAATCTAAAAAAAAAAAAGAACAAATACAAAACAGAAACAGACTCATAGACATAGAATACAAACTTGTGGTTGCCAAGGGAGCAGGGGGTGGGAAGGGACAGACCGGGATTTCAAAATTTGTAGATACTGGCAGACATATGCAGAATAGATAAACAAGATTATACTGTATAACACAGGGATATATATACAAGATCTTGTGGTAGCTCACAGCAAAAAAAAAAAAAAATGTGACAATGAATATATGTTCATGCATAACTGAAAAGTTGTGCTTTACATTGGAATTTGACACATTATAAAATGACTATAACTCAATGAAAAAAAGTTAAAAAAATCACAAAATGATTATCTGTCTACCTTGTTACTGAGAAGTTCCTCTGCAATAGATTTCTTTGGTGAACATTCACATAGGATAACTTTGCCTATTCAGAGAGACCTAATACTTACCCAACCCTTTCCTAGTTATCAAACAGCCAAACCAGTAAGCAATGGCAGCATAGTATCTAGGCAATATCAACTCTTTAATATTAGTCTTGCCCAGTGGGAGGATTTCCTTTTCCCTCTGTTTTTCAGGGCTTTAATGCTATATATAGAATTATACTACAGCATACTTTTGCCTTCAAAAAAACCACAAGTTCATAAAAAATTATGTTCTTTCTTAGTAATGGGAGGTGTAAATGAAGAAATTTTTCCTTCATTTGAGAACATGTAGCTCTGCACACACCATACCAATTGGTCCCTAAAGACAATGCTGAAGTCACAGGCAAATTTTTGGTGTATAAGATAAGATATTATCTCCAGGACAGATTTTTTGTTAGTCATTCTGGGAGAGGCTGGCATCTAATTCCAGTATGAGTCTAGCAATAAGGAGTGGTAAAGTCAGCCATGGGGGCAATCCTCATTCCCTTAACTCAGAAGAAGCAAATTCAGTGGCTCCAAACAAGGAATTGCTTTTTTTTCAGACAAAGGAAAAGTAGCTGCTCCTATTGGAAAATGAGGTTTAGAATTTTAGGATTTATGGTTGTCAGATTTACTGAATTCCACTCAAATGCCTTTGTCCCATTTCTCAAGGTTCCACTCCTCTCCAATCAATGCCCCAACTCTCAGATAAGTGATCTTGTGAATTTATGAATTTAACTTATGTTGTAATTTTACAACTGTGAATTAGAGTTGGTACTGTTCCAAATATGTAGTATGTGGCTAAAAGTGGTAAGACTCTCACAGAACCATCAGAGAAGCTCATACATTTTCTAATTATGTCCTAAATTTCTCATTTTCTTCCTGTAAATTGTTCAGGACAATGAGAAGCATTGACCACAATCTTTGTGGTCAAAAGTTCCACCACAGGAGTCAATTGCAGAAGCTACTAGTCTCCCAAGTCTTGCCTCTAATAAGACCTTTATACCAGGCAACATTTTAAATAACTCTTTTGTCACTACATGCCATTAATTTCCAGTGTACCATTTTCCACAGGCACAAACATTGCTTTTTTCATTGTTTTCAAGCTTAATGAGGTCAGAAAACCAATTCCAGATTCCCATCTCTGAGGGATGATTTGCTTGTATTTTTCCTAGTTCAAAGCCTGGTATGGAATACTACATAAAAAATACGATTTTTATAATTTATAGACAAATTAGTTTTATTACACTGATAAAGCTAAAATTTCAGTCAAAAACTTTTCAAATATCTTTGTATAATATATGATGATATTTACAAAATGAAGGAGTATTATACCTGCTATACACCCATACAGTTTAACCAACCTCTTACCATACTTACCTCTAATGAAACGTTATTCATTTTTCTTCTGAAGAATATATTTTTAATATGATCTTATTTGTTCTTATAAAATTAACTGCAATTCATTAAAGTTGCTTTTTATAGTTTTGCAGTAAAGAATTGTCTCAGCAGGCCTGAGTGCTCAAAAAAGGCCTGACTTCAAGACACACAGAAGCTTGGCCTGGTTTCTTCTGGACTTTGTCTCGTGTGCCTTTTCCCATTGCTAATTTCAATCTGCATCTTTTCACTGTAATAAATCATAACCATGAACGTAACACCTTCTTCCAAGTCCTTCTAGTGAATCATTCAGTCTGAGTGAGGTCTTAGGGATCAGCAATATAGCAGTTAATAAATCTAAAGTTGTTAAGGTCTCCAAATGACTCTTCACTGCAGATCATAGTATTTTAATTGAGAAAACACTCTCTACAAGTATGTAAGTATCTAATAAACTTAGAGAAAACACTACTAAATAATGTCTTCAGTTTTATTTTTGTACTGATGTATTTTGGCTAAAATACTTCATTCAGAGAATCTTTCTTTGACAAATACTTTATAAGAAAAAATTCAAGTAAGTTGTCCCCAATTATGATTATTTTGAGTGTTTCACCAAATTTAAGTGTGTAAAGCCACAGACCTCCTTAATTTCATTCTATTATATGAAAATGAGTCATTGTAATTCAGTATACTAATATAAGAACAAAAGCCACATAAACATCAAAATGCAGAAAAAGCATTTAATAAAATCCAGTATCTTTCCATAACAAAAACACTCAATGAACTACGAATAAAAGTCAACTTCTTCAATCTGATGAAGTACCTATATGGAGAACCTACAAAATACTTACAAATTTAATTAGAGTTACAGTATGACCCAGCAATACAACTCCTAGGTATAAACTTCAGAGAAATGAAAATAAGTACCCACACAAAAACTTACAGACATTTCTATTTCCACATGTAAGGAACTTAGAAGTCACCTATTTCCTAACATGTAACAAAACTGTTCAGACTGAAAAATTAACAACCCATCTTGGATAAATAAAAGAAGGGAAGACACAGAGCAAACCTGACAAAATTTTTAATTTGTCATTATAATTCATTAGTCCATACATTTATATATTTTGCTCCTTTTATTTTTTAATTGATGTATAGTTGATTTACAATGTTGTGTTAGTTTCAAGTGTACAGCAAAGTGATTCAATTATGTGTGTGTGTGTATATATATATATATACACACACACACATATATATCTTCTTTTTCAGATTATTTTCCATTATAGGTAATTATAAGATATTAAATATAGTTCCCAGTGATATAGAGTAAGCCATTTTTGGTGATCGATTTTATATATAGGAGTGTGTATATGTTAATCCCAAACTCCTAACCTATCCCTCCCCCACTCTTTCCCCTTTGGTAACCATGAATTTCTTTTCTGTCTGTGAGTTCATTTCTATTTTGTAAATAAGTTCATTTGCTTCATTTTTTTAGATTCCACACATAAGCAATAACATATGATATTCGACTTCTCTTATCTGATTTACTTCATTTAATATGGTAATCTCTAGGTCCATCCATGTTGCTGCAAATGGCGTTATTTCATTCCTTTCCCTGGCTAATATTCCATTTTATATACACACTGCATCTTCTTTATCCCTTCATCTGTCAGTGGAGATTTAGGTGGCTCCGTGTCTTGGCTATTGTAAATAGTGCTACCGTGAACATTGGGGTGCATGTATCTTTTTGAATTAAGGGTTTTTTTCCCCAGATATATACCCAGAAGTGGGATTGATGGATCATATCATAACTCTATTTTTAGTTTTTTCTTGAGAAAAAAAGAACAGAGCTGGAGAAATCACGCTTCCTGACTTTAGGCTATACTACAAAGCCACAATAATCAAAACACTATGGTACTGGAATAAAAACAGACATATAGATCAATGGAATAGGATAGAAAGCCCAGAAATAAACCCACACACTTATGGTCAATTAATCTACAACAAAGGAGGCAAGAAATATGATGGACTAAAGACAGTCTCTTCAATAAGTAGTGCTGGGAAAACTGGACAGGAATGAAATGTAAAGGAATGAAATTATAACATTCTCTAATATCATACATAAAAATAAACTCAAAACAGATTAAAGACCTAAATGTAAGACCAGATACTCTAAGGATACTAGAGGAAAACATAGGCAGAACATTCTTTGACATAAATCACAGAAATATTTTTTTGGATCTATCTTTTAGAGTAATGGAAATAAAAACAAAAAAACCCAAATGGGACCTAATTAAACTTAAAAGCTTTTGCACAACAAAGGCAGCCATAAACAAAATGAAAAGACAATATACAGAATGGGAGAAAATATTTGCAAATGGTGTGACTGACAAGGGATTAATTTGTAAAATATACACACAGCTCATACAGCTCAATATCAAAAAGAACATACAACCCATCAAAAATGGGCAAAATATCTAAATAGATATTTCTCCAATGAAGACATCCACGTGGCCAATGCGCACATGAAAAGATGCTCAATATCTCTAATTATCAGAGAAATGCAAATCAACACTCCAATGAAGTATCACCTCACACCAGTGATAATGGCAATCTTCAAAGTCTACAAATAAATGCTGGAGAAAGTGTGGAGAAAAAGGAACCCTCCTACACTGTTGGTGGGAATGTAATTTGGTGCAGCCACTATGGAGACCAGTATGGAAGTTCCTTAAAAAACTAAAAATAGAGTTACCATGAGTCCAAACATTTACATTTTGTGTTTGATTTCCAGAAATATCTGCTGTATGGTTAAAATAAATGGCAGTTTCTTTTAGGGCTTTGATAGGAGCCCTTGAATACTCAGACCATGACCTGAGCTGAGAGTTAACAAATCAAAGTTTGTCATTTTCTCTTCATAACTGCTTAAGGAGACACAAAAGACTCCATTGAACACCAGAGTCCTTATGGACATCATTACCACCATAACATAAAGTACAGCATCCACTTGGCTTTCAAGGTATGTGCTTCATTTGAAAGGTCATCCCAACCAAGCACAGGTGTTAGCTTGATTAATTATGATGCCACTACATGCCAAGAACTACTACCGATCTGATCAAAGAGCTCAAATTAAAGGCATAATAAAACCAATCCTAAAATTCCATTCTTTATAAATATATCTTCTGGGCTACTGTTGATATCAATTTCATAAAAGTGTTGATCCAATCAAAAGAGAGAAACCACATAGTAATTTGAACAGGAAAAGTTTGATATAAAGAATTATTAACCTACATGCACCCCAATGTTCTTAGCAGCCAAGACATGGAAAAAACCTAAATGTCCATCGACAGATGACTAGATAAAGAAGTTGTGGTAAATTTATACAGTGGAATACTACTCAGCCATAAAAAAGAATATTTGCAGCAACACAGATGGACCTGGAGATTGACATTCTAATTGAAGTAAGCCAGAAAAAGAAAAATACCATATGATATCACTTGCATGTGGAATCTAAAAAAAAGACAAATGAGCTTATTTACAAAACAGAAACAGACTCACAGAATATAGAAAACAAACTTATGGTTACCAGGGGGGAAAAGGGTGGGAAGGTGGGAAGGGATAAATTGAAAGTTTGAGATTTGCAGATACTAACTACTATATAGAAAATAAATAAACAATATGTTTATACTGTATAGCACAGGGTACTATATTCAATAATTTATAGTAACCTATAATGAAAAACAATATGAAGATAAATATATATGTATATGTATTACTGAACTGTTATGCTGTACACCAGAAATTGACACAACATTGTAAACTGACTATACTTCAATAAATTTAAAAAAGATTGTGACAGCTGGCAAAGAAAAATATCTAAAGGGCTTAGGTCCATTTTCACAGAGCAGGCAAAAAGGATGAGTTTGGAGCAAAAAGGCAATAAACTGATACTGATACTGATACTGATACACAGAGGCAATAAATTGACAAATGGATTCTGAAAGAGTTTGTATTGGCATCCAACCCTACATAAACTCTTTCAGAAAAAAGAAGAAAGGAACACATCCCAATTAATCAATGAGGCCAGTACAACCTGATACTGAATACAGACAAAAGCATTCCAAGTAAACTATAGACCAGCCTTCTCATTAAAAAAAATTCTTTGCAAAATTTCGGCAAATTGAATCCAGCAATATATAAAAAAGATAATAGGCCAATAACAAAGGTTTATCCCCAGAATGCAAGGTTGGTTAAACATCCAAAAATCAAAAAACACAATATATAATGTTAATAAAATAAATAAAAGAGAAACATATGATGGTCTCAATAGCTAATGGAAAAAAACACTTGATAAAATTCAACACCACTGATGAAAATTCCTAACCAACTAAGAATAAAAGGAAACATCTGCAAACTGATAAAGGTCATCTACAGAAAATCTGCAGTTAACATATTTAATTGTGAAACGCTAAATGATTTCTACCTAAAAACAGGAAAAATAAATGAACATCTCTTTTCAAAACTTCTCTTCAGCATTGTACTGGATGTCCCAGAGAGTGCAACAAAGCAAGAAAAAGAAATAAAAAGCATACAGATTGGGAAGAAAGAAGTAAAAATGTCCTAATTCAAGATTACATGATCATGTAGTTAAAAATCCTAAGAAATCTGCCACAAGACTTCTAAAACTAGTAAGTTAATTTACCAAACTTGCAGGATAGAAGACCTAAGTAAGTAAGTAGATATATCATAGTCAGGCATCAGAACATTTAATATTGTTAAAATGTCAATTTTCTCCAAACGTATAGAATCAAAGAATCCCCAATTAAAATCCCAGTAAGCTTTTTTTTAACAGAATTCAACAAATTGATTCTAAAATTAATGTGGAAAGGCAAAGTATCTAGAATAGCCAAAACAACCTTCAAAAAGAACAAAGTCAGAAAAATATCTGATTCCAAAACATACAATAAAACCAGAGTAATCAATGCAATACAGTATTTGCATCAATTAGACATATTAGGTCAACAGAACAGGATAGAGAAGCTAGAAATAGACTCAGAGAGAGATCAGAATTTCAGCAAAAGTGCCAAGGTAATGCAATGTGTTAAAAGACAGTCTGTTTGATATATCATGCTAGAATAGTTTCTATATGGAAAAAATGAATCTTGACCCTTTCCATACACAAAAAAATCCATTCAAAATGGGTCAGAGATGTAAACATAAGAGCTAAACCATAAAACTTCTAAAAGACAACAAAGAAAATCTTAATGACACTGAGTTAAGCAATACTTTCTTTGATAGAAAACAAAAAGAATGAACAATTAAAAATTAATAAACTGGACTTCAACAAAAGAACACTTCAAGAAGACACAAGAAAATGGAAAGACAAGAAAAGGCAGATCTGTGGGGAGAGGGAGAGAGGGAGGCAGGCAGGCACCGCCTGAGTCTGGTCATAAGAAATGATTAAAAAAAACCCATATTGAAGTTCAACATACAGAATGAAGGACCCATATACGTTAAAACTTACATGGACATAAGAAGTGGGAAAAAATGAGGAACTGCTGCAGATTAAAGAAGTCTAAAACAAGACAACTAAATGTGACGTGTGTTCCTGGACTGAATTTTGTACCGAAAAGGAAAAGGAGACAATGCTGAGACAGTTGGCAACATGTGAGTGGGGCCACCAATCATAAAGTGATGGCAGTGTCACACTGGGATTCCTGACTGGGCGGGCTGATTATGTAGGAGAGTGTCCTCACTTTGGGAAGATACACACTAGAGTATTGAGCAGTAATGGGCCCCCATGTCTGAAAAAGTCTATATGTATAGGACAGAAAAGGTGAAGGAACAAATGTGGTAAAGTATAAACAACTGGAGAATCTGGGTGAAAGGGAGGCAGGAATTCTTTGTATTACTTTTGAACCCATTCAGTGCTTTTGAAATTGTTTCAAAACTGTTTAAAATGTAACAATAAACAATAAATAGATTATTTGATAAATAGATAAGTGAAGCGATATACCATATTTATGAAAGTAAGACTCAATATTATACCCAAACTGTGCTAATGATCTGTATGAAGTCAGTTAACAAGTAGGGGAGCTAAAAACCATTCACTGCAACTGCTTATTAAAAACCTTTACTGGCTCCACATTACCCACCCACCTAGTAAGGGGACAATGCCTGTAAAGCACCTGACTTACTAACCTAGTACATTAATGGTAAGTAAACGCCTTTTAGTATCCCGTCAAAACTCAGTCTGGTATTTAAAGACCTTCATAATGTGGCCACAATTTGTCTTTTCCTTTTTTTTTTTTTTACTCATTTATGTATTTAATACAAATTTATTGTCTTTTCTGCCTCAGTCACTATATTAGGTCCTGGGGAGACACAATGAATAAAATAAATTTAATTGCCGTTTTCGGTGGTTAGGTGAAACTCTTATCCAAGCCAAACTCATCACTAACCATTCTGAAAAAGGGCTTTCCTGTATCTCAATGTTTTTCATTTCCTTATTCAATAAACATGCAACTACATTCCCAGTTATCACTGTACCCACTTATCAAGGCACGATTCAAAAGCTTCTTTCTCAAAGAAACTTCTTTGATGATTTCTCAAGTCAAATAATGACCATTTATTTGTTCCTCTCATATAGTTCTTATTACATATAGCCTTTTTACTTAAGTTATTTAGACAAAGAAATTTAGAGCAGAAAGAGATCATGTCTGGCAAACTCCAGTACCATTAGTGTAAACCGGTTTGTAAAGAATCTAGGTTTAATAGGACTGGTGAGGGCTGTGGCCAAGTAAAGAATATACGCCCCCGCCTTTAAAAGCATTCGAATTCACATTCTTCTTCAAACTGTGGGCAAAGGTACACCTTCTAGTTGGGTTCTCTGATATAGACTGAGGTCCCACTCCACCTCCTCAGCTCACACATAAGGAAACAAGATCCAGGCAGGAAGTACCTTGGCCAGTGTGTCTCAAAGTTCTGGGCAGAAGCAGAAACAACCTGGTGGTCACAGACACTGTTTTCAACTTTTTTAATCCCCCAGCTGATTCAGCCTTGAGTGACTGAATGTCTCAGGGTTGGTGACCAAACACAGGTTAAATGACTCAACAGTACGCTCTCTGCATCTGGCTATCTGGAGGCCAGGCCCCTTTCACTCACACTGTGAGGTGGGATTGCCTCAGTCAGGTGCCTGATGAGGTGAAGCTGTGACCGGAGCCCATACCCAAGGGAGCGGCCGTTTAACCTGCTTTGATTCCGGACATACCTCGACAACGCTGGGGAGTGCAGCGACATCAAGCCGGGCCCCCACACGGTTCTCCACACACACACCTAGCCCCTTCCCCCCTCCCCCACGTAGGCAGACCCCTGGCGCCCCCCTTCGCCCCCAACAAAGCCTCTCCTCTACCCAGCCCCCACCTCAGGCTTACCTTGAGAGATGACCAAGATGCAGAAAAAAACTAGGAAGAAGCTGACGTTGTTAAAACACGGACAGCGGGGAATAACCACACAGCCTAAGCCGCAAAGCCCCTCCAAACTCTCTTTCTGTTGTTCTTGTACCTTCTTGGTACTGGAGGGCGAGGTGTGAGACAGGTTGCTTTCCTTTTCTTGTAATTCTGCCTGGCTGGCTGGAACGGTCCTCAAGCCTGTGTTTTCTTCCCCAGCTTCCCTGGCCTGCAAGGGCTTGTGGACCTCGGCAGGCTCAGCCTGCGAGGCCTTGGGCTCCACTTCCGCTAGGTTTTCCTGCATGGCGCTCCCCGGGCCGGCTGGGGCGGGGTCATGGCTCACGTCGGTCCGCGCAGGGCGGGCGGGGCGCGGGCGCGGCTCCCACTGGCGCAGAGCGGCCTGCTCTTCGAGCTCCAACCGAAAAGCCTGCGAGGCTCGGGCGTGGGGGCCAACGGGGCATCCGCAACCCAGACCTCCAGAGGGAACGTTTCTCCTTGGGCAGAGGCAGACGTCCCGTGGGGAGGTTGACAGTTGGCCCGGCTGACAGTTGGCCTGGGAGAACTTCCAGGGCTGTATAATTCTTTGCTCCCACGTGGGGGAGGAGGAGGGGTGGGGAAGCTAGTACTGCTGGATTCTGGTAACTGCTCACACAGACAGGGAACGCCACAGTAACTCTAATGGAAAGTATCCATTAGATGGTTTGATTCACTAGCATCAGAGGATGAGAGGGCAGGACCAGAGATGGCAGGACCAGGAGAGGGCAGGCCCAGGAGCAGGCAGGACCAGGTGAGGGCGGGACAGGTGAGGTCAGGCCCAGGAGAGGGCAGGACCAGGAACTGTCAGGCCCATGAGAGCACAGGACCAGGAGAGGGCAGGCCCAGGA
Source organism: Camelus bactrianus (assembly GCF_048773025.1). Classification (NCBI taxonomy): domain Eukaryota; kingdom Metazoa; phylum Chordata; class Mammalia; order Artiodactyla; family Camelidae; genus Camelus; species Camelus bactrianus. The sequence continues at coordinate 71,328,079 of NC_133541.1, forward strand.
GAGAGCAGGACCCAGTGAGGGTAGTCCCAAGAGAGGGCAGAACCAGTAGAGGGCAGGTCCAGGTGAAGGCAGGTCCAGGAGGGGGCAGGACTAGAAGAGGGCAGGCTCATGTGAGCACAGGCCCAGGAGAGGGCAGACCCAGGAGAAGTCAGGACAATGTTAGGGCAGGCCCAGGGTAAGGCAGGAACAAGAGATCAGGCCCACGAGAGTGCAGGACCAGGTCAGGGCAGGCCCTCTCCTGGGCCTGCCCTCACCTTGGCCTGCCCTCACCTAGTCCTGCCCTCTGCTGGGCCTGCCCTCACCTGGTCCTGCCCTCTCCTGGGCCTGCCCTCACCTTGGCCTGCCCTCACCTAGTCCTGCTCTCTCCTGGGCCTGCCCTTACCTGGGCCTAAACTCTCCTGGGGTTGCACTGACCTGAGCCTGCACTCACTTGGGCCTGCCACACGTGCGCCTGCCCTCTCTTGGTTTTGCCCTATCCTGATCCTGCTTGCACCTGGGCCTACCCTCTCCTGGGTATGACCTCTCCTGGGCATGCTCTCACATGGTCCTGCCCTCTCCTGGGCCTGCCCTCACCTTGTCCTGCCCTCACCTGGGCCTGCCCTCACCTGGGTCTACCTTCACCCTGTTCCGCCCTCTCCTGCGTTTGCATTCTCCTGGACCTGCCCTCACCTGGTGCTGCTCTGCCCTCTCCTGGGCCTGCCCTCTCCTGGGCCATTCCTCTTCTGGGCCAAATATTATTAGATCTCTCTGCAGTGCTTTACGATACATATCATGCCTTTCTTTAGCACTTTACTTTAAGCCATCTTATTCAAGAATTAGTTGTATTTTGATTTCATTAAACTAGGGCTAAGAATTGTGGTAGGAAAGGTATGTTTTCTTTGTGTCTTTTCTAAGACTTATTCAGTGTATGACAGATCTTTGTGGACACCTCCCTTAAATATTGATGTCTACCTATTACACAAAATTTGCTTTCTCTTGACTCTTATCTATAGCTTACTCTTCCTGGCAACACAACTCCTTTCTTTTTTCTTTTGCTCAGTTTTCCTTCTCTATTCTAGTGAAAGTGCTTTGATACCAAAATAAGCTTACACAGTATTCATTCATTTCACATGTATGAAATATGTATGTGTAATATACATGTATAGAAATAAATGTTACACTGTAATGGGACTGTAGCAGATCCCTTAGTACTTACATGTCTTGTTAAAATTAATTACCTTGTACTCCCCTCAGAAATAGCCCTGGAGTTGACGAATAGGTGGAATATAATTCGAGGAATTGCTCCAAGGTCCTGTTGCTCCTTCATATATCCTGCTTTGCTGTCTGAAATTCCACATGTCCTTTCTGATAAACATTGTAGTTCCAGAAAAATCCTGCTAAAATATAAGTATTTGCTTAATAATCATAAGCACGTTAACTCTTCAATACCTTAGTATAAACTTGTTTATTTTTTTTAAACAGCTAGTTGCCTAGTTGTGGAATGCTTTCTTTCCCTCCACTTATTATTCTTTCATTCGTCCTCACATTCAGCACTTAATTTTTGTTATATATCATGCTAGAGGCTGAGGAGACCAAAGACTCATAATAGTTCCCTTGGTCTAGCAGGAAAAAAGCAAAGAGCCATTCCATGAAGTCTTGTGGGGCCTGTCTCTTAGAGGGCTCCCTTAGAAAACTTCAATGATCTAAAAGAGAGATGTGCAGGTAAATTTCACTTACTGAAAGGATTCCTAGGGCATGCACTGAGATTCATGATGAATTTAGATACTATTCCAGGGTAGTATTTATTGATTTGTAGAAGTAGATGACACTATAGCATTGTCCAGTATGTAATAACTATCAAGAATATTTAGCAGTTACAAGTTTACTTTAGTCCTAAATATTATTTCATAATGCTCTAAGTAGTTGTATTAAAAGTAACCTCATTCCCTTTTATCCATTCCACAAAAAATGGGCAATTTACTGTATTTACACTTTTCAAATAGCACTTTGAGTAGTCGTATAAAAAGGATAAGAAAAATAGTATTAGGTTACCTGATTATTTGACAGTTCTAGGGAAACTTTCCAATTTAAAATTCCAAGTGATGTAAGAAATTTTTATGATATTTGTAAGCCAACAAGTAGACATGTGAATATCCCATGACACAAGATATTCTGGAAAACATCCTCCCCTACCCAGGATGAAGTAACAGGGACCAGATTTATCTTGCTGCCTGAAACAACCAAAAATAGACACAGTGTATTAAACAATGTAACTGTGATAATATTTATGTACCTAGTTGACAGGAATAAAATCCTGATAATAAAATTGCTTATGTGGCAGTGTAGAAACAGAATACTTTCATATATTGCTTGTAAGATGACAAAATGGTGCAACTCTGATGAAAAGGGTATCTTTAATATCTAAAAAAATTGCATATATGTTTGCCCTTTATGCCAGCACTTGTACTTCTTGCAGACCTTATTGCAGATATCCTGCCTACTGATATATTTACATTCGTAAGGCTATCTATATATACAACCACATATTATATAGGTAACAACATGGACTAGGTCTAGATGGAGGGTCACTACTAGGGGGCAAGCAAACTGGCAGAATTTCTGGTGATCACATGGGGCTAAGAGTGACAACATTCTTTATCCTCTGGAGAAAGTTGACGAGTTCTGAAGCTGTGTGAGGCTTAAGTCTAAGGAGGAAGGTATGATTTATCTCTATCTCTCCATCAAGATGCTCATTAAGAAAAGCTAGTTCTTAAATTCTTTCCGTTCCATCCTTCATTATTTTAACGTGTTTATGTATTCTCTCTTGTGATAGTTACCATGGATTTAAATAAGAAGGTGGGTGAGCACTTTAAGGAAAAAAAGGTGAAATAAAAAAGGAACAGAAGTGACCAGGCCCTTGCTGCCCTGATGGACCTTGGAGGGCAGGCCAAGATAGAGGGCAAATAAAAAAAGTAGTTTCACTAATAAGTATTCAATTGTAATATTAAAACTTACTGTAAGGAAACTTGTAGAAAATGCAATGAGAAAATTATGGTTCAATCTAAGTTCGTCTGGGGATTCAGAGAGGGTAACCGTGAAGAAATCGTATTTACGCTGAGCTGTAAAGGTTGGGGGATGAGACTTTCACACAGCGGGAACAACATATGCAGACACTCTGAGTTGAAGAAATAGCTTTATAAGAGCTAATTATAAGAGCTGTGCTAAACAATGTCATAGGCAAAAGTTATGAGGTGGCATGCGATGAGGCTGATGAGATCAGGCTGACCTTGTAACTTTTTTTTTTTTTTTTTTTTTTTACAGTTCTAGATTTTATCCTAAGAACAGTGGGAAGCCATTGAAGGATCCTAATGGGGCAGTGAAATAATCAGAATTTTACCTTAAAAAAATCACTTTGGCTCTAGGTGGAGAGTGGACTGAAGGGATAAGAATACTTGTTGGGAGATAAGTTAGGAAGTTGTCACATTTTCTTCAGGCAAAACACACAAGCTTGGAATAGGCCAGTAGAATTAGGGATGAATAAAATCAGAGAAAAGGATACGAAAAAATTTTTTTTTAAGTCACAGCATTTTATGATTGAATGTGGTGAATGAGGAAAAGGGTCCTCTTTCAAGGATGACGCTTTCCAGGTTTTAGGCTTGAAAACTGCATGGATGATGATTCCACTTACTGTGACCGGGGGCACTAGGGGAAGAGCAGCTTTTATGCAGGATAGGAACTTAAGCCCAGAACTTAAGAAAGATATGCACTGAAAACATAAAGCTAGAAGTCATAGGAGATATTAGAAGCTGCCTTTTCCATTTTGGAAGAGTACTAAAAAATGTTTTGTTTATGAAATTCTTAAACCATCAAATCATAACCTTACTCCTTACACAAAGTACAAAAAAAATTCACTTCATTGTTAAAAGCATAGTAAAATTTTTCTTTAAAATTTTGTTTTTTATACCTATTATTTATTGTTTTGCTGTTCATTTAATTGATTTGGAAAATCAATTAATCTTTTCATCTTCTTTTGTATATCACCTAGAAAGAAGGTTATAATCAAACTGATGATACATAAATATTTCTTAATGATTATACTTATGAATTATTGTTAGCTCTTTGTTATGCTTCAGAGAGCACCAATATCATATTACATGTAAGAAAATTGCTTATGCTAAGTGAAACAGAACATTCAATTACAGTTAAGCACATGACCCACATTTCCACTTTATACCAAAAACTTCATACTGAAGTGTGGTTCTAAAATGTGATACTTTACTTCTTTTATGTGTCTTTAGTGAATCTGCTTATAATAAAAGTTAAATTACTTTTTATTTAAAAACATTATCAGTTAAGAATTAGTAAATTTGTTTTCATTTTCCTAGTAGTAAACACTTGAGGAAAGAATATATATTTTTAGCAGGTTGATAGAGATGGAATTATCTCACTTTTCACAAAATAGTCATAAAATACTGTATATATGCTACATTTTAATAAATTGAGTCATTTTTGATGAAAATATTGGTCATATTTATTAGTCAAGTTCCAGAGAAAGAAAACAAATGTTAAGCATAGAGTCTATTTAAAATATCCAATTAAAATGTAGCTTTTATTTTTTACTTTCTAAAATGTTCAAAGGTTGTTTTTTATTGTATTTTAGTTTATTTTCCAAACCATTAATATGTGATGTTATTCATGATTTTTCCTTTTAAAACAAATATTTGATTTGACCAATATGAAATACAGAGATCTTCATTCTTTATATTTGAGAAAGTTATTTTTTATTTATTTTAGCTCTTGAATACTGAGGGTAAGAGTCAGAGGTCCAACAGGAAAGAAATGGTACCCTCAATTTAGGACAGTTCAAGTAAGGTTGAATAAAGTGGCTATTTAACAAGTGGGCAGGGTATAAGGAATCTCGAGGCATACTGCAATACTTCAGGTCTGTTACTATCCCACACCCAAAGGGAGACGGGGATAGGAAGGAGAGAGACCTGCAGAGGGGTCTACTTTGCCTAGGGACCCAGTTAGCCTGACGTAATTCTGCAGGAAAGGAGCCTGAGAATGAAGACATTGACTTGACTTTCTTTCCTCTCTCTGGAGCACCCCGTTGGCAGAAGTCAGTCAGAAGCCAGAGACAAGAGCTATTGCTATAGTCCATTTAGGTCAGCCTCCCAGGGCCAGAGAACCAGGTAGAAAAGGTAGAGAGTGAATCTCAAGAGGCAAAAGGAATAGATCTGAAACAATGGATGTGCACCTCAGAATGAAGAATGACAAGTGTGAAACGTAGTGCTAAGGTTTTTTTTTTTCAGCAAAGGCTGGGGGAGAGGGTTGGGGCCATAAGTGATTATTCCCTGTGAAGAGCAAGAAACTTTGGGTTTGGTTGGCAAGGGGCAGGATATAGAGAAATGGGAAAAGCTGTAGTTCTTTAATGCAACCAGACTGAACCCTGTCAACTAGCTAAGGATTCTTAGTCTAACTGATGCACAGGAGAAAAGTTGACCCTGAAACTAGCAAACATCCTCTACAGCTAATAATACTGTTTTGATGATGTTGCTATTTGCTTGCAGGATTATACCTGACAAACAACGTTCTCTGGCCTTGGGTGTGACCTGTGTGATTCTGAGACTATTTGGTATGGACTTTTTGCAATCTGTTATTACATTGAATTGTTCCTTTTTTGATTTAAGTATGTGTCAACAAGTATATTCAGAATTTCACATGAATAATAATGATTAACTGACAAAAACAAGTGAACGAAGGAGCTGCTTTACAGAATTCAGGAGACACTACTTAGTGCAAAAAGACAATACTTAATGTAAAGCCCATTCTGTCATATAAAATATGCATTAATATTATATTCAGCTAGGAGAGACAGTCTTTTTATCTTCAAGCTCATACAAGTGGTTTGATAAGCTGAAATAAAACACTTATGAGCACAGAGACTATATTTTACATTGCTTGCACGTTTGAGAAGTCACTAACTTAGACTAGTACTTCTAAACATTTTCATTGCCAAAGACACTGAATCTGATATTTTAAAGTATTTATATCCAAAGAACAAATTGATTTTGCTGAGGGTAATGTACTCTGTACTTCAGGCTTTCTTAAAACAGCAGAAACCTGCTTTCAAGTCTGCATCATGACTCTATTAGGATCCCTGATTCAAGAAATTGATTAAAAATATTGGTGGGGTAAGGAAACAGGATTAGACTGAATTCAAGACTGAAAGACATATGATAAATGGAGTCAAGAATGTAGAAAATTCTAAGTGCGGCTCTAATGAGCAGAAAAATCATTCTATAGCTAGCTCAGCGTGCAGGGTTTAAGTTAGCTTTTTAAACTGAGAAAAATTAGAGCATAATTTTTTTATGGTGGATCCTGATCCAGCAGATAAGGACAGATTCTTAGTGGAGGAGGGAGCATAAGAAACGGCAAATGCTCGGTTTCCTACCTCAGAAAGGATGCCAGTGAGGCTGATGCATTCTTGAATGGGAGAGAGTAGAATAAGGTGATGATATTTTAGATATGACTGTCTTTAGATCTTGCAGAGTTTTGCCATCAGAGAATTTTAAGCAGAGGGTAGATATTTTCTGTCTTACATTTAAAAGATAACTCTGCTGCTGGAGGGAGAAATATTTATAGAAGATAAATGTGGAGGAAAAGAAAAAGGAGGCTTTTGCTGAAGTCTAAGTTAGACTTACGTTAAGTTGGATTCTGGGGATTGTAATGAAGAAAGAGAGAAATCAACTTATCCAAGATATATTTGGAGTTAGTGTTACAAAAAATGTATCATGGATTGGAAAAATATGGTGGGAAATAGAAAAAAAAAATGAGTAGTATGTCTAGGTTTTTCACCTTGAGCAGTTATAAACAGAGTGTCCGCACTCACTGAGATTAGAAATCTGGTGATGGGTAGTGTTTGACTGGAATCAGAAAGTCATGGGGATGAGGGCTCTGATAATTTCATTAAATCTGTTAGTTCTGAGAACCCAGGTCTAATGCCTTTAGAGTGGCTTTTTGTTTGTTTATTTATTTTTTTTTTTAATTTTAAGACTGTTCACTCACTTTTAGCTGAAAGCAACCATGTTGCTAAGGAGATGCTGTCTCTGTGAGTAAATAGACATTTCCCTCAGGCAGCACACAACTAACTGTTCCTCTGGATTTGAGGTCTTCTGAAGCTAAGGCTGCTACCAAAACAATTATATTTTCAGTTATTTCTCTCAATATCTTGATAAATAACATATATATTGCATTTTGAAACTAATTTTTCAGTCACTGAAAATTTCACAATTTGAAATCTTTGGAGATACACTGAGTTCACAAAATCAGTATTTAGTATCTCTGTTTTAAATACTTTCTCTTACATTTTTCATTCAGAAATTAACAAAAACTTTGATGTGTGTCAACTAAACAACATGCATACCATTCTAAAAAGATGAAATCTACTAGTGTTTTCTTAATACCTACAGAAATAAGGGTTTTTCAAAAACACAGTTATGTTTCCAGTTATTAACAATCCCATCAAGAAGTAAACTCTTAGATAATTTTAAATGATATGTTTATGGTGATGATGAGTAAATATATAAGTTTGATTTTAGGATAAAAATTATTCTGACCCCAACCTACAGTGTTTTCATGGAGAATTTACAATCACTGCATTTTTCTTAGGGACTATAACTGGACCAGTAGTTTGAAGGCAGTAGAAATTGTTGGATCTATAACAAGACAAAAATGATCTACTTGTTGGTAGGAGTATGTAAGTGATAATTGTTAAGGAATGTAGAGAAGTAAAATTGTTTTTAAAAGCTTCTGGTTGTTTATACTAAGGTATAGATATAATAAACTAAGAACAAATGGATACATTTATGATTAAAGAAGCCTTATTATACAGAAAATATTTTAGAAACTAAATTACTATACTATTAACCCCAAAGTGATAGTGGAACACATAAACTGCTACCCAAACTATCTCCCTATCTCCTTGTGTACGGTCCAGCAGAAACAACACAGAATCCCAGGAGGAAAAGGGAAAGTCCCAACTTTGATTATGCACTTAAATGAAGAAGGAGTGGTAAGAAATGCAGTACCTCAATTCCACAGACCTTACGGCTAGTGAAAAAAATTATCAAAGGCTTGAGGTTTATAGCGGATTAACCACCAATTGAATTTAATTGTTCCCATAGCCCTGGACTTTCCATATATTGTGATGTAACAAATTTTTGACACAGACCGATGACACTTGATATGCTAACTTGGACATTGCCAATGTCTTCTTTTGCATCCCATTAGTACCCAAAGAAAAAGACAAATTTTCATTCATGCTACAAAGCCACAAATATATTTTTGCAGCATTCCCTCACGGGTACCTAAATTCCTCTTTCATTTACTACAAGGGAGCAGGTCAGGATTTACTGTGACTACCACTACCCTATAATGCCCAAAGCTTTCAATGATACATAATATTCAGTTGGCCATAGGATCAGAAGCCTAAGACTCAGTGGCTCTGACTTTGGTGTTATCACACCATCATCAGCAAAGTTGACTCATGAAACCTAACAAAAAAAGACTGCTTATCAGGTTTTGGGAGGACTGTGCAGACAGATTCATAACGGTCCATCACTCTGGAAGTTAAGGGAAAATTGTTTCCCTTCCCCTCATCCGAAAGCCAGCCTAGCATCTCTTCGGCTTCTTGAGTATTGGAAACAGCAGATGACGCATTTGGGCATTCTCTTTAGTCTCTTGTATCAGGTAACCTACAGTGAGTATAACCCACAGACCTACACTGGAAGTTAATCAGCATGCTGTGGTATGCTCCCTACTCTGAGGTACCACACACCTAATGACCTATTTGAGCTACAAGTCTCCATGACTGATGATTTTTTCTGCCAGAGTCTTTGGAAAAGGAAGGCAACCTCTGCTCAGAAGCATCCTCGGTTGTACAGGACTCACTGACTCCCAGAAACAGCTGTATCTGAAGAGCAACTCTTAGCTTACTACTGACCTCTTGTCACAAGCAAAGCCCGTCCTGCAGAGACTTCGCGATTTTGTGAACTGACATTCTCATTTAAGATGAACCAAAACAGATTCACAACTAACCATTTGGCAAGCCTTACTCATCAACTGGAAGTGGTATATTAAAGCCACGGGGTGGTCTTAAGAGATCTTCAAATCTTTAAAGAAACACCATCAGTAGATCACACAGCCCTCAGAAGACTGCAGAAATCTCTTAAATGAAGTTACTCTTGGTTACTAAGGGGAGCTTTCCAGAGGGATTACTGACACGTTATTTATATGCACCCTGAGGGCAGATATCTCCATTACTCTGAGAGTGACCCAATTAGAAAATGTGGTACAAAATTTGTCCCTGATTTTAGCTGAAATAATAAATGACACCAGCTCATCTGTGGAAAGCATTCTGGTCAGCCTCAGTCACTGATCAGTATTGTTATGGGTGACAGAGCTGCCCAAAACTTCACCCTTGCAGGTCAGGCTTAAGGACACTCAAAAGACTCCATTGAACACCAGAGTCCTTATGGACATCATTACCACCATAACATAAAGTACAGCATCCACTTGGCTTTCAAGGTATGTGCTTCATTTGAAAGGTCATCCCAACCAAGCACAGGTGTTAGCTTGATTAATTATGATGCCACTACATGCCAAGAACTACTACCGATCTGATCAAAGAGCTCAAATTAAAGGCATAATAAAACCAATCCTAAAATTCCATTCTTTATAAATATATCTTCTGGGCTACTGTTGATATCAATTTCATAAAAGTGTTGATCCAATCAAAAGAGAGAAACCACATAGTAATTTGAACAGGAAAAGTTTGATATAAAGAATTATTAACCTACATGCACCCCAATGTTCTTAGCAGCCAAGACATGGAAAAAACCTAAATGTCCATCGACAGATGACTAGATAAAGAAGTTGTGGTAAATTTATACAGTGGAATACTACTCAGCCATAAAAAAGAATATTTGCAGCAACACAGATGGACCTGGAGATTGACATTCTAATTGAAGTAAGCCAGAAAAAGAAAAATACCATATGATATCACTTGCATGTGGAATCTAAAAAAAAGACAAATGAGCTTATTTACAAAACAGAAACAGACTCACAGAATATAGAAAACAAACTTATGGTTACCAGGGGGGAAAAGGGTGGGAAGGTGGGAAGGGATAAATTGAAAGTTTGAGATTTGCAGATACTAACTACTATATAGAAAATAAATAAACAATATGTTTATACTGTATAGCACAGGGTACTATATTCAATAATTTATAGTAACCTATAATGAAAAACAATATGAAGATAAATATATATGTATATGTATTACTGAACTGTTATGCTGTACACCAGAAATTGACACAACATTGTAAACTGACTATACTTCAATAAATTTAAAAAAGATTGTGACAGCTGGCAAAGAAAAATATCTAAAGGGCTTAGGTCCATTTTCACAGAGCAGGCAAAAAGGATGAGTTTGGAGCAAAAAGGCAATAAACTGATACTGATACTGATACTGATACACAGAGGCAATAAATTGACAAATGGATTCTGAAAGAGTTTGTATTGGCATCCAACCCTACATAAACTCTTTCAGAAAAAAGAAGAAAGGAACACATCCCAATTAATCAATGAGGCCAGTATAACCTGATACTGAATACAGACAAAAGCATTCCAAGTAAACTATAGACCAGCCTTCTCATTAAAAAAAATTCTTTGCAAAATTTCGGCAAATTGAATCCAGCAATATATAAAAAAGATAATAGGCCAATAACAAAGGTTTATCCCCAGAATGCAAGGTTGGTTAAACATCCAAAAATCAAAAAACACAATATATAATGTTAATAAAATAAATAAAAGAGAAACATATGATGGTCTCAATAGCTAATGGAAAAAAACACTTGATAAAATTCAACACCACTGATGAAAATTCCTAACCAACTAAGAATAAAAGGAAACATCTGCAAACTGATAAAGGTCATCTACAGAAAATCTGCAGTTAACATATTTAATTGTGAAACGCTAAATGATTTCTACCTAAAAACAGGAAAAATAAATGAACATCTCTTTTCAAAACTTCTCTTCAGCATTGTACTGGATGTCCCAGAGAGTGCAACAAAGCAAGAAAAAGAAATAAAAAGCATACAGATTGGGAAGAAAGAAGTAAAAATGTCTTAATTCATGATCACATGATTATGTAGTTAAAAATCCTAAGAAATCTGCCACAAGACTTCTAAAACTAGTAAGTTAATTTACCAAACATGCAGGATAGAAGACCTAGGTAAGTAAGTAGATATATCATAGTCAGGCATCAGAACATTTAATATTGTTAAAATGTCAATTTTCTCCAAACGTATAGAATCAAAGAATCCCCAATTAAAATCCCAGTAAGCTTTTTTTTAACAGAATTCAACAAATTGATTCTAAAATTAATGTGGAAAGGCAAAGTATCTAGAATAGCCAAAACAACCTTCAAAAAGAACAAAGTCAGAAAAATATCTGATTCCAAAACATACAATAAAACCAGAGTAATCAATGCAATACAGTATTTGCATCAATTAGACATATTAGGTCAACAGAACAGGATAGAGAAGCTAGAAATAGACTCAGAGAGAGATCAGAATTTCAGCAAAAGTGCCAAGGTAATGCAATATGTTAAAAGACAGTCTGTTCGATAAATCATGCTAGAATAAAGTTTCTATATGGAAAAAATGAATCTTGACCCTTTCCATACACAAAAAAAATCCATTCAAAATGGGTCAGAGATGTAAACATAAGAGCTAAACCATAAAACTTCTAAAAGACAACAAAGAAAATCTTAATGACACTGAGTTAAGCAATACTTTCTTTGATAGAAAACAAAAAGAATGAACGATTAAAAATTAATAAATTGGACTTCAACAAAAGTGAACACTTCAAGAAGACACAAGAAAATGAAAAGACAATCTGCAGATCTGTGGGGAGAGGGAGAGGGAGAGAGGGAGGCAGGCAGGCACCGCTTGAGTCTGGTTATAAGGAATGATTAAAAAAACCCATATTGAAGTTCAACATACAGAATGAAGGACCCATATACGTTAAAACTTACATGGACAGCAAAAAAACAAAGCATAAATACAAAACAAATAGACTCATAGACATAGAATACAAACTTGTGGTTGCCAAGGGGGTGGAGGGTAGGAAGGGATAGACAGGATTTCAAAATTGTAAAATAGATAAACAAGATTATACTGTATAGCACAGGAAATATACACAAGATCTTACGGTAGCTCAGAGAGAAAAAAATGTGACAATGAATATATATATACTTTCATGTATAACTGAAAAATTGTGCTGTACACTGGAATTTGACACAACATTGTAAAATGATTATAAATCAATAAAAAAATGTTAAAAAAAAAAAGAAAAAAAATTTTAAAAATAAATAAAACTTTATGGTCCATGAGGGGTAAAAAAACTTACATGGACATAAGAAACGGGAAAAAATGAGGAACTGCTGCAGATTTAAGAAGTCTAAAACATGACAACTAAATGTGACGTGTTTTCCTGGATTGAATTTTGTACCGAAAAGAAAAAGGAGACAGTATTGAGACAGTTGGCAACATGTGAATAGGATAAGTGTCTTTATAAAAGAGCGCCCAGAGAATTCTCTCTGTGAGATTAACAGAGCAAATCTTTAAAGTTCTCATCACAATAAAAAAATTGTAAGTATATGAGGGGATAAACTCTATGAGTGTTGACAACTTACACTGATAATCATTGTGCAGTATATACATATACCAAATCATTATGCTGTACACCTAAAATTAACGCAGTGCTATATGTCAATTATATCTCAATAAAACTGGGAAAAAAAGAAATAGTACAAAATCTACACGAACTCTTCTAGAACACAGAAGAGGGAACAACAATATAGTAACTGCAAGAAAGACTGAATAATAAAAACAAGGTATTACTGTTTCTATATGTGTTCATAATATTCCTTAAGAAAATAAATCTGAGTTCTCACAGTTATACTAATAATATTTCAAAACTATAAGGATAAATGAGTATGGAATGAATTTGTTTATATGTCAAGATTCTACTATCGTAATTCAATAAAATTCTGTTCTTGCAGAAAACAATGGCACTAGAACAGCACCTAACTTTTGCTAGTGCAGTATGTTAAATTTTTTTAACTACAACCTACAATAAAAAGTATGTTTTACACTGCAACTCAGTGCACATATATACACAACCATAATGTGTATGTGTGTGTATATATACATATGTGTCTATGACTGAAACATACACACCTATATATAACTGAAAAATTCTCAAAAACAACACATTATAAATTAATTTTTTAATACTTGTAGCAATCTTCTAAATGAAAAACACAGGCCTACAATATTTTTCTTTCTCCTAAGGGTTTCTTAATCAAAAGTTTCAACAAACTAACTGAGGTTCTGCAGACTTAAAACTATTCCAACACAGTATGTGCTCTAGACACAATTCCGTCTTCAGGTTTAGGTTCAGACAACTAAATTAACTGTATTTAGGTGGCATACCCTTGTTTTTCAATTCACCAGTGTTTTCTTTGCATAATTTATTAAAGTATTACTATTCACTTCGACTTCATTGTCTCTCAATTCAAGTTTTATCCGTGTTGTTCATGACAGATAAACAGACTTTCGTTAAACATCTAGTGGAAACAAACCAGTTAACTGCAGGCTTTCTTACACCTGTGCTGAAAGGAAATTTAATGTTTTGGGGATAACTGTTGATGCATTAGTTAGTACAAAAGACAGCTGTGAAGACAAAACGAGGTCCTAAAGTTTTATGGAAATAATGTAGGTTCTATGATGGCAAGAAAGGTTTCTAGCACAGTGTAGTTGCAGGATAGATGTTTAATAAAACATAATTTTTGTTATGAGGCCATCAGATGCATTTTAATATTGAATTATTTTGAGTAGTTAAGAGTTAACTCTTCTCTTCAAGTTCCTTCAGTACTGTATTTTCTATTCTTTTCTTTCCTTCACCTGTTTCCTCTGAAAGTAATAATAACATAGCCAATGTTAGGTTAGAAATGGTCACTACCTGAAAAAACCTGTACAAAGCAAATCCTAAATGGGAGCTCACTGACAGACAGTCCTGGTATGACACTGACTGCCAGTTTGGTTCTTAATTCCATCCTTCTTTGATCTATCACATGTATCTGAAGGGATAATTCTTGATGGACCTTTACGACACACTCAATGTTTTATTGACTTATAATTGGTTGGGTCCTTGTGCGCTCAGCAAATTTCTATCAATTCTACAGTCTCCTCCACATCACCAGCTAAACCAGAGATCCATAACCTTGACTTCTCATTAGAAATACTTAGGAAGCATGTGGATCTCATGCTCAGGTCACATTCCAGGCCAATTAATTCAGAAACTAGTTGTGAGACTCAGGAATCATTATTTTTTTTAACATTTTTTATTGATTTATAATCATTTTACAATGTTGTGTCAAATTCCAGTGTTCAGCACAATTTTTCAGTTATTCATGGACATATAAACACTCATTGTCACATTTTTTTCTCTGTGAGTTATCATAACATTTTGTGTATATTTCCCTGTGCTATGCAGTGTAGTCTATTCTACAATTTTGAAATCCCAGTCTATCCCTTCCCACCCTCCACCCCCCTGGTAACCACAAGTCTGTATTCTCTGTCTGTTGAGTCTATTTCTGTCCTTTATTCACGCTTTGTTTTTGTTTGTTTGTTTGTTTTTGTTTTCGTTTTTTAGATTCCACATATGAGTGATCTCATATGGTATTTTTCTTTCTCTTTCTGGCTTACTTCACTTAGAATGACATTCTCCAGGAGCATCCATGTTGCTGCAAATGGCATTATGTTGTCGGTTTTTATGGCTGAGTAGTATTCCATTGTATAAATATACCACTTCTTTATCCAGTCACCTGTTGATGGACATTTAGGCTGTTTCCATGTTTTGGCTATTGTAAATAGTGCTGCTATGAACATTGGGGTGCAGGTGTCATCCTGAAGCAGATTTCCTTCTGGATACAAGCCCAGGAGTGGGATTCCTGGGTCATATGGTAAGTCTATTCCTAGTCTTTTGAGGGATCTCCACACTGTTTTCCATAGTGGCTGCACCAAACTGCATTCCCACCAGCAGTGTAGGAGGGTTCCCCTTTCTCCACAGCCTCTCCAGCATTTGTCATTTGTGGATTTTTGAATGACGGCCATTCTGACTGGTGTGAGGTGATACCTCATTGTAGTTTTGATTTGCATTTCTCTGATAATTAGTGATATTGAGCATTTTTTCATGTGCTTTTTGATCATTTGTATGTCTTCCTTGGAGAATTGCTTGTTTAGGTCTTCTGCCCATTTTTGGATTGGGTTGTTTATTTAGGAATCATTATTTTTAAAACTACATCAGTGATTCCAATGTGCTGCCAAGTTTGAAAACCACTGATGCAAGAATGTGGCCACCCCCGTAGCACACTCTGAAATATGGTATAGATGCAGAAATCCCTGTTAAGAAAAAGAGGATGAAGATCTCAAGGATAACATTTACTTATGACCCATACCACAGTACAAACTTGTTTCCCTCTTCTGTGGTCTTGATTCCTGTGCTTTGTATGGTAAATATGAACCCTATAATCTGGGCTACCAAAGTCTAAAATATTCCAAGAAGAACTATTCAATAGAAGCTGGTTACCAGTGGGAAAGGGAAGTGGGGAGGGGCAATATACGGATAGGGGAAAAGGGGGTTATATGGGGTTATATGGAATTGTGTGTGTAAAGCTTCTGAAAATTGTGAAGTGCTATAGAACTGAAAGGCTCTTTAATTTAATATAAAAAAGATAATATGTACCTCAACTAAATATCCAACACCGTATTCAAATCACATACTTATTCTAGTAGAAGGTAGTTATTATAAATGGAAAATGTACTACTTCTGGAATCAGAGACCGAGGTCAAAATCCACCTTTCTTACTTATTAACGTTATGTCTTTGACGAATCACTTCAACTCTCTTAACCCAAGAATCTTTATTTATAAAATAAGGATTCTCCCTACCCTACTTATTTCATATGATTGTTGTGAAAATCAGAGGTGACAGTTCAAATGAAAATGAATTAAAACTACAAAATATATAAATTTTAATTTAAAAATAAATTTTAAAATAAAAATTTTCAGTTATTTAAATTTTTTTTAAATGTTAACAAAATAACTACAGTTCTTTTCTCTAATGTTTACTGCCTGGACTTACCTCTAGTTTAAAATAAAGTCTGGTTCTTCACCACACTAAGACCTTAGGAGGTAAACTGCTTTGCTAGGATACATTTCCATTTCTAGATTCTAGGATATCTTGTTGGATTTTCAAAATTGAAAAGGAGGAGGAAGCAAAAAAGAGAACTGCAGTTTGTTGTGTGCCTACTCTCTGTCAATCACCATATGAGGTATTTAGCATTTCACTCAGTTTTTCAGATATACTGGCTCAGGAAAGTTAGGTCCTTTGCTTAAAATAACACATGGATAAGGAGGGAGCTGGGAGTTCTACATCTGATCTAATTCAAGGGGGTTCTTGACAAGGGGCGATTTTACGCCTCCGGGGGTCATTTGGCAATGTCTAGAGACATTGTTGTTTGTCACAACTCAGGGTGAGGGGTAGGATGCTGCTAAACATCTGACAGTGCAGATGAATAGTTCCCACAACAATTATCCAGCCCTAATTGTCAGTAGTGCCAGGGTTGAAACATCCTGTTCAAATTTCAAAGCTCATGTTCATTCTACCATATAATACTGAAAATAAAAGCCATTTCTAAGTTTAACTCTTTCATAGTATTCAGCTGTCACAGATATACCAACTACAATCTAAGGTGTATTCTCTCTGTGATCTGAGTACCTCTGGGAAGCTCCATTTGAAGATCTCACTAAGTTATCTTTTCATTAAAGCAATAAAGAAGGCTCCTGGAAAAATTTCATGCTAATCAATCTAAGGAAAATGACTCAAGGTCAGAGAGCAGGGAGGATTTTGAGACAGGCTGTAGGTCTGTTACTCAGATCATGCCCTGGCCTCTTCTCCCTCACCCCCACCAAATAGCATTGTGTCCTAGTGAGAGAGGAATGCAAGCAAAACTAAAGGGGTTTTTCATGTAATTCTAAGGCACGGGGAAGCTCTATAATAGTATAACACCAAAGAGAGGAAAGACTACTACTCCTTTTTGGAGTTGCCTCTTGGAATATGATGTGGATACAAGAATAAGAGCAATATTATGCCCCAACCTAAGTTTGAGCCAGACAGACTTCATATTTGGAATCAGATCACACTGGAGCATAATAGTGTTCAAGAATTTGTAGCTTCAAAATACTTTTATGGAGCTTTGGCAGCCAACAATAACTCTAGAGATGGAGAAAAGAAGAATATAAGGCCAATGTTTTTGTATTCCTTGACTCTGTAAATGGCACCAACATCCACTCAATTAAAGTCGTGGTAGTCATCCTTAATTTCTTCCTCTTTCTTACTTCTGGGGACACTTCAGACCCAGTGATAGAAGAGGGTTTCCAGTATTGCAATCCATTTACTTTTTTTTAACCCGCTGAGACTCTATGCAATATTTTACTGGAATAAAGGATTCTACAGTTCAAAACTATTTTGAAACCCACGATTTTCAGGATAAAATGTGCAAGACTCGTCATGCTCTGGCTACTGTCTTCTGACTGACTTCACCATAACTTTGATCTTCATGTTCCCACTCTGCTCAGTTCATTGTGATTCCCAAAGACTTCATCCTACATTTTCACTTTGACCATACAAATCTCCATTAAAACAAGCATCTCATTGTATCTGTATATATATTTCTCCTGCAGAATGAAAGCATCTTACAGTGCTTAGCACTATGAAGAATTGAATTAATATTTGATTATTAATTAATTAACTCATTCACTAATTAAAAGGCAGATTGCTCTGTGAAGCCAATGACTACAACCTATGGAAATTAATGGTAATAGGGAAATCTTTAAAGGAGCATAGTTGAGCATATTATTGGGGTGAAGATAAAGTCAGAGAAATACTATCATTGAATTGATTTACCCTTGGAAAACTGCAGAAAACAAAGAAGATTTCATGAACAGAAGATTTTATAAGAACTATTTGTAGCTAGAAATATTAGACTTCCAACTACGATTCTACAAATAACATTTTACTGTTTAATATCTGCATATTTCTAGATTTTCATCTGTACTGCTTACTTGGGTAGCATTAGTGCCTTATCAAGGGAATTGACAGATATGGTCTCCCTCCCTTTCATTCTGATTTATTGACCTTTGACTTGCTTCCTGGGTCATTTAAGTAATCCTTCTTGCAAGGAAACAACTGTATGATCATGTAGTCATATTTTAAATACCCAGTGATGTTTAAAATAGGCATGGAGAAAGTAAAATGATGTAGCTTCTTAAGAATCTAACTCTGGAAATCACTACTGGAAGCAGTAGGTGATAGTCATAAAATGGTATGTCCTCTTCCCTGTGTGAGACAGCATGTGCAGATGGTCAGGGCAACCACATCTAGCATTAGCATAATTGAATCCTGAGGGAAAGATGAGGTCCTAGGGGAAGTTCTGCCCATGGCTTTTTGTGGTTGCTGTTCTGATCACAAAAATTGTTTTAACTCCGAAGGAGTGTCAAAAAGAAGTAATAAATGATTCTTCACTAACTTATTTTTAGTTTTAGCCAGAAATGAGACCTTTGAAGTTTTTAAGTCTCTAAGGAACAAGTTATAGAGCAGTGCTGTCCAATAGAAATAAAATGTCAGCACATATGTAAGCAAAATTCTTCTAGTACCCACCATAAAAAAACAAAAAGAAACAGGCAGAATTAATTTGAATAATATATTTTCTTTAACCAAATATGTATGAAATATGCAATATTTTAAAATCATTAACTATTAATGAGGTATTTTACATCTTTTATCCCTACTAAGTGTTCAGTATTTAGTGTGTATATTACACTTACAGCACATCTCAGTTTGAACTAGCCACATTTCAAGTGCTCAATAGGCACATGTGGCTGGCGGCTACTGTAATGAAGAGTGCAATTACCAAGGTTCCTTTTCAGTTCTAAACAGTTATGCCTGTAAGTTATTTTGGGGCCAAAATTTATTTAGATCACAGAACTAACAATTATTTTTTAATTTTAATTATTATTTTAATTATTATTTATTTTAACTATTAACTATGTAACTGTTGCTTTTCTGTCCTGTATCATTTGTAATTTACTATAAAATCAGTTTTTTTCCATTT
Source organism: Camelus bactrianus (assembly GCF_048773025.1). Taxonomy (NCBI): domain Eukaryota; kingdom Metazoa; phylum Chordata; class Mammalia; order Artiodactyla; family Camelidae; genus Camelus; species Camelus bactrianus. The sequence goes on from NC_133541.1 coordinate 71,347,363, forward strand.
TTACAATAAATTTGTTTTTAAAAGCCAAGCTAAATTACTTGGTTGTGTCTTTTTAAATCTCAGCACTTATTCAAGTGGAGAAATGTCTAAACACAAGGTTTTTATTACCTAATAGAGGGTACTACTGTCCAGTTACAAGAATTGTATCCTCACTATTTAAGGAAAAATAGTGGCTCTTTGTTTCTTGCCTTGCACGTTTAACCTTAGTGAACACCACACTCAACAATCCATGTTGATTCTCTTCATATGGTGGTACAATATTAACATAGAATTCCATTGTATGAATTTAATATAACTTATTTAGCCACTCCCACAAGGATGAAATTGGCCTGTTTCCAATTTTTGCTCCAATACTGAAATGAGCATCTTCATATGTAGAATATTTTCTGGAAAGACAGATCACTGATTTAAAACAGCAACTCATAGAAAATTTATATAAGAGTTATAAAACATACCCCAATTTTGGAAATACTAAATGTGAAAAAACTATTTGTGAATCTATAAAAGAATGGATAGTAAAACCCATTTGCATGTTTTCTAGAAGTTAACAAGTGACTATTGCATAAAATTCCAATATAGGCATTGAGATATACCAACTAAAGTAGTCTCTGATAAATTTAGCAATCTAAGAGCTTAGGATATTCTAAGAGACCAGATTGAATTAAACCATGAATGTTTATGAGGTGCTGTTAAATATCCTCCATATAATATTTATTTCAGCTAAAACCTCTAAACATGTATATAGGAAGAACTGCTCTCTAAAGTAATCTGTTAAGAGTGACTCATGTAACTCTTTGCCAAATGAGTCAACAGCAGGTAAACATGATGATACAAATTACTGTAGCGTAGTTTTATACAGGGATGACCTCAACTATTAAGGGATGCGGAACTGTTTGCTCCCTTAGTAAATTGCCTTTGTTTGTTTAGCTGCCTTGGTGAATGATTCTTGCTTCCTCTCTGGTTGAGAGTAGTGACTTTCTGTTACAGTTTCTAATATGCTACCCCTCATAATTATGTAATCAAACTTATTACACATTCTACACAAAATACAAGATCTGCAGATTCTACACCAAAAGTACTGCTAAATATATTAAAATTGTGGGTGCTATAAACACTCAGTGGTTACAGGTTTTTTATTTTACTTTATTTTTTGGCTTCCTATGAGTCTCCTTAGTTTATTGAGATTAGAAATCTAATTGCCAGATAAATGAAATGCTGAATAAATTTTTAAACCCAGAAAAAAATAAAAGTGAGTGGCATGTAGGAAGCATTACGTATAGTGAATAAAACAGACTTTTGAGCTAGTTCTGCTTAGATATGTGATTTGGGGGAAGTCTTTTAAACATTCTGATCCTTAGTTCCTCATTTGTGAAATAAGGATAATATCCTATTTAAGAGATTATTGTGAATATTAAAAGTAATGTAGTAATACTGTCTAACACAGTTCTTGGCATATTATAGATACTCAAAGATAATTACTTATCAACATATTAGAATCATGAACCTTTATATTAAAAAGTGCCTACCATGTGTAGCCCTCTATAAGTTAGAACTTTAATTCAAAATGTGTGATGGTAAAATAAACAGGAAGTTATTTTTATTAGTTATTTTATTTCATTCGCTAGTAAAGCCTAGGAATTCAAGATGATTGAGTGGATTGGGGTTGAAGATACTAAAGATACTAGGAGGCTGATAAATGAAGTAACACACAGCTGAATGAGAAGATAGATGGTGAAGAAGATCTTTAAAAATGTATGCCTGTTAGAGTGCTGTACACCAGAAATTGACACAATGTTGTAAACTGACTATAACTCAATAAAAAATTAAATTAAAAAGTATGCCTGTTAGAAATAATGTGCTTTAAAAATAATGTAGGTTTAAACCCATTCAAAAGAATTGTTAGATCATATGTTAAAGTTTTGAAAATAAGTAAAACATGAAGAAATAAACATGAATTATCAAATTATTCCCACAATTGTTAAAATAATAAGGAAAGCTTTATTCAAGACTATTGCAGTAGAGGTGAGAAATCGCGCTCAACTCCAAATACAACAAAGGCAAGTGGGAATTTCTAGCCAAATAGTAGATTAAGGGTGTCGGTGGATAGAAAATTACCAAGGAGACATCAAGGGTATCTTGCTAACAGGATTCTTGCTAAAAGCAGACCAAGGACTTACATAACAATGGTGGGGAAAAGGAACTTGATGAGATCAGATATCAAGGGTGGGGGATGATGACTTAGCAGCATTTTCTACCAAGACTGGCTTAGACTAGTTGAAAAGAGTCCTCAGAGGAGCTTGTGTGAAGTTTGGATGAGAGTGTATTTGAGTATTTAACGGTTTGCTTCTTCACTGTTGACAACATTTGATTTAAACTACTGAAATAAATCTATTTCAATATTATGACAACTTTGAAAATAATTCCTTAGTAAATGTGACAATGACAATAGCATGTCTCATTAATATAATAAACCTCATCAGCCAGTACCACTAGAAACACCTGTATAATTCTAATTGCAGCAAGAGAGCTTGAATACCAAAAGGAGGGAGGTAGGAAAGATACTGAAAGGGTTTGGAGTGCTAGAGTTAGTCATGGTTGGTCTTGGCAAACATTGGGCAAAATTTGTAAATTGGGCCAATCTGTGTCACAGTCAATGATTGTATTTTTAGAACTCAGAGGACTGTGATGAGAAGTCTGTGATATTGTGTCTATGCATGACTGGGACATTGGGCTGTACACCAGAAATGGACACACTGCAACTGACTGTACTTCAATCAAATAAAAAAAAAAAAAGTCTGACATTTTCTTAGAAAATATGGGTCCAAAGGAACTGGTGTTAAAATAATGTGATTTTAGGAGACCAGTATAGATAATCTGTAATCACAGACTATAGAATTTGGTTGACAGAATTTATCTGATTTGCCAGTGCATTTTACACATCATGGTTTCTGCCTAAATTCCTACTTCGCCCCTCACTACACACCTGTCAGCAGGGACTTCCTTTCCCTTCTAGTTTAGCAAATATAGCTTTAAAAGATTTAATTTGCTGCCATCTAGTGGGCATATACTTTCACTTTATATTCAATTTAAAAAATGGATTTTGACATTTAAAATAGACTTGACACGCTTGTTATATTTTTTTTACTTACCTTTCTTTCAGGGAAATGTTTTCAATTACTTTCAACTACAAAATGATTTAATGTTCCTAATCATGCTTTCCATGAGAGTTGGAGCTACTGATTATATTCAGTGTATGCCAGTATACTTTTGTTTATACCATGCTAACTTTAATAACATGGCACAAATATTTGCAAAACTTGAGTTTTAAAGCAAAAAAAATTTAAAGAAAAAATTTTAACTCTTTTCATTAGGATTTTAAAATTCTTTTAATCAGGAATACCTGATGCATACAATTTTAAGGCAGAAATTGACTACATACTAATTGGTAACCAATGGGGCTAAACTGACCCAAAATTAGATTTTAGTGGATTGATTGACATTTTATGCAGGTAGTAATTCGACTGGGGAAAACATCTATTACCATTCTTCTCATTTCTGCAAAAGAAAGGCCTTCTCCTGTATTCCTCAGAAAGAAACACTGAGGATTACTTTTGTTCATTCCCTTCACCTCATTACTTGACTATCCCCCAAGAAGAACGGCTGACTTGTCAAACTGGTGAAAGCAGAGAAATGACACGGAGCACGCGGGACCCTGGGCTGCAGCTACCTGTTCTCTCTACCTATGACCACATGGTAGCTCGGTTCAGCGGGAAGAAATGAGAAGTACAGTTCACTTTCAAGTTCCATCTGTGCTCTGCAGTGTAGCTTTTCCAGCAGTACAGCTGATATTTTGCTCCTTACTGCACTTTTGTATCTTTTTTAATGTATTCAGAACTCAAAGGCAAAAAGAGGGTGTGATTATTACCACCACAAAACCCAGTACTTTGCATGTGTATGTATGAAACAGGACAATAATTGAATTAGAGGGTGTGGACCCAATGGTAAAAGGCCTCTTTTTCTGCGGGATTCAGGGATGAGTCATAAAAAGAGGAAGAAGATCTTTGGGAGGCCAAGCAAATACAGAGTTACTAAAAAAAAAAAAAGCACTGAACTAAATGCAGGATCTGAGAGAGTGTGAGTGTTTAATTAGTTTGACCAAGTTGACTGTCCTCAAATACAGGTTATTTTCAAGAAATTCAGATCAGGACAGATCTTTGTATTCTTAGTAAGTTTTTGACCTGATTCAAGGTCTTAGAATATATTATAAAAGCACTTTTCATTACATCTCCTAGTAGTCAGATAAAGAACCTGAAGGCTGATGAAACTGAAAACTGGAAGGAACAGAAATTTAACATTTACTGACCTTTCCCATTAAACAATGCATTTCCTCTCACTCTCCCCCTCCCCAGAGGGCTGGTCCTGCAGGCTGCTCTTCCCAGGCTTTGCAATCCACTGCTCTCTTTTGATGTGGCCAGTAGGAAGGTGGGAAGAAGGAAGAAACCATGATATTTCTCTCCTCTCTCTGCCTTAGCAGTTTCTCTGCCAACAGCTGCTTCTTCCCCATGGATTCCATTTCTTCCATTTAACACCACCCCTGAGCTTCAAACACACATTCTCCTTGTCTCCCTCCAGGCTGGAGCAGCTCCCTGCTGTTGCTAATCTCTGGAGTGCCTCAGTGTCCCCTGTTTGTTTTCCGTCTTTCCAACACCTATTTAACCGATTCATGGTATTAACTTCTTACAAAAGTTGTAGAGTGGTCTCTGGTTTCTGTTTTCCTCTGAGAGCCCTGACAGCGTATATTATACCATATGCACATATACATGTATGTGTGTATGTATAGTTTGATTCTGATTCTGATTCTGATTCCATCTCCAACTTTCTCCTAAAAAGGCATCTTCAGTGAGACTGGGGAAAGCAACAGAGACTCTTAGGGGATCACAATGTGGTATCATTAAGCATTAAGAAGTGGTCCACCTTGGGAAGAGAAAGATTTGACTTGTAGAAGTTATAGTTTGAACGCTCTGAAGAACCACATTCATAGAATCCATTGGCTAAGAGGACTCTGCAGACAGGGGAGAAGGAAGAAGGCCCAGGGGACTGGCAATGAGACAGCAAGGGGGCAGGGCACAGCCATTCAAGGAATGCTACAGCAATTAACATCAAAATGGTGGAAGATTCAACCCCCAGTAGGCCTTGAGGCTCAAGATGGTGGGAGATTTGACTTCCAGCAGATCTTGAGCTTCATTATACGCCCATTGTAATACATTAACATGGTGAATAACATGCCCACAGGCACCATGGCCGTCCCAAGGCTGGCCACAAAAGGTCTGAGTGGGAAATGACCAAGTTCCTGGGAATCCCAGCCCCTTCCCCAGGCTACTTAGACTGGTCCTTCCTCTCATTAGCATATGAAGCCACTGAGCCCATAAAAACTGGCAACAGGGTGCCTCACAGCTGCTGCTGCCCCCTCTCTCTCCCTCTTCTGAGACGGCCCGCATTCTGTCTATGGAGTGTGTACCTACCTTTAGTCTGAACACTCAACCCCACACCTCATGGCCTTTCTCTTGCCTTTCAATGTATCTCTCTCAATAAATATACCTTTACACTTGAATTCTTTTCTGCACGAAGCCAAGGACCCACACTTGGCGGAGCACATCCCAGGGGCTCAACCAAAGCCTGGGACAGGGCCCTCCTCACACCTGTTTTTCCTGCATCAGCAGGGAAGCTGAAGGAGGAACAGAAAGACTTCTTCACTGTAGGAACACCCAGTCTCTTCATCATATTCATAGTTCATGAGTATTATAATGCAGAGAGAGAATGTAGAAAACTCAGACTTCACTCCCTCCATGAATTTCTAGGATGTTTCTAAGGAATATTAATACACCCTACAAATTTCTAATGTCAAAGTATGATTTCAAAAAGGTAAAATGATCACTTACCCAAATAAAGTCAGCAATGTCAAATATTTATTTACCTTGTTAATGAGGGAACCAGCAAGATGGTGAGACCAGTTCAAAAAGAATTGGAAAAAATCAGAGGATTTATAGGGGCTTAAAGAAAAGATACTAAATTAAGAATGCTAATTTAAACACAAAACTAGTTGGATGAACCTGGAGATGATCATACTAAGTGAAGTCAGAGAAAGACAAACATCATATGATATCACTTACATGTGGAATCTAAAAAAATGATACAAATAAACCAAAACAGAAACAGATTCACAGACATAGAAAACAAACTTATGGCTACCAAAGGGGGAGGAGGATATAAATTAGGAGTTTGGGATTAGCAGATACAAACTACTATATACAAAATAGATAAACAACAAGGTCCAACTGCATAGCACAAGAAACTATATTTGATATTTGTAATAACCTATAATAGAAAAGAATATGAAAAAGAATATATATATATATGTATAACTGAATCACACCAGCAACTAACACATTATAAATCAACTATACTTCAATACAAATAAATAAATAAATAAATAAATACATACATACATACAAAACTAGTCAATATCTTGCAGGGCAAGAAAACTGCAACTTCTGGGGTTCATCTTTTTTACAGGACAGAAATCATTTCATCTCTTGAACAAAATTCATTTGTATTGCTATCAGAAAATAATCATGTGCATCAGCTTCTACAAGTTAGTAACAATTTCTATAGCGATATGAAATATCCTAACCATTATTAAATAGCTAGTCAAACAAAGATAGTCACTTCTAGAGAATCATATAACACCTCTGTGGACCAGCTAGACAATACTTAGCGTGACAGTGAAAAGATACCTTGTAACCTCTTGTACCTAGTTGTAAGATTTGGATAGTTTTTCTTAACATTTGCTAGATACCTGAATTGCTACCTGATTCAAATAAAGAAAACATGGCACACCTCTTCAGACTGTTGTCACTAACCAGCCTGAAACTAGCTTTCTCCAAGCTGTTACCTTTCACTCTCAACAAGTAATTTCAAGTGTAGACTCCAACTGGAGGGACCAACCACCCTATTTGCCTGGATCTGAGGGGTTTCCTAGGACACAGGACTTCAGTATTAAATCAGGAAACCTGAGCAAATTGGGACAAGTTGTTCATCCTAACACAAACCCATTCCTTAATTCCACAAAGGAAAAAAAAAAAGAAACCCAATGTAATGTAACATAAACCAAAATTTTACTGATGTCTTTGGATATCAGAAGACAGAATTTTCAAAGAAGAACTTTCAAAACTGGACATATGTATAACCACTACTTAGAATCCCCTGTTCAATCCATCCCAATGCAACCGCTGGTGGACACCTCTCCCCAGCCTCCTGCCACATTAGATTCAGCTCCTGACATGAGTGTCCTTCAGCGTGACGGTCCTGCCCAGAGTTTAACCAGGACTTCCCAAGGACTCCAGCAAAGGAGAAAATGGGGAGGTTTTCATTCTGAAAGGAAACAAACTTCAAAGACGTGGTTCCATTTCTAAGTAGGAAAAACTTATTTATAATGCAGAGTATTTTCACTCCTCACTATATCATATTCCTTCACTTCAAAATGAGATATTGGCTCACCATAGGAAAAACCCTATTAAACTGTTCAGGTTTCTTCCCTAAAACAAACGAGGTAGCTGACCTCAAAGGTAAATTCAAGTTTCTCTTTTTAAAGAACAACAACAACAACAAAAAACCTGTTTGCAACTTTAAAATTGTAGAATTTTCCCCTTCATAATATGAGGTATTTTGTATTTTGCAAAATGATGATTGCAAAAATATACACTACCCAACAAGCTCTATCACAATGTGATATTTACAGCTCTCCATCAAGAATTGGGATGTATGTATCTTCCCCTTGAATATGAATGTGCTGTGGCTATGACAGAGTGATGCCTTCTGCCTTCTGAGGCTAGGTCATAAAGCAGTTTGATATCTACTACCCCCAACTCAATAGATATACATTTGTGTTTTCCAAAAAACCCCTTGGAATCTTTATATTCTGAAAAATGACACACACACACACACACACACACACACACACACACACACACACAAATATATATATGCAAATAATGTCTATTGATTTAAAATATTTTTAAAAATTGTGACCAGGGACACATAACAAGCTAAGAAGCTTGTTCACAGAGGCAGAAGGAAGAACCCTCTGTTCTTATCATCCTTAATTATTTCTAATGATCTATCAGTTGAAAACTCAACTAGGTCTTTCTTCAATTTTGCTGAAAGCAAAGAACTAGAAATCACCAGACTTTCAAAAAAACATAATTTCACTCCTTAGTGTCACTCACTGTCTGAACACTAACAACACTTTCATATAGTCACTTTATTTGGTACTGGAGGATTTATACACTAAGTGAAAGCAGCAAAGTAATATTCTGGATGGGTAAGAGGTATACTTATTTTGGAATGTGTTAAGGAAGAGTTGTGAAAAGAGAACAGAAAACAGGCATGACAGTTCTAACATGACACCTTCTCCAGCCACAAGTTCTTGGGCAAAGTATTGCTGAATTCAGGATCTGGAAAGTGGTTCCTTTAAAACTGTCCACACTCTTTGAAGTGTTCACGGACCAGGTTTAGGTTGCCATATCAGCTCATTTTATACTTAGAACAACATCATGAAGCAGCTGCTATTACGAATCATTTTATACATGAAAATATTTGGACAAAAAGATGTAGCATCATTCGATCAAGGTCACAAACTTACTAACTGGCAAACCAGGATTCACACTGAAGTTGTCTCTAAAACCCACATTTTTTAGACACTATCTTTTATACCTCTTATACATACAGTAAATACAAATAAATACATACATACAAAATTTTGCTTTAAAGCTACATACCAGAAAAAAAATTAGGAAGGAAAAGTTAATGTTAAGTGAAAATAAAGGAAATTTCTAATGATCTCAAAGATTATTTGTTCTAAATGTCTAATATTATGTATTTCATTTAATATTTATTTAATTCACAGAAACTTATACCAGAAGGAGTATTATGTCATTTGGTTTAATTGTATCTGTTTTCTAGTATTACTTTTTGATAATAATTTTTAGAACTTACAGTTTTTCTACTTGCTAAAATCTCTCTTTCACTCTTCCTCTCTGCTGATAAAGGAAGAAGCTGTCAGAAAGAAAAACATGGACACAAATCAGCATTTCTCTTTTCTAGTTCTTGTTTTTAAATCACATTTGTTCCATTATCTCAAGAGCAAAAATAAGAAAAGGTGCATTTAGTGTCTTTGGGAGATATGAATCCCTGAATCAATGTTATTGTAAATCTTGCAAGTTTTTTTTTCTCTTTTGCTTACAAGAAAAGGAGTAGATTGGCTTCTTGTCATTTTTTTTTTCAAATGAGAAATGATCATTTTACTTATATTTATATTTGCTCTTATTTATTGATTTTTCTTAACAATCTCCCAATACATTTTTTATGGACTACTTCAGAAAGAATCCATTTAAAGTGTCATGAACCCTTAGAATTGAATATTTGAGCAGTAAATGAAACAAAGTTCCCACTGAGAGTAATTTATTTTTTTCTGCATGACAGTAAAAGACAAGCTGACTGTCAACTGTCATCTTCAGGTTTGTGCTTCCATTAATTTCTGAATCTGCGTTGATTCATGAATTTATAAGAGGGTGTCTGTAGGAAGAATCCAAGAACCTTGCCTGGAACTGTGCCATAAATCTAGGGTATTCCACAGCAAAACAGCATCCCTGGGGAAATCATCTTACCGCAAGTAATATCAGCCTTATGAGCTTTGGGAAACTCCATTTTCCACAGTCTCAAAGTCAGTAGCTTTAGCCATAGTCTGTTGCATTTCAATAGTAATTCTACAGGCTATTGCAAATTTTTTTTGGTAGAAATCAGCTCTCAGAGTTCCAGTAAAGACTCAATTGTCAAAGATAATGAAAAATAAAAAAGTACAATAATGGTATGAGCCACATATTGAGAAGTACTTCCTAAACATTGTCTCTTCCTGACAGACCATGACCATGCCCATCTTGGGGAGAGAGTGAGGGAACAAATAAGACATTTTGAAACTGAAGAGGGGAAACAGGCTCATTATTAGCTCAGCACATTATACATAGAGAGAATCATGCTCATTATTCTGTTACTTTCAGATTTGAGATACTATTGGTCACTAGCGTGTCCAATAGGGCAATAAATCTCTTTAACCATAGACAATTAAGTAGAGACTTCTATTGCCCATTAAATTTCTTTTTTTGAGGGGAGAGGGTCATGTTTTCATGTTTATTACTTTGTTCTAAATTGTCAGAATATTAATCTTGTCAGTCAAAATTCCCGCTTTGCCACTGTAAATATTTAACATCTCTGAACCTGTTTCCTTATCTAAAATATGACTGACTGACTTGCACTGGAAATGAATTAGAATTAAGTGTATTAACAAGGATGGTTCAACATACACAAATCAATCAATGTAATACACCACATCAACAAAAGGACAAAAATCACATGATCATCTAATAGATGCAGAAAAAGCATCTGATAAAATTCAACACCCATTTTTGATAAAAACTCTTACCAAAGTGGGTATAGAAGGAACATATCTCAACATAATAAAAGCTATTTATGACAAACCGACAGCCAGTATAATATTCAACAGTAAAAAACTGAAAGCCTTCCCATTAAAATCTGGGACAAGACAAGGTTGTCCACTCTCACCACTTCTATTCAACATAGTTTTGGAAGTCGTAGCCACAGCAATCAGGCAAGAAAAAGAAATATAAGGGATCCAAATTGGAAGAGAAGAGGTAAAATTGTCACTAAATGTGGGTGACATGATACTACATATAGAAAACCCTAAAAGCTCCATACAAAAACTACTAGAGCTGATAAAAGAATTTGGCAAGGTAGCAGGATACAAGATTAACATACAGAAATCAGTTGCATTTCTTTATACTAACAGTAAAATATCAGAAAAAGAAAGTAAAGAAACAATCCCTTTTAAATAAATCTGATCAAGTTGGTGAAAGACTTATATATTGATTAAGGAAATTAAAGATGACTTAAATAAATAGAAAGATATCCTATGCTCTTGGATTGGAAGAGTCAGTATTTTTTAAATGGCCAAAATGCCCAAGACAATCTACAGATTTAATGCAATCCCTATCTAATTCCCATGACATTTTTCACAGAACTAGAACAAATAATCTTAAAATTTATTTGGAATAACAAAAGACCCAGAATTGCCAAAGCAATATTGAAGAAAAAGAACAAAGCTGGAGGAATAATCCTCCCAGACTTCAGACAATACTACAGAGCTACAGTAATCAAAACAGCATGGTACTGGCATAAAAACAGACATATGGATCAATGGAACAGAATAGAGAGCCCAGAAATAAGGCCACAGACTTTTGGTCAATTAATCTTCAACAAAGGAGGCAAGAATATACAATGGAGAAAAGACAGTCCCTTCAACAAGTGGTGTTGGGAAAACTGGACAGTAGCATGTAAATCAAAAAGTTAGAACACTCCCTCCCACTGTACACAAAAATAAACTCAAAATGGATCAAAGACATAAATATAAGACAAGACACTATAAATCTCCTAGAAGAAAACATAAGCAAAACATTCTCTGACATAAATCTCAGCAATGTTCTCCTAGGGCAGCCTACCCAGGCAATAGAAGTAAAAGCAAAAATAAACACATGGGACCGAATTAAACTTACAAGCTTTAGCACAGCAAAGGAAACCATAAGCAAAACAAAACAACCTACGGAATGGGAGAAAATATTTGCAAATGATGCGACTAACAAAGGTTTAATTTCCAGAATATATAAACAGCTTATACAACTTAATAACAAACAACCCAATCAAAAAATGGGCGGAAGACCTGAACAAGCAATTCTCCAATGAAGACATATAAACGGCCAATAGGCACATGAAAAAATGCTCAATATCACTAATTATGAGAGAAATGCAAATCAGAATTACAATGAGGTATCACCTCATACCAGTCAGAATGGCCATCATTCAGAAGTCCACAAATGATAAATTCTGGAGGGGATGTGGAGAAAAGGGAACCCACTTACACTGCTGGTGGGAATGTAGTTTGGTGCAACCATTATGGAAAACAGTATGGAGATTCCTCAAAAGACTAAAAATAGACTAACTATATGATCCAGCAATCCCACTTCTGGGCATATATCAGGAGGGAACTCTAATTCGAAAAGATACATGCACCCCAATGCTCATAGCAGCACTATTTACAATCCTAGACACAGAAGCAACCTAAATAGTTGTGGTATATTTATACAATGGAATACTACTCCATGATTTAAAAAAAATAAAATAATGCCATATGCAGTAACATGGACAGACCTGGAGATCGTCAATCTAAGTGAAACAAGCCAGAAAGAAAAAGAAAAATATCATATGATATCACTCATATGTGGAATGTTAAAAAAAAAAAAAAAAAGAAAGGAAAAAGAGGACACTATGAACTCATCTACAAAACAGAAACAGACTCTCAGACATAGTAAACAATCTTACGGTTACTGGGGGAAAACGGGTGGGAAGGTCTAAATTTGGGAATTTGAGATTTGCAAATGTTAACCACTATATAAAAAATATATAAAAAACAAATTTGTTCTGTATAGCACAGGGAACTATATTCAATATCTTGTAATAACCTTTAATGAAAAAGAACACGAAAATGAATATATGTATATATATATATGCATGACTGGGACATTGTGCTGTACACCAGAAATTGATACATTGTAACTGACTATACTTCCATAAAAAAAAATTAAATGTATTAAAACCTACTTCAGTGCAAACACACTGTAGGTACTCAGTAAATGGTGACAATGGTGGTCATTATTAGGATCAACTAGAAATCTACAGGCAAAGTGCCTCATGCAGTACATAACACAAAAAGTTGGAACTCAGTATATGTAAGATTCTGTCATTGATATTCTAATGGCAAGGAACTTCTCGTTCAAGTTATTTAAGTTGGACACACAGGGTATGGCACACGTGAACCCAGGTACTAGTAATCACTGTTCTGTTGTGAAGAGAAAACCACCTTGTCAGTTCCCTGCTGTGCATAGTTTTCTTCATGTGCGGATCACTAGGGGCTATCTCTCTCCCTATAAACAGGGATGACGTTATGACTAAGGCAAGGTTTAGAAACAGTCCACCAGACCAAAGGCAGGGAAGGAAGACCATGGGCAGAACTGTCACAGATTGAGTTTTACAAGAGCTGAGAGCAAAGGAAACTTGGTCAGGAGTTCAGGAGAGACATATCAGTAAAATTAATAGTTCACATCTGAGGAATTGCTTTAGCATGAAAATTCTAGCATTAAAATGCCATCTGAGATTAGTGATATTTCTTTCTTTCTGTTAGGTTGTAGGTACAGGCTCTGCTGAGTTTGGGGGATTTGACAAATGGTAACACTGTAAGTCAGGGGGGTTGATATGAGCTCAGGTTGCAGAATGGCTTTAAGAGTCCCATCAAGTGTCAGTGTGCATTAGGATCAAGTCTTCCAAAAGTGTGTGTGGGTCTCTCTATTCGTTTTCAAGGGCCACTGTAACAAGCTGGGTGACTTAGGCAACAGAAACATATTGTCTCACAGTTCTGGAGACTCGAACTCTGAGATCAAGATGTCAGCAGAGTGGGTTCCCTCTGAGGCTGTAGGAGAAGTTGTTTGTTCATAATCACAAGCCTCACCCAATCTGTGTTCATTTTCACATGTGTTCTCCATTTGTGTATGTTTGTGTCCAAATTTCCCATGTTTATATACAAGGGCTCCAGTCACTGGATTAGAGGCCAACCCTACTGCAGTAGGACCTCATCTTAATTAATTACCCCTGCAACAGCTCTATTTCCAATAAGGTAATATTCTGAAGTACTGGGGGTTAGGACCTCAACATATGAATTTGGTGGTGGGGAGAATAAAATTCAACCTTAAATACAATTCTTGGAGTTATCACCTGCTGCTATGGTTCCCTGGACAAACCTGTGGTGCTACGGGGAGAGGAGTGTGAGTGCACTGAAGCAGAAATACACGTGTGAGTATAGTGCAGACAGCCAGTACTAGCACATACTTGCAGTGGGGTAGATTAGCCAGATGGGGGTTCATGGGAGAACTTAGTGGAAAAAGAGCTCTGAATATTGGGAGACAATTTTCCATGGGTCTCTCTCACATCTTCTTATCTTATGTGAAGTGAACAGATTGAAGAGAACTTAAATGTTGAGGTGTTTTAACAAACTAAGAGTTTAGAAGCATGAATCTCAAAACCAGATAGTAAGTATTTAATGAAAATGATGAAAAAAGTACCTAAATAAAATTATTCTTCTGTGACTACTTATTTGCAATTTATCTCACATATCAATATAATGTGAAGAGGCAAAAATAGAGAGTGACTTATTTAAAGAATAAAGGAAAGGTAATGAAGCTCTTAGTAGTGAATAATATATTTGAAATGACAGTGAAAGATTCATCAGGTAATCTGCAAAGTTCAGACAAAAACAGGAACATCCAGCATTATCTAGGGAGAAGTCAACAAACTGGGATGAATAATGATCTTTTAAATGAGGAAATTAAATCTGGAATTTCATAAAGATAACTGTTAAATGAGCATGGGAAGAGGTTTTCCTGGATATTGTATATGGTGACAGTTCTGCTATTTGGAGTACAAAGGTTATTAACTTTTGGACAAAAATTCTGCTCCTGCAGAGACTATATGATTGCTTTTAAGGGTTACATGGATTTTGTTTTATTTTGCTTTTTGCATGAACCATCATCACTTCTTTACTTTTGCTCATTAGAATTTTAATTATTATCCAACCCATTTCAAGTGTTTGATTGGAAAGTTGGTGCTACTGAGGCAAAAGTAACCACATACTGCCAGTTTTCAGCTGTGTGTCATACCTCACTAAGCACAGCTGAATTTCTAACCAAAGCAGACACCGATTCAGTAGCACTGTGAGAAGACTTTACTCTTAAAATGTCAAAAGACAAACATAAGTGACATTTTGTGAAAGAAAAAAATAAATGCATGTAGGTTAACATACATTTGACTCTCGCCTCAAGGAAAAAATTAAATATTAAATATATATATTGAATTAACAGGACATACTGGAAAGGTGACGTGTGTGTGTTTCAATCAAATGCTATGATTCAGATAGATCAAAAAATTTTCCCAGAAACATACATCTTGCTCTACAAAAGCATCCTCATGTTACTCTAAAGCCTTTGACCAAGACATTACACTAATGAAATGTGAAAGGGCTGCCTTCTCTGCCTCCTTTTTGAGCAAAATCATTTTGTTTTTTGTTTCTTTTAAATTTTAACTCATTTTTTCATTCAGTCATGGCATAATATTAGGGCTGATTCTCAATAATCATTAATCCATTCATTTAATAAGCATCCTGGAATAAGAGTTAATACAATTGAGTGATTTAAAAACTAGGTTTTGGACATTAATCAACCTGAATCTTAATTCCATCATACACCAGCTCCATGTAACGTTTCAATGCCTTTTTCCTCAAATGTAATTTAAGGATAACATTGATACCTCTCCCATACAGAGGTTTCTGTACTGAGACATGCATCCTTCCTGGCCTAAAAAGCTATTGCTGGAGCGTTGGAGGACAGAACAGGAATAGGAGTTAGAGCAAGGCAAGGCTGTAAGGGCTATGGACTGGGTAGATTCCCTCAGAATCAAAAGTAACAGGCAGGAAAGAGAGCAACACATACAGAAGCATGTCAGTGTATAAAAGGAGAGCACATCTGGGGACAATTTCCAATACTTTTCCATGACTGGAATATAAGTGAGTCTAAACCAATAGTGACAAATGAGACAAGAAAAGAAGAGGGGTGAGCTCACACATGTCACTTGGCATGTTTCATGTGCTGCAATAAATTATAATATTTTAATTTTAAGTTAAATGGCTTACTTTCATAGATCACCAGAAGCAATTTAGGACCCATCATAAGTAATAAAAACATGTTATGTTGACCTTTGAATGGAGATGGTAAATACTGAACCAAGTCTCTACAATTCATCTTCAGTATCTTGCTCTCTGGGGAAATAAGAAACCCGGGTCCAGCAAAGTTTATTATGATTGCCATTGCCATGAAGTATCTTGAAGGGACCTGAAGATATTGTAATCTCAAGCAATCATGACTTACCAGTGACACAGATTGCTTTTTCTTTTTTGGTAACTGAATGCCTTTTTCTTTGGGAATTGCTTTTCACCTATTTGATGTGATTCTAAAAATATATCAATCACAAGCAGCCCAGGTTGCCCAACCAAGCACCACATGTCTCTGGAATTAACAATTAGTCCAAGAGCAGACTCTTGACCCAAGCAGAGCCAATCAGTTCCTTTCTGACAATTAATATAAACTGTGGATGAAAGGATCTCTCCCTCTAAGATTGAAGCTCTAAAGATGATGTAACTCTGGTGTTTCCAGGGTCAGAACTGATGCCACATATAGAAAGCCTGACTGAACCCAATATAGAGGAAAGCAGAGCCAAGAGATGGAGAAAGAAAAAGATGTCCTGGATAGTCAGTCCTAAACCAGCACTACCCATTAGGACTATCAGCTATATGTGTCAGCACATTTCATTTTCTTCTTAAATGAATTTAATTGAACTTCTGACTCTAGCCACCAAAACAGAATACAGGTGATCTGGAATATGAAAATTCTGACAACTGAAGAGACAAAATAGAATAAACACAGGCATCTTTGCACATTTTATCTGTGGTAGTTCATTTCATATCTCTTGAACATTTCAATGAAACATTCTACTATATATGTTTACTTAATCGGGTCTTGGAAGAATCAACAAGCAAAAATCCTTATCCCTAATTAGCATTGCCTGTGCTTAGTAAACTCAAATTCTAATTTTTTCTTTGAGGAATCATGTCAGGAAACAAGCAAGGCAATTAAAGGACAGACCTTAGAGCCTGGCCATAAGGGTTTACAACAAGGTTCTGCCACTTACCAGCTGTATGACTTTGAGCAAGCCACCTAACCAGTTTGTGCTTCAGTTTCTTCTTCTATAAAATGGGTCTAATAACTGTTCCTATCTCTTAAGTTTATTATGAAAATTAAGTGTGTTAGTATACGTAAGAAACTTAGAGCAGTGCTGGGCACATGCTGAGCACGACGAACATCTGAAAGGGAACGTGCTGCTACTTTTTAAGCTGGTATGTAGAGCTGCAGTACACTTTCCATTAAATAAACAAATGCAAAGAATAATCTTTATAAATTTATTGTGGTCACGAACAGCATTCCTGTTATATGGTGAATTCTGGATTAATGAAGTTTATAGAACTCTGTCTCTGACTCTTTGAATTATAAGCTATTTTTGTATACTTTTTTTCAGTTACTTAGGCATTTAAAAAATTAACATCCAGATGTGAATACTTAATCTGAATCATTTGTCCCAAACTGCTTCCTAAGAACTTTATTTAAGGAAGACTGCAGGAATCACTAATTTAATTAAGGGCTAGAAGGCAGTGGAGATAATTAAACTGGTCCTTTCACAGTGAACTCTGACATGGGAAAATGACTTGGCAGGGCCTTGTCCAGTTTCTAGCAGTAAAGTCAATGATAGAGAATGAGCTACTCAACAAGCTCAGTGAGCAAACATGTTAATTAGTCCACTGTAACTGAGCTATGATCCACAAGTTGTATTTGTAGGTAAGTTATAATTTGCAAATTGAAGACCGACTTAGCTGTTTTAATATTTGTTAAAAATTAAGGAAAGAAATTAAATACTTAGAAGAAGAGGCAGAAAACTAGTATTGCCCCCTACCAGGTAAGAGATTTTAGTTAAATCATATAGTCTCTGTCTCAAAGTCCTTACTCATAAAATATATATAATGCTTGCCTTGTTTAACAAAAAGATTGCTGTATGGTTCACCAGAAATAATTTTGATCATTGTTTTTAAAGTTATGTGATGTGATTGCAAAACACCTCTTCCATATGACTTAATACCTTCCAGGGAATTTGTACCAAATGTTTTTCTGACAGTAGTGCTAACACTCAGATCCTTGCTATGAAGCACATACTTTTTCCCTTTTAGAATACGTAAAGTGAAATGTGACTGATTCAAAATGACTCACAGAGCAAGTGCAGGATTCCATTCCACACACACAAGGCCAATTCGGGAGTAATAACACTGGGTAAGCCTCACTCAGTGGGGGATGAGAACTAACGGCAAATGCGTCCTCCGGTGCACCCTCAGGGAGGATGTTCTGAGTGTTCCACACCCACCTCAGAAGGGTGGAGCCCTGTTACCTACAGCAGTGACCATCTCAGTAACTTACCTTTGTCTTGGCTTCTCCCGCCTCCCTGTTTGACCTTCCCTCACGGGTGCTGTCGGGTCAGCCCCCCAAATAACCACTGGCACACGCACCCTTTTATTCAGGCTCTGTTTTTAAGAAGATCTCAGATTAAGGCATGGACTAACTGAAGAATTATACAAGATCAAGTTCCAACCAGATTAAGAACTCTTAATGTCAAGTACTAAGCACCAATAAAGGAAAGAGACTTATTATTTGTGGTATTGTGGATAAAACAAAAAAGAAAAATGGCAGAAAGTAGTCACAACTCTGGTTACCGGAGAATGAATTTCACCATCTGGATATTCTTCCTCAGGGTAGAAGGGATAGTGATGAATACTATGTTTATGAACCTTTTAAGCAAAAACAGGTGTATGTTGGGCTTCCGTACTAATGATTTATCTTGTTTTTACAGAGAACAAGCTACTGGCATACAAGTAGGGCCTCAAAGCATCATTAGAGCAAGTAAAATATTCTCCATAGCTACCCACCTCTAGACCCCTGTAGTGCTTCCTTGCACACCCTGTCTCATAGCTCCTGTTAATTAACACAGGCCTGCCTGTGAGGGTTATTCTCCTCTAAGGCAGACAAAGTAGAAAGAGAGAGAGGAGCCGGAGTACAAAGGGACTGTTATTTCTCTTTTTTCATTTATGATTCAGTTAAAGGAGCAAGCAGGTCTAATTATTATTGGTCGATTTGGATTACTTTCCTTCGGAAAAAAGGATGCTAAGATTAGAAATCAAAGTATTTCTCTGATTAGGTCATTCTGGCCATTATAGGGTTACCTCAGTCTATTGTGTACAAGGTGCCCGTTTTCTGAATTCTGAACATCCCCACATCCCTTTCTGTTTTCCAAAGGGATAAGAAAACCTTTAACAGTACTCGTAGAGAGTCTCACACTTGCTGGACTTTTATTGTCCCAAGTGCCAAGATTAAATAATCACAAAAAGAACTACACACACACACAAAATATTCCACACAGTGCAATACACGACTATTTTCTACTATTTAAATTAATATGAGAGGCAAGGGTTTGTGGGGACTCATTATTAAGGTGGTTGTTACTAAGTATCAATAAATGTGCTCACTGGAATAAAATAATATGCATAGTTAATCTCCCTTGTCATCAGAGTTTCATTTATAAAGCTGGGATAATAAGATCTGCTTCACACAAAGAGGAAGAAATAAGAAATCTACATATGCCTTATGGCCCAAAGTTGGATACATTCTAGTTATTCAAAATATGTAAAAAATATTCATTCATATCAAGAGCTTACTCCTAATCATACCAATGTACATAATATTAAAATTAAATAATAGTTATTACTTAGTGCTTTGTCAGGTACTGGGCAAAGCACGTTTCATGTACTTTATCATTTAATCCTATACTCTGTGAATTAGGCACACATATTATCCCAACTTCAAAGACATAAAGGAAAGAAGGGATTGATCTGAAACAAAAAGGCTGCCAAATATTTCTCCAGCAAAGATGGATTTATTATCTGCTGATAATAAATCCATCTTGCAACTGTGGCGAGCTACATGCAAATCCCTGCGTGCACAAAGGAAGGAAAAGCCTTTCATAGAGAGGAAAAGAGAGTTGGGAAGGCCATAGTAAACAAAAAATCCATGGCTTTCCATCGGCTGAGTCCTTGCCAGGAGAGAAGAGGAATCTGGCTTCTTGCTGTTGGGTTCTGCTATCATCACAGGGCATGAGATCCCTCTTCTGGTCTCCTGATTCTATTTAATTGAGGTTTCTGTTTATTAATTTTTTACATTGGCAAGAGAAGTACTTAATTTACTAAGAACACATAACTAGCCGTAATTCAAACAAATCTAACACAAAAGCCCAAGCTTAACCAAATGGATACTGATAAATATCACTAAATTATCAATTGGTTAAAGACAACACAAGTTCTAATGAAAAATAACGCAGTGATAATCAGAAGGGCATTCTAATAATATAAGCTGAAAATCTTGTCAAATTAATCAGAAATTCTATTCTTTAATAAACACTGATTATTCAATATGCTTAATCAATATAGATGTTTCATGTATTAGAAATATCACAAAATTTTAAGCTCAACATTAACCAAGTATTTCTGGCAGAAAAACAAGAGCAAATATAGAACTAGTGGGGCATTAAATATAATATTGAGTACTAGGATGGTTTCAAATGTGTTAGTGTAACATTCAGCACCACCACACAGAAATAGCCCCTTTAACAAATAAATCTAAGAGGTACTATTTTAACTGTTTCTTTGGGGTTTTTGGTTTGTTTGTTTTACCCAGTCTGGAATACTATATTGTTTCCCTAAGTGACACACTAATGTAGGTAACTCAGTTTATTTCTGAAGTAGTGGTTCTAGGTTATGACCACGCACTATAATCATCTCGAGAGCTTTGAAAAATACTGATGCCTGAGTTGCATCCTCAGAGATTCTGATTTAATTGGTGTCGGGTGTGATCCAAGCATCAGGAATTTTAAAAACTTCCCAGATATTTCTAACATGCAGTCAGGGTGGAGAACCCCTCTGCTAAACCCTGTTGCAGGAACTATACATTTCACATAGCTTTGTATTGCCTCTCTATATGCACGCCGTGGACAAACAGGCATTCAAAAAGAGGGAGTTAGGAAAGACTCATAGAGTTTGGGAGCCTGGAGTCAGAAGTAGGATGGTCCTGGCAGGACTGGCCACAGGTTGTACAGTATGGAATTGCTGGAGCAGTCAGTGATCTCCTCTTTAGAGAATTCCTGAGGAGTTAATATTCAGTCAGTTTGTCTGTGATCGTGCTTGAAATGTGTGGGTTGAAAAAACTGCTAGTCTAAGTCTGTGATGGATGTCATGGTTTGGTTCAGTACAACCCACCTGTTTTGCAAGGCATGGTCCAGTATCCTTTGAAAAGTTATGGTTTCTGTTTCAGTTCCCAGTTCCACCCTCACAAACTAGCTGTCAGCAGGGTCATTTTTCACTATAAACAGAACTCAGCCTTATAAGCACAGAGGCCTGCTGATTTTGCAATAGTAGATCTTTAAGTACATTTCTGATCTCTTTTTTTGGATATTAGATATTATACTTTCCAAAATATTAGTAAAAGACATAAATTAAGTGCTTCCTAAGGTTGGTAATGCTGCAGAAAGACCTTTTGTAACCATTCCATCAAAGAGTAACCCCATTTCCTAAACCTAGGACACGAGGTTCAAACATTAGGTACGCACTATCCATTACTTATTTTTACTGTCTGTAACACTATCATCATTTGAAAGTATCTTATTGATTTATCTGCCATCTTGAAAACTAAAATCCAAAAGAACAGATTCTCGTGAATGCAATCCCAGTGCTTAGATGGCACCTATCACACAATAGGTGCCCAACAAATATTTGCCGAGTGAATAAAATAAACAATTCATGTAATCTGATAACTTGATTTAACTTTCTGATTACAAATACTTCTTAGAGTTGACAATCTAATCATACACGTTTTATAGAATCTTAAAATACTTTTTTCGAATTCAGCTACATTATCAATTTTATTATTGAAAAGTGTATATAATGAAGCATTTTCATTTAAATTTTCCTTTTTTATAGCTACAAAGGAACAAAACAATAAATTGGGAGTTTGAGATTTGCAGATACTAACTACTATATATAAAATAGATAAACAAGTTTATACTGTATAACACAGGGAACTATATTCAATATCTTATAGTAACCTATAATGAAAAAGAATATGAAAACAAATACATGTATGCATGTATATATGTATGGCTGAACTATTATGCCATACACCAGAAATTGACACAACATCGTAAACTGACTATATTCAATAAAAAAATTTTGGCACGATTTCAAGAAATTACTCACAGGAAAATAACTTTTAGTTCAATATATTAATCATGAATATTTAAGGTGTATATTTACAATATTAAGTTAGATCTAGAAGTATCAGCAAAATAAAACTGTCTTAAAAGGTTCATGTGACTACAAAAGCGTATTTATGTATTCTGAAGAATTTCTTCCCTAGGAAATATACTTTATATACTTTAATAGAACCACTACTATAAAATTGTGAATATTTTATTTAAGCTTGTGAAATTCTAGTTTTTGTTTTACCTACATATGAGAAGCTTAAAACATGAGGTTATGCAGTTGTCAGTTTTCACTTTCCTAAGAGTACTAAGCACTAAGAAGAGAAAAAAGGAAGTGAGCTTACCTTTCTATCCCTCTTTCTCTCTTAACTCACAAATCAGTTTTCACATTAGAGTCTGTTATCCAGAGGAGGGAGAATGTTCTTTCCAGATTTTCACAGTAAGTTACTTTGGACTTTTATTTTAAAATCTCTAGTGAACCTGAGTATTTATTTCCCTCCAGTTCACCAATGTAAACATCTTTTAAATTAACATCAGCAAACTTTGTCACAAAGATAGCCTAAATTTATTGCAGTTATTGACTTCTAGATAGCGCTGCTACAAATTACTTTTTCAAAAGTTAAGTATTGGTCATAGCTACTGAGGACGTCAAGAACATGAACTCTCATCATATATTCTATATGACCCAGGTATAAAATCTCCTCTAAAAAAGTTTAATCAATTTTTTTCTTGAGTATTATATAATTAATGGTTATAACATCTATACCTGGAAGATATGTCAAGTCTTTCTATTTACAGATAGAACCACAAGCTTTAAAATCCATTTTTAATAAGAATAATTTTATTTAATAATTCTTGACTTATTTTACATTAGCCACATGTGAATTTTAAAGAACTGCTGCTCTGAGGAATTACTTTCGTTTTGTGCACCCTGGCAGCTATCATCAGTATCATGCCAACATGAGCATACTGTAACTAGAATCAGAATCATTAACCTCCTATGACAACTTCATTTGTATATTTCTGTCACTGAAGTCAGTTAATTGAAATTATCATACTTTTCCTTCAGTGCCATTTGCTATAGGATTTGCAAATGCAATTAGTTACATTTAGCTAGTTTATTTTTAACTGCCTAAAATTTGTAAAGAACCATGAATATGAAGAACATTAATAAGTAAGCTATATCCTCTTTCAATTTAAATCATAACACATATTTCTACAGTGTTTTGCTAGTAAAGCGGCCTCAACTTGAGTTTTTAAAAATCAATGCTTATAAATGTTATTTTCCACCACACCCAATTAAAAATATCACTACATTAGGAAACTTGTTGGTTCGCCTGCCCAGTATTCTTTCTCCCTTCTGTGGGAACAGCACCAGGTTTTCCCCCATGTGTTCTGGTTTGGACTAATCCTCAGAGAACCCCTCCCTACTTCAATGTGGCCATATGACCTTGGCTGACCCAAGGCTGGTCACATGACTCAAGCAATACGAATCTTCACTGAAACTGATGGAGAGATAATAAGACTTTTTCCACTGAAGTTCTACCTGGCTGCATGTAAATGTAAGCTAGTAGCAATCTTCTTCCCAGGCATAAGGAAAGAGCCTATCTCTAGAATGAAACCAGCACACAATAGAAGCAGGAATGGAGACAGAGAGAAAGAATTCTAATATCATTTAAATCTCTTATAACTGAAGCATAGCTCTTCAATTTCAGTAATTTGTGCCAATGAATTCTTTTGTTTTTGTTTTCTTTAGTTTGATTTGTGCGTATCCCTTACAATTTAGTTATTCCTGACTAATACAATTTTGTATCCTTTAATGTGTTATAGATACCAAATTCTCCAGCAAAGTCAATTGTACTTGAGCTTTATTTAATAAGTTCCCTTTTCAGAACTCTCTGGAATATTTTTAGAATTCATGTGCTACTAACATTGTGGGGTACCAAACTTGGAAAAGTTTTAGGAAAACATTTTATATCCTTAGTATTCTCAGTTATAAATAAAAAATATATTATTCCTAATGTTTAACTAGTTTGCTATTGTTCTTAATTTTGTCCCTAGTGTGCCCAATTTTGTTCTGTTTAAAGTAACCAGTTGCCACCTTACTGTTTATGTTGTACTGAATCTTTTGCTACAGTTTCTTCAACTTCAAGTTTAATCCATGTTTCTCTACCGTGATGTAGGACAAATACTGATTCTTGAAAACTTTCTCTCTCCACTTGGATCCTTTCAAGTATAATTTCCAGTCCTTTATCTGAGTCTTTTCATCTCCATGGAATCCTTAAACCAGGTTAGACAGAACTACATTACACTAAGGAGAAAAGGGAGGAGGGAACCAGTGACTCTTAGTCATTGGCAGGAAAGAATTTAAACTCCCTAAAGTCCAACCTTAGAAAGGATCAAAAGAGGGTTCCTAGTCTGCTGCCCCTCCAGGGCTCTCCAGCAGGAACAAATGTTCCCTGCCATAGTGACACACGTAAGCCTCCCGACCTGCTGGTAGTTGGTATGCCTTACTGCATTGGTAAGTGCTGTGGAGAGATGGGGTGTGAATTATCTCCCAGAAGGAAGGACAAAGGGCTGAGCAAATCTCCTGATTAACTGCCCTGAGTCTGCCAGGCTATGTCTCCTGGGAAAGGAAAACAATAGGCCAACAGGGGCTGCCCAACTCCTATTTTCAAAACAAGCTCATTAAGACTGTTTACTGAGTGGTCACTATGTAATATTTTAGATGGTCTACATATTACGCCCTAAATCAAATAATATTGTGCCTTGTAACACATTATTTGGGTAAACTGTGGAACTTAAAGATTAGCATATCTCTTTAACCTGCCACAGGGATGCTGATGGAAGCAAAGTAAATTTATGGAATAGTTACTATTTCTTACTAGGACTGAGAAGAGCATTTTGTGAGTTTTTTTTTTTTTTACCAAGTCCTTTTGCATTTCATAATTTTCACTATACTATAAATTGTGCCTCAAGGGATTATATTTTAATAAGGTTATTTTTGTTGATGTTTTACTGTTTGTTTTGTTTTTGCAAAGCAAAAGTCTAGTGCACAGAAGCTAAGGAGATCTGTAGGAAATTACAGTGAGTTACACAGACTAAGCCTTATGAATTTAATGACATGTTCAATTTGGCCTGACCAATTGGGATAAAAAGAAAAGATAAAGCTAAAATAGGTAAAATGGTTGATGAACTAGGAAAAAAAAGAGAAAAGATTGCCCAGAATATCACACAAAAAAGCAAAAAATAAAACCACAAAAATGTATCTGTTTAATATCCTTTAAATTAAAATGTACCTTGGAGAGAGTTTCACCCAGGTGTTTCTGAAATTATCATATAACTTTGTATCTTCTATTTGTCACTGTATTTTTAGTATGGCACTTACCACCTAGAACCTGAGTCTTTCGCACTGGTGTATGGTCTGTAAACTTAGATAATGGTTGCTAAACTGTTGCAAACCTTAGGTAATAGTTGCTAAGTCATAGGCCATATAGGGAAGAAAAGCAACAGCTGATAGAAAGAGAAAACATAAAGCAAAAGATAAAACTGTCTGTGCCTCTATATATCTGATTCAGTTCAGTTAATGAGAATTAGAGTTTTGACAACTGAGGTTATGCTTACACACAAGACCCAATCCAGCTACTTTCCTGAAAAAAGAAAGTCAATTTTGTATGTCAAATAGTTAATTCATTTTTAAAAGAAAGAGAGAGATTTCCTGATTGTAAGGTAGAACTAATTGGTTGTACTGATTGACAATTTTGGTTAAAAATAATCAAATCAGAACTACATGTATCTGAAGTTTATTCAAATTGCTTAATAATCTTGGCACTTTACCCATGCTTTTAGGACAATGGCTTAAATGAGTTGGTGCCCCATAAATGTTTGTTGACTATTGGCATAAAGACCTCATGTTTCATCAAATGGTACCTGGTTAGTACCAAGATCCACTTCAAAAAAGAGCTCGGAAAAAAAGTCAAGAAATTTTAAGTTCTGAAATATAAAAGACCAAAATTAATAACAGTGACACATTTATATTTAAATCATTTCAAAATAGTAATCAGCCAGGTCATTAAAATCAAATCTTTAAAAATGAGAGAAAAATTGTTAAAGGACTCTTTCAGGAACTAGTCCAAGAGCCCCTATAAAGTGACTGCCTATGTGTTAAGTCTAACAAGAATTGCTCATGAAAAGTTCCTTTCAAGATGAGCTTACTGCAAGCTGGTGCTTGGGAAACTGACTGTAGACTTATTGCCTGGTCTACCTGGTTTAGATGATCTAAATCAGCGTTTTTTTTAGTACCTTCACGTGTGACTTTTGGAAACAACAACAAAGGATTGATATTTTTAAAGCAAGAAAATGTAATATATTAAATTTCAAAACATAATGCTTTCTTAAATTCCAAGTAAATTATAGCTGTATGCTTTATAGTTTGGTATTAATTTCTAATCTTTCCTTCCTTGAAAAAAATCCTCAGTTATGAAAGACGAGAGAATTGACCTTGTCCTTGTCTTGATATAGATTCTTTTCTGTTGTTTCCATCCTTGAAAGCTGGTGCCCTCTTCTGGAGAGCCATAACCAGATCATGCCAGCTGAGGTATTTCCTTTCTATCAATACAGAGAACTTCCAGTCTCTCTGCTACCAATTAGAGTTTGGGTTACTCGCTTCAGCCACAAAGAATTTACCAACTGTTTGTGAATGCCTTTATCTGTTCCTGTCACCATTGCACAAATCTGTGCAATTAAGAACTTTTCTTTAGATAAAAATTACCCTACTCAACCCATTTAGGATAATGCCCCTCCTCTATCACTGGCAGGAAACAGCCGATGATGATTTTGATGACCAAGCAGACACAAATAAAAGGAAAAGTCATATTTAGCAAGATAAATTTAAACATAAAGCTTTAGGAAAATGCTGATTACCTCCAAAACACTGCACTATAAAGCAGGTGCAGAAAACTCAAGTCTCTTCAACAGCATCATCTTTATTGCACATTGACTTGTGGAATTTAAATAATCAGAAACTCTGGGGCTATGGAAGCAAAATAGAGGTTGCTATGGATCTGTAGTGTGTGAAGAACATGGCTTGAGAGAATAGAAAGGAAATGGAGGTTAGAGAGTCAGACCTGCACTTCTGAGTGACTTCTGTTAAACCGCTTAATTTCAACACATACCCGTTTCATCATTTTAGAGCTGTGAAAAGCAAGTTTTGCCTCTTACATCACCAGAATATTGTAAGCGTGTTGTAATGAAATGTACATTGACTTCCTTTGAGGGAAGAAAGTTGTAAAATATAAGTTCATTAGGTTACAAACTCCTTTTCATTAAAAAGTTGGAACAGGATGTAGTTCTAAGGGGCAGTTCCCATGGACAAGGATCACCAGTGTAGCCCCACAGGAAGCGTAGGTTTGAGGCCTATGAGAAACCACTTATTGTTTCTACACAGAACTTTTACCACAAAATCGACACAAATTGTTACGTACAATAGGGTAAAGGTTTATGGTTAAAATCTCCTGTAATTTATAGCTAACCACGCTTGATGTACATAGGAAGTTTCTTCCACTAGTAGGTTATGGAAATCATTCCCTAAAAAGCCTAGAATTACATCTTTTTATTTAGCTATTTTAAGAGATGAAACAATATGCCACTGAGTGGTTTATTATAGAAATTGATACGCTATAGAAAAAATTTCTGTAAATTAATAAACAAGTTAAAATTCTACTATGCTCTAGATACTTGGTACAGTTGTATAAACCTAGGCAATATATTCAATAGTTTTAAGCAATATACTTTTAAACAAGATGGAAAACAATTTAGCCCTTGTACACTCATGGCCACAGTGGGAATGACATCATGATCCTGGCCGGCCCTGCTCTTCAGGGACCCACGCTGCTAGGAGACATGAGAAACACGAAACTTTGCAACCATTTGGGGTGACCATTCTAAACTGAGAAAAAAAACAGTTCCTGGTTGCTGCAAGTCTTAGAAAAACAGGACAGCTGGCCACTGATAAGAACATGCCTAGACTCAAGAATGGTGTTCTGAAGACTTACATTCATGATTTTCTCTTTCAAGTCCAGTATTTATATGGAGAAATTTTGTGTCTTGTTCCTCTTGGAAAGTATTCCAATTTATAAAGCCCATTAAATATGTTTTTAAATTTTTTCTGGTATAGAATTAGAATAATAAATGCATTAATTTTTCAAAGATGGATACCCTCTAAAATGTACTTTTCATAGCACAAAGAAGACAAATGATGGCATGGTTCCAAATCAACAAACTCCTGATGTTTTCTATTACCCAAAAGTTTCTGTCTTATGGGTGTAACTGAGTATACCTAGCCGTTTAAGAAAATGATTCTCTGTTCATCGGTTGGAAGAAGTTTTTGTTAAATGAGTCAAAGAAGTACACTGAAATAAACTATACCTCTAGTTCTTAACATTACTAGTTTAGAATAACATAAAGCCTTTTTTTAAATTTTTTTTTAAAACATGCAGTCTTTTTACTCTCAAATTATATTTAGCTTCTTATCCTAAAAGTCCTTAGTGCCTTGCATGCTATAGTAAATGTTTATATTAAAAGTGATTCTGCTAAATTAATTGAGAAAATCGGTTCTCAAGGTAGTGTAAGAATCTTTCTTGTAATAGTGCAAAGAAAACTTGATCCTTCTTCTAAATTAGTGTAGGCTTTCCTGTAATTATATATTTTAAATCAAACACAAATTTCATGTAAATAAATAAAAATTTTTAAAGGAAATTAATTTTTGAGAATCAGTCTATTTACAATTACACTACTATTTGTAGAATGTGATTTTATCTTTCATGCATTTGTTTAATTTGTGTCTTTTTTATTTTTACGTACTGTTACTGCCAGTCCCAGAATACATGTGAATTCCTCCTAGAAGATAGGGACTATGCCATATATTCATCTTTGCATTTGCTGCGCCTTGTATTGTGTCTGGCACATGTTAAAGGCTGAATGAAAATTTGAAGGATAAATGAATAAATGAATGAAAGATGTACTAAAAATCAGATAATTATATAACCATCTCCCCTTTTATTCACCTTATGTACTAATATTACTACTAACATAAAATGAAACTTTTTTTTTATTTAGAAGTATAGAAGTTTCTTGTTTCCTCATGCTCTATTCCAACTTCTCATTTTACCTTTGAGAAAACAAGGTTTGTATTATTCAGTATCTAGAATTTACCCCAAGTTGTGTAGCACCTTTCCCTTCTACTCTTTCTTCTGTTAAGAAGATAGAATATGGCTCAAAAAAAGAAATGGTAATTATGTGACATTCTGGAGGTGGTGTTAATGTTATGGAGGTAATCATTTTGCAATATACGTCTATCAAGTCAAAATGCACAATTTAAACTTACACAATATTATGAGAAATGTATCTTAATAAGGCTGAAAATCATATTATTCTTCATATTCATAAAGACATAAAATTGAATAGAGGTAACCAGGGGCTAGGAAAGGAGTGAGTGAGGAGTTAAAGTTCAATGGGTACAGGTTTCAATTGATGATGAGAAGTTCTAGAGACGGATAGTGATGACGGGTGCACAACAGTGTGAATGTACCTTATGCCACTGAACTGTACACTTTAAAATGGCTAAAATGGAAAATTTTATGTTGTTTATTTTACCATAATAAAAAATATATTTATGTAATTTTTAAAAAGAAAAGAAAATTGTATATGGAAAGATTTTATTTTATGCTCTTGATTATCTTTGGAATTTTCTTACCTTGAGCTCATAAACTATCACACAGAAATGATTCAAAATAAAATAGGAATGTCTAAATAAAAAATAGGATAAAAGTTGATATGCTGCAATTTTTCTAAATTAAATGTTAAGTTTAGCATTTATTTCCATATATACACTAGGTGGAGCCATTTGCTTAACCTAGTTGTAGAAAAACTGACTGGAGGACTGTATGTTTAATTTTATAAGAAGTTGCAAAACTTTTTTCCAAAGTAGCTATACCACTTATGCAGTCCCTCCAGCAATGCATGAAAGTTCCAGTTGCTCCAAAGTCTTATTAGCACTTGGCTAGTCCCTTACAGGATGTTTGGTCCTGGCCACTTGGGACAGGATCAAATGTCTGCTAACTCTGTATGATTCCATTCATATAACATTTTTGAAAAAGAAAAACTCCAGAAACAGAAATTGGATTAGAGGTTGTCAGGGTCTGGGAGTGGGAAGAAGGGATTAAGTGCAAATGGTCATTGGTAAATCTTCTGGAGAGAATAAAGTATTCTATACCTTGTTTGTAGTAGTGGTTATATGATTTTGGACATTTGTCAAAAGTCATTGAATATTCACCTAAAAATGTTGACTTTTATTGTTTAAATCCTTTGTCCAATTATTATTGGGTTTTTGCTTTCTTAATATTGAATATTTTAATATTTAATTAACCTGACATACAAAAAATTGCCTATGAGAAAGCAGTTATGATTAAAACACGCCAAAGAATTCTGGCAGGTTCTGTAAAAAGTCTCTGTTAACGTACAAATCTTAATTTTTGTTTTCTGTCCTACTGTATTTTAAGGATGTACACTGATGCTTCCTAGCAAAAATGTGTTTATTTATAAGGCTCAAAGGCACTAATGTGATAATAATGATGTTTGTTTCATAACGAATATTCCAATTATATACTAGAAAATAATACAATAGAGCATCCTGGTGATCTATGCAAATCAAGTATCAGCACACAGTGTTCTTTTATCATTCGATACTCCCATGTATATGTGAAGATTATTTTACTCTTAAAGATGAGAAATCAAATTAGTATTTTTAAATAGATGGAGGAGTATTTTGAGATACATACATACAAACAAAAGTATATAAATTATGTATTTCTCTTAAGATAAAAGTATCATCATCAACTTGGAAGTTACATAATAAAGATACTTAATTCTAGCTTTACTATTATTGCCTAATATTTATAAATAAAATAAATATCATCTTTAAATATAATTTTTAGAAATCTCCATTTGTATTTCATTTGGAGTAACTGGACTTGGGTTTCCTAGAGGGAAAATATTCAGTGTATTGGGAAAAAAAAATCAAGCTATGTTGGCACTTTTAAAAATATATTCTGAAATCTCATATTTAATTCATGTAGTGAGAGGATTCAGGATTTTGCAGCCTATGAGGTGGCCAAGAAAAGAGGTTGGCAGAAAACCTTCAACAATGTGACAGCATACGAAAATATTTTTGAGTGAATTTGGCTTTGAGAATTGTAATAGAATTGTAGTCTTCAGCTCTGTAGAGGAATACAACTGGATTATAGAGTAAGTTCATAGGTATAAAGTAACAGAATTCTAGCATGTCTATGAGTTCTTCTGGTCATCTTCCAGTTAGGGTACTTTGTCTTCTTGGCTTTATATTTTGAGAAGAACAGCTAGAGCATCAAAGATAACAGATTTCACATGAAAGACTTCAAAGCAGCCTTACAAATATGTCCACAGAGCTAATGGAAAGCATGATTAAAGAAGCAAAGGAAGGCGTGATGACAATGTTCAATCAAGTAGAGAATATCAATAAGGAGGTAAAATGATAGTGTAAAAGAACCAAATGAAAAACTGGGGACTGGAAATACGTATGCTATCTTGTATCTGTTCAGTCGCACAGACAGCTTTTGTTGCTCGCTTGTTTGTTTTTTCTGGTTTCTCTGCATATCTTGTGTTTTTTTTAAACTGAAAATTTTAGATTATATAGTGTAGAAACTCTGGGTACTGGTTAGCCCCATTTCAGGACTTGTTATTGTCATTTTTAAAAATGTGTATAATAACTGGCTGAATTATTTTAATATAGTCTATTTCTCATGCACAACCATCTCCCCCAACCCCACACACCAACACACAAACACTCACACATGTTAAACTTCTGTTGTTGCTTTTCAGGAAGGCGCAGTTTTGGGTCACCCTGGGATGGTAGTATTTGTAAGGCTCTCTTACTCTCTTTCACTGACCACACCCAGGTATTAAATTCCATTAATTGCCAGCTGATTGCTCTATTGTTCTACAAACCAGTCCAGCCTTTTCCTTTGAAGAAAAAGATTCTGTGGTCAGTGTTTAATATATGATCTAATCCCAGAAGGCTTCTCCTAGCTCTGATTCTCTAGTTCTTGCCTGCAAACTTGTCAGCCAACAGTCTAGGCTATATCTTCATTAAACCCGAGAATTACCTCCCAATTGCCTTTCAACAAGGTCTCTACTGTTCTTTTTTTTTTTTTTTAATTGAAGTATAGTCGATTTACAATGTTGTGTTAATTTCTGGTGTACAGTATAATGATTCATTTATACATACATATATTCCTTTTCATATTCTTTTTCATTATGGGCCATTACAAGGTATTGAATATAGAGTACTTTTAGGCTTGAACCCCATTCTGTTGCAAATGAAGTCAGTTCCTTTGGGAAGGGCTTGAGAGCTATACTTTTTAATGGCCTGATACTTCCCCCGGGCCAGGTCTCTTAGCCCTGGCTCTGGAACTGCAGGTGGTAACAATGACGAGCTTCTCCCTGCCTGACCACCCAGCTCTAGAAGCTGAACAGTCAGTATGGGGGTGGAAGGTAGACAGCAGCCGAGGTTCTCTCAGCTCACCTCTCCATGCGTGGAACACTACCTTATGAGCTGGGGCAAGTACAATCAGAATCCCAGGATTTTCAGTGCGCTGCATTCAAAGCAGAGCCTCTATTCCATAAGTGGGGCTGGGGGGAAGATGGGAGTCTCACCTCTCATTAGCAATCACCTGGTGGTTGGCCTCTGCAACAGGTGGCTGGTGACAGAATAGGAAGCACTGCAATCCTGCTCCTCCCGGGAAAAGAGCCCTCTAACTAGGAGCTGGGGCGAGAATTGGTCCTACATTCTTGGGTGCAGCAGTCTGGAGTGGAATCTTCAACTTGCTGAGCTGAGAGGGAGGGGAAGAAGGAGAAGTCTTGGTTCAAAATATCACCCTTCTTACTGAACATTGATAGATTTTCTTGAATGGATATTTCCTCATTTGCTTATTTGTCCTTAGGACCATTTCCAGAAGCTTTAGACAAAAGTTTTTCTTTTGTCTTTAAAAAAATTTTTTTTTATCAATTTCACTGAGGAATGGGTAAGCAGAGCTTTGGACACTATCATCCCAGAGATGATCCAAGTTTGTATTCATTTTCTATATCTGATTCAATCAATGTTGATGTTGAGCATATTCTATGTGCCATGGATCTAAAACTGAATACAGTAATATTCCCGCTCCTGAAGAGCAAATGATCTAGTGTAAGGTACAAACAAATAATTACAGCTCTAAGTGATAAGAACTGCAACAGAAAAGTATATTAAGTACAGAGGAAGCACAGAGGAGCAGGTGACAGCTTTGGGATGGAAGTGAGAACAATATGGAAGATCTTATGAACAGAATTAGTACCAAAGGGTAATTCTGGGAAACTTTAGCTCTGCTAGATCCATTATCCCTGAAAGCCATTCCAAATAAAAACAATGATTATAATTATTATGTTAACAACAATATAATTTGATATAAACAATTGGCACTTCTTAGTCTTAAATGTAATAAAAGCATCTAAGATTTTTTGCTACATTTGTCTGTAATATAAAATGTAAGCGCATCATAGTGAGCAAGTCCAGCTACAAGTCAAGCTCTCTAGCCTCCTACTGTTAGAGCAGGCAGATAGCTAGATATGAGCAGAGAAAGGATGCAAGCCAAATGGCAGGAATTGGGCAGAAAGGAGGGGCACGGGCCAAATACAAGAAACCATACATCATGCAAGCACCAGAAAAGCAGAAACCTCTGGGCTGATAAGTGGTCATACTTTTTGGGGTGATGAGTGGCCTGAGGGCTGACAAAATTGTGGGAAAAGGCAGGAATGTCCAATGTCTGAATGTAACCTTTTGCTCATTAGCCCTCATTACAATAAAATTAGACCCGCAGATTAGAAATTACCCATCATGCACTGATGCCATAACACTTTCGATCAGACTAAATAAGGACAAAAATCCCTCCTTTTTTCGGGAAGGTGGAGTTGGGATGAAAATCAGGGACTATGACCCCAAACCCTTCCCTCCCCATTGAACATTCTGCTCATTCAATTTTACACTCTCTGTAACCAATTTGCCAAAGAAACTCAGGGCAGCTGCTTGTCTGAGCCGGCCCGCTCTCCCACTGAGAGTGTACTATCTATCCCTTAAAAAATCCTCACTTTACTTTCTTAAGCTCTGCGTCCTGTCTCTGAATTCTTTCTGGGATGGGGCAAGAACCGGAGCACCAGTAACATCTACTGGCAGCACTACTTCCAAGCAGTTTGTGCCACTAAGCCCTTTTGTACAGAAATACAGATCTTTCACTGAGTAGACAATATAGTTCTGTACTATTTTGGTAAAGTCTCTGAGGAACAAAGGAATAGGAGACAAGTCCATTTGCTTTCTAACATAGCATGCTAGACTAGTTTTTGTCAACCAAAATAACATAGAAGGCTGCAAACAAGAACTCATTTGGAATGTTAAGAACTGCTATTCAGGAGACACAGATTTGGGTTTCAGGAAAGAAAAAGAGTCAGGGACTTGGAAAAGTAAAAGCCATGAGTCTGTACTTTGACATGAAATGAAAATGTTTTTCCTTAAGGGATGGCTGTCACAAGTTGTTTTAGGGTCAGGGTCTGATTCGTATATTGAGTTTCTGGCAAATATTTTGGACGATGCCTTCATTTAGGACAATAAGTGGTGAAAAGGTCAGATTTCACAAGTCACACTTACTCAATGGCCTCCTGGCTCCATTTTAAAGAGCTCCCTTAACAATATCCATTCCATTTTGATTTTCCTTCCACACTTTCCAGGGACATTCCCTATTCTTTTTCTCATAAATATCCAAAATCTATTCCAAAATCAGCTCAAGAAAATCAAATCCCTCTCAAAAAATAAACAAACAACACAACAACAATTTAAAAAAAAAAAAGATTTGACAAAGAGAAGAAGAAAAATAAAACTGAATCCTCTACCTCGCCCCACTCCCACGGACGGCACATGAGTTTCCATTTCTGATGTAGAAGCGACAGTGCATTGGCTTAGCTTAATCCATATATAGCTTCAGTTGGACTGGACCAGTGCTGGGCAGAAACATTGAAAAACTTATGACTTTGGCTAAAGAGCTTAGAGCCATTGAGATAGTACCTTAAAAGCCATAGGAATTGCTGGATGCCTAGGATACAAAACATAACGTGGTTTTTACCTGTGGAGTGAAGTTATTCATTCTATCCTTGAAGAGTTTTACAGTATTCTACTTGAACCAAGTCTACACCCATGGCCAATGGTTTTATTGTTACGACTGTGACTGCTTCAGCTTGGTGCATGTCTTACGTCCTTTCTTCTGTAATTTTTGCCAAAGCATAGTCATGGGCATTTAAAATCCCTGTCCTGACTGATCCAGACAATATTACAGACATAGCTGTATTTGAACACTTGATCTCTGACACAGACATCTCATGTGGTAATAATGATACATGGCAAGAATGAATGATGGATTTTCTTCACCATGAACACATTTGAATATAGACTGGAAATAAGTCAGAATGATGGAGGAGAATGACGTTATGAAGTTTTCGTAGCATATTAGGGTTTTCTTCCTTTACTAAGATGCCATCATAGATCACAATTCCCTTAAGATTAAATGACTGATTCTAAATAGTCTTCTTGTCAGAAATAACTGAACAAATGTCCGCCTCTCTTCTAGTAAAGTCTCTCTTTGTCTCATAGGACTCTCAATAATGTTATTGTTGTAGTATCTTTTTTTGAATTATGTCAGAGAGTCACTGAAATCTTCAAGCACCAGGTTTTGAAAAAGACAGCACGCTGAACAGTGAGAAATGGAGGAGAGGTGTGATTAATTGTCAAAGGACAGAAGCATAACTCTCCCTCCTGACAGATGCTCCAGTTGATGACACAGAGTCAAGTAATAGCATTGTTATAGAAACTGGCCAACTGCTTTAGGCACCATCTGCTCATTTTCCCCCAGAAGAGTAATTCCTTTCAAAGTTTGAAGAGGGAATTAAAAAGGCTGCTCAGGCACTTCACAAATTTCCATCGATTTTCGAAATCAAGAGTCACTCAAATGTAACCCAAAGAAGAGTTAACTTTAAACAGGGCAAGGGCCAAAAGAGCTGAACTAGATCGAAAAAATTTTTTTAATTTCTAAGTGAAGCTGGTCATTATATCTCTTACACTTTCTTTCTGAAAGGCGTGATCTGAGAAGCCAACTGACTGAATAAATATTTTAAACTGAACATTTGTCTTACTCAAATGAGTCCCTCCTGTATCTCTTATGACTGAAATATAGGAATGGAATAGATAAAGCAATTTGAGGAGGCAGTAGCGAGCAGTATGAGGTATTTGCAGAGAATCTGTATGATTATCCTAAAGGAAACTCAGCAGAGGTGGCACCACTGATTTTCTACGATATCACTTACAACCTGAAAGATAAATTTCCCTTTCCTAAGGATGTGAAGCCCACAAGCAATTGAGGAAGCTGACTGTAGATGTCAAGTAGATAGTGTTCAATTCCCAATTCTACCACTTTCTAGTACTGTATGTAATCTTGGGCAAATTACCAATCTAAACCTAGTTTTCTTTATGAGCCATTGGAAGGTGCTTCCCTGGGTAACCACGTCACACAACTCCAAGAGTGATCCATTCATAAGAATCCATGTGAATTGTTCGCCTTGCAGTCATGCACTATGACTGGCCCTGTGCCTTGCATTTAGTGAGCCCTAAAACAGACAGTGGTTAAATATCCCATATTCAATTCAGTCCTCTCTGGTAAGCAGGAATGAAGAAGTTCTACAAATGTCAGTGTAGCATAAGTGGTAAAAGTATGAACTGCAGAGTTCAGACTGTCAGCATTCTAATACTGAGTTGTGCTATTTACTAGCCGTGTGATCTTGGGCAACTCACTTAACTTCTTGGTGCTTCAGTTTCTCTTTTAGCGAAAGAGGGATAATAATAGTACTTACCATAGGGTTATTGTAATGATTAAATAAGTTAATATATATACAACACTGAGAGCAAAATCGGATACATAGTAAACACTAAATGAACATTAATGATAATACATGCTATGTGGAAAGTTATCCTAAATATGCTGTTAAGGTGGAAAAGCAAAGTGATGAATACCTTTAAAATCTGGATAATTAGAATGGTGGTTACCAGAGGAGAAGGAGTGTGGGGGGAAAGCGAAGTGGGTAAAGGGGGTCAACTGTATTGTGATGGGCGGAACCTAAACTTTTGATGTGAGCACATGGTAGTGTAATCAGATGTCAAATTATAATGTTGCACATACAAAACTTATATAATGCTATAAACCAATTTTACCTCAACTTAAAACAAATAGGCAGGAGGCAACACTGCTCAGAAGAAAAAGTAGGGTAATTATATACATGTTTTAATGTTTAATACACAAAATTTCTCTGCAAAAATAGCTAATGAAATTAATAGCATTTGTTACTTTCTGGAGAGGAACTGAGTGCAAAGAGGAGGAGGGAGAGTTTTCACTGTACAGCTCTTTATGCTTTTTGAATTTTGAACCCTCTGAAAGTAGCAGCTTTGAGAACTTAAATTTTTAATATTACTATTACTATTATTATTATAGGTTGATATCATTTACCTTATAGCTTTACTATTATCATTATAATCAAATATTATTGAGTACCAACTATTACATACCATGATAAACTGTGTATTACATGAAGGAGATGTTGACTTTCTTACTCAAGAGCATTTGATTGGACACAGCAAATATATACAAGCCTACAAGCACGAGGAAAACACCCATGAAAGAAGTGTACACACCACATTCTGGGCAGTGAGGGAGAGGTCAAAAGTCTGTAAGACCACTTCTGGCTTGCGTTATC
Organism: Camelus bactrianus; assembly: GCF_048773025.1. NCBI lineage: Eukaryota > Metazoa > Chordata > Mammalia > Artiodactyla > Camelidae > Camelus > Camelus bactrianus. Next base: position 71,385,472 of record NC_133541.1, read on the forward strand.
AGTGAAGGCTTGGTGGATGCATAAGTTTTCAAAGGCGCTGCAGGTAGAAGAAATGGCACAATTTGGTTACAATAAGATGGTACATGCTTGGGAAGCACCAAGGACTGGAAAGTATCAAGGAACAGAGAATATGACTGATGCTGGAATTTGGAAGAGAAACACCCTCATTCACATTTCAACAAAGAATAATCTTTGCTCCCTGGAATAAATCAGTGTGTGTGTGTGTGTGTGTGTGTGTGTGTGTGTTTGTCTAGGAGTGCATATTGAATGAGAAGTAATTACTCAGCAAAAGGGAGAAAACTTAATAAAAATAACCACATTGATGGACTGATTGACTGATCAACTGTACAATTTTAATTTTCAAACATCTATGTAAATAAAAGAGTAATTAATAATTATCTTCTTACAGAAGCTTGAGGCCTTTACAAAATGAGTTTGTGATTTCAATCAATTTGCAAAACATAAAAAATTAATTTCAAATCATAGATATGTTCCTAATATTTTCTTGAAGCTAGCTCCATTAGGATTTTCTGTGGTTTCTTACAAGTATAGAAGCTAAAAACCAGCTATTATCCTTCACATTTATATACGATTGTATACAATAGTATTTGAGTTAGAAATTACAAAAGATTTGAATTTGACAAATATTTACTTAGTGCCTAGATGGGTTAAGTTTCCACAAACACTATTTTTTAATCCTTACAACACTATGAGGACATATTTTAATTCCTACTTTATAAATAGGCAGATTAAGACTCAGAGAATTATGAATCTAATGACTGCAGAGCTGGGATTTGAATTGAGGTGAAGCATCTGTGTATCTGTGCATTCATGTATGCAGATGGGGTGCAGAATCAAGAAAAAAAAGGGCCGAGTTTAGTGGAAATTTTCACCACAGCATTGTTGCCTGAAAATCAAATTCCAGCACTCTGTACTAAAGGGTGTCCTGGTGAGAGGATCAGCAGTAACATACAAAGACATCTACATAATCAAAGAGATTGAGTTTATAATTTGCCTTTTCCAATTTATCTTCCACTTATCTTTGTGACAGTTATTAATTTATTGCTTCTCAGATCCAAACAGAGCCTTCATTATCTGATCTGTGACAATGGAGCTAGACCCTGTAAGCAATTCTCCTTGTCGTGAACACAATGTAAACCTTTCCCTTCCACTCTTTTTTAATAGAGAGGATTGGAAGGATACTACAGGAGAAGGGAGATTCTCTTTCTGGTTCCCGTATGGGTTCTGTTTGCTTCCTCGTGTCCCTACCATGCCACAGCTAGAGGTGCACGGGTGGGGACATTCCATGGACATCCTGTCCCTGGCATATGCCCAGAGCATGGAGCCACTTGGTGAACTCATAGCTCCAACCCCAGTCCAGTGACCACCTTGCTGAGATCCTTCTGACACAGACATCACATACACCAAGATTTCTGCCACCCTGCTGACAATAACACCCCAACTCCTTTAGGTACCCACTCTCCCAGCCTCCTGACACCTACACCTCCTGCTTGTCTGGTGACTGTAGGCAGATCTGGCCCAGGCAACTCCATGAACTTTTACACCGTCTAGTAGGCTACAACCATCTGTTCTCTAATGAGGTCTGAATCCCAGCCTTGGTGGGGGACACCCCTTCAAGCTTGTCCCTTCTTTGGTATCCTCAATTAGCCCTCGGATAGTCTTTAGAGTTCTCTCAACATCTTAATAGTCAGGCCTCTGTTTTCGTATATTAAAATTTTCTTGTTCAAATTTTGTAAGGTTTCTGTCTCCTGTTTGGACTCTGATATAATCTCTAAACTTGTTATTTTTCAACTAAGCAGATCTGAACTGTGCTTTCTTGCCTAGTTACATTTCAATATGACTTTACTTACTACTAATGAAAATTGAGATTAAAAGAAAGGAAATGAGGTAGCTGAGGATAATTATTTTATCTGACCAATTAAAAAGTTAAGCACTTGAAGATGATTTGGTCCTGATCCTCTTAAGTCCATTATCCAGAGTGCCTGTTCCTCTCCAGAGTTTGCACATTCTTTTCTAGCCAAAAAGTGGAATATTATTTGTTGTTCATTAAATTAGAGAAAATACTAGGAAATCACTTTAAGGAGGAGAACAAAAAAAACCCTAAAATTCTAGTTCTAAGGTTTCTGGGGAGGAGAACTGGGTATAGATACTGTTGTGCAGATTTCTTATTCCACTCAAAGATTTTTACTGAGCACTTAGTAATAAGGTCCTATACACTACTGTTAAGTTTAACAATTAATTAAAAATTAAAACTTATTAATAATTTAGTGTTTTGATATCCCTAAGAAAACCCCCATTTGTCATGGACTGAATGTGTTCCCCCCAAATTTACATGTTGAAGTTCCAACCAGTGGGGCCTTTGCAAAATGATTAGGATTAAATGAGGTTATGAGGGTGGACCTCCCATAATGAGATTAATACTCTGATAAGAAGAGGAAGAGACATCAGAGCTTCCTCTCTCTGCCATGTGAGGACAAGATGAGAAGGCAGCTGTCTACCAGCCAGGATGAGCACCCTCACCAAGAAACAAATTTGCAGGCACATTGATCTTCGACTTCTCAGCCTCCAGAACTGTAAGAGATAAACGTCTGTTGTTCAAGCTACCCAGTCTACCGTGTTTTGCTGTAGCGGGCGGAGCTGACACCATTCTCGAAAAAGCGCAGTTGATGACGCAGTCATTCTGAACTCCTCTCAGTTCTCAGAATGGATCATGTCCTCTCAGCCCCAGACCTTTGCATACGCTGGTCTCCTTACCTGAGACACCCTTCCTTTTGGCCAAACTCTAAGTATCTTTCAGATTTTAGCTTAGAAATTCTTCCTTCAGAAAGCCTTCCCTTTGCAACACACACACACACACACACACAAACACACACACACACACAAAATTGATTGGATTGGATTTTCCTTTTACGTGCTCCAATCCCTCAGTACATAATAAACTACTTGAGGGAAAGAATATCGTCTTGTTCATCATGCCAACCTCATAATAGGAAATCAATAAATATCCTTAAACTGCTTCTAGCTTTCTCGGATAAATCTATACCTAGAGCCTCAGCCAGCTGTTGTCACGTAAACTTGCTCTTAACACTAGAGAAAGGTAACCAAGTTCACAGATAAGATCTATTTCAAACTCACTTTTCATAACCTGAGAAAGGTGATGAAGTATTTAGGGAAAAGGAACATTTGCCCAATTACAGCTATGAGTGGTAATCTCAAAAAGTTAAATAAAAATCCTCTCAAAGACATTTTTGGTTCCTTCACAGATAAACCTTTTGAAAGCATTTTTGTTCCTTCTGCACAGAGGAATAAAGTAAGTTTTAAAAATGAGGACTCTTGACAGAGCCAGACTGTGAACTTTTACACTTGTGCTGAATTACTTAAGAGGAGTCTTAGAAGCATGACTGCCCTTGTAAATTTTTAAATACATTTTCTTGAGGCAATATTTACCTTTTGGCAGCTGGGAATGAGGGATTCAATTTACAGGACTCTTGTCCAATCTTGCATGGTGTTGATAGACTGAAGATTTTATGAAAGCCTCACTAATGGTTTTATCCAGGAGGTGACATTTCTTTCAAATATTCTAATTTCACTTATTGCTTTAATTGTTCACATCATCAATACAAAGTTATCTGTTTTGTCAGCTGCGAGGGAAAAAAATTAATACAGACTTCAGAGCATGATAAAGCAAATAGCTCATAAGGGTCTGTCTGTGCGTGGGAGTTTGTTTCTTTGCATTAACAACAGAGGTTATGAAGTAAGCCTGCAGGAATAGAATGTTACCCTTTGGAATGATATTTGAATATTCTGGAACCAATATAAATGAGCTACATAAGCCAATTGCATCCAAAGTGTTCTAAATGGCTGCCAAATGATGAAATACATGAAACACTGTGGAGGAGTCCCAGAAACTAGTCCTCAAATCACTTTAAAATATTTTTCTAAGCTGTGCCATAAACAGATGGACACAAAAATATGTTTCATTTTCTCCATTCATAGTTGTTCCAGAGGGAAAAAAACACTTTCTTAATATAGAATCATTTACAGCTGGTGTTACACTTGCTGGGATTTTGACCATCTCTGCTTTTCATCATCAGCTGCAATGTAATAAGATTTTCACACTTACCATCATGGCAGCAACGCTAATGTATTAGTTAGAGTTCAACTGTCCCAATCCTTTAGAAGCTTAGAACTGAAAATAGGCATATGTAATATGCATAAAAACGAGCTGGGTATGCATTCATTAAAGTACAAGAGCCAAACTCTGATCATAGCTAACAAACTGGAGTCACTCATCACAAACCTTTCAACCCAATGTGAAAGCTGATTAGGATAATCAGTATCAGAATGGTGCATGGCTGTCCAATGCCCACCACCTTTTGCCAGGTGCAAATGAGCCAAGAAGTGACTGGAAAAGACATATAAACGTGTTCACCAGGTCACAGAGTTTCCAGACATTCAAAATTTGATGTAGATTAACAACCCAAGAAAATGCAGCCGTAAGAGGAAAATGGTATCCATGAATCTCATAAAGAAAAGTCAAAGCTTCACACTACTTATCCTAAAAATAAAGCGTTTTCTAAATTGTACAACTGTCCAGAAGAATGTTGTGAATGAGAGATTTCAAAGTCTCACATGATCTGGTCCCTGTTTTCACCACCGTGTCCCACAAAGCTCCACCCAGCCACACTAACTTTTTCACTTTCTTTTCCTCTTTTTGCCTGCGGAGAGGGATGGTTGTGGTTATTAGAACATACCTGCCTTGGGGTCTTTGCATTAGCTTTTCCTGCACCTAACTTCACATGCCTGACTTCTTGTCATCTACACTTCAGCGTAATTTTCACTTCCTTAACCAGTATTTACCTTCTAGAGAAGTAACTTTGACATCTCACCCAATTTTATTTTATATTATGTTCCTTATTGCTATTTTAATTTCTTATTTGCTCATGTGCTTTCTTGCTTCTTCCTTTTCTATCGCCTGCCAATAGAATATGAGCTTCATGAGAGCAAAAATCTTGTCTCTTGTTCACTGCTAACTTCCCACCATATAAAGCAGTTCCTACCACACACTAGCACTTAATGGATGCTAGTAGAATTATTGCTTTTTGTTCATGTATTCTCTCATTAGAAAGGAAAAAAAGAAAAGAAAATTAATGACAGGATCAGTGAATTAAAAAAGCATTTGCATAATCTTATACCTGACATTAGTTACCTCAAATCTTTTGGAAGTAGATGGAATATAAAGAAATAAACTTAATCTAGCAAATCTTTGTTTGCATAAGATAAATCTTTATCTCCACCAGAACATCATAATCAGAACATATGGAATACATATTTTTAAAGATTTAAGTCCATTAAATAAAACATATTTAATAATCCACTTATCTGTTTTCCCCAGAAACAAGTACCTGCCCTATTGCATATGCACACATACATAGTATCAATTAAAAAAAGAGAACTAGAGCTAAACATTTCAACATATAAACTAATTAAAAATACCAATAACCTAGTTCATTTAACATAATACTCTAAGGAGGATATATTATGAACTAAAGACTGGAGGAGTATCTAAAAGCACTCAGTAGACAGAAAATCATCTGCACATCTGGTTTGGTTTTTATCAGTCCCCTTAATGATCGATGAGAATTGCATCAACACTAATTGACCACAATGACTGCTGTTGGGGTTACTGTGTGAAACAAGCAAATACTATATTCTGGAAGCTGCAATTGTGTGCATTTATCATTATTTGTAACCACAGCACCCATGAGAAGGCTGTCTTAAATTTATAATTATTGATTTTTAAGGAAGGTCTTGATTATCCATGTCATCTCTTAACCAGAAAATGAGCGGAAAGAAAAGGATTAGAGTCAGAATTTTAAAAAGTGAGAACATTAAGAATATGTTGGAAAGGGAGTTTATATGAAAGAACGATTTAAACAGACAAATCTCTCATGTAAAGTGTTTTTTTGTTTAGTATATACACATATACTATGCACTAAAGAGTAATATGTTGACTGGCCTCAAAGACAAAGAAATCTTGACTTAAAAATGTAAACATTAATACTATACTTCAGAGGGGGAGGGTATAGCTCAAGTAGTAGAATGCATGCTTAGCATGCACGAGGTCCTGGGTTACCAATAAATAAATAAATAAATAAATAAATAAATAAATAAATAAATAAATAAATAAGAAATACTATACTTCAGATAACGGGCACAAAAAATGACTGAATTGAGATGCCCACTTCTGGCCATGATGATGTGACAGGGACTTAATTATCATTCTACCATAAACAACAAGAAAACTAGAGAAATACATATTAAAGATTTTCAGTCATTGGACTATAGGCAACATAGAAATATGATCTCTGAGAAAAAGAAAACAAATGAGTTAAGTCCTATAATAGACCAGCTTTTTTTCAGAGGGATATTCTGAACATTGGAGCAGAAAGGGGGATATCAAGCAAGGCAATCAGCTCGCTCATTCAATAAACCAAAAATCAGAGTTCAGTAATGAGGCAGCTGGAAATTGCAGGGCAGAGCTCCGGAGAAAAAAGAGCTACACAGAAAACCCAAGAAATCTGCAAAGGCTGGAAAAGAGAAGCTACAGATCTATGACTTGAATTTTTCTAAAACTCACTCGGGACTGAGAGGTGTTTGAGTTCCAACTACAAAGAGTGTGGATCCTTGCGACATTCAGTAAAGATCCAGAAGGTCAATTCCTTACTGGTGGGACTAAATTATTCTAGGACAAGGGCAATCCTAGACACATCTAAACAAAGCTTAAAAATAAGCCATGAATGGGTCAAATTAAACTGAACTAAATTAACTACCTTTGAAAACAAAAATCCAGCTTTCTTTAAAGGAAGACAACAAAATCTAAACATTCAATAATGAAAAATTCAAAATTTCCTGTAAATTCAGAAAATTACTGGATAATCCAGGAAGCAGGAACACATGACCCATATCCAGAAGAAAAATCAAAGAAACAGTTACACAAACAACAGAGAAGATAAATTTTGAAGGCAAAGACATCAAAATAGCTGTTATAACTATCTTTAAGTGTTTAAAGAAAAACATAAATATAATGAGGAGATAAATATAAAATTTGTTAAAAAGAACCATATGGAGTTCTAGAGGTAAAAGTTTAATATCTAAAACGAAAATTTAACTGAAAAGGACTAATAGCCGTTTAGACCTACAGTAGTAAGATAAGTGAACTAAAAGATGTAGCAATAGAAGATATCCAAAATGAAGGAAAGGGAAAATACTGGAAAAAAGCAGAGTATCAATGACCACGCAGTCTAACGTACATGTATTGGTAGCCCTGGAAGTAGAGAAAAAAAGGATCAAATAAAAATCATTTGAAGCAACAATGAACCAAAATGTCTAGGTTTAATGAAAACTATAAATCTACAGACCCAAGAAGCTTAACAAACCCCAAATAGGATAAAGTTAAAAAAAAAAATAACACCAGGGAACATCACAATCAAACTTTTGAAAACGAGTTAATGTAAAGAAAAATTTTAAACAGCCAGAAAGAAGACATACTAACTACAGGAAAACAAAGATAAGAATAACAAGGATAGAAGCCTGTAGACATCACATGATTACAGGCTCCTGATGTCTATTTAAAACAAACAAACAAACAAAAAAACACCTAATGTGTGTGAAAAGCTAAACTGGCTCTAGTCAGTTGGTGTAGATTACTTAGCTCAGTTAAACTGACTCTGGTCACTTGGGTCGGTGAGCAGAGCCTGGCTAGATGGCCACCAAAACTTTTTCTTCTTTTTATTGAGCACACAGCTATCCCACTTGCGTATATGATTGAATTTTGGCCAATGGCATGGGGATGCATGTGACTTATGCAGCATCCTGTCCTGGCCCAAGAGCCTCCAATGTGATTCTTCGTGCTCTCTGTTCTGTCTCTCAGCCAGCAGAGGACTCTGATGTCCTAGGGGATGGAAGAGCCGATAAATGTTCCCCTGACCCAATGAATTACATCTGTGACGTAACCAAGAAATAAGCTTATATTAATTCACAGAAAATTTTTTCTATTTGTATCAGTTATTCTACCTTGAATAACATAGTAGTTTTGCAGCAATTTAAATTCCATACATATTTACCAGCTCTCATTTATAAACAAATTCTGGTAATATAATAGGTACAAATGAGCAATTTTACATATGAAATTGACCAAATTTACATAGTTAATAAATGTCAGGGTCAGATTTCAAACCCAAGTCTTTCTGATTCTAAACCCCTGTGTTCTTTTTATTGCCTCACATCACACAACTCCCATACTTATTTCAATGGAATAAGAATTGGAAAATGAGCTAAGTACTGATTTATGTCAAATTAAGATAATGAGAAAGATTTTCTAGTTTATCAACATTGAGCTCTGAATAAGTAAAGGCAAGTATATAAAGCAAACTAAAACTAAAATGCAGTCTATACTAGAGCTGCACATACACTTATTTTGCTATTCTCTTCGCATTAACACAATCCAGTGTTTATAGTCCAAAATCTGGTTTATTCCTCTCATATAGAACCAGAAAATAACCACTGATGAAATTTCTTCATTTTCATAGCTCTGAAGTAAGCAGCAAATCTTTTTTTCCCCCAGTATATCTTGTTTACAGTATTTAACAGAGGTTATTTCATCTGTTAAAAAGTACACATGTATACACAAAACAAAGTAAGGAGTACTATTACCTCTTTGTATGCAGTTACAATATAATGTACATCTATTAAAATGTGTGATTTTTTTCTCCCCTTTAGTTTCATATAAATTCTTTCTAGTCATTAGCATGTCCTCTGAGTGCACTGCATACTCTTCAACATATCTTTCTTCCTCACTGTGCAATACATTATTAATAATGGGAAATCATCCCATCTATTTTAAAGCTCTATTATTTTTATATATTGTCCAGATAAATATGCCAAATAAATATGTCCAAAAATGCCCACCCTTTGTCCAGGGAAATGATTGTCTCATGCAATCTAGATGAAACATAAAATAACTAAAGTTTTTGGGAGCATGCTTCATTCATTTGTATTTATTGACTAAAATATACATACTTCTAAAATTTATTCTAAGGAAGTTATTACGAATATGCCCAAAGATTTAGCTTAAATTTTATTTATTGTAAAAATTATATTTTAAATGTGTATAACTCTCCTTGTCATTGTAAAAGAACTAGTTAACAACAAAATAACATCTAAAAATATCTAAACTCTTTATTTGTAGGAGGTTAGAATGCTATATACAAATCCTATATATATAAGTCCTACCTCCTTCATTGTGGACAGAACTTGAATTTCGTGATGGCATAGGATTTCTAGGGTTACTTAAACAAACAAGGACGGCTGTACTTTCCTCTGTGTCTATATACCCTGGCAAACCAGAAGTAGAAGGAAAAAATATTTCTTGACATTATTATATTATGGAATGCAGACCCTAAAATTTATTCTAGATTGGAAAAAATGTGTCACTGATCATAGATTGTATCCAACTGATTATTTATCTAAAACAGGTATCAAGCATTTTAATTTAGTTTAATATCTTAACCGCAGAACATCTCTAAATCAGTGCTTAATACTGTTTGTAACAAAGGCTTCTGTGGTGCCCTTAGAAACTCTCTTATCCCCTCAGGAAATGATTGGCCAAAGGGACTTCAAGCTAATGAGGTTAACTTTTGTGGCTTATTGGTTGCGTATTTCTAAGACCTTTAGAAACATGGTGAAAATTTTCAAGGTAGTAGTGGTAGTCATCGTTGCTGAAAATCCTTTATAAAATATTTTATTCTAATTTGTAGAATCAAATTACTTTTATTCTAAATGCTATATTTTAAGGTCAACTCTTTAAATATGGTGATTAACTTGCTTTCCTAACTATATTGCTCATAAATGGCATGAATAGGCAAAAAACAAAAACAAAAACTGGGAGCATCAATGCCTTGTGCTGAAGAAATTTTAAATTGTTTTCTTGAAACATCAATTAAATTAGAATGGCTTTATATCATTTTCTTAGTCATTTGGATGGAAACCTGAGGAGAAATGCTAAGTTCCCTGGGACCTTCCTTCATAGGTATACTCAGGAGACAGATTTTTCCCAAGGATTTTCAGGAGATGCTGAATGAAAGACCAAGTGGTCTGCCCCTTCACACAGTTTGGGAAGGCCTTGGCCAGACTGCAGAACTCAGAGGTGATGAAGAGGGAGGGACAAACTAAGGTGATGAGAGACCACACCCAGGGTGAGAGGTCTCCAGAGGAGCAGAACCAAGGGCCTTTGTAGAAGAATGACTCTACATCACACATTTTTTGAGTGGAGGACATGATATGATTCAGCTCCTTTCAGGCATAAGTATTTTATTCCGAGTGCACTGCTGTAGCAGCTGAATGCAAGAGAGACTGGAGTCCTTGCCCGTGGACATATTCTAAAGTAAGCAGCAAAATAAGAGAGTAAACCTGTGTCCTAGGCTTCCTGGTGAAGCACATGCTAGGGACCACCATGGGACTTCACAGTCAACACAGAGCCTCAGATGTCCGCCTGTGCCATTTATCATCAAAGAAGTTTTTATATGCGGAGTTGGAGAATTGTTTTTGTGTTAAAAGCCTGCATTTGATCCATACAAGCCTGTAAAGCATAGCACAATGTTGTCAATTACCCAGTTTTAGTAGCTCTTCATTTTTAAGACACCAGGAGTTTCAAAGAATGGACATACCTCAGATCTCTCAGGAATTCTGGGAGATATTCACCGTGCTTAGTTTGATAAATAAATTAGAGAAATCTTGATCTATATTCTTCTAGATTCCTTTTCCAAAATAGAACTATATTAGTTCTAAATTTTTAGGGAATTTAGCCAGGCTTATAACCATCTTCTTAAGGTTATTAAAGGCTAACATTAGCTTCTTAAATAATGGTATATCCTTGGGTTAACTCCTTCTTTATTGTTAAAGAGTTTAGGCCAATAGCTATCTATCAGGCATTTTATAGTAGTAGTCCCCCAGAAGGCCACTACTACATAGCAGTATGCAGAACGCTCTAGCACCACCTGGAGGGCGCTTGTTTCGGGACCTAAGGAAGGCTGATTACATAACCGATTATATTCCTGCACAAATGACACAGTGAAAGTTTTGTGTACATGTGCTTGCACGTTTCTGAAGAAGTTCACTGAAAAACAAATTCAAGTATTCTGCAGAAAAACAGACAAAGACAGCAAGATTCTATTTGAGAATCAGTTTGATTCTGATTGAAGGATAACTGTAGGTTACAAATTAGTGATAGAAAATATTAAATATTTCTTTTCACTAAAAAGGATATGGTAAACTTCGATTAAAATTAAGAGCACAATTTAAATGTCGGGAAAGATGCAGAAACACTGAGGAATAAACTGGCTAGAAAATTGTCACTGTAAATGGATGGTGAATGATATACTAATTAATTAATAATGTATTAATTAATAATAATATATAAACACATATTTGTTGTGTTCTGAATCATTACTGTGCCTTCTTTGACCAATGGAAACCTATTCAGGTGATTTCTTTAGTTCTTTAGATATGATCAGATTGGTCTTTTACATCATTTTTACTAGTGTAGCAGGAAGTTATAAACTCAATTTGTACATTTTCTGACCCAGAACTGGAATTTGCCATTTCTCCCAGGTGCTCTGTTTCCTTTTGATAGAAAAATTCATTTAGAAACCACAATCTGGGGCACTAGAAAAATTTATTGTTACTTGGATAGTCATTGTTTCTATAGGTTTGTGGTGGACAGAGTTAGAAATTTTTTTTTAACAAAAATAGGGTATTTCCTGTAAAGATGGTGGAGTAGAAGGACCACGCATGGGCTCCCCTGCCCTCACGACTACAACAAAATCACTACTGACTGCTAAACAGCCACTGGGGAAAAAGACAGGAACCTAGCAAAAAAGATCTTCTTCAACTGGAAACATAAAGAGGGAACCACAGCAGGACGGTAGGAGGGGCGTTCTTGCAATATAATTGGGCCCCATACCCCTGGGTGGGTGACCTTCAAGCTAAAGAATAATTAAGTTGCAGAGGCCCTCCCACAGGAGTGAGAGTTCTGAGCCCCACGTCTGGCTCCCCAGCCTGGGGTTCTGGCACTGGGAGGAGGAGACCCCAGAACATCTGGTTTTGAAGGCCAGTGGGGCTTAACTCCAGGATCTCCACATGACTGGGGGAAACAGCCTTCACCCTCTTGAGAAGCATACACAGAATCTCATGTGCACTGGGTCCAAAGGCAGAGGTAGTGATTTCATAGGAACTTGGGCCAGACCTGCCTGCTGGTTTTGGTAGGTCTCCTGGGGACACAGGGGATGGCTGTGGCTCACCCAGGGGACATAAAAGCTTGTGGCTGACATTCAGGGAGTGTTCATCTACACGAGCTTCCCTGGAGGCTGACATCTTGTTTGGGTCATTAGCACCATTACTCCTAGAGTAAGGGAAATAAAAGCAAAATAAACAAATGGGACCTAATTAAACTTAAAAGCTTTTGCACAGCTAAGGGTACCATCAACAAAACAAAAAGACAACCTACAGAATAGGAGAAAATATTAGCAAATGATGTGACTGACAAGGGACTAATTTTCAAAATATACAAACAGCTCATACAGCTTAATATCAAAAAAACAAGCAACCCAATCAAAAAATGGGCAGAAAACCTAAATGGACATATCTCCAAAGAAGACATCCAGATGGCCAATAGGCACATGAAAACTACTTAGTATCGCCTAAATAGACATCTCTTCAAAGAAGACATACAGGTGGCCAACAAGTACATGAAAAGATGCTCAACATCGCTAATTGTTAGAGAAATGCAAATCAAAACTACAATGAGATATCACCTCACACTAGTCAGAATGGTCATCATTAAAAAGTCCACAAACAATAAATGCTGGAGAGGGTGTGGAGAAAGAGAAACTCTCCTACACTGTTGGTGAGAATGTAAATTGGTACAGCCATTATGGAGGACAGTAATGGAGGTTCCTTAAAAAACTAAAATTAAACTTACTATATGATCCAGCAAGCCCACTCCTGAGCATATATCTGGAGAAAAATATAATTCAAAAAGACACATGCACCCCAGTGTTCACAGCAGCACTATTCACAATAGCCAAGACATGGAAACAACATAAATGTCCGTTGACAGATGACTGGATAAAGAAGTTGTTATATATATATACACACACACATATACATACACTAGTAGTATATATATTCCACTAGTCACTAGAATACTGACTCAGCCATTAAAAAGAATAAAATAATGCCATCTGCAGCAACATGGATGGATCTGGAGATTGTTATCCTAAGTGAAGTAAGCCAGAAAGAGAAAGAAAAATGCCCCATGGTGTCACTTATATGTGGAATCTAAAAAAAAAAGGACACAAATGAATTTACCTACAAAACAGAAATAGACTCACAGACATAGAAAACAAACTTATGGTTACCAGGGGCTAAAGGGATTGGGAATTCAAAAATTGCACCTCTTGGGGAGTGATGGAAATGTTAGCTATCTTGATTGCAGTGGTTGTTCTATATGTGTATACATCTATCAAAATTCATCAAATTGTACATCTGAAATGTGTGTAGTTTACTGTACAGAAATTATACCACAATAAAGTTGTGATATATATATATAATGTAATATATATTTATCAGCAGGTCACACTTATACTTTCAGATTAAAATCCTAGATTTATTGACCTTAAATCTAGATTATACTTTCTGTGATGCCAAAAATCCCAGTTCCCAAAGTAAAATTATATATTTGCTTTATCTAACACTACACACTCAATAATCTCAGAATAATCACCACAATAACATTAAAAACATTAAAACTTTTCCCCATATTTTTATTCTCTATTTGTCCTCTAATGATGTAAAATAAGATCATGTCTTCTTACAGTTTTTTGGAATAGTTCCTATTTGTGTAGTTATGCGACCAACTAGACAAAAATTAAGTTAATTTGTGTTTTATTTGTTTTGTAATTACATAAAATACATATCATCTTTGAAGTAATGACGCCAAATCTACAAGGTACAGCCTAAGAGTTTTACCTTCTATCCAAATGTTTCCACATAATGCTACCCTTATCCACATTAATATTTTTAATTTTATGGTTTATCCTTCCACTGTTTTATTTTAGCATAAGTAAATGTGTTTATGTATATAAATGATAGCATGCAATGCATATTTTACTTTACTTTGCTTCTTTCACTTAACACATCTTGGAGACAATTTCATAAGTCCATTTATATTTGTTGGTATGATCAGTATTTTGGCCTCACTTCTGTCATAATATTTTATAGATATACATGTTAATATATGTACATATATTTGTCTTTTATGTAAATATTTTTCACCATGTGATCTATTTAACTTTACTCTCTCAGAATACCTTTGGTATTTAGGAACTCTGTTATTTTGTTTTAAGTTGATCGCTTTGGGATTTTCTTATTGGAATCACACTGAATTCATAGCTTAATCTGAAAAGGACTGACTTATTTTGGTGCAGTCTTCCTGTCTTTACGACCACCATAGGCCTATTTATTTATGTCTTCTTTTCATCCTTTCAGCAAAGTTTAATATTCTCCTTACTTTCTAAGTATTCAACACCACTTATTGGGTGTCTTAGGTAGCAGTTTATTGTTGCTGATGCTATTATGAATGAGGTATTTCTCTTTTTTATTTTCTAACTGGTTATTTCTAGAAAGGTAAACTATTGATTTTTCTTTATTCATTTTGTACTTTATCTTATTGGACTCTCTTATTAGGGCTAAGTTTAATTAAATCTTTAATTTTGAGATAACTTTAAGTTTACAGACAATGGAAAAAAATAACACAGAGAGATCCTTGTATTATCCCTTAACTCAATATCCCACAATGAAAACTTCTAAAATTTTAAAAATTCTTTGCAGCTTAATGACACTTTTGCAAAATCTGTTTTGTTGCAATTCAGTGTCTAGGTAAGTATTTTATGATCTAAAACAAATCTAAATGATTTATTATTAAATTTTTTCAATACATTCTCCATGACCATTGACTAATCTTTTCAAATTGTAAATTATACAAACTAAACAACTTTGCATGATACACATGCTGTTCTTTGAAATAACAAATCCAAAACAAAGCATTTAGCCTTTGTTTAGTGAGGGGCCTGTTAATATCTAAACCATACAGACTGTATTATGAGTCTATTTTAAAATTCTTAAGTAATATACAGTGCATGATTTATATGTTATCTATTTCACCAAAAGGTCATGGTGCATAGAAATGATTGGAAAATTGTCAGATGACTATTAGATTTCTGTTCATCTCTAATAGTGAATAACTTTTGCCACCACAAAGGTTCAATAGGAAGCTAAAAATTCTGCTTTTGTACTTTTGAACTGAGGTATATGGCGTTTGAGGCCACGCGTTCATATCCTAACAGCACCTTTCTTTCTCAAAAATGACACACTTATAACACACATGCTAAACTCATTGAGATGTGAATGGAATACGTAAAGTGTGTACTGAATTCATTATGCTTTCCAGAATTTTGCTTTCATTTAGAAGGAAAAGGGCATTCACTATTCACTACTATCGGTACTTTTAAATTTAAAAATAGAAATTAACATAAATTAATCAAACAAATCTAGAGGAGAGCCATTTGGTTGGAACTTTTGAACAGCTTCAATTTCAACCATCACCCCCCTTTTGGAGACATCAATTTTGGTATGACAACACCCCAAGTGAATAGGAAGGAAAATAAATCTGTATTTTTCACCATAAGAAATTTCACAGAACAAATCTATTATAAAAAATTAAAATGTATCAAAACTTACACAAACACTGACAGACTGTACATGGCACCATTCACAGTCAAGAGAAATGTAAACAAACATAAAGATGCAGTATCACATCATAACTGCACAAAATTAACCGCAGTACGTATTGTACTGATGTAATAATTTCATAGTCACCTCCTGTTGCTATTGTAGTGAGCTCAAGTGTTGTGAGTATCCACTTAAAACGCAGGGTGGTACTAATCATCTCTGCATGAGCAGTTCGTCTTTCCAGTAAATTGCGTATTGCAGTAAAAAATGATCTCTTGCTGTTCTCTCATTTCATTACATTTAGTGCAACACTGTAAACCCTGAATAACACCATGGGACCCATACAAAGTGCCACTAGCGATGCTGAAAGTGCTCCTTGGAAGCAGGGAAAAGTTACGACATTACAAGAAAAAGTTGAATTGCTTAATACGCAGATTGAGGTCTGCAGCTACAGTTGCCCACTATTTCAAGATAAATAAGGTACTCTATGGAAAAGACTGTCAACATTATGGGGGGAAAAAAACAAGAGAGAAAATATTATGGAAGTCTTGAGGGATTATACCATTGAAAGATACCATCATTGTTCTAGATAAAGTTGTAAAAGCCACCAAACCCAAAACAATAAATTCCTGTTGGAGAGAATTGTGTCTAGATGTTTTTCATAATTTCACAGGATTTATGACAGAGCCAATCAAAGAAATCGTGAAAGAGATTGCGGGTATGGCAAAAAAAAAAAAAAAAAGGTGGGGGCTGAAGGGTTTGAAGAAATTCAAGAACTAACAGACATCACATCAGAGGAATTAACAGAAGATGACTTGATGGAGATGAGCACTTCTCAACCAGTGCCAGGAGGGAAGGAAGATGATGTAGAAAAAGGAGTGCCAGAAAACAAACTGACATTACACAGTCTGGCAGAAGGGCTCTAATTATTCAAGATCGCTTTTTGACTTCTTTTATGACATGGATCCTTCTATGATATAGACAACTAAAACTAAAGCAGACAGTGGAAGAAGGATTGGTATCATATAGAAACATTTTTAGAGAAATGAAAAATCAAAAAAGTCACACAGAAATTAGGATGTATCCACAAAGTAGCACCAAGTGTAACTATCTCTCCTGTATCCCCTTCCACCTCCTCCATGAATTCCACTTCTGCCACCTCTGAGACAAGGAAGACCAACCCCTCCTCTTCCTTCTCCTCCTCAGCCCATTCAGTATATAGATGACAAGGATGAAGATCTTTATGATGATCCACTTCTACTTAATGAATAGTAAATCATCCTCATGCTGTATGGTTAACAGACTACACTGCAGTGTGTTCAATCTAATAGCTGTACCTACCACAAGAACTGTATGAAAAGTTTTTGCCACCAACATTATCATCGCCTAAGTACTTATTGTGTAGGACATTGTGTGTAAGACTTGTATTAAAGTGGGTAGCCTATACTTATATAGGATTAAGGTGAGTGATATTTAATATAAAATTAGTAATATAATAACTAACTTTGCTTTTGAAGAATTAGATTACTATATAATAGCTTCTCTCTCTTGTAATTAGAGGAACTGCATATCAGCCTATCTTTAAGGCAAGTGGCTTTAAAAAAATGACAATGTTTTCAATACTGCATTTTGATCATGACTATAATACTGTATACCATAAAAATTTTATGATGATTTATTCATTAGTGTATGGATTAGGCTACTGTGAAACAATTAGATCAGTTACACTAGGCTACCATAAAGCAATCGTATTGCTGTTGCTTCCTTATTAATGCATGAATCATTACACCTGTAAATAAAAATGAATTTATTTTTCACATTATCTTTTCTTTTTTGATATCTAGTGTTAGTAATATGTAACATCTGCAGTGCCTTGTATCATATAAGACAATATTGATGTAGGTGATGACGGACAATGCATCTCGTAAACAGCAACGTAAACTCATAAACTTATGGTATCAATACGTATAGTACAGTACTACAAATATATTTTTGTCTTCTTATGATTTGCTTACTAACATTTTCTTTTCTCTAGCTTATTTTATTGTAAGAAAACAGTATATAATACATACAACATACAAAATATGTGTTAGTCGACTATATTATTGACAAGGATTTCAGTCAACAGTAGGCTATTAGTAGGTAAGTTTTGGGGGAGTCAAAAGTTATAAATGGATTTTCAACTGCTTAGGGGGTTGGCACCCTTAACTTCTATATTGTTTAAGGGTCAATTGTAAATATTTATTCAATACTATGTGCATATTCATAATTCATATTCATTATTTCCTATTTCTCTAGAGAATAAAAAATAATAACAAAAGATGTTATTCTATAAAAAAGATTTAAAATACTTTAAAAATTATGAAAGTTTATTTTAATCTTCAGTCATCCTATGTGCTTCTGTAATTTCTGGGTCAGCATTGTTTAACAGAAAGATAATGTGAGCCACAAATGTAAATTTAATTTTTTAGTATCCATTTTTAAAAGTTTGAAAGAAATAAGTAAAAATAATTTCAATAGTATATTTTTGTTAATTCAGCATATCCAAAGTATTATTATTTCAACATTTAATAAACATTAAAAAACTTACCATTGAGATACTTTACATTCCTTTTTTCTTCATGGTAGGTCTAAAATCAGTTGTGTATTTTGCCCCATTAGCAAATCTCAATTCAGACTGGCTCATTTCAGTTATCAGTAGTCACATGTGGTTAGTGGTTATCATACTGGCCAACCCTAGATGAGTTAGTCATTATACATTACACAGGTTATGAATGGGTTTTACAAATATAAGGTGCAGAAAGGGCCAATATCACCTCAGAAATAAACTGCACCTCTAGTACATGCCTTGTTACAAGGTACAGAATTCTTAAGGCATACCTAACTTGATTATACTAAGGCAAATGTATAGAAGTACTTAACAATCAGCAAAGCTTAATGCAAGCACAAACCAACAATACAAAAATTGCCTATTATTCAGTCCCACACTTTGAATCACACCTTCAAGCCATTTAAAAAAAAATTTTTTTTCCCACTTCAGAAAAGACATAATGCTTATGGAAAAAGAAAAAAATCATTCTACTTGAAAATGCTTCAAATTGTTCAAAAAGAAAGAGTTCCTTTAAGTCTGTTTTAAAAGCAACGAAAGTTGCAAACTTTTGCTGTAAAGGGCCAGACAGTAAATTTTTTAGGCTATGTGGGCCATACAATTTCTGTCACAACTACTCAACTCTGCTGTTGTGGTGGGATAGAAACTACAGACAATATGTCAACAAGCAGATGTACCTGTGTTCCAGTAAAGCTTTATTTATGAAAACAGATGATGGGGTCATAGTTTGCAACCCTTGTTCTACCCTACTTTCCTTGCAAATGAAAGTAAACTAGCTCAAGTTTGTTGGATATTTATTGGCAGCAGCAGAAAAAAAAAATATTAGTTTAATTGTTCAAAAGATGTTATGAGGAAGCCATTCCCCATTTTTGGGCCACTAGCATCTCCAGGTTTAAATGCCTTTACTGCTCATAACCTCAGAAGGAGAGAGGAAAACTCTGTCTCCTTTAACAATTATATCAGTCCCTGAAAAGATACTGGGGCCTTGCTTAAGTCATTTTCCCATCCTTCGATCAACTGATATTCCCAGTGAAAGAAGGCCTCTTACTGGCCAGCACAGCTCACATGCCCACCCTTATAAAGGCAAAAGCAGTAAGAATAGACATTTGATTGCTCCATCTAGCCTTGCTGGATGGAAGAGATGCTGGTAATAAAAGGGAAAAAAAGGAGTAATTTATGGGGAAAAAAAAAGGCAAGATATACAGGGCAGAGACAAAATGAAGCCATTCACCAAAGGCATCCTATCTCAGAACATTATCACTATTGAGGCATTAATGCCAGTGAACAAAGGAATACTAAAACGGGGACTTTTTTCTTCTGAGCATCAGGCACTAGGGTAGAACAGGAGACAAAACCAGATCGCAGCCTTGTGATAGCCTTGTGATGAGTAAAAGATGTTATGTACAGACAATAACAACAGACATCCAGTGGTCCTCACTGGAGGAAAATTACCAGAGAGTGGGGGTTTTTTTTTAATAAGCAGGTCAAGCACTAAGTCATATAATCTGGATCAAGAAATTGTATCCTGACAGAGGTCACTGGCAACTGCAAGGAAAGAACTCCAGTCTTAGAGTATCTGGGTGACCATTCAGTTTTCTAAAACATGATTGCAGATATCAGAGACAGATAGAAGGATGGATATTGGGTTTTCAGACTAGAAAGTACAATAATCTGAATTGATGCTGAGGGCAAGTACCTGTTAGCAAGTAATACCTGACTCTTGATCTGGAATTCCTTCAACTCTCCTACCCAAGGTCAAGATTTTCCTAGATGAGACAAGGTTGAGCTTGAAACTGATCAGATCCTTAGGGTGTAAAGGAGATACAGAAGCTGAGAGTAATGGAGAGTCTTAAGAATACAGGATCTTATAAAAAATTGTAAGGAAAGTTTCTGTTCTCTGAGATTGTTGGGTGTTTTACCTTTGTTTTTGATTATGATTTACATTCAACAGGCAATGAGTGATAATGGAGTATGATTTGAGAAATCTGATATAATCTTGTAGCTCATTATTAAAAGTAGTATTTAAACATTTCTCATGATATATTTTCAGGTTGTACCTTATTACAAAATAAAAATGGAAAAAAATTTCTGTGGTACAAAACTAGGAAAATAAAGCTTCAGTATCATAGAAAATAGCTTCCATTTTAACCATATTACTTAGGGTAAAAGCTGAGTTGCTCTAACAAAGAGATCCCAAAATATTATGGCTTAAATATGGCAGAAAGTAATTTTTCTCTAATATGACAACTCAGAGTAGGGTGGTCTGGTGGCTCAGGTCACCAAGGTTATGTAGGATACCAGGCTGTCAGGGTAGCTCAGCCAACTTCAATGTTAGTTTTCATTTCTGGGTTCAAGACTGCTCAGTTGTCACCATTTCCCAGTTAGTATGAAGCAAGAAAGGCAAAGGAAATGAAGAGCAAGGAGTGTTCTAACAAGGAAGTAGCAGGGAAGTGCCACATACATTGTTCAGTCACAAGAAGTTAGTCATATGAAGCTGTTGGAGTGGGTTGAGTAAGAAAGATCAGCAGTTGAAGCTTCACTTCTAACACTCATCATACATGACTTTAACAAGCACTTAATAAGTGCTTAATGGGGTCAGTTACCATCTAAAACAGCAAATATAATTAAGAAAATAAAATACATTTACTGCTCTTGAGAAACACACAGTGAAGATTTCCATGGAAACAGTTTTAGCAGAGTAACTGTATTATATTGGAATGTGTTTATGAGGTTTTTTTGAACACAGAGAAAAAAACACTATTGTCCATAAGAGAATGTCAAGATAAGGCTCATAGCAGAGGTCGTGTTTGCGTTAAATATTTTTAAATGATTAAGAGTTCACCAGGTAACCAGTCAGAATGGCCATCATTAAGAAGTCCCCAAATAATAAATACTGGAGAGAGGGTGGAGAAAAGGGAACCCTCCTACACTGCTGGTGGGAATGTAGTTTGGTGCAGCCATTATGGAAAACAGTATGGAGATTCCTTAAAAAAACAAAATTAGACTTACTATATGATCCAGCCATCCCACCCCTGAGCATTTATCTGGAGGGAACTCTAACTCGAAAAGACACATTCACCCCAATGTTCATAGCAGCACTATTTACAATAGCCAAGACATGAAAAAACCTAAATTTCCATTGACAGATACTGGATAAAGAAGTTGTGGTATATTTATACAATGGAATACTACTCAGCCATAAAAAGAATAAAATAACGCCATCTGCAGCAACAAGGATGGACCTGGAGATCATCATTCTAAGTGAAGTAAGCCAGAAAGAGAAAGAAAAATACCATATGATATCACTTATATGTGGAATCCAAAAAAAAGAGATACAAATGAACTTATTCACAGAACAGAGGCAGACTCACAGACACCGAAAACAAACCAAGGGGTAAAGGGGGTGGGAAGGAGTAAACTGGGAGTTAGAGATTTGCAGATACTATATACTATATATAGAATAAACAAGTTTATACTATATATTCAGTATCTAGTGGTAGCCTATAATGGAAAAGAACATGAAAAGGAATATATACGCATGACCGAGGCCTTATGCTGTGTGCCAGAAATTGACACAACACTGTAAACTGACTATACTTCAATTTTTAAAAAAAAAGAGTTCACCAGGTAGTGTGAGAAGGGTGTTTCGGTCAGCGAAAGCTTGGCAGAATGTAGTCGCCTTGGGGAACGGCAAGTAGTCTCTATGTAGAGCTATTCAAAGTGTGTGTGTGTGTGTGTGTGTGTACATGCACATGCCTGCACAAGCATACACATTTGTATCAGGGCAGAGAAATGAAGCAGAGGAGTGAAGAAAGACAGGAGTATGTGTCAAGAAAAGCACACAGGGACCAGATGGTGAATGACCTCGTGAAGAGTCTGGACTTGATTTTGAAGCCAGTGAAGGATTTTTAAGCAAGGGAGTGAGGTGGCAGATTGGCATATTAGAAACACCATTTTGGTTGAAGTCTCCTGTTATGAGGGCTGCAAGGTAAGAAGCATTCTTCATTTTGTTTTAATTCAACTAACACTTACTGAACACTGTCTTGTGTCAGACCTATTCCCTGTCCTCCCAGAAAAAGCTAATTTTCAGTGAAATCAAAAGACAGAGGAATCAAGTTTATTGCCTGGAGTCATTTCCCATTTTGGTAAGTTCTCTCTTAGGACATACTTTAGTCCTTAAAGGATAGAAAAGATGAGTAAAATGTAGTTTTTCATTTACGTTGATCTCCAGTTTCATCCTCAGCCCCACTGAGTTCATTTAGCAGGCTCTTCAGACTCTCATGCAAAAACAAAATCCAAAAACAAAACAAAAAAAACCTTCCAGCAAGCCTGTTCCCTTAGGTTTCAGACATGACTGGATTCCAGGAGTGAGCAAATTTAGAGAGAATCAGTAAAAGCATTGTATCTCTTCACTCACAAGAACAGCCCTGAATTTCATAGGCGTATCTCATTTTTTTTATGTATGACCATAGAGGAAATGTTAACATCAGATACCAGGAAATTACCACTCTGGTTATTTAAAATGAGAACCAGCTTCATAGCTTTACACAATTATCTTAGTTTCTCATCAGTCTTTATGGGTGGAAAGAAGTTTTGAGCTGGGAATTTTGTCAGTATATACTTTGATCTGGCTAGATTATTACAAATTACTTATTATTATCTGATGTGTCAAATCTTCACTTTACTTCCCAAGGATCTCAGTCAATTCATTAAAATTATTATAGTAATGAAGCTATTACAATACAAAAAGGAACTTTAAAAATTCTAGAAATATCATCCAGATGTCAATGTATTTATTTTCACCAACAGATGGCATTATTTAGTTTAAGAAACAAACAAACAAAAAACTATACTAACATAATACCAGCAGCAAAGTAGTCAAAATAGTTTAATATGAGTGAGTAATCTTATCTCAAACGAAACAATCATCAAAGAAATAGATTCATGTTTTCCCTTTGTTCCAGCACCATCCATCTCTACAAGATGTTGCCTCTTTTGAAATCGGCTGAAGATTAAATTTGTATAAGGGACACACTGCGGGGCACTGAGAAAGGAGAATTGGGCTACAAGTGCTCATGTTTGGAAACAGATGGTCTGAAAATGAATAAAGGTAATTAATAATAATGATGTCTTGACTTTATGGAGCAGCTGTCCTCAGAACTCAAAGAGTTTCCTTCATTATTTTGTTTATCCTCCCTACATATCATCATGACATCAAGAATGAAATGGGCACATCCTTTTGTTTAGTTTTGTTTTCTGTTTGTTGGGACTGTAGACAGTAATAATCTCTCCTGATACAATGTATTTGCATTCATATTTACAACCACAACAAATGTAAATACGCTACAGGTTGTTTTAAATAATGGAACAAAAACACTAGTACCACAAATATGTAAAACTGCCTGAGCTGGTGGGGAAGAAAGGCAAAGGAACTTGGAAATATTCGTTACAGAAATTCAGGTCCTAGAATACTTCTCTATGTACCAGATAATTTTAAAAATGTGTATTGAGAACGAGATGAGTTATTCATAGGATCTGAGCCAGAATACAAGGTATCTGATTATTAAGTTAGAGAATATTTGTTTTTTTTCCCCCACTGAATCTATACCACCTTCTTCCTATAATCCTGAGTCTTACGAATATTAAAGAGACCTAAAATACACTTTTTTCTAAGAAATCCTAGAATTTAAAAGCATAATTTGCTAGCATTTTAATCTAAGGAGAGGACTAATTTTTTAAAGCTATTTACTGAGAAACTGTAATCTAATAATAGTATGCCAGCTTGAGAAGTAGAAATTTTAAGTAAGTTAAAAAATGTGAGAATGTTAGAAAAAATTACCTTAAAACTTGTGTTCCATATCTATATTAAAATAGTACCTCAAAAAGCAGAAACTATGAGTGTTAGGGGATTACCAGAAAATAGTGAATGAGATCTGAAAACCCTTTTTTTTGAATTCTGGGTAGACACCTGTATCCATAATCTCCTTCTCTTTCATTATCTTGTGAGCTGCTTCCAACTCTTCACTCCAGCCCTGCTTTCTCCTCCTTCTCCTAAACCTGCCCATCAGGTATGTCTCCAGCTGATAAGAACAGCAATCAAGTTATTCTCTATGTGTTTTTTCTCCTTTATTGGATAGAGATCATAAGGTGCCACAAGGGGAAGGAAGATAAAAATGTCAGAATCAGTGTTCAAGAGAAGAGCCCTCTTCTGTTAAGCAAAAACCCTGGATGAAGTTACTACCAGTTTCCATGAGGATTTCTCTCAATTTTGAAATGTTATTATGATTTATTTTTCTAGTTCTAGAGATCCCCTCCTGCAATGGCATTTCAAGAGCAGCAATATTCTCATCAATCACTTTATCTATTATTTCCCTTTAACTCTGAAATAGCTGCAATTCCAAGTGCATCTCCACAGCTCATACATATTATTGGCCTGGGACTGACTTGTACACCAGAAACCTGAAGAGACACTAGCATCATGAAATCAGTGACAGTCTGACAAGGAGTATCAAAGAAATTCAAATTATCTCATCTGCTTCAGATTTGGGCTAGTATCCAGTCTAATTTTTGGTTTAAGGACTCTTTGGAATGACCTAGCAGTCCAAAACTCTCTTGTAAGTTTTTACTAATATGGGGAGAGTCATGTTTGAACCCATAGTCATTCATCATTCTTCATTTCTTGAGCAATTGTGGGCCTTTCTCCCTCAATGCAACTTCCACATTTTTACCTCCACCCTGTACATGAAATTATCATTCAAAAACCTTTTATTGAAGTTCCACTATACTCCAGGGACTGTACTTGATACATTAATAATAATAACAACAACAAAGAATAAAACAGATGAAGAAACATAGTCTAGTGATCTTGGAGAACTATCAAGTAATAAGGGTCAAGTAGGACAAGTGTCAAGTAACCTGGATATGAGGACAGGAGCCCAGTAGAGTTCCAATCTATTCCTTTTTTATGGCTCTTTAACTGTCTACTTCAAATTCAGAGCCAGTGCAGGCTAAAGGAAAGAGGGTGTCATCAGATGAGTTCAAATCCCAGGATTTATACTTACTGTTGGGTGACTTGGGCAGGTTATCTATTCTCTCAGCTTTCATTTCTCCCTGAGAGTCACAGGGATAAACAACGGCTCCCTCACCAGATGGTGGGGAGGACTCATTGACGTGGTATCTGGAAAGCACTTAGCACAATGGCTGGCCTCTATCAGTTGCCCACTAAGAACATGACAGATTTAGCCATTTATTGAGCAGCTTTTTTTGGACCAGGATTGTTGCCAGGTTATTGCTCATATACCATCTCATTACTTCTCCACAGCAGCTTGAGGGTAAACTCTATTATTCTCATTTTATAAGGAGACTCTGAAAGGACACTTGCCTAATTTTACACCGCTAGCAAGCTGTGGGATTAGATTCAAAATCATGTCTTTTCAAGCCCAAAGCTTTTCCTTTATACATTTTCAAGAAGCACACATTGTCTTGGAAGAGACATCTCCTAGAGGACTTTCACAAGGTGCTCAGTTATTTAGTCCAGTTCTGCAACCCATGGGTCAAAGCTGTACTGCTAAAGCATGCCCTTGTCAGGTTCATGTAGGGAAGGAGAATAAAGCCTCCTCCCTCAGGATGAGACAGAGAGCTTTTATGCTTCTCTCCACAGAGGACATGTTGCTGTGGTCTGCAGGGGAAAACTGAGCTGATTATTCTTTGTGCAGTAATGAGATGGGTGGATTCCCAAAGTTAATGGTATCCCATATGCGACAGAGCAACTGGCATAACCAGATATATGGAAATATTTCTTTGTGTCTGCTCCTTAGAACAAACCCTCAAAAGAGACAAAAGCTTCGGCATGAAAGGCAAGAGAGTAGCAGTAAATGCCAGAAGCCTATCAAAGGACTCAGAAGCCTTGGCAATCAGTGCTTAGCTCTCCTTTATAAGCTGTTCTCTGAACTGAGGCCAGGGTTCTACCTGCATTTCCCTTTGGAGTTGAATTATATGGTAAAAGGCAGATGTGTCAGTTTAACATTAATGAACTCAGAGTCTGGCACTTGTTTTAGTAAATTTCTTGATTCAAAACAGTATTGGAAGCAGAATATCTAGTAGATAAACTGTCATCTGGATTTATTTTAGCACTGTAAATCACCATCCATCATTTATGTGCAAATAGCAAACTGGTAGTGTTTTTGGTCCATCCACCATAATAGGCTGGAGATTACTAACTGCTTTACTTTGTTTTCACTTTTACTCTTCATCCTATTTCCCAAGTTTTGTATATCATTGACGACATTTTTAATCCACTAGATAGGAATTTTGATTCTAAAGGCTGTATATACTTTGTACATATTTTAACATCATATAACAACATTCTTTGGAACTCTTTTAACAAAGATTGAACTTTAAAAAATATTTTGTATGTAAAGATTGTTTGAAGTCAATGTCCTTAAATATTAGCAATTAAACAAGACATTCTGCTGTTCTTCATAATTTTAACTTTATTCCTAATTATTTTAATAGAATCTGAGGCATTGCTGTTTACATTGCTTGTGTGTGTGTGTGTGTGTGTGTGTGTGTGTTTAACAAGGTTCATAAAGCATTAAATCCCCCAGTTTTTCTAGGAAAGATGATTTTGTCTTTAATATATGACCTTCGCTTCTTCCCAAACCAGTTTCTGAAACACTGTTCTCCAAACCAAATAGTCTTGATTCAGACTTTTTACCTCAGTTGCATCTCCTAAACACTCATCCAAGTCAGTCCACACACATTTTAGTTTAGCCTTACTTCTTCCAAACCAGCCCTTGAACTGACATAATTTTCCATTCTCAGTGCCATTTAAGAATCAGGAAAGAACACCTTCTCTGGGCTTCTCATTCTTGAAAGCCTTAATGCCTTTCAAAAGTGCTGTTTTTGTCTTTCACCTTCATAAATGTCTATCAGTTACCTTAACACTAACAAATGCTGTTTTCATATACAGCTTTCATGAACTTCTCCAGCATTTCTAGATAACATGGTACTTGGCTCACATTTTTCCTCCCAACCCATATCCTTTGCCATCACCCCAAGTAACATATGCTATATGCATGAATTATGAGCCACCTGAAGATGGTGATATTCTGATCACATCAATGGCATACATCTACCTCTACCTCAGTAAATTTACATTCTCAGGGGAAACACACTGTCAAAAAGCACTCTTCTGTGATCAAGGTGCTGGTTCACTGCTTTTTTTTTTTTTTTTAAGAACAACAGCCTCTTGCCCCAGCATCTCTTATGCCCTCACCACTCATAGTACCTGATCTCCTCCTTTACTGGCCCAATAATCACTCAGTTCCCTACACTTCACTCTGCCCTTGATGTCCTTTTGGCTTTACTCAAACTCTTTGTTTACCGAATCTATGACTTATTTTTTTCAGAGATTCACTTTTCCACTTAAACTATCCAATAACAAGCTGACATCAGTGAGATGCAGAGGGAAAGCGGTATGTCATCCCTGTCCATAAACAGTTTACAGCTTCATATGCAAGGCAAGAAATCCATGTGTGGATACTTCTCTTACTTCTTTGGAGAAACAACAATCTTTGTTATTTAGCTCATGATGGTGTTTAGCTCAGAGATGACACAGTTTTCATAGACATCAAACTTCTCAGTTTCAAACTGCATCTCCACATTAGAAAACACTTATGCCTGAAGTGGAAGGACTGGAGAAAAATGGCCTCAGTTTGGCCTCCTTTCTTATATGGGATATTATAAATTTTTCTTGCATCTACTCTAGAAAGTTGTTCTCACTTCATTTATTTTGAGTACTATCTTAAAATTTTGTAGTGAATTTTGAAATAATTAAGAACAGGTTGAAAACATGACCACTTGTGATGGTTAATTTTATATGCCAACTCAGCTAAGCTACAGCGCTCAGATATTTGGTCGAACACCAGTCAGGATGTTGCTAGTTTTTAGATGTGACTAACATTTAAATCAGTAGACTTTAAAACGCAGATTATTTTCTATGATGGGGGTGAGCCTCATCTAATCAATTGAAGGTGTTGAGTTAAAACTGAGGTCTCCAAAGGAAGAAGGAAATTCTTCCTATAGACTGTATTTGGACTGAAGCTACATCAGCTCCTCCTGGAGTCTCCAGCCTGTTGGCCTCTCCTGCAGAACTGAAACTTGCCAGCCTCCACAAACATATAAGTCAATTTCTTAAGATAAACCTCTTCATATATATGCACACATCCTATTGGTTCTTTTCTCAAGAGGACCCTGGCTAATGCATCATACTATATTGTATGAGTAAACCAACATGATGTAATAAATGTCTTTGATGCAGGAGTCTCTTGTTATGAAACTCTCAAGAAATACTCTGCTGCTTGATTTGATAATATATTAACTTAATTCTCGTTATTTAAATCCCACTAGAAATAGAAAAAAAAATAATTGCAGCATTAATAATAAAATACTTGGCAAAATTCAATGTGTTGGTTCTACTTAAATATACTGAATTGACTATTGCTTCTTCTTGGGTAGTGGGATTACTGAGGTACATAGATAGTTTTGAATTTTGCATAAAGTAATTCAAATAAAAGTACAACTCAAAAGTTTTTATCAAGTACTCACTTATACATTCATTCACCAGTGAGTTACCAATCAATACCTATTGTTTCAACACATTGGGGGGTTTCTGTTTTGTTTTTATGGGGAAAAAGTATCAGAGAAACATTAACATAAAGTAGAGAATTTTGCACTCTTTAGTTAGTGCCAGTCACCTGAAGAATATGGCAAGGATTTGCTATCTTATAAGAAAACATGACTCTTGCTCAGTATGACTCATATCTCACCATACGAATAACAAAGGGGCACACTGTTTTTTTCTGCTATAGTGCAAGGAAGATTTGACCATAGGTAATATTAAAAATTATGTTAGTAAAGTTAACTATAATTAGAAACAGAACAGATCTTACAGAAGATGGAAGAGTAAGAAATTAAGCCACAGTAGGAGGATACCTGGGAGTAAATTAAATGGATTCAAACCTTCAGTACTTGATTATTTTCGTAACAAGGTGTTTATGAAATTTTCAGGGTCTTTATGGGTCAACTAGCTGTGGTTTTTGAGCATTTGAACAAGATTGGATAGACTTCAAAAGACAAGAAAGGTGATTCTATTTTAGAAAGGAAAAACTGGATAATTAGAACAAAAAACTTACTAGCTTACCTGGAAAGAATACTGAGAAGAAAGCAAGGCCAAAATGGTTTGCAAGATCCTTATGGAAAATAGGGCAATGAGTATTAACCTGCTTGTTTTTTTAATAATAAATTAAAAAATAAGAATTTAATAAATGCAAAGGTAATAGGCCTGATTTGTTAGGGCAGAGCTATAGATTTTAATCTCTTACAAATTTACTGAAGATTCTGCGTGATGCTCTTCACTAACATTACAAGAAAATAAGTCTACACATGACAGCTATAGTACCTGCTAATCTATCAGACACAAATGGAAGATGAGGTTTACTCTTCTCACACCAGTGAATTTTCTAGATAACACAGGAAAGGAGATTGGGAAGGGACCCAAATGTCCATAGAGAGATGATAAAGCACAATTTCAGGTGCAGACTTGGTATTCAAACACCTTAAGTTTAAATCTTCATTCTGTTTCTTACAAGTAATGAGATCTTGAGCAATGTACACAGCCTCCCCAAGATGCACTTTACTTATCTGTGAAATGGGAATAATTATACTGTTATTTGATGAAAAGTAAATGAGATTAAAAAAGTAGAAGCCTTGTCAGAGAGATTGTTCAATTCATGCTAGCTCTAGGTAACTTAATAACTTATTAACTCATCTATTTCTCCCACTAAATTCTGAAATCCTCAAGAGCAATGATTACTCATTGCTTGTGTATGTGTCCACTGTATAAAATAAGAAGCCTAACACAAAATATGGGCTTGCTATAAATTCATTATTTCAGATTTAGTATTCATATTTTATAATTAGTAATTTACATGGTGCACATTTATCAATTAAGAGTAAAGAAGAGAAAACAGGAAAGCTTGTGCTGGACATGAGAAAGTCTGGAGGAGGCGACAGGGGAAGGGGTACACCTACTCTGACAAGAAGAGTCAGTCAGCTCTCCATTGATCAAGACAAGTAAGAGTCAGACATCGGGGTGGGTAGATTAACAAATGGCACCAGGAGAAGGAATGCAGTCATGAGCTTTATTCTTGACACAAGTACCTTCTACTCCAGCCTCTTTTACACATTTTTTTTCTCCTAAGGAAAAATACAATAGCTGGGGCTGCATGGATCCTTTTATATCTCAGAAGAACTGAAAGTGAAATCACATTTCATTCTTTCAGCACTGTTGAATGCTTATTATGTACAAGGTGCTAAGGATACAAATATACACAAAATACAGTCCCTGCCTTCTGTCTGTTCATTGGAAAAGACTGGCAGCCAGATGTGTAAACAAAAAATTACCACAAAGTTAGATAAGAGTCATTGAAGTACATACATGCAAGACCTTGTCAGTGTACTGAGAGTGAAGGTCTTAGAGTGGACTCGACAGAGGAGGTTGTTTGAGGAGTCAGGGTACGCGCTGGCCAGGCTATTCAGGGCAAGAAGAACAGCATCAGCTCCCAGCCTGAGCCCACACACAACACTAAGGCTCTTCTCTCTGACCTGGTGCAGCTCCGTGCTTCTGACCCGGTATTTAGAAACAAGTGCAGCTTTTATGATCGCTCTTATTCACTGCTTACAGAGGTTTTTTGCACATTCAGGTTTAAGCTGTGTCAGGTAGTTGAGGTTGCTCGGAGTCTGCCTTTATTGCATTATATGGGTTAATAAAAGGTTAGAGTGTCTGAGGGAGCAGTTATCAGTAGGTCATTATCAACCCTGGAGGAGCTATCCAGGAATATTTCATTGTGACTGGTACTGCATTCAAACACCCCTGCATTTTTCTTTGACTTGGATAAAAGAGACAATTACACCTATTGAATCTAGAGATGAAAGAAAACCCAGACGACTGAATTAGAACTTTTACAATCATCGTAAAATTTGACTAGTGAGTCCAATAAAGTTGGCTGGGTAACTTGGTGCAGGTACTGACAAACTCAGGAAGAAAATACAAATTAAAGAAAAGGAGAGTGATCTTGATTGTATGTTAAAAATATGCTGGAAATGTATTAAAAACTTAATAATTGTCCTATGTGCTATAAATTTTTAAAAGATTTCTTGACCTTTGCAAAAAAATCACATTTCTAAAAGAACTTTAAAAACTGGAGAGTAATTAGAACAATGCCATGAAAATGTGTCATATGTAACTCAACGTTCTTCAGCTTTTCCTATCTTATTTCCCATAAACTTCTCAATGTATCCAGGTCCATCATAATAGAAAATACTAAAGTCATTTCTTTTCGTTACTCATACATTTATAAGCATCCCATTCATTAATGTCCTGTCAGTTGTTAATGAAAACCCAGTAACCCACTCAGACCAGTGCTTTTCAATCCATCCGTGGTGACAGACTGATTTTTATTTGTAATCCACTGAAGAACGATGCTTTTATAAAATACTATAAAAATAAACTGTAAGGTAAACAAAATTACAAAACCAGACATAAAAAACACAATTCCAAATTGTTTATTTCATTCAACAGACATAAACTAGGCTGTGAAATTGCTTATGCAAGTTTTTAAATGCTTACTTTCACTTTCCTTACTTGTCTCATGATGGACCAGTAACAAACATTCCTGAATCAACACAGGTCCACGAACAAAACTTGGAGTAGCGCTGCTGTACACGTGTCTCTAAATGAAAACACCTGGCTGAGCAGGAAGAGGCAGAGTAATGTAACGACATGGTGCTGAAAGCCCAAGGCCTAAGGTCAGAACCTTGTATTCTATGCCAGCTCTTTTACTACCTGAGACCCTCTAGTCCTCCAGTGTTCTCACCTGGAAAATTATGAGATTAGTAGATGACTTTAGCATTCCTGTCCAACTCTAAAATCTCATGTTTTTATGATTGAGTATTTTAAAATGAAGGCTTCTGAAGAAAAAGGGGCCAGGTTATTGAACATGGAGAAGAGAAAAGTGGGAAAATTCGTTACGATGTTATTACTGTATTTGCTTGGATGTGGCTCCATGACATGCAATATTACATACAGGTGTAGACATAATGATTCTGCCATTCAAATGGCCACTTTAACCACCTACAAGTAATTGGAGTAAACTTTAGGCACATCTAAATCTCCTATTGCTATCTCCCTAATAATCGTAACTCTGGTGCCGGTACCCGTTGTCACATATATGAAGTTTGGTAATACTGAGAACCAAGATCACTAGTCTTGTATCTATTAAGCATACAGCAAAAGAGCAAAGTCTTTAATTTTACTGTCAGTTATTTATATATGTAATGCCCTTCCCTGTTTAAAGTATATGTTGCTCAACTCTGGAATAGTTTACCAAGAAGGGTTATATACATTCCTTCTTTGAAGATTATTAAAAAGAAGGCATTTTTTTTCTTTCCTGGAAAGGTTTGGTAATGACCAATATAAAAGCAAAACAGTGAATGAGATGGAGTCCAGCATTATAATTTGTTGTTATTTAAGCCTTAACTCAAGAAAAAATGAGCGGGTAATAATATTTAGTTTAATTGTCCTGAACGTCTATTCTTCAGCTCCCGTGCCTTTTTTCAGGTCCAGGTTAGCTTCTCAAGTTCTTTGTTCCCTTAAGTAGGCACTATAAGTTTCTCCCTCCTGCTCCACTTTTGGTCCTGAGTTTAAATTACTTCTTCTTTCATGTGCATCCTACCAAAAATTACTTCTGAAGATACAGACAGGGCATCAGAGTAGGGAATTGCTTTACCGCATCCCTGAGTATCCTGCCCTGTAGAGAAATTATTCTAGCTCAGCCTTTCTTAATAATACATCATAGCCTTCAGAGTTCAGAGGTGAAAACAGTCTACCTTTGCTATCTTCAAGAACTTTTGAAAAGGTGAACTCTTTCTCAGCTTCAGATAGAAAACTGGAAAATTATTCCCTAAATAATCCATTCTACCAAGTTCCATACAGTGAAAATAAAATATCTGCCTTTGTTTGCATGAGATGAAAATATTGAATGGGGAAAGCTCCACAAATGGACTTTTCACTAAGCCTGACAAGCCGGTTTCTCTCCTCTCAAGGTTCCACATAGACCCTTGGAATTAGAGTTTCTAGTTACTGACTTTGTACTTGAGCATAGAGTGTATGGAATTACTGCTATCTGACTTAGAAGAAAATGTGTTCCAAAGGTTCACCTAATTCAATTCAACAAAATGTGTCCGCACCTATTAAGAGCAATACACTTTCGCTGAGTGACATGAATCATTACACTCCAGAGCCTCCAATCTAGCCGAGGAGAAAGTTGCACGTACACAGATTACTCTAGCAAAATTCAAACTCTGGTAAGTGTGATGAAGAAGGCTCGGAAACCCAAGGGAGTCAAGGGAGAAACTGATTCAATATGAGCAAGGATTCTCAGAGGCTAGGCTTTAAAAATGAGTAAAACTCTTTTACCTTTTTTACTTCACTGTGGAAAATGAAACTAAGAAGATAAAAACACACACAATCCCATCACCTGAAAATGATTACTTTTAACATTCAACACTTTTTTCTATACATATGGTAAGCATGCATACTCTTTAAAAGAAATGTACTGTAATCAGCAGTGTATACTCCTTGGCACTCTCCTTTTTCCCCTTAATGCATAATGAACATTTTCCTTTGTCATTAGCTATTCCTCTATAATAGGTATGGCTCATAAGTTTCCTTCTATCTCTGGTCCTGATTATGGCTGCTTAGAAGTTCACATTAAGAGGATTCTGAGACCATGTTCTAAGTGAGAAGGAACACTTTGATCCATTTAGTAATGTCTCCACAAGGCCAGGTTAGGGGATCTGTGCTACAAACACCAAATATTTGCTGGTCCATTTCTTTATCTGTTTTAATACAACATGTTATTCTATTATATAATTGCATATTTATTTTAACCAATTACATGAATTTGGACATTTAGGTTATTTTCAATTTTTCCGTTACACATAACACCATGATGAACATCCTTATGCATACATACTTGACCATTCGTGTGATTATATTCTTAACAAAACTTTCTAGAATTGTTCCTGCTGCATCAAAAGATATGCAAAATTCCACAGCTTTTTAAAAGCATTGCCAAATCGTACTGCAGAGAATTTATACCAATTTAAATACCTGGAATCTGTGTATGAATGTACTGATTTTCTGGTTTTGTTCCATATGCTAGATATTATGTTTTCTTTTTAAATCTTTTCTCACCAGTTTGAGCTGGCACATGATCAGTTTTATAAGTGTTTTAGGCAGCTTACAACTGTAGGGGGTGGAAGGATGTTCCATGTGCCCCAAGCCCACACAACAATCACAAGATGAGAAGGACAATATGCTAGCAGACCAGTAGCCCATGGAGCACACAAAAGTTCTACTATATACCATTATTAATTTTTGGTCTGTGACATTGTAAGTTACCCACTTCTGACAGAATATCATTAACATCTCATTGTGACTGAGGACCTATCCAATTGTTTTTCTAATTCTATCAGTTTGGGTTTTCTATATTTTGAGGCTATTATGTGAATAGAAAACAGTTATGATTATTATGTATTCTTGATAGACTGTCCATTGTATTGTTATGTAGCGCTACTATGTCTATTCATGCTTTATGCCTTATATTTTTCATATTGCTACCCAGCTTTTTATTTGTAAGTGGCATACAGTTAGATTTTTTAAAAATCTAATCCAACTACCTTTCTTTAATAGATAAGTTAAATCTAATTTTATTATTGTGATTCCAGATATGTTTGGACTTATTTCTGACATCTTTATTTTATGTTTTATGTCAACTTCTTTTGTCTTCTCTTTTTAATCCTTTGCCTTTGGTTGGTTTGATAAAGTATTCTATATTTTCTGCACAAACTTCTGCTGGTTTTTAACCTTAGATCTTAATCTTAAATTTTAATGTATGTAATTAACCATAAATTGTTCTAACAATGCTTACAGTTATTCCACATTTTGATTCTCCTGACAATGACAAGAACTTTGGTGATCTTTTACATCACCACCACCATCATATTATTTTGTTTAAAATTTTGGTATCAACAAGACAGTACAATTACTTGTTTTAATTGTACATAATTAAATTTACCAACATATACTATCAATTTCTGTGATTTCCATTGTTTCTTATATCCTTTGCTTTCAGTTCACTTTTTATCTGCAAAGTTAACTGCAGTCTGTGGATCATAAACTCTTTAAGGCTTGTAATGACTGAAAATATCTTATATTTGCTGGCATTCCTGGTTTATAGTTAGTTATATATAAATTCTAGATTGAAGATTACTGTCTCTCAGTACATTGAATATATTCCATTGCATTCTGGAATGTATCAGTTTAAGTTTCGTTTCACATTCCATTGCAGAGTAACTCTCCAATAGCTTTAAATAATGTTTTTCTCTGATGGTGTGCAGTTTGATTATAGTACTTTTAGGTATAGATTTATTACTATTTACTTTGCTTATTATCAGGTTACCTTGACCTAGGACTAATTATTTCTTCAGTTTTGGAGAAATTATAGCAGGTATCCCACAAAATATTGCTTCTCTGTCATTCACTGAACACTATTCTTCCTGTCAATCTATTCTCTTAACTGCCTTTTCATTTTGTTTGTATCTATTTTTCATGCTGCTATCTGGGATAATTCCTCAATATCATCTTCTAATTCACTAATTTTTTTCTCGATACAGTTTATTCCACCTACTGCTGTGGTAGACTGTGCTTCTAAAGGTGATCACACACTGACTCCCACCCCACAGGCTTTTGTGTGGGGGACTTTGCTATTCCTGTCAGGAAGAGATTGAGTCTACGTCCCTTCTCCATGAATCTGGGTCAGCCCTGGGGCTTGTCTGACCACTAGACTGCAGCAGGAGAGAGATGTGTCAGCTCCAGTCCTTTGAGAGACCTGGCACTTCTGCTTTCATACTCTTAAGGAAACCAGCCACCATACTTTAATGCATGGAGAAGACTAATGAATGATAGGACACAATGTGGAGAGAAAAAAGCCACATGGTAAAATCCTGAAGCTTGTAAATGAAGGCTTCTGGGACCCTCTAAGACTAGCTGACGGCAGCCAGGTTAAGTCATCCTCGCCAATGCTACAAACTGAGCACTGCCCAAGGTCCAGACCCAAAATGATGAGAAAACTGTTGTTTTAAGCTGCTGTGTTTTGGGGATACTTTTTCACACTGTAATAGATAACTAAAGTAATTACTTTTTTTATTTCAATGACTGTATTTTTCATTTCTAAGATTTATAATCAACTCTATTTCATATTTACCTGTTTTATTTCACTCTTGTCTGATGTTGATTAATAACTTGTTGCCCTTTAAAAATAAAAACTATGCCTTATTCATCTCTTTGAACATTCTAAGCATACTTATTTTTAAATGTTTTCTTTACCTGGAGTAAATTTCTGCTTTGACCATTGATTTTGTTGTCTGTTCTGGCATTAGATTTCTTCCTGACTATTTGGTGTTGGGGGGGTGGGGGTACGTAGGGAGTGGAGACAGATTACAAATACACTGTGAGTAAGAAGCTTTTTCTCTTTTCATTTTTCACCGCCCACCCTCCCCCCCCAACATCACTGCCATGCTTCTGATTTTGCAGTTGTCTCATACAGTCCTCCAGAATCCCAGACCAGAACCTTATCACCGTGATCTGGGGTCCTGTTTATGGAGATATTTCAGATTTTGCAAAATTTGGTCACAGAACAAGGGATACCTTGGCTCATTGTTGGTCCCATGGCTATGTCTGTTTCCTTCTGCCTCCCTAGGCACAGAACTTTCTCAAAGCCTAAAACAGAGGACAGGCAGAGTGTGTCTATTTTCATTTTTAAGATTCTTTTCATAAGAGAGGCAGTCCCATCCCAACATCTGACTTCTGACTCCCCTTCCTCGACCCTTTACCCTGCAAGATCCCAAATCTCAAGCACAAATGACTCAGAGACCAGTAAGCTGGAGATTCAGCTCTGTTCACTGTGTTGTGTTTCTATGACTTTCTTGGTTCATGGAGATGATTATCTTGTTTTTGAGATTTGCACTTACCCCTCCTTCTTTTTAAATTCCATTGTTGCTATATGTTTGGGCCACAGGGAGTGAAGAAATCATACATTTACTATGCCACCTAGGCTAGATATTCAGTACAATCATTGATTGAAATACCTTCATCACACATCAAGATCCTTTGTATTCTTAATTCTTTAGCAGAACTTTCCAATCTATTGATCTCTGCTTTTCAGAGCTCATGTGATTAAATTGGGCCCACCTGGATAATCCAATAAAATCTCCCTATTTTAAGGCCCATAATCTTAATTATATCTGCAAAATTCCTCCACAGCAGTACCTACGTAAGTGTTTGATTGGATAACCAGCGGATGGGAATCTTGAGGGGACATTTTAAGACTCTGCCTACCACAGTAATGGTTGACTAAAGCCTTTTATTGTAGGATTAAAAAAATGCTAAATCCAGAATCGAATGTGGGGACTTCTGTCTTCTAAGGAAGGAAGGAGTAAGGAAATGGATATAAGGAGATGTTATTTATATCAGAGGAAAATCAGTCTACATACTACCCCGGTTCCACTTTAAGACAGCAGAAGGAGAAGGCTGATGCTAAGAGGTGTGAAAATGAATGGAAATCTAAATTACTTACTAAATTATCTTCATATTATTATTCATATTATTATGAAGATAATTAAGGTGTGAGAAAGATTTTGCAGGCAAGGGAAGGCTCAGGAAAATGGCTGGAGATTGGAGTCTACATAGAAATTGTCCATGTCTATTTGCTTTAATGTAAAACTCTTATTGACTACAAACCCTTATACCACAAAACTGTCTTCAGTGTGTAGTTCATGGAGATAGTGGAGAATGGAGGCTGAGTTCTACATCATGACTTCTGTGAAGCCAGAGGCAAGAGGACCAGTTGGTTTAGGAAGTGAGATACAAATGATATCAAACGTTTAAGAGGTTAAGAACTTGGAAAAAGAAGGCCATCAGAATGTGAGCTCTCAGGATTCACAGTTAATTAAAGAGGTCCTGGGCCTTCCCATGGCATGGGAGCGTATGCCAATTTTGTCTGAGTCTCAATGATAATAAGAGTGTCCCCCAAAATCTGAGCTACAGTTTGAAACAGTTCTCAATCTTGGCAGAGTGTTAGAACTACCTGGGGAACTGTTAATAACAGCTCCCAGTACTCAGGCTACACCCTGGAACAACTGAATCAGAACCTCTGGGAGGGGGACACAGGCATCATTAGTGTTTGACATGCACAGCCAAGGCTGAGAACCACAGGTTTAAGCTGTGGAAGAATCTTGAAGGAATTCTTCCTTTTGAACTATGGGCACTAGAAGAGGAGTGAGTAAATCAGGTGTTCTAAGAGGTGGGAGAAAAACCTCTGAAATGAAACTATGAGCAGATGATTCAATTCTGTAGTGAAATTGAATGAATGAGAAGATAGGGGATACCTTCAATTTAACTAATAGGAGGACACCTTTTTGCTTTGAGAAATCCATTAGGTGAATGGTGGGGACAAACTCTGGATTACAAAGATTTGAAAAGCAAATGAGGGAGAGGAAGTAGAAATAAATGTAGACTAATTTTTCAAGATATTAAAAGGATGATGAGACAAAGGATGGAGACCATGACAGGGAAAGAGCATGGAAATAACTTGGAAGCACAAATGCCAGGATGGGGCTTTCATAAATCAAAAGCAAATTTGAACAGTGAGGACATTCTGACTCTTCCTGATTTCAAACATACTTCTTCATAGTCATAAGTTAAAGGACTGAGAACTATGTTTACTCAAAAATGAAAAACACTCTTTCACTTTTCTCCATAGGAGGAGGGATAGAAAACAAAAATTAATTACAGCACAATGTATATTTAGCTATAATTTAATCACTTTAACCATTATTTACAGATGCCAATGGTTTACTCTTCTATTCAATCTATCACACATTTGTGATGTTTCATAATGTAGACCACCAGACTGTAATAACCTACTGAATTCAAGTAAGCAACTCATGCCAATGTGTGAATGACTTGAGTTTTTAGACCCCTTAGAGAGATTTATCTTCTAAAATATAGAAAGTTTATTAAAATAAATGAAGCTGTATTTGGCAATGTGAAAAACAAGGCTTGCAGTGAAGTCTGCCCTCTGGTTGGACATGAGTCCTTCTTTGAAGTCAACTTCTATAAACCAGCCCTAACTTTTCTCTGCCTCTAGTTCTGAACCCCAAGTTATTTAAGAATACCATTGCCCCCTTGATGGGTCCTGATGTAGCTCCGGGTCCTGCAAGAAATGATGGAGGTGGGCAGGAATGACAGTAGCTATTCTAATGTGTAAGTTAATGGTACTTACAACTGGATTCAGAATTTTATTCCAGGTACTTTGCAGGAAAAAAATGGGTATAGATATAGGCATATGCCCTTAGTAACCACGTAACATGTTTGTATTTTACTATATTCTTATCTCCAAACAGCCCTTCAGAAGTCTCTGAGCCACCAAGGACCACTGAGCCTTGCCTGCCTAGAAAGGCTTTCCTGTTTTC
This sequence comes from Camelus bactrianus, assembly GCF_048773025.1. Lineage (NCBI taxonomy): Eukaryota > Metazoa > Chordata > Mammalia > Artiodactyla > Camelidae > Camelus > Camelus bactrianus. The sequence continues at coordinate 71,425,607 of NC_133541.1, forward strand.
CTTTTAAATACATATGTCCTTCTAAAGGAGAAAAAAATTATTGTCATTAGATTTCCAGTTTCTCACTGTCTCTGCTAGAGTCGTATGAAAGAATTGGAAGAGACTTTGGGGAGAATAACTATTCCTAACAGACCCTGAAGGAAGGACATTCAAGGTTTCCCAGGAGAGGAAATGGGCTTAGTGAATAATCAGTTAGTTGTAGCCAGCCTCCGCCTAAGGCTAGGAAAATTCCTCATCTACTGAATCACAGGTGAGCAGTCAACAGAGTTTTCAGGGTGAAGTGTGTCACATTCCCACTATATAAGAGAGACCCTTCAGTTACATAATTAGTTAGGAGATCTTATTTAAAGATCAACTGTAAAAATTACAGTGATTTGAGATTTGATAAAGCCATTCTTGAACAGAATGTAAATAGAAATTCAGAACAGAACTAATGTCCACAATATTAGAGATCATATTTTAAAACTAATGACAATGTATAGACTCTAAAGCAGACTCTGCTTCTGAGATTTACAGTATTTTGCTCTTTTCCTTTGTTTTATAATAAAATCCACCATTAATTGAAAACCCTCTATATGCTGAGTACAATTTATAATTTATTTAACCTCCTCACACAATACCATAAGGTGAATATTTACACTCCTGCTTACAGACCAGTAAATGGACTCAGACATGTTGAGTAGCTTAATAGTAAGGAAGCTTAAATAGTAAGAAAGCTAAAATTTTTATTTCAGATTTATTTGCCTCCAAAGTGTGCCTTCTTTCGTTAGACACATTATACTAATTTTCTATATGTTTAAAGGAGCTTCATAACTATATAAGAAGAATTTCTCTGTGTCAGCAGAATTTCAACATAGGGATACACAAAGCAGTGAGCTTATCAAAAGGTTAAAGGAAAGCTGAAGGAAGCTGCTGGTAAAAATAAGGCTACATAAAGGATAAGTAACGTCATATCTTAGCCTTAAAGGTGTATTGAGAGAGAGAGAGAAATAGCATACTATTATTCTGGTTTAAGAGCAATAGGCCATTCGTAATATCCTGGCTTTGACTCAAGAAATAACTTTAGGAATATTAGCCTGAATTTATGATGTTGACATGCAGGCTCAAAATAATAAGACTCATCTTACTGGATGACAACAGAAATAGGAAAAAAATCCCTATTCTTTCCATTTTATGACTCTTGGGAGAAAGTGATAGTAGAGGTTAAAGATTCTGAAATTATGATGGAGGAGTTGGGGGAATAAGAAATTGCAAAAAACTTAACAGAGAAAATAGATTTGAGGCCAAAATAAATTCAGTTCTTTATTTTTCACACATTATTACTGAATTCCACTTACGTTGTCAACACTGTGCCAGGTGCTGTGTAGGTGGACGAGATTAGTAAGGCACAATACTTCCTCTCCAACAGCTTATAATATAATCAGGAGGCAACGCCTAAATACAATGTATAATTTAGTGCCAAAACAAGCGGCACTGATAATAAAAGCTATGAAACTCAAAGAAATAAGAAATGAGGACTAGATTGTTCATTCACTCAACTAATATATTTATGGGCCAAGTACTGTAAGATACCTTCTATGGGCCAAGTAATGTAAGATAATTAATGAGATGACTAACCAGTAGAAGCTTTCAAAAGATGAGAGGCTTAAGGTAAATTTGTAAAGATAGAAAAAAATTTAGTTAAGTAGATAAAAGGGCAGAGACTTTCTCAAGAAGTAAAGATTTTAAAAGCAGCAAACTTATTACAGATTTAAGCACTTTATGTAAATTAACTAGTTAAATCATCTTAAGAACTCAATGAGGTAGGTACTATTAGTGTTCCCATTTTACAGATGAGAAACATAGTGTTCCCATTTTACAGATGAGATCAGAAAGGATAAGCAATTGACTCTCTAAGGCACAAAAGAAGAAAACAGTATAACCAGATTCAGATGCAGCAAGTAAGACATTTAATTGTTTTGCTAAGGAGCCACTCAGGCCTCCATGTTAGAGAGGACCTAATCATGCAAAGAACACAGGGTTAGCATGCCTTAGCAAGCGCATCACCAGAAGTTTGGGTGAAGTATTGTCTTAGACCTTGGTCGTTGTAATTAATGTCTACGGCAATGGTTCTCAAATTTTATGGTGCATCAGATCACCTGGAAGGCTTGTTAAAACAGATACCTGAACCCCATCCATAGAGTTTTCATTTCAGCGGGTCTATTGTGGAGCTCCCAAGTTTGAATTTCCAAACAAGTTCCAAAGTGATGCTGATGATGCTGGTCTGAAGACTACACTTTGAGAATCAATGATTAAGAATACAAGTTCCCAACCTCCCCCACAAAACTTATCTGGAGCCTTCTATCACTGAGCATAGAACTGAACATCTCTATTTCCACACTGCAGCAATCATCTCAAACTCAACACATCTAGAGTGGAAATCACTATCTTCTTACTGAAAATCTGCTCTTGTGTTTTCGCCATCTTAAGTGATGGCACAAGTTAATATTTAGTACTTTGGAAGCACCCCTGACTCTTTCCCTACCTGCCCCCATCCAAGCAAAGCACATGTCATATTGATTTTCTCTGTTAAGTATCACTTTAAACAAATATTTATTAAGCAGTATGATGGGCTAGTCTAGGCTGGATTTGACTGAAAGATGTTGAATAGTCCAGAATATTATCACTTGACAATGTCCCTTTCTATAGCAAGAATCTTTGACAGAATCTTAGAATGTCACAGAAGAGAGAGAACTCATAGGAGTTGGAGGTCTCGGCTCAAGTGGTCTAAGAACGGTCTTTCGAAGCAGAAAACCGACTGGGATTGAGCAATGGTCATGGCATAGTAGTTTAAGGTTGGTTTTCATATGAGATGAGGGTCCTGATAAGTAACCTGCTGTTTGATAAGTGAGCTATTTGCCTAGATGAGCAGACTGTTGTCTCAGATAAACTGATTTGCAGGAATTACCTGACATAAATAGTGAAACTATTTATTGGTTTACGGTCTTATCTTTTTGGGGCAAATGTTTCCTGAACAAAACACTAACTCATGTTGTTGACACAGGTAGTCTTTGTTCTCAGTCCTAATAACTATGTCACATTGATGTAGGTGATTGCATTTCTCCAAGACATTGTGTCCTAGATTTAAAAAACTTGAATTCTGGTGAGCAGGCAGAGTTTCAACAAAATACCTCCTTGTTACAATTAAGTTATTTATAAAAGTAGAAAGTGTACAGAGAAGAAATATCTGACTCTTCTTATGGAAATCTTCACAGTGGATGTAGCACTGGATTTGAATGGATAAAGGAGGGCAATCTGGTCCAAGTGGAGCAAGAGCAAAGCCCAGAGATATGAGATATCATGAAATCATCTCCTGTCTATCCACTCTAAAGCTTTAGCTCAGGCCCTCCTCTTTCTTTAAACTATTTCAAAAATCTTCTAACTGATGTCCCCCCACCCCTTCACCCAATCTTGTACATGCATATACCAAATCACTCAGTAGGTACTCTGCAGCCAGTGATGTATCTATCTGTAACCCAGGCACTTCATCTTCAGCCCACAGGGGAAGAGTGTGTATTGTTCCTCTGGGGAGTGAAGAAAATGGTCAGAGAAGCATGCTACCTGCTTCTCTGGTTGTATAAAGTCCACAAGTGGCTCCATTTGCCACCCAATTTGTCATAGGAAAGATGCAGATGTTCCCCATTCCAGACTGAAGGGATAGTATTTTCTCATCTTTCTTACCAGTGAACCTAAAGATCCAAACAGCCATTTACCTGAGGTTTCAGGGGGTAAAATACAAATTATACGGAGTGGTAGATTGGGTCAGGGTGGACTTTGGATAGCTTTGCACCCTTATTTTACCTAATCCTTATTCTTGAAGGTCCCTTCCTAGACCCTCAGCATCTCCACATGCATGCTCCCTTCAGTGGCAGAGTGTCTCCCCACAGACCCCTTTTCCTTTCCTTATGCTAGCTTCTTCTTGACTCCCTTGTGCTTGCAGCTTTTACTTCTTCCTCTCCCTTCTTAGATAGTGAAATCTCCTACAGAAATTATGCTTCTGGCATCTTCTTGGGTCTTGGAAATTTTTATGTCTCCAAGTTGTCGGCTAAGGGCTGCTGATTTTGAGTTGTGAGTCAGACATAGCCATTCTTTACTCACCTCTACTGCTAAATTAGAGGAGGAAGGGGAATTTCCAGTTCTGAGAAGAAGAGAAGGGGTATTAGAGTGATTGCCCACTTTGTACTGCAGCTTAACTTTTAGTTTTCTGTTTTCCTTAAGAGGCATCTTAAAAAAACAAAAAAATAAAAAACAAAAACAGAGATCTTATTCTGCAAGGGCTTCTCCAGCCAGTAACAGTTCCGGGGTCTATATATGACATTTATATCCCCTCTCCTAGAGTAATGTTTAATTTTATTTTGTTTTGTTTTGTTTTTTTAAAAGCATCTCCTTACCAACCTGAATAACATTACACATCTCTCTTCCATTAACCTAGCCTTTGAAGGTGTCATGTCCAATCACCCGTTCTCAATTCCGGCCTCCTCTCCTCCATTGCAGCGGGGAGAGGCAAGGACAGTCCCATGGCATATCCTGCCTCATAACTAATCTACTTAAAACCTCCAAGTTTCCTCATTGCCTTTCAAGAGCAAGAAAGCACATTCCTCCCTGAGGGGGCAGCCTCTATTTCAAGCAGTTGTTGCTATGAGCAAATGCAGGTTCATTTTGGCAAATTGCCAAGGGAAGTCAGAAAAATATCTGGGATTTTAAATGAAATATCCCTATTTTTAAATCTTGGATGACATAACAAAAACAAAAGAAAACTAAAACAGAAAACTCATTACAAAAAAACACATTTCCATCTTTGCCCAAAAGGATCAAGTCCAAAATTACCAGAGCACAGGCTGGGATGAGGAACTGGGCCCCTGCCTCTTCTCCAGACCCATCTCAAATTACTTTCCACAAATAATGAATGGCATAGCAATATTAAACTTATTATTTTGCACAGTTTCTACCTCCCATAACTCCCATAACTTTGAAAGTGTTATTTCCTCTACCTGGAGTCCTTTCACAAATATTCGTCTACCTGTAAAATTCCTATTCATATATCAGAACACTTTGGAGGTAAAAACTCCTCTTTGTAGTCTTCCTTGATCAGCTCCCCAAAATCATTCTCTCTGCTATATTACCTCTGGATTGTATACATAGTTTTTATTATTATTATTACTATTATTATTATTAATAGCTTCTATTTGTTGAATGCATTTGTTTTATTCCAGAGGTGATAAACAAAGGTTACTTAGGAAGAGTAAAGTAGCTTACTTAAAGTCACAAAATTAAAGCAAGACCCAGGATTGCATTCAAGTTCTGTCCATCTCCAAAGTCTATACATTGCCCACTACCACATTCTATCTTCTATTTCTGCATGTATTATTTGTTTATATCAGTTTCCCCCAATCCTTAACTGGGATTAACTGAAAGCAGGAACAATGCTTTATTCATCTTTGTGTCTCCAGTACCCGGAATACAATATGCATTTAATAAATGTTTGTTGAACTGAGTGGAACTGTGTTTCAAATGCAAATCATATCAGTTTTATTAAATATTGCTCTATCTTCTTTTTATGGTTAATTCTTGGTATTTATCTAAATTTATTTTCTTCATTTTGGATCATTAAAATGAAGTTCAATGTGATGTTTTTGAAATCCATTACCTTCCAAAACGGTAATGAACCAAAAGGCAAAATTGTCATCACTTTAATAGTGATATACTTGATTCAGGTGAGCATTACCTGGGCATATTTGAGAAGCAGAATTTAATTGATAAGGATATGTGTGTGCTTCATACACGAGAAGATGGCCCAACTTGTCCACAGTTGATAAGGCAAGATGCACTTTGAGTTGTTTACAGCAAGAAGGAACATTTTGTGCTCAACCATTTATTTAACTGTCTCCTCAAGTTTCCCACAAGAGGAAAATACGTGGCCTAAGGGAAAGGCAGAGTCTGACTTGACGAAAACTCCCAGTGGATGGAATCTATGGACGTAATCTTAATGCACCAGGCACAAATGCAGTAATTACCTTTTCTCTGCCTCAACATCCCTGAGGAATCACATATTCTCATCCATAAGGTTGGCTGGAATTCTCAGCGTGGAAGAGAAGAGAGTTGGGAAGGAAGAGACACTATCACCAGAGAAGCCACCACAGAGTATCAGCAGGACGTGTAGCATTTTCCCACCATGTGATTCTGATCAAGGATCCCCTATGACTCCCAGCCTCTTCTTGAGAATATCCCCATCACAGAAAGAGAATTTGGGTACAGAGTTCCCTTAGAGACATTCATTTCTGAGATTGAACTGAAATGTACATGAATAGATTACTATTAAGAGATTTACTCTGAATCTCTTATTTTACTGAGTGTCCTGAGAGTAAATCTCCTGAATGAGATGCTGAAAACACTTCACCCATGACATTTTCTGAAATGAGGTAAGTATTCCACTTCAAAAATAAAAAAAATAGGGTTCTTTGGGGTATTTTAAGCATAAATATTCTCATTAAAATATCACAGACAAAAGTCTTCCTGCCTTCCCTTCACTCATATGGCCTAAGTAAGTAAGAGTGTGTCCCCTATCCCATCCATCTAGTCATCCACACTGGTGAAGGGAGCATCTCACTTAGCCTTTTATCTTCTCAGGCCTTTTTATGGGTCCCCCAAAGGGAGACTATCTTTTGTATAATCACTAGAACGCTGTATTTTCTCTGTTCTAAATTTTACAAAGTGTCAGGTGAAGTTTTCTTATGTTAAAAAATTAATAAACAGAAATCTCAGTTAAATAAGAGTCGGGAGGCCAGAAGGGGTGTCTCTCATGTCCTGTGAGGATAAGAGAGCCCAACAAGAAGAAGAAAGATTCTTCTTTCATGGCAACGACTGAGCCAATGAAAATCCATGGGCTTTCTGTTTACTATAGCATTCCCAACTTCCTTTTTCTTTCTATAGAAGAGTTCTTCCCTTGGTGGGTGGGAGAATTGCTTGTGGCTCACCATGGTTGCAGACACCAAATTGCAATTCTCTGCTAATCTCAAAAAAACATTTTTTGGATAGAGAAATAACTGGCAGTCTATTTGTTTTAGGTCAATACTTGTTCTCTGAGATTCAAATAAAATTTGGTTTGAGCAAAATGCAACATGTCTCCAAATGTCTCCAGTAATCCTCTAGACTGCTAGAACCTTAATGTCATAGCTGTCGCTTAGAGCACCTCTTTCTGTCTCCAGATTGGCTATGCCTCAAAGCCCCTGCTGACAGACTTCCTGAACTTCACATACAGTGCTAGTGACTCCTTCTTTACCTCCATTCTTTACAGCAGTGGTTCTCAAATGTGGTCTGAGGACCAGTGGCATCAGCATTACCTGGAAAATCACCTGGGAATTTGTTAGAAATGCAAATACTTGGGCACCACTCAGACTTAGGACGAATTCCTGGGGTAGAGCCCAGAAGTCTGTGTTTTTACAGGCCCTAGTTGATTCTGATGCTCATTAAATTTTAGAGTCAGTGCTTTAGAGAAGAATTGCTCAAAATGTAGTCCATATTATCTGCAGCATCAGAAGAACTGGGGGTTTGTTAAATTTAAAAATCTCTGGCCACACTCTAAATTTACCAAATCAGAATCTCAGAATTCTGGTTTACAAGCTTTCCAGGCAATTCTCATGCTTGCTAAAGTTTGAGAAGCACAAATGTAAAGCACTCCTGGGGCTCCTCGTCTAGTCTCTTTTTAGCACAGGTGCAGAGGAGCTGGAGACCTAGTAACATGGTTCTTTCACATTTATCCTCTCTTCTCTCCTTCCCAATGCTACATACGGTGGTGCTAAAATTCTTGGTGTGATGGGTCGAAAACTACTAAGGCTTTCTGCTAGTCTACCCTATCCTGACAGGTAATTTCTTCACATACAGGAACATTTCTCTCAAGAGGCTGATCATACCCCCAAGGATCCTATGACAGCTAAGAAGGCTTTGCCTGAACAAAGAAAGAAAAAGCAAAAATACCTCTGGGATAGGAGCTACAGAGATAAAGTTTGTCAAACTGCACACAAATAGCACTGATGAGTCTCAGCACTGACTCAACTAAAACACCCTGTTACAAATTGAAGGATAGAAAAAAATATTCAGAAAGGAATTACCCTATGTGAATATGCTGGGTTTGGGTTGACTTTGCAAATTGTATTGTATTTTTATTTGATAGGATGGCAAATTTTCAACAGAAAGAGAAAATATAAAAACAATAAGATGTAAAAAAAGAATTCACTGTGTCTCCATTTTTTTCTCTCCATAAAGGCATGCAGTGAAAGCAATGGATTCAAAATAACACAGGAGGCCTTGCACACAAAGAGAATATAGGATATTGATTTGGAAGGTTAAGAGAGCTGCTCTGAGAGCAGGCATCAGAGACTCACGGAAAAGATAAAGTAAGAAGACAATCCACTCAGTATAGAGAAAGCCATTCAAAGACTGGAATTGGGTCAGCATGGAGAATTTCAATTATTACATGCAACTTAATGACAAAGTTATTGCAAGTCATTTCCCAATAATTAATTTCTGTCACAATAACCTCACAGTCAGCTTCACAGATGGCTAACAGAAATATCCCATCATTCAGCTATTTCAAGGTTCTAAAAGAACTTGGAGAAAATCTTCCAAATCAAACAATATTTCACACAGCCAGTCACCTGGAGAACACGTATATTTGGGCACTGGCTTGAATGTTACAATGTGGGTCCCAGTTTTAAACGTGCTCCTCCAACAGAATTCTGTGCACACAGTAGGGATATAATAAATAACCAAAGAGTAAGCTAGCATTATTTGATGTTTATTGAAATGTTTAAGTATATTTATTGAATATTAATATGAAGTATATTTAAGTGTAAATATTAAGTATATTTATTGATGTGTTTAAGTGTATATATATACACACAACTAAAAGAAGTAGAAGTTTTCTAAATTTACCCCTCTCAATACTTTATCAAGCTATTTCCTTGATTCCTTGCTCCCTTCTTTTCCATATTGCATCATGTTTCTCTCACATTGTTCAAGGCCTATTTCCTTATCTATGAAAAAAAAATTCTTTATTACATTTAACATGATTTAGGAAAGCAACAGTGTTTCCTGTAGCACACGATAGTAGAGTCTGTGGCCTAAGTATAAACAGTCTGTTTTCATTAGCACAGTAGTTTGATTATTTGGAGTATAGGAATGACTAAAATTTGCATAATTCAAAGAAATAAGGCAAAGACGTCCAATTAGAGTATACAAATTATTTTTCTAGAACTTAAAAGAGACAGGAGTTACTAAAAACAGCCATAACAGCTAAACCAACTGCTAATGCCCAGATTATGGAATGACAGACCATAAAGATGTGCTGGGTTTCACTACAGCCTACAAAATATACGCTCTCCTCCATTTCTTTCTTTCTTTTTGATAGTATGTGCAGGAAGACCTTTACAAACCACTTTTAAAAAAAAATACGTATCAGTACTTCAGTTTCTCCTGAACCTCAGATTGATTTCATGGGAGCAGCAACTTCATATACCATCAAGACAGAGAATTGAAAAGCGGAACTCAAACAAGGGGAGTAAGTCACAGAAACAACTTACAGTTTGCCAAGAAATGAGTATGGGCACCCACTTTTTAATCCATCTCTCCTAAAAATACTGCTTAAGGGCCTAAGATTAACATCATTATTGTACGCTGAGCTTTATAATCTAATATTTAGAAACCTCTTACTTACCAGAGATAGTGAGACATTGATTGTGACTTGTCAAAGCTCAGAATTGTTCGGGAAGCGCTTTCCACTTACAGACACATCCCTTGTTGAGGAAAAACATCCTCCAAAGAAAGATTAAAAGAGAACCCAGATGAATATTTTTTTTTAGATGGGGCACAAATAAGTTCTGATTTCAACATGTTCCACAGCTCCCCAGAGCTGAAAAGCTAAAGACAGTTCTACAATATCATATTTCAAAAGCAGCCCTGGGCTTAGCTGCTAAAGCAATAAAGTGGTTTCTGCCTCAGAAGATCACAACATCATGAATAACACTGTCATCCAGAAACAATGAACTGGTAGGCACCACTCTGTGTTGTAGAGAAGCAAGCCAGCTTGACAGTGAACTGTGAATGCTGTCCTGCCCACTCCACTGAACTAGACTGTTTTGTACAGACTACAAGAAATGTGTGGTGTGAGATCAATAAAGAAGTAATTAAAAGTAAAAGGCTCTTAAAGACTGTAAATGAAGCTGAGAACACAAACTTGGATCTCTGTAACCTGGAGTTATGACTCTAGGGCCATGGTCTGTTAACATCTGCTTCTTGGGTAGGAATGTTTTTCTTTCAAAATAGCAGTGCTACATGAATCAACAGCTTCCAAAGGAGCTATTTCATGCTGTACAACCTTAGGTCTCAGACTTGAAAAATCTCACTGATCTTTGGTGAAATCTCAGTTATATAAGTAGGAAGTTATTTTTAAAGTCATACCAGATGCTACAGTTCCTCCTCATTGCTCCCACATGGATGTGCACTGTTTATTCAGAATTGAGCCAAAAGCCCTGAAATAAAAAACCTAAGTAGGACTCCCTGACAAACCCAGAGAACAAATTGGCATACAAAGGATCTGTAAATATTCCTTTTAGTTTTATTATTTGGCTGCTGGCTTTTGAGCTGCCCACACACACACACACACACATAACCTCAGAGATTTTCCTTAGCACATGTTTTTCATTCTGGAACTGATGGCAGGAATTTTTCTCAATTTAAATCATTTTTATGGTCTCCTTAGTGAAACTAAAACATTAACAGATAAACTACAACCCTAGCTCATCATTTTTCCAGAAGAAATATGAAGTAGTCCGTGCTGTCAGAAATAATATTTGGTAGCAACAACAACAAAAAAAGGTAATTAACTTAGTCAAATCGGAACTCAAATTAAAATTTTATTGCCATACTGTATCCACAGTTTGAAACACTCTTTTCACTATATATTTTGTTCTGTAATTTAGGGCTAGAATTCAATCACATGGAAAGGAAGCTAAAGAAAAGTTCAATTATCGGGTCTCATTGAGAAAGCAAGTCTCCAACTTCATTCGGGGTTCATTAGAGATGAAATGTCAAAACCACATGAAATTAAGCTTCTCCAAAGAATGTATTTATTCACTATTGTATCCCTAGTGCCTAGAACAGTAGCTAGGAAGTGCCCCATAAATAAATGAATGAGGGACTGTATCTCAGTTATCAGAAGACTCTCAGTTTTTAAACTGAGCCATAACCATCCCTCTTTTATTTTCTAAGTCAACTGGTGAGCATCCTTGCTTGCTGAGTAAAGTCACCATTATTATTCCCCACTATGAAGCTTCATATTACATCACCTATTACTGCCCAAGACATATATTTTACTATTAATAAACCCTATCAAATACTATTAATTACCATCTATATCCATGTAGAACTACCGATACTATTATTTACCATCGATTTCCATGCAGAACTACTTCTGTCTCTTTATAAAGTTGAATAACTCCTTAAAATTCTCTCATAACTACGTAATGCTTAGAATAAACTTCAACCGCATTGCCAAGGCCTACAAAGTCTTACACGTGTAAGCATTCATTTATATTTCCAACTTTATCTTCTACCACTCCTGCTTGGCTTCTATAGTGCCGCTCATTTTTACTTCAGGAATTCTGGCTTTCAATAATATTAGGCAAAGTAGTTCCTATGAGACTAGCTCTCCTGCTGGTAACAATTAGAAACCCTGGGGAAAAGAACTACTGTTTGAAGGCATGGAGGATTGACAAAACCAGTATAAACTAAAGGAGATTCAATCCTAAGTGAACCATACTGGTGAAAACCCACATTTATATGTTTTTCCTTTAATGGCACATCCAAGTTACAGCCCAGGGTAGACAGACCTCAAGTAAAAAATTGTGAGCTTGAAGAGTCAAAGTAGAAAATTGGAAGCTGCCTAGAAATTGAGAGGGGGAATTCTGGAAAGGAGAGAGCTATAGAAGAGAAAACCCCAAATCCATATGCAACCCCCACTCAAATGCTTAACAGACTCCTAAACCATAGATATGTAGGGTGTTGAGAGAAGGCAACACTTAGCAAAGAATTCAGTGAATGCACACTATGGGACTGTCAGATTTTGGAATTAGGGTTCTGCTGAGTTAGAGTGCTTTGATGAATACAACAGGATTTCCATTAAAATCCCAGAAGAACTCCACTTCAGGTTTAAAAACTGTAAATCAGGACTAAGTGGTCTACCGACAATTACCTGATAGAAAAAAAAATTACACACTTCAGAGGAAATAACTGAATCCAGGGTCTTTATAGTGTGTCAATATAATATTCAGTATGCAATCAGTATGAACAGGCATATGAACAAATTAAAAAATACGATCCATACTCAAGAGGAAAAGAAAAATAGCTGCTAGGAAAGACAATCCAGATGTCCAAAATAGATAACTTCAAAATAACCATAATAAACATATCAGGGAATCTATAACAAAAATTACACACAATAGGTAAAGAGACAGGGAATTTCAGAACAGATGTGGAAACTATCAAAAATAAATAAACAAGTAATAAAAATTTTTAAAGAAAAAAAAATCCAAAATAAAAAATTCAATGCATGAAATTCATAGTATATTGGATGTAACTGAAGAAAGGATCAGTGAATTTGAAGACAGTCAAAAGAAATCATCCACACTGAAGCACAGAGGAGCATGACTGAAAAAATAATGAACGAAGCCTCCGTGAACTTGGGACACATAGAGATTGGAGTCTCTAGAGAGAGAAATGTGAGGGAGAATGGGACAACCAAATAGGATAGATAGATTCCAGTTTAATTTTAAGCTCAGTCCAATCTGAAAATCTAGTTTCTATAGGTAGCAGTTCTCAGTCTTTCTTGGACAAAAATGTTCCTTTTCACAAACATTGTCACTTTCCCCAGGTTTTTTTCCCCCAAGGTAGTAACAAGCCATTTCGTGGGAGAAACCAGCTGACCTTGTGCAGAGAAGGATCAGGGTACTCAGGTACAGGATCCTCTGATCTCTGGGATGATGTCCTTGTCTATCTGAATGCAACTACCCCTTCAGACACACTGACAGCTTGTGCTTAGTGGAACTCAGATCTGATGTGGGCAGGACAAAGGCTGACTAGGCCTCACCTCAGCTCCATTCCCATTGTCTCTCAAATATCTGCCACATTCTTCTTTTAGAGAGAGGAAATCCTTCTTGATTCTTGGCAACCTCTAAGGAAATTCCCAGGCCAAGGAAGTGTACTATTACTTTCCGTAGTTTATATCCTTCTCTCTGTGTCATTAAGTACCATCACTATTTGAGTCCTACAACCTGAAAACCCAAGCTATTAAGAGTAAGAGGGGGATAAAGAAAATTGGGAAATCCTGTCTTAAGACAGTTGCCTAGCTGCTGTGTTGCTTTATAATCTTATCTGGCAAAGCAGAAGCTACTTATTCTCTATCTTTGCATTCCTTTTCCAGCAAACTGTGAGCTCTCCTGAGATACTTGGACTGCTGAAGATAACTAGGACAGAGAGAGAACAGTGAAACTTTTCAAAATATACTATTACTCCATAATTTATTTCACTTGTGACTATGCAGTATAGACAGAGTTGTAAGGTAGAAATTTATTTCAGTATAATTTTACTAGTCACATGAATCTTGAAGCCCCTTGCATTTCAAACAGAATTCCTAGCATGGGGTAGTAAGCTTAGGGACGTGTGTAGATCTGGTCACAAGTCTCAGGATAATGCTTTACGGAAGTCAAACTACTGTTTTCCTCAGTTGTCTGAATCTGTGTCACCACATCAAATTTAAGCTTCTCAGGATGGAAGTAAGAATAATTTGGAGAAAATAGTATCCCAGCCCAGAGAGTTCTTAGCAGATTCTTTTATCCAGCTTTAACCTCTTCTGGATCATTATAAACTGCATCAGATTCCATTCATATCAAACTCTGAATTATGGGTTAAATTATCACACTAAATTATGATTGCTTTTAATTCCCAAGTATGTATTTATTATTTAAGGAATTCTCGCTCTTTTTTTAAAAACACATGTTCTCAACTGAATCTAGTGATAAATTTCCAAATTTACTTACGGTAATCAGCAAAAGAAGGTTTAGCCTAATGATCGATGGCATACTCATTTAGAGACAGGTGTTCATGGGATTTAATGCAAACAGGAAAGTTTTTAAACTTCCACATTTTGACTTTATATAGATAGATAGATAGATAGATAGATAGATAGATAGATAGATAGATAGATAGATAGATAGATATAGATATAGATAGATATATATAGATATAGATATATATAGATATAGATATATAGATATCTCAGAACAAATCCCCTCCGGAGCAGTGAATTTCAGATGTGTTGTCTCTGCTGGTTTATTAACGACACTGTCTGGTGGGCATCGATGAGTAACACCAGGACTGTAACAGATTCCTGTCTTTCCTGAAATGTCTTGTTCTCATTTACACCAATATAGCAAGGGAGAAAACAACTCAAAGGTGTAAAGCTTAGGCTGATGTAGCAGCTGAGTTTTATCTGTGTAAGTAAAGTTCTAAATGTTTAATGTATAGGGTTCTTTCTAATTTCAGAAGAAATATGAAGGCAGTACTCCTGAAATCCCACAAGCTAGTATATCATTTTAAACCCAAATGTGAAGGGTTATGGTTCCAACGACTTCAAGTTAGGATTAGATGATTTAGAAGTAATGGAACCATTTCAGAGAAAACCACACTTTATCTTCAGAGAAGAGATTTTTTAAATGTGTACTTTATTTTCTACATTAACCGTAGTATTTCCCATGATCAGAAGAGCATGAGATAAAGCTCAATAGTACCATGTAAAACAGTCATTTCTGAGGTATAATATCTTCTATTGGACAAACTAGAACTATTAGGAAATACTGGAAATCTTTTCTTGTAACAAAAATATTAATATATTATTGTGAAAAAACCAGCTTTCTTAAGCCTTCACATCTATCACAATGTGTACTCTACCTCCATATATTTGCTTTGATAATAGCAAAGTATGAAAAAAAAAAAAAAAGAAAGTATTCACTGAACAAATGCAGTAGACTTAGCTGTAAGAATTGCCTAGGTTAAAAAAAAAAAAAAAAAAAAAAAAAAGCAGGGCAAGTTTGAACCTCACCAAAACAGCTATATTTATTACTTCTTCTTTGGTCTGTTAACTATGTCTGGAAAACCAAATGCCCCAAAGGTTATAGGGGAAAAAAGGTGTTTTAAAGCTGGTTAGAATTATTTAATGAGAAAACTCAAGTCTCCTCAAGGTAACAGGGACTGATTAGGCATAAAAAGTGGCAGAAGATAGCCAGCTTCCTTCTTCTCAGAAGATTATCAGAGCCTGAGGGATCTTTGATTAAAGCATGCAAAATGAGGATTTATTTAAGTAACATCAAGCCTATCTATTCAAACAACATTAGTATATTTGAGCAGGACAAGCAGTAACATTCCAGTATTTTTAAAAAGGAAACACTCTTTACATTGTTAGAAGCTTACATCTCACAAACAATTCAGGAACTCGTTTTCCAACATTTTTCTTAAATCATATTTAAGGTGCTGAATCTTACAAATAAGTCTAATTAGCATAAAAGGAACACATCTTAATGACATTGTAAATATAAAACAGTATTGAAATGTGAGGCCTAGCCAGATAGGAACTTAAAATTGACTAAACAGTTTCAAATGCTATGTCTTTAAATTAATTTATGTTGAACACAGTGGGTACCAGAGTCAGTTCTGGTTGTTATGACAACAGACACTGAAAATTTAAAGATCCAGCAGCAGGCTCAATTCCCTGCAAAGAGGGCTATTTTACATTAAAATTACATACCACTGCAACAGTTTTGTTTTGTTTTGATGAAACATGTTCAACAGATACACATGCAAGCCATCTTTTTTTTTTCTCCCCAGGACAATTTAATTAGTGCATATGAGGTACCATGTTTATCATTTTAACTTAAATTTCCTCCTAGGTAGATTTAAAGAGTGAATTAGAATTTAAATTTCAGAAAGCAAGCAACTAATGATCAAAATGCTACACTAGGGAAAGGAAAGGTATCTAAAGTAACCATGTAATAAAAGCACCATAGAGTATCAGTTTATAATACTTGCTTTACAAATGGATATTTGGCTAGTGGGCCATTGTCATACAATAGAAACTTTTAACAACAAAAAAGGGACATGCATTCATATGAATCACTGAGTTTTTTAGCTTGATAATGTATTATGTTTTCTCTAAAGAGTCTTTTAATTGGCTGTAAGATTGCTGGATTTGAAAACAATTGTATTTTGTACCATTCCAATACAGTTTTTATAAGGTCAAGGCTCATCAATTGTACCAAACAAACATACTTACTCATGTAGCCCCCAAAACAGTCACCTTGTGTATATAAACCAAATGGAGGGAAACGAGATGTAAGGGGCTGTCAATCAAGGTGTACCGAACAGAAGAAGGTGGAGATCTCGGGAAGTGGCAATCCTCCCTGTGTCTCCTTCCATTGGAGCACGAAGGGCAAGGGAAATGACTGATGGGTTATGGTTAAATGCACATCATGATAGCCCAGTTTCCCAATCTGTCTGTAAAAGCATTCACAAGCACACACTTTTTTAGGATTAGCCATTCTCTAGTTGCTTAGTCTGCTAAAGTGTGATACTACTCTTCAGCTGACTTATCTAGAGACACTGATTAAAATTGGTTCCCTTTGAAGTGTCCCTGATGCCAAGAATTAATTCCATTTGAAATATGGAGATTTCCTTTTTGTGTTCATTTGATAATTGTAAAATTAGATTATTTAATCAAGTTTCATGTTTTCACATCTTGTTTGGAGATGGGGAAGATTATAGAAAAGAAAGAATTACTTCTCTGTCCTTAAGTAGGTTCCCTATACTAGAGACTTTCCTAACTTACAAGAATTCTAAGACTACAAAAGATCTTAAGAGTCTAAGGAATATTTATTCAGTTCATTGGCCCTATTTTTTACAGCTTAGAGGAATGCTTAATAATGTCATTTTATTGGCCATCCAACTTTCCTCTTCCACAAAGCAAGAATTAAAAAGAAAGAAAACACTATTTAGATCCAAAATATGCAGTGTCCTTGGAATATAGACCGTGGAAACAAAAATCAATGAGAATATCCACATTTCAAACATATTTCAAAGAGATGGGAAAATCAAATTATTTTAACATGTGAAATCCAATGTCGCTTCACCTGTATGAAATTATGGGCTATTAACTATGTTGAAAACATGTTCATCATCAGAATAAATATTAGCCATGATGATTCAAAGGAAGAAATTTTTTTCTATTAAAAAAATGCATAGGCTCAAAAATGTTACAACTTATTCATGTCATGTAAGTTTTCATTTGTCTATTTTCGAGTTGCTTGAAAATAAAGAATCTGCTAAGATTCAGTGGGGAAAGAACTACAAACAAGATTCTAATTGTGTATGTAAAACCATGTGTTTATATAATCTACACAGAACAATGAATGCCATTAACAGCATCCTTCAGTCTTCAAAATTCCTCTTTAGGTATTTATAGGCCTTGGCACCCACTAGAACTGTTAGAACTTGCAGTGACTTTTCACACATTGCTGTTTAACTTATCAGCAACAGTATTTATAGCTGTACTACGTGGCATAAGAAACTATTTTTATTAAATTCATACTTCTCTAAACTCATTCAGTGTCCATGTATAGTAAATAACACAAAGATGTTTAACAATACTAATTAGGTATTACACTTAAACAGATATATTGCCTCTCGTTAATCATTCAAAAATTACATTCAATGTATTTTGAATATCTATCATGAGCAAGACACTGTAAAGGACACAGTCTAAAGGTAAGGTAAGAAAAATGCACTTATATTGACCTTGCAAATAATGCTAAGGCTAGGTAGCAAAAATAATTTTTGCCTGAGCATATCAGGAGAGACTTTCTGGAAGAGGTGGCATTTGTTCTAAAGCTTGAAATTGCAGAGTATGGGGCTTGCAGAGATGAAAAGGAAGAACCTCCCAGGAAGGCAGGCCAGTAAAACAATGCAATGGGGGACATATACATTGTTCTATAGATCCTGAAGGTACTTATGTGTGGACTTAGTCCCTGTCTAAGAAAATTTCAAATCCCAGACTGATGAACATGGAATTTGTCTATTAGGCAAGAAGATTCTGGAGCAAGGAAATGGCAAGATGTGAGGTGTTCTCAGTTAAATTTGCATGACAACAAGTCTGTAGATGGACTGGAGTGGGAAGACATGAATTGAGAAATTGAGAACACAAATTACAAGATTTAGTCCAAGTCAGGTTTAAAAAAAAAAAGATATGGACTAGGATAATAGCAAGAGAGACAGGACAGAGAGAATTTGGAGATATTACAGAGGTAGAATGGAGAGAATTTGTTAAAGGCCAAATTGACATCCCCATTTGTAAGGGTTAAGAGAGCTGATACATTAAAGAACATGAATATATCAGAGTAGAAAGTGTTAGATCACAGTGCATTTTGGCAGTAAAGAACAAATAATAATGTCTTCATTTTGTCTTTAGGTAATATGATCTTCCTTTTTATTCCCCATCCCCAGTCCTCTGCTAATCAAGTAGAAAAAGAATAAACTAAATAACCAATTGTTTAAAGCTTAATAAAATATAATAATTTAAGTAGTCCATTTAGGGGGTGCACAGTCTCCATGGAATTTAAAAAGTGTTCTTTGTCTTAGGTAATCTCACTTACCCTCTTCTTTCATCTGTAAGTAGTGATTGGATGTACGAGTGAATGGATTTATGAGTGCACAGCATACTTAACCTCTCTGTGCCTCTATTTCCACTTCTGTAAAATAAAAATAGTAGTATCTATCCTGATTTCACAGGCTGATTGTGAGAATCACAACTAAGATCAGGAATTGCTTCTGAAAATTCTTTGTAAATTGAAAGTGCTAAAGACATAGTTGGGCATTATTTGCCTTCATACCTGTACTGGTGCTGAAATCTGTAGCTCCATATTCCCTGAGCACTCACTTCTGCAGACTCAAGGCTGACTACTGAAAACAACTGTGACTCTCTGAGCATAAGAGAAGCTTGGCCCACTCCAGGCAATTGGGAAGTACCAGTTACTAATCTCAGAAGTAGCCATCAGTCAATGATGAAAGAGATTGGTGGACAGAGCACCTCAGCTTCCTGGCCCCTCAGATGGAATAACCTGACGTGCACCTTTCCCAGGGCCTCCTATAATCCTGCAGGGAACACAAGTGCCAGTTTACCCACTCTAGTAACTTCCTTGATGCTAAACTCTTTGTTGGTTTCATTTCCTTTCCTGTTTAACTTGCCTACTCCCCTGCTACTGTTTTTTGGGATGACCTTGAATAAACCACGTGCACTTGAATCCTTGTCTCACAGTATGCTTCAGGGAAACCAAGCAAAGGCAGTATCTCTTGACAAGTCCTTGCCATCTTTGTCTGCCTAGGAGAAATCTCTGAAGCCTGGATGCCTAAATCACACAGGAATTCAAGTCTAAAGTATTCTTTTTTCTTCCTTTTTATCCTTCAATTAAAAGCAGAATGACAAATTTTCTGTTAATAAAATACAGTGGGTGATTTTTGCCCCTGGATGACTCATCCTGCAGTCTAGCTGGCAGAAAGCGTTCCCAGATCATTTTGAGAAGGTCAGCAAGCTCTGACTCAGCCCATCCTCCTAAGCTCAGACCTAGAATCAGCAGGTTCTTCTGCCCAAACCTGTTTTATACAGAACAGTAACTTCCACTAAGTAACTAAAGAAGTTTACTGAGGGTCACAGGATTTTAAAAGTACCAAGTTTCCCAGACTCACAGACGTAGAAAACAAACTTAAGGTTACCAGGGGTTAAAGGGGATAGGGAGGTATAAACTGGGAGTTCAGGATTTGCAGACACTAACTACTATACATAAAACAGATAAACAGCAAGGTCCTACTGTATAGCACAGGGAACTATATTCAATACCTTGTAATAGCTGATAATGAAAAAGAGTATGTAAAGGAATATATATATATATACACACACACACACATACAAGTGAATTACTATGTTGTATACCAGAAATTAACACTTTATAAACCGACTATACTTCAATAAAAATAAATAAATAAAATAAAACTGCCATTAAGCATCAGAAAAAAAGAAAACACCAAGTTTCCAAGAGCCGTTAGTTTAAATTTCATTCACATTGCCTTCAAATGTGTACAAGAAGTAGTATTACCAAGTCTTTCTCTTTGGATTAATAAAACACAAATACTTTCTCAAAATATGTTTATTTTAATGAAATCTCACTGCAGCTATGAAGTCAGGAAGACTTGGCTTCAAATCCTGGCAGCCTCTCACTAGCTACGCTGCTAGGCACACGGCTTAACCTGCTAGGCCTTCTCTTCCTCTTTCCTCAAATTAGAAAAAATAAAAGTGCTTAGTTAGAGTTTGCAGTGGCAGTTAGAAACAAGTGAAATGAGGTTTGTACAGTCTAACAGGTTGATTTTTGTTAGTTGTTTTTAAAGAGATCTGGTAATACTGCATTCACTTATTCAGTTAACATTTTTTGAGCATCTATTTATTGCTAGACTCTGTGATGAAAATAAAATACAATCTTTATCCCACTCTGCAGGAGATTATGGTCTATTAGGGAGGCAGATACACTTCTTAAAATGAATAAATAATTAAAACATATGCCACACATTATATCATATTCAATACACTATTACATATTAGTATTATACTGGATGATTATCATGGAAACTAATTTTTTCTTAAACACAGCAACAGTAAAAATACTATCCATAATTTCTGTGCTTTATAGACCTTAGTAGTATTCAAATACTTGTATCTACTTATCCTGTATTCAGCAGATGAAATTTCATAACCTTGTAATTCTTAAGAACCATTCTCTTTCCATTACCAGAGTGTTAACATTTGGATGGTTGATACTGAAGAAAATGAAAGTGAGAGGGCTGTTCAACCCTGGGCCATGGTAAATGTGAAGAGAAAATTATAACCATGTAGGGCTCTGCAGTGGTCCAAGAGAAATGAATTGCTGGTCTGCCTAACTTATCAAGTCACTCCACTAAAATTACCATCAGTGTCATAAACTGGTATCAATTGGCTAAGTGCTTAGGGGTCTGGGAAGTTTAATATTCTCCTGCCAGAAACATCTAGTAATATGTTTTGTTGATCACTGCAGCAAAAGCTCACCCTGCTTCCTGTTCTACATACTTCCCCTGTGTTTTGTTCTTGTCTAAGTGAGTGTTTGAGTAGATACTGCATGCTCTTGACCCAGCTTACCCCAAAGCTGCTAACCCTCACATGCCACACCTCAAATGGGGAGCACACAGCACACACACACCCTCCCGGGCTTCTCTCACTTCTTGAGGGTGAGCAGAGTGCCATTTGCTGGGATTACTCATGAGAGTAAGAGTCTGCTGATGAACTGGCTCAGCTCTGCCAGCAGGTTCAGTGAGGTGTTTAATTGAGGCAAGCAGAGACGTAGCAGACACTCATAACTCAATCATAATATGTATATCGTATAATACCTGACTCTCAGACCTAATTTATAAACTGTTTGTGCCTAGTGCCCTATAAGAATATCACCAAACTTCTTAAAAGAATGATAAAGCGATGTTTCTTAGCACTTGGAAGATCAATCAAGACTTCATCTAAACTTTGTCTTTTCATTTTTGCAAAAGTGAACATTTAATCTTTCTAAGAACTGTTTTCCTATAAACCATGTGTTTGTAATAACTATTCCCACTTTGAAAAAAATCATAACCTCTTTAATCTTAGCTTTCAAATCTCGGAGATATCTTTTATATAGAGAAACACAACTTTATTTTTGCCCTTGAATAAACATTACATTTTCTTTTTATGAAGGAGGAAAGGATAAATTCTCAAACATCAAACATCATCCTATTTTAATTCTAGAATTAGCTTTTTTGGATGATTTTAGAATAAAATCCTTATGTTTGGAAAGAATTTAGGAATAACTTTTTCCAGCATAACTGATCCTTTCATATTATAAATTCAACCAGTTGTTTATTGGAGTTAAGAAATACCAAAAGAACAAGGAAGAGGTAGCAAGAAGCCAAGGAACCAACATAACTGGTTTTTCTTTTTTTAACCACAAGAAGTCAAGACAACAGAGCCCTGAGCAACTAAAGGCCAGGAGTTGCCAGTCTGTTGGCATGGCTTTACAGATTGTTACCATCTTCATCCGCACTCCTAGGACGCCCTCCGTGAAGTCATCAGTTTAGCCTCTTTCACAGAGTGATGGAGGAATTTCTGATACACCATGGATTACCCTAGTTCATTAGGACAGACAAAATGAAGAGCATCTGAAAAGTTTATGCAGGTACAGGAAAGAAACATGATTAACTGACACAACTCAAGGTTATGACTAACAGCTCAATTAAAGCCAGATGATCTGTGAGAGAAAGAAATGAAAAGAGACGGCAGATCACAGACATTAAGAAACAGTGACCATTCACTGATTACTTTAAAAAGTATGGCTCCCACCTAGACAACGACTGTGGCTCACTGGCAGTACCTGCTCTCTTACAGTTGAGGCCCATCTATGCCATACAAACCTTTAATTTTATAAATTCAAAAACTGAAGCTCAATTTTCCCAAGATAAATCATCATCTAGTGCCATAGCTGGATTAGAATCCGAAGTTTCTGCCTCCTCTCTCAGTTCCCTTTACATCTTGACTAAAATACACTCAGGATCTGAGTAGTTTATCATAATTTTAAATAATTACCATTTTATTTATTAAGAATATGCTATGTTTCCAGTATTAAAATAAGAACTTTATCTAGAATTTCCCATTTAACTTTACAATGACTTAAATGAGACAGACACTGTTATATCTATATTGCATAAGTAAAGCAATGTTTAATGATACTGAATTATGTACAGCATAAAATTTTAAAAACACTAGTAACTGACAAAATTACCATTTGGATCTATGTCTAAATTCCAGTAGAAGTCAGGGGTAGATTATGAAGACTAACTATGGCCAGAAGATCTGCATCTGCACTGTCTCTTCATCTCCACCACTGTGATCTCACTGTAGGGTCTTATTGCTGCTAAGACTATTACAATAGTCTTCTCATCAATCTGCTTTTATCTCTTCCTTGTCAGTCTGTCTTCTACACTTGCAACAAAATCAGTTTTTTAAATGCGTAATTCATCATAAAATTCTCCTGTTATATCCACAACCACACAGTTAATAAATAAGTGTCAGAGTGAGAAACAGAGGCCCCAGGTTTTTAAAATTTTTAATTCTTTTAGATTTGGGGGCTCTTTTTATTCTTCCTTATTAATTAATAGCAGTATAATCATGAGTTGTACTTATCCCCTATAACACTTCAAATTCTAATTCTAAGGATAGTTTCTGAAATGTTGTATAGTTAGAAGATAAAGTTGTAGGCCTAATCTGGCTATTTATGATATTAAACCATTGCAAATGCCTAGAGAAGAATCAATGATTAATTAAAAACCCAGCTAAGGACAGTACAAGGAACAAAAATTACAGGATAATCTCATTTATAAACCTGGATACAGAAATATTAGCAAACTGATGACAACAACAACAAAATACTTGTGACTAAACAATATTTACTCTATGAATGCAAGGATGGTTGAAATTAGAAAACCTCGTATTATAACAACACATTAACAAGTTAAAGAGGGAAAACCATGTGGTCATCTCAGTAGATGGATAAAAAATGTTTTCTAAAATCCAACACCCAATCATAATAAAAATTTTGAGCAAACTTGAAGTGGAACACAGTTAATGACAAGGGTTTAATCCTAGAAACCTGACTAGATAAATTAGTAGTAACTAAATCATTAGATGGGGAGGTCTGTAAGAAATTTTACACTTAGTATTTTGGTAATGTAAGTATTCTGTAAAAAGCATTTTTAATTAAGGGTTCTTAGCTTATCCTGGTAACTAGAGATTAAGAAGAAGGTAAAACCTTTTCATATTTTCAAATCACCCTCCAAACTAAACAAATTATTAAATACTACTGTTTACTGCACTTTAATCACTGTGAGGCTACACAGTCAAGAGAGATCTCCTGCCCATTGTAGGTCAGTTTTCAGTTTGATATGACTGGATGTGAGGCCAAAAATAAGGGGATAAGAGGTGAGGAGAGTCTCGCCACATGTGTATATATATATATAAAGTCATGCCAGATACTCTTACTAGAGAGGAATCACACTAATGATTTTTTTATCCCTGCCTACTCATTATTTCAATAGTAACCACAAATCATGTAGTTTAATCTTTATTTCTGCCTTCCAGGTAATAAATTCCAACAAAAGGACTACACCAAAAATGTCAGAAGTGTAATCTTTATAAGGAGGAAGAAGAAAAGACCCACCTGTTTATAGTTGCAGAATCGTAAATCTCATTTCTAAGAAAGCTTAGGAAATTATATAATAGAGTTGAGTTAATATGGGAGATGAAACATTCTTATTCTAATTTGGTACTTTGAAGGGGTCTTTATGTTGCCATGTCATATGATTATGATGACATAGTGGCAATGTATTATTTCTGTAATTGTTTTATATATATATGTAAGTTTATGATAACACCTTCTCATATGAGACAGGGTATTACATACAGAGACCAGGTGTATACCAAGTTAGAGATAGAAATGCAGGCAATATGTTTGCATAACAATAAAAATTTTTTGGCTGGAACAAGGTGTTTCTGCACAAAATAATTAAGAAGTAAATAAGGCCAGTGCGTTGTGTTGAATGCTTCCGTATCCCTGAAATTTGTATGTTGAAATTCTAGCCTCTAAAGTTTTGGAATGTGATTGGGTCATGAGGATGGAGCCCTCATGAATGAGATTAGTGCCTTTATTAAAAAGATACACAAGAGAGTTCGTTCTCTCTCTCTCTCTCTCTTTCCTCACAGTGTAAGGATATAATGAGCACAAGAAGATGGTCTTTTGCAAACCAGGAAGACAGTTCTCACCAGACCACCAGACACAGGATTTACCTTGGTCTTGGACTTCCCAGCCTCCAGAACTGTGAGAACTAATGTTTGTTGTTTAAGCCATCCACCTTGTGGTATTTTTTTTAGCAGCCCAAACTAAATGACAGAAAAGTTCAAGAGAACCTCACAAGCGTCAAGCTATAAAATACTTGAAAAGTTTACAAAGCAAATTAAAATGTTACTATATATATATATATATATATATATATATATATATATATATATATATATATATATATATATATACATATATATATAGCTAGTTTGTTATGCTTTTTTCCAGGAAGGACATTCCTTGTGGTGCAGTGTGAGAAATTTCAGCTTCTTCTTCCTCCCAAATGGCCCCCTGTTCTGAGGCTCTCTGAATCCAGGCAAAATGCATCTGTTATTCAAAAACTGGAAGCTAATGGAAAGGTCTGTAATGGTATGCGTGGGCAGAGCTCATGGAGATTCCCTGAAACAACTGTACCTGAAAGGAGGGAGTCATTTACCAGATTTATTCTTATTGTCCTGGTCCTTTATTATTAGCACTCCCTTCCTGTATCAGAAATCTCCCAGCTTGGATAATAAATTGTATGGGTGTCCTATTTACTGGCTGACCTCAGAGTGCCTGTGGCTAAGCCCTTGGGCAAGGAGGCAATACTAAAACCAGTTCAGGCTGAATTGTCTTTAAGTAGAATGTTGTCCAGAGTACCCACTAAACTGTTCTGTAGACATCTTTTAAAAGGACATAGATTATATGAAGGCAGTGCAGGAACAATAATCTACCAAAGTATTAACTGAGCTTAATGCAAAAATGCAAGAAGAGAGCACTCCAATAAAATATCCTTGGCATAATTTTTAATTTTTTTTATTTATGGCCTCTAAAAATACTACATGGAAAATTTGGGGAGAAGGAGTTTAATAGAATAATAGCTCATATCATTGGGCATTTTTCATGTGACAGTTACCATGCTAAGCAACCTTAACTGTAGACTCACCACTTAGAGGATTAGGGATTTTTCTAAGGAATTTAAATGTACTAGTTCATTTAACCCTTGTGAAAATCCTGTGAAGTAGGTACTGTTATTCTGCTCAAATTGCATGTGAGGAAATGAGCACACAAGGGTTGGTTCACCCAAGGACTCATAGCTGGGAACTGACAGAGCAAAAACCCAGGCAGTTTTAACTTCTTAGTCTGCATTTTTAACTACAATGCTATAGTAATTCATAATATGGACAAAAGCCAAAACTGCTTCCATTTCATGTTCATTAGATACATACTTTTGTTAGAAATAGCAGTTGTGGGTGCCAGGTCCAACCTAGCACTTTCTGACTCCAGAGCTGGTGCTGTTCTGGCTCCCTACGCAAACACTGGCCCATGCACCTCTGATAAGTGTTCTTATATAGCCCTAAGACAATATGGTATGTGTCCCTGAGATAGCAAGACATCCAAGAAAAGAACTGGCATCATTCCCTGACGGGTCTCTCATAGGAACCATAGATTTTATTTGATTTGTTTCTTAAGCCTATGAGAAACTTGATTTCAATTCCTAAAGATACTGACATGAGGAATCGATCCCCCAGTATTGTTCAGGCAGAACAGAAAAGGCTTTGACATTTTATCAGTTAGGAATGCTTTCAGCTACCAGTAACAAACGTCCCAATTGACAGTGGCTTAAACAAATTGGGGTTATTTTCCACCATCCAGGCATCTACAGTCATGTGGCTGAGTCCTTGTCAATGCTGCTCAGACATGCAGTCAGGGGACCAGGCTCTTCCCGTCTTTCTAGTTGTCTCAAGTGTGTTGGTCTCCATCTAGCTTGTTACCTCATGATATCAAGATGCCACTACAGTTTCATATCATGCTGCGTTCAAGGTAGGAAGAAGAGGGAAAGTGGTTTATATAAACTGCACTTAACTTTTCCATCAGCCGACTTTCAAGTGTGGGTTTCTAGCCTCTGGGAAGTAGACAATGGAAATGGAGTCGGGAACGTATGTGGGGTTAGCCAACCAAGTGTATACTGCAGGAACCAATCTGTAATGTAACTTGGGATCTACTCATTGGTGTGAACTCTACCCTTTCCCTCCACGCAGAAGTATGGGAATGTAGGGAATAGGGAGGGAATCTGCATTCTCCGTATTCTTAGAGACTCAGCTTTTCTTCCTCACTGCAATCCAATGTCTTTGGTCGTAGAGAGAAATGATCATCAAGTCTTTTATTTGTCTCTAGCTCTGGAGTGATTGTAACACCTTTCCTTTCTCCCTTCCCCTCCTCCTCACCAATCTGAGTAGCTTTGGATTTGAGTATTATTATAACTAAGAGCATTATTAATATATTGATACATGCATGGGTAAGGTGTGAGAGAATATGTATATACTATTGGTGGTTGTTGCTGGGGGATGACAGAGATCCTTCCCTCTGTGCATATACATTTCTTTATCTCTTGAATTTTTTAGTATAAGCATATATTACTCTTTTAACTTGTAGAAACAATGAAAATAGAAAGAGACATTTATTAAATTTCTCACTAGCCTTTCGTGTTTCAAGCAGAGTAACCCCACTTCAGGGAACCCTCCTGAAGGTCTTACTTCCTAACCAAATTTGTGGCTTATCATGGAACCTTCAACAAGCTCTTCAGATATTTTTTAGTAATGAGCAAGTTTGCATGACTTAATCCACTCAAGTCGGATTACTAAAGTGCTAAGACATTTGTAAGCCTTCCTTCCTCTTCAAGTGAAATTGAATGGCTTGTCCTCTGAGGAAATGCCTATGTATCCCCAGAATATGCTGACCTTGCACAAATATTGCTTGCTTTCAAACTGTCAGGTTACCACAGCAGCTAGTTTGTGAAATGTGACTTTATTAGGCTTTAGTACAAAGCTGGTGCCTTATAGAGAAACATCCTAAACTCTGTGCATCAGACTGGATATATTTCTTTGATTGATAAGCCTTGTCATTTGTCCTGGAGCTTTTCATTTCAGTGAATTACATAATAGTACGTCCACTAGACTTTGTCTTAATATGACAAAAGAAACTGCAAATTTTGCCTAATTTGCTCTTCCTAGAGACACAGTGTGAGGGCTCATAAGGTCAAAGACTGCCCAAAAGGTGAAGGTAGGGGAGGAGAATGGTGTCAACTAGAAAACTGAGCTGTGGCTTATGTGCTCAACTGTAAATTCACAAGGTCCACAAATGTCATGACCAAGAACAATGTCATGGTTTTGTTCAGAACACTGTTCTCAAATTCTTCAGAAGCTTTTTTCTTTCTCTTCACTACCCATGCTAGGATAACTCTAATTTTTCTCTTCTATATGCCTAGGAGAATGACGGATTAATATTTATTAACTGACATGGTAAATATAGGAGTAAAGGAATATTTGTGGTGAAGGGGGAGCATCTATCACACTTGCCAAGAAAAAGAAGGTAAAGAATTTTTTGTCTCATATGTTCATTTTTATTCTATATAGAGATAATATTTCCCTGTCTTTGCTAGAGATACTTGTCCTATGACAATCTGTAGTAAATTTTTAGTCTTTTTTGCCTAATTACACTCTATTTTTATGACACCTATGTGAAGAATGTAGATGGAAGTGTTATAATAATATATTTCCAGTAATTTTAACTATCCTAAAGTAGTTGGAAATCAGTAATTAGCAAAAAAGTTTTTCTGATTGTCCTAAATGGATACTCTAATGTTGAAACATCAAAACCTATGAGTTTCTTCAGGTCCACATCTTTGTTTTCACTCAGAGGCTGTCTTGTCACCTAGTACTAATGAACTTGACTAGTAATGATGGTAGTGATGAAGAAGATGCAGATGATAACTACATATCCCAGCACTAGCCAAGGAATATTACATTATTTCTAATTATCCTGATAACTATTTTAACCACCCTAGGAGTAGACATCACTTACCATCATTTTATAGATAAGGAACCAAGACTGAGAGGATAAGTAACTCACCCAAGCTAGTAGGGGGAAAGCTAGGGTTCAACTGAGCTAACTCTACTATCCTACATGACTTTCCTGAACAAGAGTATTGTCTGTGTTTCTCAGGGTTGCATTCTTTGCTTTCTACTTTTCTCATACAATATTTATTCATAAGATAAGTGATCTCATCTAAATTTATGGCTGCACCATCACCTGAAAGCTAATGACACCTAGAATTACGTAACAGTTTGGCTTTCTTTCCTGAGTTCTCAGCCTAAGTATCTTACTGCCTCTAGGACATCCTTACTTCAATGCCCAACAGTTACCTCCAACTTATCATATCCTGAATTAATACTTCATCTTCTCTATCCCCTCTTCCATCTGTTCCTCCTCTTCTAGTCCTCATCTTACTAATGAGTAATATCATATACCTAATTGCTCAAGACAGAGGGTATTCTTGGTATTTCTCTCTCCTTCATTTTTCACATCCAATTGAAAACTGAATCCAAGGGACTCTACCTCTTTAATGATTCTTGAACCCCCAAATCCATTCTCCCCTCTCCACCTCCTCTGCCTGTGCCTTAGTCACCTCTTTAGATATTGCCTAGTTTACTGCAACCAAGTCCAAGATTCGAATGCCACTCTAAACTTATCCTGTGCTTTACTAAAAAACTGTTTAACTTTTCAGGTAGATGTCTCCGTCTCTTAACACTTGAAAGCAGACTGGGACGAGTAAATTTTCTAACTTGATTTCTTAAGTTGAATATAGTGAATGCAACTGTATTAATACTAAATGGATTCAGGTTTTTATAAGTAAAGATTTTCAATTTTACCTGTTATTCTTGGACCATACACATTGTATACATATATACATTGTATATCTTGGTCTAAGTATCTCAATGTTTTATTTTACAGTATCTTATCTCTTATCTCAACCTCTAAAATCCCAAAACTCTAAAATTGCTTCAAATAGTTGCCATAATGACATTTTCTAAAATGTAAATCTGATTTTCCTAGTCCTGCTTAAAACCTTGCCATGGCTTTTACTGCCTCTAAGATAAAAAAATCCAAAATCATTAGCTGACATAAAAGAAACAGTCTGAGGCCATTTTCTGGAAAGATAACTGACAACCAGCCTTCCATACCAGCCCCTGAGGACATTACTAGATTATGTTCAAAACGATGACTTAAAATCATAGTAAAGGTACAGTTCTATCCACCGTATTAAACTTAAGAAGTTATGAAGAGATATTTCTGGAGAAATATTTACATGAGTGCCTAAATAAATAAATAAATGCCAGTAAGTCAGAAAATTATGTCACTGTAATTTCAGATTTTACAGGATAGGGAAACTTAACATGAGAAGTTAAATGAATTATCAAAAAATACAAGATTAGTCTGGAAAGGCAAGAAGTGTTGAATACAGGTCATTAGGGGAATTAAACATTAAGTGACTTAGACCAGGTTTACACAGTACAGGAAAAACTGACAAAATTATGAAACATAAAAATTAAAAGTTACCCAGTCATTATCTAATCTAGAGGTCACAGCTGAAGGCTGTAGGTCAGATTTTGCATGAAGGTAGATTTTATCTGGTTTGTACATATTTTTTTAAATTTCTGAATTTTAACATCCTTAGCTTGCTCTAAGTTTTATCCACAAACGTGTCAGTGCATGAACTGTTAATGGTCTGCAACAAGTTAACCACAGAAATTGAGCCTCAGCTTTTTGAAACTTTTATAGCAATTTGGCAAACTAATCATGTCTATTGAATCCAAACAGATTGTTTGAAATGCCACAATCTCCACCATCTCCTATTCGTATCTGAGGCCAGTTTCACTTCAATGCCAGGCCTCATTTTAGTTTAAGCCTCTCTCATTCAGTGAAGTTCATTCACACAAGAGTCTGGGGACCTACACAAGTTATGGTAAGTGTCTTGCCAATATCTCAAAGATCTCTCATCTCCACACATTCAATAAATTCAGTAGCATTTGCCTGGTGACTTGTAATCTCTAAGCCCCTCAAAAGACCTATAGCAAAACAGATGTCTCATTGAAAGCTGTTATTAATACATAATGCTACAGTTAGATAAACATCATGTGCTACCCTTTTTCAGGAAGACAGTGAGACTAGAATTCATGAAGAAGCATGGTAATGTGGGGGGGGCGGGGTTAGCGGGTGGTTAGAAGCAAGCTCAAAGAGTTGGGGAATGTTTCAGACAGCAAGTATAAGCCCAAAACCATTCTAATTCTTTTTTTTGATTTATCCATTCTTCAAACCAACGCGATCATCTGATTCCAGTTGGCAAGTATTTGGTTCCCTACAACAATTTTCTTTATTATTTCAGCTTACTGAAGCATATCATAGACCTAAATGCTACAGTGCACAGAACAATACCCTGATCTTCTAGAGAAATTACCTCACCCATACCCAAGACACATTCTGTACTTACCTAGCAATCTGAGGACAGAAATCTCCCCTAATGATTTGTAAGTCTTTCAACTGTGTTATAAACAAACTTAATTTGACTTTTCTGACTTACCAGTCACCATTTTTAAAGACCTCTCCTCACACACACAAAATTCATCTCCAGCGTATTTCAAATATGAGAATGTGGAGTTGGGATTCATGACCATAAGTATTAGCTGGAAGAAGAAAATCAAGACAGAGAGAGAGTGGAAATATAGCTGGAAGGTTAATCCTTCAAACTGAATTCCAAATTTAAATCCATGAGTAGATTTTGGAGAGGGGTCATAAATTTTAATTTTGAACAGTGTTACAAGAAACTTGGGTTCTCAATTCAGAATGAAGCCACAAAAGGGTGAATGTTCCTACATAATACCTGTCAATATGTTGACACATAGGAAGCACGTGGGAAATATTTATTTAGTGAATAAGTGGATGAATGAATGAATCAATGAATCAATGAACCTGCTGTAAGACTCACTTGAAAGATTCCCCATGAGGTGGCTATTTTCCCAAAACATCCCTCCTCCCTTAAGCCCAGGTTCTATAAGTGCCTGCCTCACTTCTACTATGCCAGGCATTTGCTGTCAGTCCATCATCAGTCACTGAAGTGCCCACAGAGGAATACCATAGACCTGCTGCACTGAGGATAAATGGAACTGTGTTGTGCCTGGCAGGGAGTCCTGCCTGGGAGCTGACAACATGGACTTGACTGACAAGCTTCTGCAAGGAGATATAGAGCTAATGAGCCAGCTTTACCCAGCTTTGCCAAGGCAATGAAGAGAAGGGGCGTGGTCAATTAAAAAACAACAATTAAAGAAAATTTCCTTATCAGGGTTTATGTTATTTATGTTCCTCTCTACACAAAGATCTGTTTCTAAAAAGCCATTATGTAGGAAAAATTAATTTTATTTTCATGATCATTGAAACCCACACCTTAAAGAAATTCTAGACTGGGTAAATTTAGGAAGAGTTTCCCAAACTAAAATCGATTGAATCAATCCTGGCCATCAAAGGAGTAACAGAAGTTGTAGCCAGGTTGTCCTCACAT
The DNA here is from genome assembly GCF_048773025.1 of Camelus bactrianus. Lineage (NCBI taxonomy): Eukaryota > Metazoa > Chordata > Mammalia > Artiodactyla > Camelidae > Camelus > Camelus bactrianus. The sequence goes on from NC_133541.1 coordinate 71,458,115, forward strand.
TTTGCCAGAAAATCAAGTCATGATTTTAGACAGACTGCAACATTTTATGCAATATTCCAAATGGAGTAATTCTTACCTTAACAACTAATACTGCAGAGTTGCTGGGGTGGGGACAGAGATGGTAGGGCAAGCAGTAACTATGTATGTACCACCCCTCCCCTGTAGCTGTCACGGGAATACTATAATCATAAAGGAAAGTTACAGATTAACTGTGCAAAAACTCCCAAAGCGTAAGCTTGGCTCAAATACTATCAACACCAAACACTCTGCAGATGCTAGTGACATAGTCCCACCTAGATATAATTAATAATCCTACTGTGAGAAGGTCCCATTTGATAGATAGATAGATAGATAGATAGATAGATAGATAGATAGATAGATAATAGACAGAAAACCTCTTTAAAATTGCACCCTCAACATTTGACATGTTCCATGTATTAAAAGTACACTAAAAAGATTTTCTATGTTGTAGAATATTTTATTTTTAAAAAATTAGAGGAAAGGGATTTTTCTCATATATTTTTTGCTCTGCTTTTATATCATTTATAAAATGCTAACAGTTTGCTTTTATTTTTAAAGTCACTTGTCTCTTCTCTAGTCTTTGCTCAAATGCAGTGTCTGAGTTGAGGAGCTAAAGTCCTTGGAGCAGTGCTTCCTACACACGGGGACCAGTGAGTATTAAAAGGGAGCCAGGCACAATAATGCCACTGAATGTTATATCTATTTGCGATTCAAACTTAATCAAAATCCAAGGCAGGGAAATTATCCCAATCTTGTCCTCAGGTATAGCTTAATTTCATATGCACACACTCACTCCATCACCACTGACAGCCTCTGATAACAAGGCAGTCTACAAATTGTGCAAGATTTTGGTGATAAAATATTATTATTGAGCTTAACACAAGCTTTTACCACTTTGAGCCACAATCATGCTTAAAGGAATACTTTCACCAAAAGTTGAAAAATTCAGTCACAACATTGGCTGACAGAAAAAAACCAAAGATGTGGCAACATGAGAAGGCTTTGTCCTGAACTCATTCTTTCTGTTTATATTTCATTAGTACCTATTGAATGCCTAACACATGCCAGTGACAGTGCTAAACACTTAACATGCAATATTGTTTTTAATCCTCACAACAACACTACGGGGCCAGTAGTGTTATCTTACTTTATAAATGAGGAAGTTGAGGCCTGAGGCTACACAGCAATAAAGCAGTAATGCAGGATCCTACCTATACCACCATTCTCTTAATGTCATAATATGCTTCCTGGTTTCCCTATTGTTTCCCAAAGGGGAGCTTTAGAAAATGTATCAAGGAGAAATTATCCAAGTAGAAGCCAAAATAGTAAACCAAAAGGAAAATCTGTGATATTCATTAGCTGTTTTTTTTATGGTAATTCATTGTGATTCATCATTCTAAATAAATGTTCATTTTCATACCTAATTTTTTATTTTTAATCTTATATTCTCTTTCTTATATGGGTTCTGACCAAATCAAGTTTCAGACTGCACAAAACCTGATTCTGCCACTGAGTGAAACAACTCCATAGGCCTCGTTTACCTGGTCTGCTGACTTTTGGGAAGGTAGGCTCAGGCCATCCTTACTTCAGGGTATAGTTACACAAACCTTTATCCCAATGACAAAATTCTAAAAGTTCTGAAAACTTAAAGATATGGCAGTCAGTTTCAATTTGGGAAGAGTACAAGTTCTTGAGATGGACTGTTGTGATGGCTGCACAACAATATGAATGTGCTTAGTGACACTGAATTGTACACTTAAAAATGATTAAAATGGTACTCAGTGGTGAAAAGCTGAAAGCCTTCTCACTAAAAGCTAGAACAAGACAAGGATGCCCACTCTCACCACTTCTGTTCAACATAATATTGAAGTTCTAGCCACAGCAATCAGACAAGAAAAAGAAATCAAAGGGATACAAACTGAAAGGGAAGAGGTAAAACTGTCATTATATGCAGATTACATGATACTATATATAGAAAACCCTAAAGACTCCACACAAAAACTACTAGAACTGGTAAGCGAATTCAGCAAGGTAGCAGGATACAAGATTAACATACAGAAATCAGTTACATTTCTTTACACTAACAGTGAAATATCAGAAAAGGAAAGTTTAAAAAAAAATGTCTTTTAAAATCCCATCAAAAAAGAATACTTAGGAATAAACCTGACAGAGGAGGTAAAAGACTTACGTGCTGAAAACTATAATATATTGATAAAGGAAACTGAAGGTGATATAAAGAAATCGAAGAATATCCCATGTTCTTGTATTAGAAGAACTAATATTGTTAAAATGGTCATACTATCAAAGCAGTCCACAGATTTAATGTGATCCCTATCAAATTACCCAGCACAGTTTTCACAGAATTAGAAGAAATAATCTTAAAGTTTATATAGAATTGGAAAAGACCCAAAATTGCCAAAGCAATACTGAGGAAAAAGAACAAAGCTGGAGGCATAATCCTCCTAGACTTCAGATAATACTACAAAGCTACAGTAATCAAAACAGTGTGGTACTGGCACAAAAACAGACATAAAGATCAAAGGAACAGAACGGAGAGTCCAGAAATAAACCCACAGTCCTATGGTCAATTAATCTTCAACAAAGGAGGAAAGAAAAGACAGTCTCTTTGACAGGTGGTGTTGGGAAAGCTGGAGAGTTGCATATAAATCAATGCATCACACCATACACAAAAACTCAAAATGGCTTAAAGACTTAAATATAAGACACAATACCATAAAACTCCTAGAAGAGAACATAGGCAAAACATTCTCTGACATAAATCATACCAGTATTTTCTTAGGTGAGTCTCCCAAGGAAATAGAAATAAAAGCAAAAATAAACAAATGAGACCTAATCAAACTATAAGCTTTTGCACAGCAAAGGAAACCATAAATAAAACAAAAAGACAACTGATGGACTGGGACAAAATATCTGCAAACGATGCAACTGACAAGGCTTAACTTCCAGAATATACAAACAGTTCATACAGCTTAATAACAAAAAAACAAAAAACCCAATCCAAAAATGGGCAGAAGACCTAAACAGACATTTCTCCAGTAAAGACATACAGATGGCCAACAGGCACATGAAGATACTCAATATCACTAATTATCAGAGAAATACAAATCAAAACTACAATGAGGTATCACCTCACAGCAGTCAGAATGGCCATCATTCAAAAATCCACAAACAATAAATGCTGGAGAGGGTGTGGAGAAAAGGGAACCCTCCCACACTGTTAGTAGGAATGTAATTTGGTGCAGCCACTATGGAAAACGGTATGGAGATTCCTTAAAAACCTAAAAATAGAGTTAGCATGTGATTCAGTAATCCCACTCCTGGGTATACATCTGGAGAAAGTTCTAATTCAAAAACATACGTGCACCCCAATGTTTACAGCAGCACTGTTTACAATAGCCAAGACATGAAAGCAATCTAAATGTCCATTGATAGATGACTGGATAAAGAAGATGTGTTATATATACACAATGGAATACTACTCAACTGTAAAAAAGAATGAAATAATGCCATTTGCAGCAATATGGACGGATCTAGAGATTACCATACTAAATGAAGCAAGTTAGACAGGAAAAGACAAATATCATATAGTATCACTTATATGTAGAATCTAAAAAATGACACAAATAAACTTATTTACAAAACAGAAAAAGACTTACAGACATAGAAAACAAACTTATGGTTACCAAAGGGGAAATTAGGAGTTTGGAATTAGCAGTACATACTACTATGTACAAAATAAACAAGGTCCTACTGTATACCACAGGGAACTATATTCAATAGCTTGTAATAACCTATAATGAAAAAGAGTATGAAAAATAATATATAACTGAATCATGATACTGTACACCAGAAACTAACCCAACATTGTAAATCAACTATACTTCAATTTTAAAAAGTGAAATAAAAAATTTTAATAGTTGAAATAGTAAGTTTTATATTATGGGTTTTTTAAGCTACAATGTTAAAAATAAGTAAATAAAATAAATGTAGCCCTAGCTGTTTCCTTGACCTGCTTATGAGGGTTCTCCAGCCATCTGATCAAGTCTACCTCTAATTACTTCTGAAAAGTTATGAGGAGTTTCACATGTGTGCTCGAGAACAAATCTGTTGAGCTGTAGCAGAGTGTACATGAATTTTTTCCTGTTCTGATCCCACTATTCACTGAGCACCAACATCTCCTTTTGGAACCTGAAGTAATGGATCCGAGATGTCAAAACAAAATTTGGAGTAGATTGTCTCCTTTCGGTTTTGCCTTCTATAAAGAATATGTAGAAGTTATGATTCTTATTCTTCAATATCTTAAAAAGTTTTGGTAAAATATTTCTGGTTTTGTTAATTATCTGTCAATTTTGCCCCAAACCTCCCTACCTTGTACTCCCTTCACCCTCTGTTTTATTAGTTTGTGAGTCAGATTCTCTCTTCCCTTACGATAAGATATAGCTGATACTCAGCGAGTATGCATCATTTTGGTCACGTAGTTGATTAAATACTGAAATGATCTTCATGGGTAGCAAACAGCTGCTGTTGTGTGACCCTGAGTGGAGGGCCTTCTCCCAGCTCCCCAACCTCCTCCAGAACCACTTAAACCTGGCAATAATTCAGAAACTAAGGGTTAGCATGTGGCACACTCATGATTTGCAGGACCTCACTTCATCACTTCAAGCCTGTGTTCATTCTGATTGGTCAATGCTGTGTCTTACTGGTTGTTAAGTATTTTGAACTTACCCCTGGATGAGATATTCCCTTAGCTGGCTCCTTTGTCTCTTAGGGATTGCCCTATTAATTCATCAGACATGCTCTACTTCCCATCAGGGACAAGCAAATTGAAACTACAATGAGATACCACTATGCATCCTACAGAGTGGCTAAAGTGAAAAAGACAGAAATACCAAAAGATGACAAGAATACAAAGCAACTGTAATCTTATACACTGCTGGTGAGAGTACAAGGCCTTCTGGAAACTGCTTGGCAAAGTTTACTAAAGCTGAGTGTGTCCATATAAGCTTAGCCCATGACCCAGCAATTCTACAGTAAACCTCTCTTTCTCCACACTAGTCCTCCTCATCTTTTAACAAAGAGACGTTTACTCGAGGTCATTGCCTGCCTGCAAGGAGGCCACAGATACTGACTGCATTCGCTTCTCAGATCTACAGTAGGAGAGCATTTTGACATGCACAGCTTTAACTCAAACCCAGTGCCTCACAGGCACTTCTATAATGCAGATTTTCTGTACCAAAGTGGGATTTCCTACCACGTTCCGTGCCAGCATCCAGTATGGATAGCTGCCAAAGCTGTTTCTCTTTATGCTCCACTTTTTTTTTATCAACCAGCTTCTAATGTGCACTCTTAGTTCTTCTCTCTGAATAGAAAGAAGAAGCAGGGACAAGCATTCAAATCGCCTTTAAAAGCAGAATCCACACATCAGAGGGGTACCTGAACAATTTTTAGGTGGGTAGAGGCCAGGATAAGTGTGCAATTAGCTCTTTTTTCTCAGTCCAGTTCTACTTTCTTCATATTTGCTAAGAACATATCTCGGATTTTGACACTGGGTTTTCTGATATTCTTAGCTTTCAGTAGCAAGTTATGCCTTCATCAGGTCTCTAATAATACTTAGTGGAAATATGAGGGAAGCAGCATCAAGTGCTCCAAGCCAGACACCATTTGAAACCGGACTCCTTTCCCTTTCTAGATTACCCTCCAAAAGATCACAAATTCCTGTCTCATACACTTGTATGTCCCCCAAACCCCAACCCTGAAACTTTTCTGGTAATGCTCGATACAGCAACTTGCTTTAGGAAATTTTATATTGGATGAAAATTCTTCTGGAATCCCTCGTCTTTTCTAGAATCTGACTCATTCTATTTCTTCCAGGATGAAACCTGAATTTATTCTGTCTGCCTACATGACATACTTGCATTGTTGCCTTTGTCCTAACCCTTCACATGTTTGTAATAAAGCACTTTCCCATTTGAGATCCAAAGCATCCTTCTCTTTCCAGCTATCCTGAAACAGAGTTGCCAGCTGGCTATCCACCAAATTGAAGCTTCCCTTTGTGTAGTGTTGGGTTATTTTCTGGGCAATATTTCTCATTCCTTTTTGCATCTTGATAAGGCTGTGTAACTACTTCTTGCCAATGGGGTGTGAACAGAAGCAGTGAGTATGACTTCTGGGCCAAGGAACATAAGAAGTAGGTGCACCTTCTCCATAATCCTCCATAATTATTTTTTAAATCTCCTTTCACTAGCTGAATCAGAGAACGCTGAGGTCCTTACTGATGGTAAAGCCCTGAGATGGAAGAAGCCTGCACTTCCGAACCATTACATGGAGGAAAGAACCTTGCCTACCTGAAACACCTGCAGTGGACCATTATGAGAAGGAGAAATAAACTTCTATCATTAAACACTGAAATTTAGCTTATTTGTTATAGCTCCTAACTTTATGCTAGCTAAATTAGTTTTTGAGGCTCATTCTATCCTTCACCATTTGTTCTAGTCAATATCTAGTGTGGTTTCATTAGGGTCCATCGATCATAGATGGACACATTATCTCATCAGACATACATACAGCCCTGGAAAATTTCTATCTCTTCTTCTTTTGAAGCTTGTATTCTATTTGACCTTATTTCAAGCTGTATTTCCAGTGTGAGATTATTTTCACAATAGAAGGAACTGGAATTCCAAAGACCAGTGGCTAAGTCCTTTCTGACTTACATTTTTTATGTCACCACTCTTCACTCATTCCTCAGGGGATGTCTCCCATCAACCATCCCATTTCAGGAGGATGGTCTTTTACAATATTAAAACATCTTCAAACCACAGTAACAATAGTCACAATTTCTACCAAGTGCCAAAAAGAGTGTCTCCCTTGCCTTTAGTAATTTGAACATCTGGCAGTAACTCAGCTGTTTAGACATTCAGGGCAGCCCTTTGGTCTTCTGATGGTTAGAAGAAGCTATAATGAATGCCCCAGATGTATCAATACCATAACCACCCCTTTATGCAAACCAGTCAAACTCTGATACGTTAGGCAGAAGAAGACTGCCTGGACATTTATTCATCACACACACAAAAAAACTTTCACATACATAAGTTAGAGAGCAAAGTGTAATATTGGCTTCAACTCTAAGGCAGGGCAATGTTCCAATACCTTACTTTTAGAAATCTGGTCTCACCATTTGAAATCAAAGTTGGTATACAGGTGGTGCCAATGGAATCTTCCCACCAGCCAACTGTGCCTATGAGGGAGATAGGATTCAAATGATATCTTACAAGCCTTGATTATCATCCAGGGCCTGTGCCACAGAGCTGTCCTTTTCTACTTAGTCTTCCATTAGGCAAAAGTGACACCACAATGGTTATTACAGGAAGGAAGAGACATTCATTACTGGAATATTTTAGCAAATGAATTACAACAGACTGATGGCATAACTCACATTCTAAAGCCAAGAACAAGAATTATATGGTTTATTTTAAGACAGCAGAAGAGTAAAAAAAAAAAAAACAGATTGAAAAACATATGATAGCCCCTCCAGCTCAAAGCTCTACAAACAGCAATGGCATTTGCAAAGTTCTGCGTGTCTTCTCAAATGTGATTTCAGTTTTAATGTGTGTTGACATCTTTCTCTGTGTGCAGAATTAACTGGAAGAACAACAGTTTGTGCTTTTTTTTTCTTTTGCTACAGGATGAGAAGAATAGGCAAAGAATCCAGCAATCTGTATTTACATTGCACTGCCATATATTGTGAATGGACACTAAGATACAGTTTTCCTTTAGTGATTCCGTATTAGTATAAAGAAAACATACTTATTCCTTGAGTCGTTAAATCAATATAATGCAGAAGAGACACAGTGGCTATGGTGTCTCCTTATGTTCTCCTCAGCAGCAGGGGTAAATGAAATAAACAAATGAGATGATTGGGGAAAATATTATTTTCCAAAACAAATAAATGGTCAATAAACTAACTGAGTGCCAAACTTCACAGAACTATGCAGAGATTTGGAGCTTCAAGCTGTAATTTTGAAAATAGTGGAAAGAAAAATTAAGGAGCTGTAACATGAAACAAATTCAGGAAGAAAAAATGGCATGCCAAGAACTGTACTGATTAGGAAGTGGGCAATTTAATTTCTTCAGGAGAGTAAATCTCCAACATGAATTAATTTGCTTCATGCTGAGTCCTGCTGGTTTTTCTTCTTTCCTCAATCACTGTTTATTTCACAAAATCAGCACTCACCTATCTTCTTTGATTATTTAATTTCAGGAGGATTTTCTTTTCACAAAGCAGTTAGCACAGCTAAACTCGGCTCTGTGTGTAATGTGTAAACACATTATAATGGCCTGCCTAGGTGTGAGGATTATTTATTTCATCTTGGAGACAACATTGTTTCCATGCTCTACTTCCCCTCAAGTGAAATCTCTCAGTGACATTCCTGAGTCTACTTCTCATAGTGTGCATCTTTCATTGACATTTACCAAGTGCATAGGTTCTTATACAAAATTAGGAAAGGCATATGTATTCTCATTTCTAAAGGAGAAGTGGGTATTGGGAATATAACTGATGGAACTAGTAATAATATGCAAAGTGGTATTTAAAGGTGAAAATTGGCATTGATTTCTTTGTTACTAACATCTCTGTGGATATCCAAACTCTTCTGGTTGCCATTTTATGCACATGGGTCAATATAATAGCAAGGTTTATTAGGATTCAAGGCTCTGATTAAAAAAAAAAAAACAAGGCTGGTATCTCAATGGATTTCTTATGGCAGAATATTTAAATAATGATTATTTGAAATGTGGTACAAACATTTAGAAATAAACAACTAAAGATCCTCTAAGAACTGTCACATAGTTTGTTTTTCACTTTGCCTCAAAGATGCATGACTCATATCTTTTCCTTTTATCTTTATTTAGGCTTCTTTACTGCTTCTGATTAGTGACCTCAATTGAGACTCATCACTCATTGCAAAGGCTGTTAATGGATTGTTTGAGCCTGAATGCATTACAATGGAATGTTCCTTCTTCCCAGACTCAAGACCAGGGCTTTTCCACCCCCAGTCCCTTCTTCCCAGATTTCTAAATAATGATTGTCAGGTTATTCAAACTGATTGTAGTGTTTTTCCACTCTTAAATATAAAGTTCCCCTTTATCATGTTCTGTGTAATGATATCTGTAGTTTTTATATTCAACAGCAAGCTTTTGGGCTGCCCCAACTTGAACCAAGGCATTTTCTTATCAAAACCCACCAGGAGAGAGGATCATGCAACCAAAGATTCATATAGATCTTTGCAGTGAACACTGACCATGAGATAACCTCGCAGATTATTAGCCTATTGTGATTACATTTATATATTTCACTCACATGCTTTGTCACTTTAGAGACATGAAAACGCTGTTCGCTGTTGCTAGGAGATGGGTGACTATGGCAACAGTGTGGGACAGAGCCAGATGGAGTGCCTAAAGCATAGTCAGGTTTAGGCTCTTTTCTGATCTCTAAATGACTCCACGGCAGTCCTGAGCAAGGAAGCCCCAGATCACTACCTCTTCAGCTTGTCTCAAAAGATATACCACATGGTTTCTCCTCACACGTCGGCTGTCCCTGTTCAACAAGTGTCTTTTCGGTGCTTAACTGTATATACACCACAAGGTTGTCTGAAGAAAAAAAGCTGGATAACAAGGGGGATTATCACTATTTAACTGTGTTTTCATACTGTTATTAATTTAGTTCAGATCTAGGGCCATATGCTTCCCTTCAACATTCCACTGAACTCCTAGTGACTTTCATAGAAGCTCCATGCAAAGAACAAGGGCAACAGATGGTTCTAATAGTGGTTTGTTCATTCCTCAAAGATTTATGGGTGTTTTAAAGTCATTAATCATTATCGTTAAGACACCCTTCAATGTCTTCAGAAGGGAGTACTTCCGCTAATCTAAAGGAGCCTCACCACACAGCCATATCTAGTATGAAAAATAGGTTTTTCTTTAAAAACTTGGAAAGAGAAAAAATTGACTTGTTCCTCATAATCAAGTAAGAAGGCAGCAAATTATAGTCATAAATGGTCAGTTATATATCCTAAAAAAATAATTTGCTTATTGGACCATGAACGTCTTAATCTATTCATCATTTTTCATCATATCACTCTTCCTCAAAAAAAAAAAAAACTGATTCTCTATTACCCTACATCAAATCCCAAACTCCTTGTCCTCCTCTACCTGTGCCCCACTAATCCATCTGGAATAATTTACCTCCTATATAAACCTTTCCTCTGATCAGATAAGAGGAATTATTTCATTTCATTATGTCTCTTCATTATCTCTCCCTTCCCACTCCCACTTGCACTACCATTCACATGGATTATCTCTACTTCTATTTCTGCATCTCTGCTGCTGACATTTCCTAAAATGCCTTCTCCATCTTGAATGCTCAGTTTGGTTCAAATATTTATCAGGTACCTATTCTGTGCCTGGCCCCATGCTCAGTGCTCGTATCTAAAGAAAAGCATAACAAGAGTTCCATACTGTCCAACGAGGGCAACAGATCAATAAAGTTAACCATGGACATCATTTTTGAAGTGTTCAATACATGCAAGACTCATTGAGACACCATTTCTTACTTAATGCTCAGAATAACTTTATGTTGTTATTATCATTTCCAACTTACAGATGAAAGATTTGAGGCTTTGCTCAAATGATAAATTGTAAATGATTTGCTCCAAGTCAGAGAGCTAGTAAGCAGTAGAACTGAGTTGAGAGCCTAGGTCTGTCTTATTTTTAAAATGGTACTCACACTATTGTTTTGTCACAATGAGATACTTTAAATAATGTAAATGTGTATTTTTCAAGGACAGGAACCACTAGGGGAGAGAGTGATCAGTTCCATTTGGGAGGATCAGAAAAGAGTTCCTAGGGTTTAGAAAGGGGTTAACTTAAATAAGGAATTTGACAGTGAGCAAAGGACATTTTGGGGGAAGGGCTAAGTCCTTTTCAGCTTCTTTTAACATCAATCCTCTCAATTCATCCATTTCTCTTTTCCAAAGTGCCATTCAATGCCTACCTCTTCCGTAATGTTGTCAGTCTGTACGTTGATCCTTGCTCATCTCATTCATTTCTAAACTCTGATGGCACTTCTTCTGCAGTGGCCCATTAGGTCTTTGTTAGGTACTGTCTTGTGCTCCTCTCAATTTCCTGGACCCTACAAATGTTGAGGGCATTTTATCTATCCTGTATCTTCCAAAAACCTAGCGCTGTGTCAGGAACATCATAGGTGATCTGTGCATACCCCTTATGGGACAGTATGTCTTCACATTTGTAACATGTTTATACTTTGTAAACTCTTTCATTTATGTAGTCTTTTCAGGTTGTTACAATACCTAATGACGTATGCTGGCTTGCTGTTTTTAATCCCACTTTTGCAGGTTAAAAAGGGAACTATAATTCAGAGTAGTTCATTGGAAAACCCAGAATCACACTGGTGATAAATAAATGATACATCCAGGAAAAGAATCTAAGTACTTTCTTCACTATTCAATTCTTAATTCAGATTATGATTGATAGATGGATTAACTTCCATGATTTAGCAGATGTACTAAGTCTCATGTTCATGCTGTCAAAACTAAACATGTCATACAATTTTTCTGTCTTCATGTAAGGGTCCAACCACTTTTGTCTCAGAGAGAATTGCAAAATATTTCACCTAAGCCATTCAACCATTTGATACTTGAACTAAAAGCAAAAAAAAAGGATTTTGAAAATGTACATAAAGTAGAATGGTGGCTACTCTCGTCCAGTCCACATGAGATTCCTGGAAGAACCAGCTTAACAGGCCTCATACTGATTGTAAACAGCAGGTGGGTATTTCCCAGCCATCTGCTGACTTCTCCAGTTGAGAGCCCTTGAGAAAGTCACTAACATGGTCGTGAATGGGATGAATGGTCCTGCTCATTAATCAAAGACTGCGGGAAAATAACCAGATCTGACTCTCCCTGCTGAAGACTGGGCACACTGTCAAAGCCCAGAGGGAGGATACAACGTGGGATAAAATGTCTCCTCTACTTTCCATTTTTCTTTCCCTAAAATGGAAAGTTCTTCTACCAGTGGTCCTAGGAGTACTCATTGTGAGCACATATCCCAGATGAAGGCAGGAGCCCAAAGTGAGCCCTTTACAGGGCCTCCTTGGCAGAAAACTGTTTTATCTCATTGGAAGTCAAACCTGAAATTTTCTTGCCGTATTAAACTCCTAAGCCAGCAAGTAAACATGTTACAAAGCATTCACTGAGTCTCAGAGGGCATCTTGGATTGTCCACCTGCCCTGCTCTTCTGCTCCCAGACCCAGAGATATTTCTTCAACATTGACCACTGAGACAGAATTCAAAGGAGGTGTATGAGTTCCACTCATCAGTGGTTCTGCTTAGAACCTTCAGGCTAGCTGCTTCCAAGTGTGCCTGCATTTAACACTCTCCCTCCTTTCCCCCTTCCCTTCCTTACTTCCTTCACATTATTTTGCACAAGTTGTTATCCCTCACCCAGAACATGGCTTTAAGAAAAGAGATTTGTCATACTTTTTATTTCTTCACTGCCGCCTTTCCAGAACATTGGCACCTTACTTTATGTGTAATCGATTATCAATAAACAGGAGGTAAACAATATTTACTAAAAGAAAGACAATAAATTCAATTGAAAGGGAAAAAATTAGTTAAAAAGTATGGAAAATAATTAAATTTTACTAGCAAACTAACAAAAAAAGTTATATATCATTTTCACCTATATACTGGCAAAGATCTTTTTAATTTCTTTTTTCTTCTTTTTTTTAAAAAAGATTGTTTTACATTTTATAACGAGATTTCTCAGTGGTCCATGCAAGAGGACTATGGGCCAGGGCTTCAAGAGTCACTTGGTAAATAAATTGCCAGAAGTTATTCAGTCATGATGAAATTCTCAGTGACATGCTGTTCTCTGCTTCATGACCAGATATCCGCTCCAGGGATCTGGCTTCTTATCCTTGACTTTGTCCCTGTAGCTTTCCAAGTGTCCCCTGTTCCTGTCTCTTGATCCTGGTGGTGATTTCTTCCTCTCTGTTGGCTCTCTAGGCCACCCAGTCCACAGCTGCTGCATCACAGCACAACAGAGTTTAGAGCCGACTTTGCACACAGCCTGCTCCGTCCTTATTTCAACTTATTACCTGCCACTCGCCATAAAGTGCCCTTCTCAGACACACTTTTAATGTGACTACATACTGATTAATCTTGGTTTTCCTCTACTGTGCTAAGTGAAAAATAACTTACATAAAACATTTTTAATGTTTTTAAAATGTCAGAACAATCTTTGTTTTCTCAGTAAATACATCCCAGTTGAGAGGGGTGAGTTTCGGGGTGGGGGTTGCTGAAAATCCTTTCAATCCATCTGTACACAAGTTATTGGCAGAAAAGCACTGACTTGCCTCATGAGCACTTCAATTAGTTCTCAAAGTATGTCTTTCTTACGGTGCCTTCTCTGCACTTTCTTCCATGAGGAATACATTATTTTCTTCCTTGAAAGGCCATGGCAGCAAGAAATGAGATGAAAGAAGCGTACACAGTATGCATCCATGTTATCTTGGAAATTATTGAACGTGCTTCTCCCTGAGTCCCCTTTCCTTTGAATTTCAAGCTGCTATAAACATCGCTTTCCAAAGACTGTTAAAGATTCTCTTTAAAGTGACCTAGGCACTTCCAAATCTGTCAAAGTCTATTTTTTAAAAATAGTAGGAATATTTTGTCATTACATTTTAAAATACATTTTTATGAAACCAACTATTATAGTACCATGGATCAATTTTATATATTACATTTGTCAGAACCTCAATTTTATTTTTGCCAAATTGGGAATATAAATAGTATAGAAATGAACCCTTAGAAAACCCAAGTACCACACTGTGTACCTTTTTCTACTTCTTTCTTCACTGCCATCGTACGCAAGGACAAATGAAGTCCTGATTAAGTCCTATACTCTTTCATTGTCCTATCTGGTCATGGTAATTACAAGTGGAGAGGGTAACCACAGGAAAACAGGCAAAGCAAAGAGCCTGTATTATCTTTGTATTAAACAGAACAAGAGTTAACAATACACTTTGTTGTTTTTTGTAGATTAATATTTCTGATTAAAAAGTTAATTAATAGTGCACTGTAAAGCATACACCTAAAGAAAACACATTTTTAAGCTAGCAAGCTTTATTGCTATTATTCATGTTGATCTAAGGTAACTTCTAAAAGAGTTTGGGAAAACAATAACACTTTATATTTTAAACTTTTTGGAAAGTGATATACAAAATGGGCTTCTTGCACAAAAACAGAGTCTCAAACTCCATTTGCATTTACATGACTCCAAGCTCATATACATAACTTTGATTCAAAAAAGAAGTCAGTGTATTTTTGACCTCCACAAGATTTGTTTTTAATTCCCTTCACTACAGTGCTTACACATTTTTACTGCTAAGAATTCCAAGAGGATTTATGTATTTCCTAAGAAAATGAACTTGGCAAATAAGTCACCAGGTCAGCATTTATCCTGCAAATTGATAGTAAAGTAATAGCTTCTGTCTACCTACCACCTATTTTTCTTTCTTTATTTCTCAAAAAAAAAAAAAAGTGGGTAGATTCATTCAGTGAAGCATTAACATGCACTCTCAAGTGAATCTACAGTTAAATTTAACTGAGAAGTAATACAAAATTATCCCCTAACCCTTAATAAGCTAACCATGTATTCTGGATGGATATAACTGAACAGCCATAATTTCAAGTATTCAGTCAATTGATGTGTCCCAATTTTTGGTTCAAGACATATGCTTGTGTAGGTTGACTTTGGCTGACTTACTTTCAGTTAGTACAGAAATATTCATAGCTAGAGGTTAGTTGGACAGTAACATATGCCAACTATAAATGAGGCAGTTCTTGGATATCCTTGTAATTTTTGTATTATAGCCTCACCATCCTCTTACATGGACAGTTTCTGATCACAGAAATAAACTGAAAAAAATTTTGAAGGCAATTTATCTTGGTTCTGCATACTAAAAACCAGCAAGGTGGTATGATGCAAAGTATATGCTATCCTGTGATTAAAGGAGTTTAATTCAAAATGTTCAAAGCACATTTTTAATAAAGCAAAATAAATCATATGTTTAAATGTCATGTACTTTGACAACTTTTCTCTTTCCTGCACCAAGATAATAGACTTTGAAGCTAGAGAGACATGGCTCCATTATTTGATAGCTGCAGGATATTTGTGAAATTTACTTAACCTCCAGAACTTTCTTTCCTTGATGGTAAAATGAGGTGAAGAGTTTACAGAATTGCTGGCAGCTTTAAAAGGGCTAAAGAATGTGAGGATGCCTGGCACATTTCCTAGCACATAATAGATACCCAATAAATGCTAGTTTCATTTTCCCATCTCTGAAATACTTCAAGTAATAAACCCCTTAATTGCAATTCTGACCTTGCATTTTACACAAATCCCTAACTTTGAGATACTTTTACAATATATACGCCGATCTTCTCAATAAAGTTGACCGCTCACTCTTCTGTGTGATTTCAACAGCAACAGGAAGTCCCCTTGACTTTAAAAACGCTTCTCGTTGCTATGCTCATGGCTAAAGCTTTTTAAACAGGGGACAAAGGCATTTATTCCAGAATTATAGACAAATTCAAAAATATAAATACCCCCCAAAGAGATAACACCATGAGTTAAATTCATACATGACTGACAACAGACACTTTCCTTTGATCGATGGGGGAGAGCAAGAGTGAGAGCACAAGGGAAATGCTGTAACCAGGACTGGGAAGAGCATCCAGAGAGTGAGGGGAATGATTCTGAAATTAGAGACAAATTCTCAAACAGATTCAACCACACAAATTTTCCTTCATGTCAGATCCTTCAAGAGGATATATGATTTACATCAGACTTTAAAAAAACCAAAAAACTTTGGTGTGATGGTGGTAGAGAATTCATTTTAAATGACAGACTTACTTTGATCATGGTGAATTTTCGGTTGTTACTGATCAGCCCAGGGCATTTACATGATTAGAGATGGTATAATTAGAAATACGTCAGTGTCTGTGGTATGATAGACTTTGCCCACAGATGTTGCTCATAGGTAGAGCTGTGGGTGTCTTAAACATTCATAATCCAGTGTCACGAATTGGTGTTTTCAGGATTGTTTCTCCATGGTTGGAGGAATAAATAAATGAACTATTGAGTGGAACTTACAGAGAAGCCACAGAAAGCATTAGATTTGAAGGTTTTCAAACCAATCAGCATTTCCAACCCCTTGTCTTCTGTAATGGTTAGGGGCTCCACCAGGTGGTCTCAAATTGTTCTGGACTCACCAGGCAGTCAAAGAAAGAAAGAAACAAAGGAAGGGTTTTGGCTCTTTTAAGCCCAACATCAGTGACTCTCTGTGACATGCTTCAGCCCAAGACATGTAACCCACTACTTTAGTTAGGAGCTGTAGCCTTGTGAAAAAATATCAGTGACTTAAGCAAATTCTGAAAGCACCGAGCTGTCAGACTTGAGTATTAATGGTCTTTGATTGCAAACTTCCAAAGAACAAAGACTGTGTCATGTATATTCTGAAACAGCACTCTATGGATACTCAGGGAATATTAAACAATAATGTTTTATTGTAGAAGGGCTTTGAATGTCCCCTCTGAAGCCAATGGCTTCCTCATGTTAAAATATTCTTCCTTTTACCTCTCCCCTGAAGTTAATAAAACCCTAGTCATCCTTCAGTAGGAAGCTAAATAAAATTTCTTCCTAGTTTTCTCTGGTTGTTCTAGCCCACAATTACAACTCTTTTTTTTTTTTTGTAATTAAAGAAAGTATGATGATACAGTATTTTGCAATTTTATTGTTTTCCCGTGTTTTAGTCTGATTTTAATTCATTCTCTCAGCTGTGTTATCAGTTCACCACGTGAGGATCATGCCAATACTGTTCTCATTTATTCTGAGCCCATGGTAGTGAGTTTTTAAATTATAATTTGACTTATTAATTGAAAATTAATTGAAAATTGGAGTATTAAAATCTATATATCAACATTTGTTGTTAGTATCCTCTACCACTAAATTCATATGTTGAAGCCCTAACCTGCTATGTAAGTGTATCTGAACATAGGGCCTGTGAGTAGGTGATAGAGGTTAAATGAGGTCACAGGATGGATTCCTAACCCAATAGAGCTGGTACCCTTATTAGAAGAGGAAAAGCAGCAGTGCTCTCTCTTTCTACCATTTAAGGACATCAGGCAGGGAAGAGAGTTCTCACCAGAAACTGACCCTGCCAAACCTGGATCTGGGACTTCCAACCTCCAGAACTGTGAGAACAAATTTATGTGTTTAAGCCACCGAGCCCATGGTGTTTTATTATGACAGCCCAAGCAGACTAATAAACCATTAAAACAAAACAAAAAATAAACCTGTTCTGAGGAAGCAATATGCAAATCCAGTATGTATGTCTTCAAGTTAGAAAAAAAACTAGATTCAAACCCATAAAAAATCAATTCTTTGGCTTAAATGTAAAAAGAGAAAATCTTTGCACAATTCTGGTAGAAAATTTTGCCTTGCAATTTCAGTTATGTAGTGCCAATTTATAAAAAGATCATGAAATGAACTAAAGAAATTCCTTATAAGGAATGGAAAACAAGTCAAAATAAACATTTAAAAAATAGTAATAAAGTATTACTAATAATAAAGGAATAAAAATCAGTACATAATATTTATACAACTTTAAAAATTTTTATAAAAAGCTTCCATAAGAAGTGCCTCTCAAATCTTGGCATTGATTTTAAAACATCTAAGATTGTCTTGCTCAATCCTAACAGCCTTTGCTCACCAGTAGGGGGCAGCAAGGCACACCAGATCCCTCAGTGTCTGAAACCCTAAGGAGGCTTGCCAGGTTAGCTGGGAAGTGTCTAGGGCAGTAAGGTGAGACATGACAGCATCAAATATGCAGAAAGAAAGAAACTCACCAGGCACTAGGAGAAGGAGATGGTAGGAATACACAGGTCAAAATTTCACACACACCAATGGAAAGCTTTGGGTTGCAACTGAAAATGCTTATGCTTCTAGAAATCAGTCTATGCCAGCAATTCCTTAATTCGTCTACCAAATTCACTAAAATAGTACAGAATATTGGGATTATCCTGCCCTGATTTCCCACAGTTAAATCTGAGTTCTTTTCCTTCCTTTTCTATCAATTGCCTTTAAGCCTCCATGGAAAGCAGCTCCACAACATTTTGAATCGGTCGGTGGTCTAGAATGAAGGGTAGGTTGACTGTTTTTCCCCCAGGAAAAGAGAAGAGGGACTTTCAGTTGTGCATAACTGCAGAAAAAACAATTTGGTCCAAAGGTAGACTAGCCTTTGCCTATCAGAGTATGCCTAGAGAGTTAGGCACTGAAAGAAATTAAGCTAAATCTGGAAGATTTTAAGCAATGAGAAATTTTTTAATTGTTTAATTCCTTACTAGTTTCACTATATTAGTAAGGCACCTCTTCATAGTTACCATGCATTTGACAAATGTAGAGACAGTTGATAAATATTTTGCTGGGTAGTCAAAAAGGTTGTGCTATAATAGATCAATTTTCTCACTTAGCCACAAAGAGCTTATAGCTTTCTCTATCTATTGAAGTAACTTACAATGTTTCCATACAGAACATTTCAGTGCTGAAAAGATTACAGGAAGTCAGAAGAAAACGGAGCTCAGAGTTTGCTTTCCGACGAATCTATATACAACTTGACTTATTTGCTCTTCTTCCACTGAGCAAAGTCCATACGTTGATCATGTTAGAAGGATCAACTCCCACTTAGAACCAATATACAAAAAAGAAAGGGGAGATGGCGAGGAGGAGGCAGGGAGAGAAGAAAAAGGAAGCGAACAAACAAATAAAATACCAGCATGTATCACCACATCTGACAGCACCAGGACTGATGCTAAATTCTCAGAAATGAAAGCTTGTATATATGCTAACTTTTCTGTTTGTTTGTTTTTTTGAGGGGGTGTAATCAGGTTTGTTTGTTTGTTTGTTTGTTTATTTAATGGAGGTACTGGGGATTGAACCCAGGACCTTACACACGCTAGGCATGCACTCTACCACTGAGCTATGCCCTCCCCTCTATATCTTACCTTTTCTGGTCTCTCACTATCTTAGCATCAGAAACATGAGCAAACTCTTCTGTTGGGATTAAGGAAAGAGATTTCCCTTCAAGACTTGATTTCAGCCTGCAGTGAATTTTTATGACCAAGTTATTAACCCCTGAAAAATGGGGTTTATAATGGAAATACTGACAGATTCTTAATGGTAGCTGTGGTGGCAGGCACCTATATCTTAGCCTCAATAATGTCACATTGTGAAGCTAAAGTGATTGAAAACTGACAAACTTACACTTACGGAATCTGTGCTTCAGTAATTTTTGCTACCTCTCTCATTTGAATGATTTTTCAGGTTGTTCTAAAGACTAGTGTCCTATATTTGTGAGAATGAGAGTTACAACACTACAGGGTTTTGTGAACATCATAGATTCAGAACAGCGTATTTATTTCTGACTAGCTCAAGACTCTGTGGTCCTTTTCTATTTAGGAAATTTACCTGCATAAAAATCTTGAGTTCTCCAGACATAAATTCTATAGCCTGAGGCCCTTCTCCTTTCCCTCCCATTTTTTATACATTTTATTCTTCTTTATAGTGGCTCATTGAACAGCTGAAGGGGATAACAATGTAATTTCATGAACAGTGACCAAAAAGAAAAAAAAAAAATCCTTGACTTGGGTGGATAAGCCGACTCTCCACACTGTTAGTAGAATTACAGCTGGATGCCAGATTTTCACTGGCTTGATCTCATTACATAACCTATTCCCTGCAACTGTCTTCTGTTACGGCCTGTTTCATGTGACCTGACAGCCCATATACAGATGTAGCAGTAAATACATGCTGCCACTGCTTAAACAAAAATTTTCCTATCATCATGTTTATCAGGATGAATGTGCTGCCAGATATATTCTTCTTCCTGAGTTGGTATTAGCAGAGCTCGGCAAATGTCATCTCTCCTTCCTCAAGGGGCTCTTCTGAAGCTCTCATTTGGCATTTAAAAACACTGAACATGGTTGAATGGATCCAGATGCATTCTCTAACAGAAGTTATGGAAACACAGAGAACAGCTTCATCCCATCAAGAATTATATTATTTCAGGGCTATTCTGACATGGAGCAAGAAATTCAAAGTACTTCTGTCCTGAACCAGTTGTAGCATACAACAGAAAAAGGAAAGTCAGATCGGTCATTAGAGAAAATTTTGAAAACCCATGCTTAAAAGCTTTGGGGATATGGGAAGCCATTTCTCACTGATTATGTGTTTTTCAAGAACAATTTGAATAAAATCATGTAAACATGATAGATTGAGAAATATAATGCTGGTTTTGATTTCAGATGTGTCTGTTTAAAAATCAAACAGTACATGTAGAAAATAGCAGTGGTACCCAGGATGCAAGCAATACATTTACACAGCCACACTGCAAATACCACACAAAACAGAATTTGCATGGATGGAATTTTCCCTTTACTTTTATAAGCCACTAGGAGCAATGCAAGAATTTCAAGTAACCACCCAGCTTTCCATTTTCCATCACTGAAAGGCTTACCCTTTGCATGCAAACCTCTAGCTGTGGCTGACCGCTGTATGCCTGTTATATTTCAACTGCCAGCTGGCAGTGGAGATTCAATCCATTGCTTCCACCACAGTGGCCTGTCTTCTCTAGGTCTGGGAATTGTACTAAAGTGCATGATTTAAATGTCTTCACTGTCAAATTATTGTTGTTTAGTTCATCAAGATAAATTTAAAAAATCCATGTGGGAAAAATATGCCCTAAAGAGTACTATTTGTTGTAGGGAAAGTATTGAAAATCAACAGTTGCTGAGAGACCTCAAATTAGTTTTATTCATAATGCTAGGTTTTCTAAGTGTGAGATAACAGAATAATAATTAGCAAATAAGCCAAAAGCTTAACATATAAAAGTCCCACTTCAAATATTCTGGTAGGGGAATGCAGTGTTTTAAATAACTAGAAGTTTATAAATCTCTTTTCTTTTTTTGCTCACTACCCTCCCAAGATTATTTCTTGTTCATTTTGTAGGTCATTTGTTGGGTGATTGTTCCCTACCAGGCACTGTGCAAGGCAGTGTGAATAGAAAGAAAAATAAGACGAAGTCCTTCCCTTCTAGACACTAGTATGAGAGCAGCCTTTGATTTATGACCTACTGTAAGTCACTACTTCTTTGTCACAAAACAAAACACAGCCGACAGTGGGGAACTGGGAAACACATGGTTGCTAGCTTTACACAGTCGTGCCTGGCCTCTGGTAGGTCTCCCTGTATACCACCAGAAGATGTCTACACTTGTTCTCAATTTTTTAGTTATCCAGATGCAACTAAGGGATGTGACACACCCCTATCAGCAACTGTAACTCACTTTGGCACTAACTTTCAGTAGTTGCTTGGTTGGGGGGGGGGGTATGGGCAGTGGGAGAGTGTTCACAAAATTCTGTGTTTGAAAATAGCCCAGAGCTGGTTTTGATTGTGCCCTTCATCCCCCTTGAGAACCACTGCCCCACCATGCAGAATTGAACTGTGCGAAGGGGATGAGTTTCCACGGGTACTCTTGTGTAATCAAGGAAGACAACTGAGAAGCCAACTGTGAACTTTACTATGAGCTTTACGTATAATTTGGCCAACTTTCCCTTCTCTACTCCAGGGAACATAGGCTTCCTATTCATGAAGAGCATTCTTTCTCTTGTCTCTTCACATCACTTTCCTAAGTTCTTTGGCTTCAATATTATTCTAGGCTTTACTGCAAATAATACAGGCAATTTTCAGACTTGGGATTTGGGGATTCTTATTCTACTCCTGAGAGAATTCCAACAGAATATCTGGTAGAGCCCAGGACCCTAAGTTTACATAAGCCAAATCTCCAGGCCAGTCAGAGAATGAGACCCACTCAGATAAAACTATACACTGGAAAGTTAAATAAATCAGATTAAACATACAGGAGAATTGAAAAAAGAATGGAAGGGGCAGAAGTTATCATAAGTTACTGCATTTAGTTAATAAATTCTGTTTTCCCTATTGGTTTGTAGAAACAAAAGACAGGGAGAGCGAAGAAAGGAAAAAAATAATAAGTGAATGAAAAGCTTCCACAGAGGATATTGATATTGACTGATAAAAGGGAATTTAACAAATAAGCCCTGTCCCCATCTCCTCTCCATTCTTCAGAGTGGACCTAGAAGGAGATCCAATCATTTCATACCTTAATTCTTCTTTAGTTCCAATCATCTATAGAATGACAGCCATCCAACCACACTATTCAAACTCATGCCCTGAGTCCCACCCACCTGCTCCTGTCACAGCCCTGTCCCATGTCCATCTGTGTCTGGCAAAGCCCAACTGCTTACAGTTCTGCTTGCCACCCGCATCCCATCCTGTGTCCCATGTCTTTTTCTGCCTCCGTGTTTTTGCTCTTGCTATTACATCTGCTGGGTACCCCCTCTTCACTTTCCTTAGTCTGGATGTTCTTACTTACTCATCAAGACTTACTATGGTCTCCTCTAGGAAGCACCCCTTGTTTCCCTGGTTGGTCAAAGGCCCTCTTGCTTATATTCCCATAGCAACCCAGATACTCACTCAGACATAACTATACAATGAAAGTTTGAATAAAGTTTAAAACAGGCATTAACATGTTCAGTTCTGCAATCAGAAATGAAATAAAAAGGGAAACTATTCCTGAGAAATAACACATTAATATTCACATAAAGTGTTAATGACAAACACGAAGTCCCTCCTGTGAGCAATCTTCGTAGAAAGTACCAGAAGAAAAAGGGAAGTGTACAAAGTTACTTTACTGCTGAACGCAGAAAGAAAACAAAAGGTTATTTTTTAATACAAAAGTAGCTTTTAACATTCTTTTAAAATGATCTCTGATGATTTGCTGAAAGCCATGAAAACCTTCTCATAAATATGCTCAACAGCATACATACTCATTCATTCCAACTTTTGACTGTCTTCTCAGGGGATTCACAACTCATAAAGCCCAAACCTAGATTTTAACTCAAGGGTCCCTAGCTGTAGGTCAATGAGGCCAACAAAACGTTTTGCATCAGAGAACAACATGGGAAAAGGAAGGATTTTAAAAAAATCTTAAGGAGGCAAAGCTGTTTCAATAGCTCGCAGATTTACCACCAATGGTAGAGACTCTTCTCCCCTCATTTTGAAATGCCCAAGACTTTTCCATGTTATCTTCAGGTTAAGGACTAATGACCCGAAACATTCTATTAGTATGCACCTCCCAAAACACTGATTCAAATATATTACTTTTATATGACTTTCATATATATCCTTAACTTAAACACCAAGAACTATGTCAAATGCTGTTACCACCATGGTAACCACAGGACAGGCTGCAGGAAAAAGAATACTAAACATGTGACACTGGTTGTAGCACAATTTTTGCAACCTTGAATTTATAATAAATAGAGTTGTTCCATTTTTATTAAGCATTTGTGACTTTTCTCTGAACCAAAAGACAGAAGGGCAGAACTGTAAGAAACAATGTAGCCATTTGGTAAGTGAAATGGCATCAAAACATGGGCTAGAATTTTGCTTGTGGAGGACATTTAGATGAAGCATTTACAATGTCACAAAAATAATCTCCCCCCAATTAAAAAAAAATCTCAGTTCAAAAAGCTACAGTGGTCTGTCAACGAAAGAAATATCAAGCAGATGTTTCCCTTATTTCCAAATATATTTAGAATTCTGAGGGAAAACCTCAGTGGATGTTTTTATTATGCACCTGTTGTGGTCAACATCTGGCACAGCTCTCACCAATCCATCAATCTTACCCTGTTGTGTCTCCTTCCCACTCACAGAGAGATTGTAAATAACTCACAGGATAGAGCATGGACTTTCTTTTCTCTCTCTCTCTCTTTTATTTCTTCTTGCTATTCTTTTTTGTCTGTTACATTTTTCATAGCAAGATAGAAGCAGCACAGAAAACAGAACGTCTATTTATACCACTTATAAACTGTATAGTAAATATGCTACCTAAAGAAGGAATTACAAATGCAGTTTAGAGGTAGTAGGGATAGAGAATTTAAATTATTTTTAAGAGAAAATGAGTTGTCTTGCATCTGTCAATCTGTCATTCATTCATTCATTCACTCTTTCATTCATTCAACAAGTATTTTTCACTAACTACCAGTACATGCTACATAGCACAGTGCATTATGGTCTATGGCTACACAAATTAAAAGCAATCCTTGCTCTTATGCAAGATAGGGTATGCATTCAAAGAGATATTATAAAAGTCTGTAAGTGAGGGATCAAACCTGCTGTTGATCTTATTTATGAGGCTTTCATTTGCGTCAACTGTGAGGAACATTTTTAGGCCTCGACACAGGAAATAAGGGGAAATGTTCTACAAATTAGTTTACGCAAAGAGAGCTAACCAAATCCAATCACACAGAACACAGTTATCATCCAAATTATTTTTGTTTTTAGACTTTGGATAAGTGGGTCTCTGACTAAAGATCAGAAGTTTGCTTTTATAAAAGGAAAAATATTTTGTTATCACGCTTGTTATACTGGATTTCTTTGCACAACAGATTCTTAAAGCCACCTTTTCTTGATTGACTAAAATCTTATCGAAAATTTTAAGTAAGTGAACAGTCTTGATTTTCATTACTCATTCATACTTCCATTTGTGGGAACTTACTTGTACACACACGTTTGTAAAATTTCTAAGTAGAAATTCAGCATGTGTATTAGGGCTCTTGATTTTAAGTGAAGAAATTCAACCTGAACTAACTTGGGAAGAAATAAAGAAATTGTTAACTCATAACAAAGGAAAGAGCAAGAGTGGCTGGAACAAGGGACTCACACAGCTTCAGGACTCTTCTGCTCTCTGATCTCTGCTTCTTTCTATACGTTAGCTACAGTTTAATTTCTCCTAGGCGGGTCTTTCCATTCTGTAGGAAACTTGAATATTGGCAGCAAGCTCTGGGTTCAGATCATCCCAGATTTACCATCAAAAAGAATAAATTATTTTCCACCATTCTTTTTTTTTTTAATTGAAGTACCATCAGCTACAATGTGTCAGTCTTGGTGCACAGCACAATGTCGCACCATGCATACACACACACACACACACACACACACACATTTGTCCCCATACTCCCTCTCAATATTTTCTACCATTCTTGAATTTCTTCCTCACTCTAACCTTAGTCTGAAACTTCTCTAAAATGTAAAATTAAAGTATTCACCTCCAACTCATTACTAGAGCCTGTGACGCAGTGTCAGGAAGAAAGGAAGTTCCAATACAGACCACATGGACAGCTGGGATGGGGTTTGGGGAGGGAGGAAGGAGGAGGGAAGTTCTACAAAGGTAGGAAGAACAGGTCTTCCAAAGACAGAGATGCTAGGTAGACAAGTAATGATAATGACCCCAAATGTGGCTAAGATATCTGAAACATTTCATGCTACTGTAATTCTTCTTATCAGAACTTTGTAATTTCTGTGCAGAGTACATGTTCATTTATTATTGATACAGGAGTTCTCCTAATTTTGTTTTGCTGTTCTAGCACCAAGTACATTGCCTGTGATTAGAAATAATGGAATTCTATCCAAGGTTATTATGTGATTCTTTGTATATTATAACTATTTATTTTTACTTACCCTCAATAGCAGTATTAAAATACTTATGGCAGTGATAGTTGTGTAATCACTAAAAAATATGTGCTTTTAAATGCTATTAATTAAAAGAAACATATTAGATATTTGGGTCATTTCTAATACAGTCTAATTCTTTAAACATTACTGTGAACTTAGATTTTTAAAAAGTGCTTCTAATAAATTTAGACAGACCTCTTCTTACAATGCAATTTCTTTCTGTATTGTTACAATCAAAATGTCTTGCTCAAACTGCACTTACTACCATGATTTGGGGGGGAAATCGTAGATAATTTTAGCTTTCTAAATGGCAATTCCTATTGAAGTTCAAATTGGTACTGACTTAAATGAGTGAAAATTAGTCCCTATTTTCCTTTTCTACAATACCCTTCTCTCTAATTTTTTTTAATGTCATGAGCTATTCATTCTCTATTTTCTTCACTTTTATTCCAAGTGGATTCATATGCATAGCTTCTTATTTCCCAGATCTGCTATTTCTAATTTCATAAGGTCTAGATTAGATTCTTAAGTTTGAACCTTGTAGAATAAAAAACTAGAAGGGGTCAGACAGCTGAATGTAATTAAGATTGATTGGCTGATTCAACAATAAAAATAACAAACCAGATAAGGGCTTTAGTAGTTGTGCCAAGCAAGTAAGGAAGAATCAAACAACCCAGTAGCTGGAATGAAACCATTGAATTTGGAAAGACTGAAGACTGGTGATATAATAAATCCACAAA
Source organism: Camelus bactrianus (assembly GCF_048773025.1). NCBI lineage: Eukaryota > Metazoa > Chordata > Mammalia > Artiodactyla > Camelidae > Camelus > Camelus bactrianus. The sequence continues at coordinate 71,484,623 of NC_133541.1, forward strand.
CAGGGTGTCAACACCATTAAGATGTACTACAATGTACTCTCTTTGGGACCAATAAGATATAATATACTTACTAGGAAGATCTGGGGAGGTGTGTTCAACTGCAAATAGTAAACTGAATCTCTGTATTGAGTGGGGTTTTGTCGGACATTTCAGGGTAGCCACCGAGCCCCTGGGTCTCCAAATTCTGCATTGCAGAGTTTTCATAAAACCTTTGTGTACTGCTCCATAAAATTCAGTATGCACATAGCTAGTGGTCATGTGATAATTTTAGATGGTACACAGAACATTTTTCTTTCATCTTTACTCAGCTTTTAATATATTTGCTCTAATACAAACATTAGAATTGTATAGTAGAAAAAATATAACATACATAACACCCACATTTTTCATGGGTAATTTATTAAGACTAACAAATGAAGAGGATATTTAAGGTACATAAGGGATCGATTTAAAGGAAAAAATATTCAGTATTCAGTTGTTCATTCTGCAAATACTAAGCAGGTAGTCAGAGCTGGCCTCTTTGAGAAAGTGAGATTTGAGGAAACTTGGAGAAGGTGAGGGAGTGAGCCAAGTATATATCTGGGGAAGAGTGTTCCATGTAGAGGAGAGAGTGAAAAGAGAAGCCTTTTTAGGAGGACTGTCTGCTGTGTGGAAGAAACAATAAAGATGCCAGTGTGGCCAGAGGAGAGAAAGAGAGGAGGCCAAAGATAATGATTACATGGAGCCAGATCATGTAGGTCCTTTGAGAAAATGCCTAATTTGTCATACAGTCTGGGACTCCTATTAGAGTAAAAGGGGACACATTTATTTAATAACTCCTTGAAAACAGCATGCCTAAGTGGGATCTGTCCTAGGCAAATGAGAATATAGTTTTACTCTACTTACAGGACAATGTCAGGCTTTTTACTCTGAGTAAAATGGAGAGCCATTGCAGATATTTTTAAAATATCATCTGTGCTGCTTGTTGAGAACAGATTGTAGTGGAGCAGGTGTAAAAACAGACAGCAGATGATAATTCAGGTGCTATGAGCATGTGACCAAATCTGGGAAGCCCTGTCCTAGCACATGTGCCAGTGCTAATCCTCTTGACCCAGGATAATTCTGGTGGGTCGCTAGAATAGGAGATGTCAGGATAAGCCTAAAGAGTCTGATCCATACCCAAGATATCACCACTTACCTTCTATAGCACTGGGCCAGGTACTAGAAATACAAAAATCAAAACCATACACCTAAACTCGAGATTTGATTGGAGAGAGATAATACATGTTTAAGTGACACATAATATAACCCTCAAAGATATTTGGTAATACTAACAGCCTGATGAGTTACTCTCCACCTTAAGTTAGAGGAGGAAGGAGAAAAGACATTCTGGGCAGACATTGCAGGTAAGCTGTTTCAAACAATTCATATCCCATTTGTCTTCTGAAGCATCTGATAAGCCCCCAAAGAGAGTGTGTCTAGTTTTAGAGCTTAAAAAATCTTCTTCGGTGATTCTAATATTAGCCCTTAGCTTGAGAACCACTCACCACAGTGACAACACACTGAATTACAGGATATTCTTCTGGGAACTGCGTTCCTCATTTCAGAATTAAAAATCAGTGTATAGTTACATCCTACTGTGAGGTGTTAAATATAGAACAACGGGGAAGACAACAGGCAAATTGAACTCTTGTACAAATGAGTGAAATTTTCAACTGTGCAAGAAAATGTAACTAGATAGATGATTGGTAAGTAGATGGATGAATGATAGATAGATGATAGATATAGGCATGGACAGATAAATAGGTAGTAGCTACATGATGGACAGATATAGATGATTAGATAGATAGAAAGATAGATAGACAGATAATTTATATGTATTAGCTTGGGCTGCTATAACAAGATGCCACAGACTGGATGGCTTAAACAACATTTGTTTTGAAGGCCAGAAGCCCAAGATCAAGGTGCCTTCAGAGCTGGTTTCTGGGGAGAGCACCCTTCCTGGCTTGCATACAGCTGCCTTCTCACTGTGTCCTCATGTGGCATCTTCTCTGTATGGGTACAGAGGGAGATATTTCTGGTGTCTCTTCTTTTTCTTATTAGAACGCCAGTCTTTCAGATTAGAGCCCTACCCTATGACTTCATTTAACATTAATTACCCTACTAAAGTCTCTGTCTCCAAATGCAGTCATATTGGGGGTTAACGATTGAACAAGTGGGGACACAAGTCAGTCAGTAACAATATAAATCTATAATTATCTATGTACTTATCTGTGTCTATAAACCTAAATCTGTCTAACTATCTAACTATCTGTCTCTCTATCTAGCTACCTTCTAAAGTGCTGGATACTGGTAACCCAGTAGGGACTAAGTGGTTTGAATTGCTAGGTCCAAGCCAGTTGCTACAGCTCTTTTGATAGGCAGCAAGCCTGCCACTTTGACAGAGAAATGATTTCACTTTGACTGAATTTAATTAACATGAACCTAAAAAAAGTAAATCTTTTGTGTGCGTTTGTCCAAGAGCTAGCTTTGGGGAAAGAGCTCTGACTCAGAACAGTAGCCAGTTACATAGCCTGGGTGCACCTCAGGAGAGAGATTTGGGTAAAAGCGCTCACCTGTCTCAGAGCCCTTACAGTTCTAGACAAGTGAACAGTGCCTAATAAACGCACCACTAGTGATTCTCCGTGAAAGTCAATGTGCCTCTCCTCACCGCCCTCCAGCACAAGATGATAATTTCAGTGACCTCTGTGCAATTCACCAAACCCTTTCCCAATTGCCATGAGGTGTGATTGTACAGTTCATCACCTTTTCCCCAGTTAGGACCTCAGCTCTCACTTTAATTAGCTTTTGTTTTACTTGAATGAACTGAACTTGCCACCTTTAAGCTCTCACTTTAAACTGATCTAAACCTTTTTTGCATTATACATGCTATTCCTCTTTCTTCCTTCAAGTGAATCTCACAAATTGAATATTATCTCCATACTTGAAGAAAGAATTTCAGTGCCTCTCTCTGCAGGTCTTCTGTCTTGTAGATAACAGTGATTTTAAAATGTTTCATGATAAGTCTTTCTTTGGAAGGAATTTAGAGAATGTTCAGGTTGAAATGCATATTAAATGTAAAGTATAAACTCTTCATTTTACAGAGGAGGAAACTATGGTCAACAGAAATTCCATGGTCTGCTCATAATTACTCAGTTAATTAATGTCAGAGCAAAAATTACAACGCAGGGAACTTAATTCCAAATCAAAACAATGTTATACTAAAAAGAGGATCATACTGAAATGTTTTCATTTCATGTTTTAAGAGACAATCACGCATTTCCTGGATTAGAAATCTAGAGACCAGTGTGCCACTGTTCCCATTAATAGATTACTGCTGAGAAATAAATTCGTTTGTTATCCCTTTCTTTTATCTGTAAAATGAAACAGACTTCTCAACCATCTTAAAGGAATATTCACAGTACTATGTATTATGTATTAAGAGCCAATGACCACCACAAATTGTATTCTGTGATGTTCTTTGGTCTTCCAAGAGGAGAGCTGAAAGACACAGTCTTTGTATTTCATTTTTAAATGGAATGCACTGCCAAACATACAGAAAGTCATTCATGCAAATAGCAATGTATCATGTGCCAAGAGGTTATATCCTGGCCAAATAAAAGTCAATTCACAAATAAATATTTTTAGAAATTGAAATTTCAGTGTATTTAAGCCTCCAAGTGTGTGATCTGATCATTGTAATGAGTAACATGAAAATGATGATGATGGAGATGAAAAAAGTTAACATTAACATGGCATAATATGCCAGGAACCTTTTCAAGCAATCTTACATTTATTTGACCCTCAGAAAAGCCATATAATACAATTATCCTATTTTTTAAAGCTACTTTCAATAAAAGGCTTGGGTATTGTGTGTGTGAGTAGGGGAGGAGGAATTTTATAAAATCAATGAAAAAGAGAAAGGCTGAGAGGAGTAGCTTTGGTGACGAAGCCTACCCTATATTAAGAATAGGGACTCTTTTGGCTACATGGGAAGAAAATTCAGCTCAAATTGGCTTAGTTAAAATGGTGTCCTCAGCATTTGGTCTCTCTCCATCTTTTAGATATGCTTTCCTCTGTGATGGTTTCATTCAGGTCAGTTCTTGCTGAAGGGCTAGAGATTCAGCCACAGCTCCAGGCTTAGCTCTCATTGATTTAGCAATCCCAACACAAAGAAAACTTTTCATTCTAATCATCAAAGTCGTAGTACTAAGTTGGAGTTTCACTGGACCCATGCCCATCAAATTGGCCCAAGCCAATCACTGTGGCCATGGAGCTAAAATAGGATTCACCAAAACTAGGTCACGCCTATTCCTAATACTAATCATCATCCAAACAAAAATCAGTTTCTACTACTAAATGAAGGGAGAATAGTAGTGGGAAAGTAAAAGTCAAAGTTGCCCACAGCATAGAAATAGGTATATAGATGAGCAGAGTAAGACAGAAATCATTAAGTATTGGTGAAGGGCACTTAGGTAGGAAAGTCAGTTTAGGAGGTGCAGAAAGCATACTGGAGAGAAAAGGGAAAATTAGAGTAGAATATAAAGGATGTTCTTATCATTATGCAGATAAAAAATCACAGTGGGGTTTAAGAGAAATAAGTTATGACTTTCATTCTGCATTGAGCTTTACCTTCATTCCTCAACTCTATCAAAAGTAAAAGACTACATTCATTGGGTTCTGCATTAAATAAGCTAATAGAATATAATGGCAGCTCCTAAATTCAACCCAGTGCAACAACCTAGCTATTTATGAAGTACTGTGTCAGACAGTAATAGACTGATGAAAAAGACAGACTCATAACCACCTACAACTCAAAGTAGCCGATGATGATAAGTACTATAACAGAAATGCTGATAAAGTTCTTTGATGGGGGGCATGGAATCTGGAGAGGTTATTAATGATAGGCAGAAGTTTGGGGGAAAGGCATCATGGAATAGGGATTTGAAAGATGAAAGCATCTTAATGTGAGAGATCATGGGGACACTGTTAATTAAGTGAACTAAGGCAAAGAGGGTAAAAGTAGTGTTTAGTGACTTGATAGTAGAACACTAGAAAGAATTATGAAAGGAGATGAGTTTATAAACTTAGCTGGTGACTAGAGAATGGACATCATACAGAGGGGTTAAAATTCTTCAGGCAGAGAGAGACAATTCCAGAAGATCTTCAATTATATGCACAATGTCATGAGTTGTGCAGAGTGGCTATTGCTGTTCTATAGAAAGAATGTTCTGGCAGTAGTGGCATTAAAGATAGATTGGAGGATAATCCCGCTCCTGGGCATATATCCAGAAGGAACCCTACTTCAAAAAGACACATGCACCACAATGTTCATAGTAGCACTATTTACAATAGTTAAAAGATGGAAACAGCCTAAATGTCCATCAACGGATGACTGGATAAAGAAGATGTGGTATATTTATATAATGGAATACTATTTAGCCATAAAAACTGACAACATAACGCCATTTGCAGCAACATGGATGTTCCTGGAGAATGTCATTCCAAGTGCAGTAATCCAGAAAGAGAAAGAAAAATACCATATGAAATTGCTCATATGTGGAATCTGAAAAAAAAAACATAAATACAAAACAGAAACAGACTCATAGACATAGAATACAAACTTGTGGTTGCCAAGGGGGCGGGGAGTGGGAAGGGACAGACTAGGATTTCAAAATACAGACTAGACAAACAAGTTTATACTGTATAGCACAGGGAAATATATACAAGATCTTGTGGTAGCTCACAGTGAAAAGAAATGTGACGATGAATATATGTATGTTCATATATAACTGAAAAATTGTGCTCTACACTGGAATTTGACACAACATTGTAAAATGACTATAACTCAATAAAAAAAAATTTTTTTAAAAAGATAGATTGGAGGAAATAAGCCAGAAGCAAGGAATTTCACTGAGAAGCTATGCAAAATTCTGAGTGTAACTGCAGTGGAAAAGAAGTAAGCAATAAAGAAAAGAAATTGAAGCAAGAAATAGTTCAGAGTAGAATCAACAGAACTTGTCAATAATTGGCTGTGAGAATTGAAAGAGGAAGAAATAAAAAATATTTTCAAGACTGGGAACTTAGGAGAATGATGACACCATAAATGAAGCTAGATACCACAGAAGGGAAGCAGGTAGGTGTGTGTGCTTGTGTGTGTGTGCATGCGCCTGTTTTGTGTGTGTTGGTGGAGGAGGGTGGGGGCTTGGCAAAGGGTGAAGAATGACCTCACCACAGAGAGGAAATAAATGTCTGATGGAAAAGTTTAATGATGCAGTTAAAAAGCAAAACTTTCTGCAAGATGTGGATATTAAGATAAAATTTATAGTATATTTAGACTTTTAAAAATGTTATTTATGTTTTCTATTCACTAACTCTGAATCAGACTTACATAAAATCAATTAAATCTACCTTTATTTCCCTGACTGTACCTCTTTAATAATCCTGAACCCTTGCCATCTAGACTTGCTACGTTTATACATTAAATAAGCCTAAGCTTTTAAGAACCAATTCTATAACCTATATAAAATTTAGTTCATTTTCTGTCATTCCCAGAAAACAGATTCTTGATTTGTAAGTCTCTACTTTCTTTTCTCTAAAGATATTGGAGAAGTAAATATTTAGTGAATATGCCCTTATCCTCTGACACAGGCTCTCTAGTCTGCTTTTAAAACACCCTGCAGTTTCTTTCATCTTAAAACTAGCCACAGGGAGAGGAAGAAGTTGGACGTGATTGCTTGACATCAAACATTTCTTGAAAAATGTCAAGCACTTGTTTTGAGTGAGAGTCTAGCTGGATGAGGAAGGGAAGCAAAGGACCTGACAGCTGCATTCACACAGGGTGGTTTCAGTGATTACAGTGCCCTAGCAAGTCTTTTTCCTTTGGCCTCTATGTTCTCAAATCAGGAATATTCCCTAACGGCACATCTAGCTTTAACATGATAAACAGTATATGCTGAGATGAAAATGCATCAGGGAGCCTGAAATGACTCTAGGTTAACTATTAAAGCTAGAAAAGCTCATTAAAGCTGTAAATTCTTTCCCCTAATTCAAGATGTTGGGAGTACTAACTGAAGACTCTCATTGAATGAGAGTCCAGGAGCAAAGACAAATCAACCTAAAAAAGAACAAAGAAAGCTGGGACTAAGGGAGATGATGAGATAAAGGGTCAAACAAAGATGAATGTTGCCTTTAAAGACAGTCACATTTAAAAAAGAAGAAATCATTATTCCACAACAGCAGATGTTGCCTTCCCAACAACCTCTTTCTTACTCATTATTGTTCATGAAATTCTAATTTTTCCCACTCCTCAGAGGACTTAGAGTTAAGTCCTAATAACATTTACCATGTCAAAAAAAATCCCATTTTCTTCCCAATGACTGTCTTAAAAATGAATATGCTATGTAATTCTGGCCCATCAGATGAGGGGGAATCTACTGAGTGGCTTCTGGGTGAAGTTCCCTTGCTAATGAAAAAACGAGCACACAAAGGGACGTCTGTCCCTTTTCTTTGAGATGGTGTCAGGTCTGCACGTGATGACACCTGGAACGTGAGCAGCCATCATTAGGCGTGCTAGTCAAGGGCAGAGTCCGATGGCAGGGCAGAAACCAGAGGAGGTTGGATTGTTGAGGGTTTCATTTAATTGCTGAATTAGCCAATCTGGAAGCCACTGTTTAAATTGCTACGCTTTAAAATACTCCAGCATATACATTGTGATAGTATGTGAGTGTAACTTGGGTGAGCTCACAGCATTCTAATCAAAGATTCCCTGCCCACGAGTGGTCGATGAGTATGGCAATCAAGAATACAGGACTGGTCTACTGCATTGCCATCAGGAAGTCTCTACCCCAGAAGAGCTGTTCTAAGAACTGTTACCTGTATCTTCCTCAGTTTGCTAATTAACAGACTAAATGTCAGAAAAGGGCTTTTGGTGATAAAAATAGCAGCCTATTGACTACTATAATGAATGTTAAAATTGGGCTCTCACTGTTGAAATTAAAGGTGTTTAAGTAATGAGGATTAGCTAGAATTATTTCATAGACACTTCCTACTCTTTCACAAATGGAGAATAAGAATCTAGCAAGATCATAAGGGTATGTCTTTTGGGATTTTGCCCCAGGCTAAATTCCTAAACAAGATAGTCCCTAGTCATAGAATTTAGAATTCAGCTTGCCTCCAACCAGCTGTAAGGATGGCAGAATTTGTCTCAGGAATCTTGGAGATTGCCTTCGATGATCCTTGCATACAAGATGGTGGTCTGAGGTGTTAAAGAGATAGGGAATTGGGACTTCTTTAAGCTTGGACAACAGATTATGTTAACTCTTTTCATTCATTTTACTCACTGATAAATATTTAGTACAGTAAATATCTGTAAGAGTGTCAGTGTAATTATTTTTCAACACCACCCAACCTTGGGACTGTTTGTTTTGAGAATATTAATTTTATTTATTGTTCAAGCCAGCTGATTCAGGTTTTCCTATTACTTGCTGCTGACAGCATCCTAACATACACCGTGCCACCACCACCAGCTCTCCAGTTACCTCTGCAATTTAGGTTGTAATTTGAAGGGTATGAGTTACGGGAAAGGTTTTCTATTCAGGAAAAAAAGTGTTGTGGGAGAAAAAGCAGTAGGATGGAAACCGTGAGATGAAGTTTGAGGACCCATCACATAACAGCCTTGGGTATGTCATCCAACCTCTCTGAGCTTGAGTGATAGCCAAAGTAGCAAATTCTGAGGAAGGGTGAGTCAGACAGCCTGGGTTTAATCCTGTCTTCATTACCTACTAGCTGTGTGGGCTACCTATGCCTCAGTTTCCTTATCCATACAACGGGCCAGCACTCATTTATAGAGTTGTTATGAGGTTTAAATAAGACATGTTCAACCCTTAGCACAATGCCTTGCATGAACGCTAAATAAATATCATTATAGTCTCTAAAATAAGAGACTCAGTCTGAGTGACCACCTCATTTCTCCTCTTTTTAAAATTTTACAGTTTTACTTTCATCATTGTAGGCTTCAAAGTGAAGAAAAGTTTTTTAAAAAGGTAAAATTCATCTATTCTAAATTCAGTGTCAGTCCTTTGGTTTGACAATGCCATTCACTCCTTTATTTATACAGTCAAACATTTATTGAGTGCATATTATAAACAAGGCACTGTGCTGAACACAGGGGATATCTCTGAGAAGCTCTCATTCCTAGAGAAAACAGGAATATCTGTTTTTCCCCAAAGATGAAATTTCTGCTTGCCCAGGTATTCTCAACTTTCACACTAGTCCTTTCTCAAAACAGGTCTGTGATACAAATTTGTGTTCTGCCTTATACAAGTCTGTGTTCTAACTGAATTCCTCACTCAACGCAGAAATTGACAATCATCTCTTTGCCAGTGGTAAGGGAACAATAGTTTTGACTAACGAAAAGCCTGAAGAGAGTTAAGAGAATGGGGAACCACTGCAACCACAAAAGATATCGATGTAACTGTCCACAATCACAATTACTTCTGACACTGCCACACTAGTCACACATTCATACTAATGAAGGGAAGTGCCAAAAAGGAAGATCTGGGACAAGTGACTTCTTTAAAATTAGTAACTCTTGCTTCCTCTCTTCTCCATAGGGCTCAGTTTATTTGCTCCTTAGTCAGGAAAGCCAATATTTTCCCCTGTATAATCGTAAAACACTGCTCATAAATTGATCTTTTTTAATCAGATGCATTTACATGCAAGAGCGCAGTCAGTCTTGGCAACCTGAACAAAACCCTCATGTGTTTGGAACCCACTGTATTATACACACTTGAAACACCATCTGTAGGCAGTCTCTTCCTCTCCAACTTGTCAAGATGAGTGGCAGGAGAGATTCATGAGCTGACATACTTTGTTAACTGGCAGTGACAATGCCAGTACAAGGGGAACACCTGTATCAGCCAAACCTGGTGAACATTAAACAGTTAACTGAGTCTGAACACATATGCAAGTGAGAATCCAATGCCCTTAAAAAAAAACCTGTGCCTCTAAAATCCCTAATTGATGTTTTCATGTCTTAGCAATCACTACAAGGGCTGGGGTCACTTGACTGTGAATCTCAAATCTGTGACTGCATCTTGGAGATGGTCCTTAGAACTTTAGATTGTTGTTATCTTAAAGGGAGTGTGGGAGGAAGCCAAGAATAAGTGATCCTTGTCCTTGTCCTGATCTTTCTTCACCTTTCTCCATGGTGAGAAAACAATGAATTATCTCAGCATGCATGGTATTCTGAAATCTTTCCCTGAAATAATCTCTAAAGAAAAAGTGTTCACAGTAGGAGGTTTTGTGACCGCAAATAAAATTTTCTTAATCAAAACCCTCTACTTCTGCACAAATTGAAATAGGTTGATCTTCTCAGTGTGATTCCTGAGTTTAGGTTTTTTGAGAAAGCTGGCTGAAGAATTCTGAAAAAATTGGTCTTGTGTACCCAGGACAAATTGGGCAGGTAGAATGGTAGTCAGCCAGTGAATTTATGTGGGCATTTTTGCGTGCTGTGACTTCAGTTAATGACAGCTGCTGGGGAAAAGGAGTCAGAAAGGGCCAGAGTTCAGGACTCAAAGAGTGACCAGGGCTCTAAACTATGGTTGCCAAAGTGTCAGAGTGAACTCTGGCTCCAGCCAGACCAAAACTAACACCTAACAGGCTACTAACACAGGAGACAGGAGTTTCCTGGGTGTGGGTGGCAGTCCTGGTTGAGAGAAAGATCTGAACTAGTTACCAGAAGCACAAGAAGCAAGGATCATTAAGAAATAACCAAGACTCCCAGGCTCCAAATAAGTGAGCTGGTGTTAGGGCTCTCTTCCAGGTAGGTGCTTATAATGCAGTCAGAGCACCTAATGAGTTGGATGACAGTGCAGGTTGAGAAGAAAGCTGAAATATGATGACCAGGTGATTAGGGGCTCATCTCAGGGACCCCAAGCTTATAGAAGCAAGATAAATTCCAAACCCCCACTTATGGGAGGCAGAAGCATCTATTGTATGTATTCACAAACATAGCCAGTACTGGCCCAGGGACGAGGTGGTTTGAACCTGTCTGTAGCCCTTAATGAAGGCTGCTGAACAAGATCTGGAAAGAAAAGGACTAGCAACTGTCAGGAATTCGTTCTTGGACCTCTCCACATCGACAAGCATATTGCCATCAGCCTAGGTCTTTCTTTATCTCATTTTGGCATTTGACCAATACATGGTAAAATGTATTACATTTTTCAATTTGAGAGTCCTGACTGTATCTACACACACACCTGAGAAGACTATTCTTATGAAATGATCCATCATTCCAATCCCAGCTCTCAGCCCATTATTATATTGACCCCACTGTCAGCATGAATATAATTAAATATCCAGTGCAATCACTGAGCTGACACAATTATCAGTAAATAAGAATAGTTAGGGTGAGGCCTTGCTTTAAGATGTCACAATCAACATGTTCTTTTCAAGTAATTAGAGAATAGAAAAATCTAGAGATAAAAACAATGGATTGAATATTTCCATGAGTCATTGGCATAGCTCTAAAAATAATTCATAATAATAAGTTTTGAGCTCTAGAAATGTTTATTTAACAAATGCTGGAAAAACATTAAAATCTTTGAGGATGAACTCAGCTCTCTGTAACTGTGTCACTCCTGTTCTACACAATCCATTGATGATTCAACATGTTTAACAGGGTGTGTTGGTTTAAATTAAAAAAGTATTGCCTTTAGCTTGTAGTTCACTCACACCCACTCCTAAAAAGAAGAACATGGTGTTCCTAAAAGGAAGAATCAACATAAGAGACTATGTTGATTCACTCATGAAGAAAGGGGCTTGGGAGGAGGTTGCAAAGAGAAAGGCATGGGGAGGAGGTTTTGGTGGGTTTAGGGGTTTAGTAGCAGACATTGCACTCAGGGTAGCTAGCAGGTCCCCGAAGAATGGGGTCCCCCTTAACTCCCAGGAAATCTGAAAACCAGGCTGAAACTGACAACCTCTTCAAAGGTCACCTGTGTAAGCAGGACAGGTGAAGAGTCGAAGAAGCTTAAATAGTGAGGGTATCCCCAATAACCAGTAGGGAGAAAAGTCCAGAATACGTCTCTCCTGTTCTGAACTGCTTCAAACTCTCTCACTTTAGCATGGCCCTGAAGGGAATGGAGACACATGAGTGACTGAGATTGAATTTCTACCATCTCTGAAGAATGGGGTTTTATAAGCAAATGTAATTTGTTTTTGAAAAATGAAGGACTGTAAAAAATTTTTCATCCAGGTTTTGAGGATGGTAAGATTTGTACCCATTGCCCATGTTACAGAACAAGAATATCTTCCAACTCTGTGTCTGTATAAGGAAAGAAGGATACAAATAAACAGTCTTAAAAGGTAGTGGTGAAAGGTTTGGATAAAAAGAATTAAGAAATGTAGGGGAATCTCTCCTTCATGGTACCCTAACAACTTTGCACAAATCCACATGAGGCTTGAACCAGATCCTCTCTGAGTCATGGCAGGAGGCTTTGTGATTCTCCCAGAGCAGAGGTGAATGGGAGGCTAACGAGGTGCTGCTCCTGGACTATCTCCCACCTGCCCTTCTGTCTCCCCCAGGAGGCTTTCAGGAGAAGTTTCTCATCATTTCTGATGAAGAAGGATTTTGGCTCCACCTCCTTCAGAGTATAATAGCAGACTCTTAAGACCACTTGGCTGCAGTCTAGGATGGGGTGTGCAGCAAAGGGTTACCCACGGCATCCTTTTTGGTGTGTAGGAATAAGGCCTGGCAGCTGGCATCTTTAGCTACTCTTCCTTCAATTGTCTATGCAAGTAATAAACTCTCTAAATCTCAGAGTGGTTAGTTGTCAAGTCAGCGTCAAATCAGTCAGGTCTTGGCCTTGGCCATGCCTTGTCTTCTGTGCTTAACAGGAGGGAAAAAAAGGTAAGAGAACTACCAAAGTCTAGAAAAGAAGCATGGAAAGATATGTGTGAAATTCATCTTATAGTAAAGTTCTTATCAGCAGTTAGGAAAAATGTAAGGCAAGAGTCCTCGTTTTTAACTCCCACTGTGTCTACACCCCTTAAATGTGCAAGTCAGTCTTCCCTATGTGAACACTGTGGTGTGGGCTCTCAAGTGGGCTCCAGTGGAGGGTCGTGCCTGAACAAGATACTGGCAGCAATCACCCCCTGGGACTAGAGGTCGTGGTGCCTGCATGGAAGCACACTGGGTGTTCTCCCTGTTCTTAATTTTTTTCATTATTGGGTTTTCTACTTTAATGTTTGATGTAATGAGATAGAAATAAATTTTATTAAAAGTAGCCTCTTTTTGTTTTCTTGTTCCCATATTCTGATTGACATAATGAAATTTGGGATAATGACAGGAAAAGCTTTAAGTCAGGGGACAGCACCAGTTTCTGAAACTGTGCTTCTTCCTTGCCCACATAAACAGAGTCAAATCACAAGAAAATGCCTTGGATTTATTTTTAATATTTTCTCTGCAGAAAACAATAAACCATGGAGGAGGCATAAATACAGTGAAAGGGCAGCACTATAATTGACATATTATTAATGTTTTCTAAACTCACGTTGCAAACTTTGTTTCATGCGCTTTACTGAAAAACGAAAGAAAAACAAAAACAAAACACACACGCAAGCAAAATTTTCATTTAATCCCTTTGATTATTTTATGGGATAGTTGATAGTGGACCCTCTCACCACATTCTTTTACATCTGTTTAGTTTAGCTGGTGGAAAAGCCTTAAAGAAGAAAACTAGAAATTTAGACAGAGAGAGACAAGTCCTAGAACACACACATACATTTATATACAGAAACATACATCAATTTTGACATTTGACTTACCTCAAGGAATAAGATGTAAGTGAAAGTGTTAACGTTTTTAAGGTAACATCTAGAAAAACATTTCAGTTAAAGAACACTTTAGGTTGCTTCCATGAAATATGCCTTTCTAAAGGAAATGTCTATGTATACTTTTCTCCATATTAAAGTGTATTTTCTTCTGAAGTACAGTCCCACATGCTTTTACATGTTGAGTGACTAACGGTAAACTTCTTTTGCACTTTCATCATTCCTCTAGAAAGACTTAAGTTGTTGCCACCACTCAGTAAAGGTTGGTAGCAAGTCTGCTTTCACCTGTATGAGAAACAAACCAACAGAAACTCTTAATCCAGAAGTTACTATTTCTTCTGTATATTCCACCCCATTCCCCTGTCTTCCTGCAATAGTGACTGATAATGTTATTAAGAAGTAAATGGAAGCAAAAAGGCAATGAAGCCAAAAAAAAAAAAAAAAAAAAGCCCATGAACATGACTTTTTTCACCCTGCATCTGGCACCCTAGTCTCAATTAAATGCTCTGACATGTAAATGAATGACGAAATATCACATCTGCCCATAAAGTTGTTACAAAATTTCTCTGGTTTTAAACCAAATGTCTTGGAAAAGTACAGAATAGTCAATCATTCATTCACTCATCAGTAAATATTTACGGGGTCCTTACTACATGCTAGGCTCAGCCAATTTTAAAAAAAACAAAACTGGAAACTGCTGCTGAGTTCGGGTCATTGACCATGGTTCTAAGGCCATCTTAAGTAGGTTAAGAAATTAGAAAATATCCCCAGAAGGATGGACTCTCTACTCTTAAATCCAGTCAATTTAGAAGAAAACTACTGTGGCTCTAGAAGAAAAACTCCATTTATTATGTTCTTAGTGGAAATAACTCCATTTTCTATTTGTCACTGGGTAAAGGAAAGGCAACTCAACTTCAGTAGTGAGTCAGCTGGTTTGAGCACTTAAATTTTCTTAGGTAGGCCACAAGGCACAGGACAAAGAGACAACTGCTATTCCAAATACTTGCTAAGGGTGGCAACATTCCAGATTTCAGGAGCAAAGAGAAATGCACAGTTCTACAATGTATTAGTAATAAAAGTGCAAAAGCAAAAGTAGCTGTTACTAGTCATTTTTTTAAATGTGCAAGTCACCATGCAGAGAGCTTAGCTTATAGTCCCGACTCTTGGGTCAACAAAGAAAGGTATTTTCTGACTCCACAAAATAAAGTCACAACACATGTTCACAAGGAGACTATTTCTTTATCTGTATCTTTACTAGGATACCTGGCAGCCCTATGAAGATGTGTAAGACCAGAATTACCTTACATATATGAATTACCTTACACATGTGACATGTATGACAAGAAACGCAGGCGCATGAAGAGGTCACCTACATATTTGGCAGCAGACATTCAAAACATAAATTTTCACCAGACCAATCAAGTGGAGCAATAGTTGTCAACCAAGGGTGATCTGGCCCCCAGGGGATATTTGGCAATATCTGGAAACATCTCTGCTTATCACAACTGGGACAGTGTTGTTGATCTAGTGGGTTAAGACTAAGGATGTTGCTAAACATATTATGAGGCACAGGACAGATCCCACAGCAAAGAATTATATGGCCCCAAATTTTAGCAGTTCCAGGACTGAGAAGCCCTGAGTTAGACAAAGGGCACTGAGTGCAGTGAAGGCTGAGTCTTCACTGATGATGTCAATCAGGCTCCTATGAATATAAAGGAGTGAAAGGAAATTTACACTCAGAACAATTATTTAATATTTCTGCTACCAAACATGTAAGCATAGCCTCAGTGATTTTGCAAATAGAAAATCTGCAAAAATTCCTTAGAAAATGAGCAGAAAAAAAAATGGGTTTTTATAAAGATACCCCATAGTCTCCTGTCTTTATAGTAAGAATTGATTGTAAGAAACAGATTCTAGAATTTTTATCTTCTGTGCTCGTATCAGCTACATCCAAATTATTTACTGAATGTCCATGATATACAGATCCCTGGAGAAATTTGAAACCATGAAACTTTTTAACTTTCAGAAGGAAGGGAAGATGTGTTCCAGCCATAAAGTTCATTGGCCTAATCTGTCGTGTATAGCCTTCCCTCCTTTGGTGTACTGTTGTGAGAAAAAAGCTAAAATTCTGCCAGATAACATTTACTTAGAGGTGGTATCTGGGCTATCAGTTAATAATAATGATTGTAACCTTCAAAGCAACATGACTATATTACAAACTTTGAAATTACTAAAGACTTGTCTGAGATTTAACATCTAATTACATCCTTTTTTGTTGTTGTTTAAAATCTAGGTCCATTTTTCCCCTTGGAAATATTGAAGAGAAGTGACACATTTTGGATTGGACCTGATGGATTTAAAACCACACACACTCTCGCGCACACACACACACATGAACCTAGAATTACTGCCCTTTTCCAGCATATTGCTTAAACCACAAATTACTACTCTCACCCTGACATCCCATTTTTTAAGTTACATGTATTTCTGTTGCCTAACTTCAGCACTTTAGAACTGAGAAATAAAAGAGACATTTCATTTCTGTCTCTTTTTTTTCTTATTTAGAAGTAGAGGAAAAAATATGTCCAATTTACTTTTAATCTTAAATATTCTTTAATGATATTAAAATAATCTGTTAAGAATGCTAGAAAAATAAGGAGAGCTTTGCTTTCCTTGGAATATAGGTAGCCTCAACTTGGACAGATTATGTGATTCTTCATGTCAAGCCTCAGAAAGGAAGCTATAATTTGAACTTTAAACCAAGGGTCTAATTTGTTTCAAAATCACAATCCAGCATTAAATATTATACAGTGCCAAGCATCATATTTGATATTAGTCTGGGTCACATTAATTAATGGAATATTAGAAATTAAGGAAGGTAGGAATTACTTCCCGTATACCAGAAACTAGAGATGTAATAACTTGTTACAGAAATATGATTGCATGATTGCTTTAATCTTTCAGGTGCCACTCTACATGAATTGCACATTTATTTAACAGAGATTTAAACAAATATTTAACTGATACTAACAAATATTTGCTAAAAGGATTATTATTTTTGCTAAATCTATTAAACAACCCAGCTAACTAAATGAGTAATTTTTCAGAATATTTATACATGTCAAGCCTAATATATAACACATGCAGTACAGTACATTAATTCTGTAAAGCATCACTGTAGGTCAATGGAATAATAAACCCCAGTCGTTCATTATAAAGATGGAATGCTGATGCAATTTCCTTATGACTCTAAACCATATGACTTTTACCATGAAAATATTGAACGATTTATACTTCAAAGATAAATTATCAACACATAGATTATGCTTCCCAGTGTTGGGAAATGTGAAATAACAGTAAGGCAATGGTCTGAAGACTATATTACCCTGTTTATATAATGTTACAGATGTGAAAATAAACACTAGGGCTTAAAGAGAAATTCAGATGGCTTTAGAGCATTTATATCTATGCCTCTTTGTTCTGTTCCAGTTTATTTGGTTTTCATAAGATCCTGTTTATGAGATATTCTGAGAGCCTTTGCTTTAGAGTGCCTTTTGTTTTCTTGATCTAGTGACATGAGAACTAGATGAATACACAGGACACGGTGAGGGAAAGAAGAAATGACATTCATTTGAAATAATATAAAATTTCTTGCTCTAACAAATTATAGAATTAATGACTTTAACAATAATTCCATGACCAAAGAAATCCTTTAAGGGGTGATAGGAAAAAAATGTCTGGTTGCTCACTTTGTACTCATTTATCACTAACCCAAAACTTCTGACTCTAGTGGGTTGAATTTTTTTTTTCTGCAAAAAGAGAGAATTAACAGCTTATATTGCCTCTAATATATCCCCTACAAATACTAGTACGAAGCAAAGTCATAAAGCCCAATACTAGCGCATCTTACTATCATGGAAATTAAACAGATTTATAAACCCCTGCATGTAATTTTAAATACACTCTTTTGACATTTGTTGTTACCAGACTACAAACACTCCTTCCACAAATATTTGCTGAACACCTACTATGCGCCAGACATATTGGTAGCCTTAGCAATGCACAGCTTACCTCTAACCTAGCACTTTTCACACATTACAAGAATAATTAATTTCCTTATCTGCTTTTTCAACTAGACATATTCCTTGAAAGCAAAATCACTGTCAGCACAGTCCTTGCCAATAACGGCTTCCCAGAGAAGGAGATATTTGAACAGATTAAGGAGTCCTTGACTTATATGTAACAGTCAAATCCTTCAACATGCACAACGAGTACAACAAAGAGGAATAAGTTGGGGTCAGTAGAATAATTAAAGAATATGGAGGGGAGAGTGTCATGAAAACAACCAAAGAAGGAAATCATGTCAAGATGGAGTGACTGAAGTGTCAGATTCTGCAAGAGAGATGAAGTAGGATCAGGGGAAAGGACACAATGATTTGAGAACTAGGGGTCTATTTGCAAAGTCATAGAATTGACTGTCAAAGCTCAGAGCTCTGGAAAGAAACAGTGGAGGCATGGAGTGAAAATTCTTCCCTCAAGAAACTTGGATACCAAGGAGAGTATAGAAGCAAGGGCAATGTAAGATAAAGACGTTCTATGTGTTTAAGGTAGCAGATCCATGAATATGTTTATGCGCTGAGGGTAATTCAGTAGCTTTCACCAACAAGGGAGAGATTTGTGATGGAGAAAGGAGGTGACTAATACAGGAAGTTGGGGACATCACGGGGTCCAGAGCAAAAACGGAGAAATTAGAAAAAGCTGGACCTAAATGTAACACCAGATACTATAAAATTCCTAGAGGAAAACATAGGCAGAACACTCTTGGACATAAATCATAGCAATATATTTCTTCGAACCAGTTTCTAGAGTAATGGAAATAAAAGCAAAACTAAACAAATGGGATCTAATTAAACTTAAAAGCTTTTGCACAGCTAAGAGTACTATCAATAAAACAAACAAACAAAAACAACCTACACGATGGGAGAAAATATTTGCAAATGATGTGACTGACAAGGGACTAATTTCCAAAATATATAAACAGTTCATACATCTTAATATAAAAAAAAAACAAGCAACTTAATAAAAAAAAAATGGGCAGAAGACCTAAACAGATGTCCAACAAAGAAGACATACAGATGGCCAACAAGCACATGAAAAGATGTTCAACATCACTAATTGTTAAAAAATGCAAATCAAAGCTACAATGAGATATCACCTCACACTAGTCAGAATGGCCATCATTAAAAAGTCTACAAAAGATAAATTCTGGAGAGGGTGTGGAGAAAAGTCTACAAACGATAAATTCTGGAGAGGGTCCTACACTGCTGGTGGGAATGTAAACTGGTGCTGACACTATGGAGGACCGTATGGAGCTTCCTTAAAAAACTAAAAATAAACTTACCATCTGATCCAGCAATCCCATTCCTGGGCATATATTCAGAGAAAAACAGTTCAAAAAGACACATGCACGCCAATGTTCACAGCAGCACTATTTACAACAGCCAAGACATGGAAAAAACCCCTATGTCCATCAACAGGTGAATGGATAAAGAAGATGTGGTATATAAATACCATGGAGTACTACTCAGCCATAAAAAATAATTAAAAATGCCATTTGCAGCAACAGGGATGGACCTACAGATTGCTATTCTAAGTGAAGTAAGCCAGAAAGACAAAGAAAAATGTCAATATGATATCATATGTAGAATCTAAAAAAAAAAAAAGGACACAAATGAACAAATCTGCAAAACAGAAATAGACTCACAGACATAGAAAACAAACTTACAGTTACCAGGGGTTAAAAGGGGTGGGAAGGGATAAATTGGGAATTCAAAAATTGCACCTCTTGGGGAGTGATGGAAATGTTAGCTATCTTGACTGTGGTGGCAGTTTCATGAGTGTATACATCTATCAAAATTCACCAAATTGTACATCTGAAATATGTGTAGTTTACTGTATAGTAACCATACCACAATAAAAGTGAGAAAGAAAGAAAGAAAGAAAGAAAAGAAGGAAAGAAAGACAGACAGACAGACAAGGCTGGAGACTCTACAAAGAAAAGCCTCTGACTTAAATGTGGATGATTTATGACATAAGCTAAGTAATTAAACAAGCAAACATACTAGAAAAGAATATATGCCCTTCATACTAGAAATGCCTAATCTCCTAATATATACAGGACTCCTTGAACTCCATAAAAATATGACCAACAATCAATAAAAACAGGCATATACTATGAGCAGACAGTTCACAGGAAAGCAAATATAAAAGGCTCTTACTCCAACATGTAAAACAATACTTCACCTCATAACAAGAGAAATACAAATGAAAAGTATACAGATACACAGTTTTTCACCCATAATATTGGCAAAAAAGCAAAAGTTTGACAACTTTGAACTCCTATGTTACTGTTACAAACTTAAGGCAGAAAATTTTGCAATGCATAAAAACTACGAATTCATTTACCTTTTACCAGTATTCCCACTTCTGATAGTTTATCATATACTGAACTGAAAAAGGACCTGGGCTGCCAGGATTCATTTCATTTTTCAGATTCTGAACTTCTTGGACCCAAAAATCCCACATAATTTGAAACACTTCTTGTTTTTTAAAAGATGACATTTATATTACTCACATACAAAATAACATATATACAAAGTTACTTATTGCACCATTGTTTATAATAGTAAAAGATTAGATATCTTGTGTCCATCAATATTGAATTGATTAAATAGCTTATTAAACAGACAGTGGAGCTGTAAAATGGAAATTATATATATATATATTCTGTATAGTAGTATATTATCACAGTGTATGATATAGGGGATCCTAGGTTAGATTGTTAAATTAAAAAAAAAGGCATGATGCAGAATAATGAATTTAGTAGCTTTCATTTGTGAAAGAAAAGGGGAGAAGTAAATATATATTTGTGTATATTTCTATTTACATGAGGAAACACAAAGAGGAAACTGAACAACATTATCAATAAAAAGCAAGAAAAGGAAAAGTGTTAGTGAGAACAGATGTGAGAGTAAGACTTCTCAGTGTATATCTTTTTTTACCAATCTGCTTTTGAATAATAGAACTATATTAGCTATTAAAAAAAAGAGCTTTGAAAGAAAAATAAAACAAAATGTCTTATTTGCGCTCCTAACCATTTTCGTGATCAAATCAGTGAATGCTGCATAAAAGCTGTTCTCGGGCATAATGCTACAAATCATTTTCTATCAGATATTAAGTATTCTGTATAATAAAATATCAAAGCTGAGGAATGATTTTTTTAAAATGAATTACAGCAGAGCCCGTGTTTCTTCAATACTCTCATGCACTTAATGTCCAACGTGCTTTCCTGAATACGAGAGAAAGAGGAGGGATTACAACTGCTTGTTGGGAATTTGGAAGCGATATACTTTTATTCTCCGTTGACTGCAGGGCAGTCCAGAAACTGGATGTACTTCGGGAATGTGATTCACATGTAAATATTATGGTCATATTTATTGCAGAACGGCAACATGTTTAGCAAGTGCTGCTCAAGGGTACTGAAAAAAAGATATTTAATCTACAAATCTCAGATAGTTGGTGTCACACTCTTACCATTTGAGACACAATTCCTAGCAATTTCTACCATCAAAACAAGACACACATGTACTCACCAACACATTACCCTGCACCCAAGAAGGACCTCAGCTACAGTGTTCTCTTTTGTTTATATTCTGAACTCCTTGGACACAAAGTCCAAGTCTTTGGAAATGTATTTCGCTTTTTCGTAGGCAGCTGAATACAGTATCCGAGGGGGATACGTTCCAGAACCCTCAGTGGATGCCTGAAACCTCAGACAGTACCGAACCTTACATAACCTGTTTTTCCTATACATACATAACTATGATAAAGTTTAATTTATAAATTAGGCACAGTAAGAGATTAACAATAATTAATAATAAACTAGAACAATTATAACAATAAACTGTAATAAATTTATGTGAATGTGGTCTCTCTCAGAATACCTCATTGTACACATTTAACGCCTTTTCCGTTTTAACTAAGCATTTATGACACCACTGTGGCTGTAACTTTTGCATTTTGAGATATGACGGCAAAACCAGTATGAATTCTCTTTTCCTTCTTCACGGTTTCAGGGATTTGTTCTTACAGCAGATTTTAGCAACCTCAGAATACGGGGGTTTTTTTGTTTTGGTTTTTTTTCTTTTCTTTTCTTATTAAGCCAAGAACTTTCACCTTTTCACTTATAGAAAGCACCTTACAGCTCCTCTTTAACATATTCGAATTGCCGGCATCATTACTCTTGCACTTTGGGGCCATTATTAAGTAAAAAAAGTTACCTGAACCCAAGCGCTGCGCTTCCTCGTCAGACGATCCGATAACCAAGATGGTGGCTCCGTGAGTAACGGGCGGGACGGAGGGAGACACCGCGAGATTTCACAGGCTACTCAGAAGGGCGCGCAATTTAAGACTTAGGAACTATTTCCGGACATTTCCCATTTAATATTTTCAGGCCATGGTTGACTACAGGTAACTGAAGCTGCAGAAAGCAAAACTGCAGATAAGAGAGGACTTCTGTATTTACTTTTGAAACCATAAAGTTCCACAGACCAAATAATTTTTTTAGTCTTATGTCTAAATGAATTCTGAGGGGGAGATTCATTTTTCATAGAAGTTATCTGTATATCAGCCCCAAAGAATAAGTGCTTTCCACTCTGCCACATACAGCTCTCAGCTAGTGGAATTTCTGCAGCAGACATTTTCCTCTAGAAAGTAAAAAATAAATGAACAAAATCTGTCTCAGTATGTCTGATGACTTGAATTCTAGGTAGTAGCCTTAATTTACAGTTATAAACTGGCTTAGCTCTGTATATCCAAAACCTAAAAGAAACTGAATAGCAAGAAAAGTGAGAATTTACCCCCAAATAGAAAAATTGATCTACACTACCAGTTCTGATATGGTTCCATAATCTGTAAAAGTAAGGATTCAGGACCAGGTTAAGTCTACAGGTCTCATTAGTTTAAACATTCTATAATTGTTTTTCCTCTTGGTTGGGCTAGGAAACAAAGCTGCATTTTCAGATGGTCCTTACACATGAGCCCAATATCTCAAGTCATGCTACTCACTGCAACAGACAAGAAAATATAATGTTTAAACTTTTATGCCATGGAGAATTTTCAGAAACATATTCTTATATGTAGGGGAGTCCTGCACAGTGCAGATCTCTGAGAAATGAGAATCTTCTTTTTGTTTCAAGGTTTTCTGGACTTCAGAAGCATTATCACTGTTTAATAAGGTTTCTTTTCACATTTCAAGTTGAGAAATACCATTATGAGGGGAAAAAAAAATCAGAGTAGTCTAGCAGTATTCCTCTAAGGGGGTCTGTAGCTTTTGCCCTTTCTTAATTGAATATTGAAAAATCTGGGGGAAAAAACACAGCTGGAAGAAAATAAGTTTTATCTCTTTATTAACTTTCGATGTTTCTCCCAGGAAAGAGAGAGAGATTGTTGGCAGAAAATAATGAAAACACAAGGAAGGGCTTGTGCTGTGTGCTGGAAAAACTGCTCCTGCAATGATAAAAGTGAAATGCAGATAAGGAACATTATGTTGCAGCTTATTTGATTTTTTACTTAAAGAAAATTGTGTTTCAACTTCATTCCTATCCATCCTGTCTATGAAGCAACTGTCAACCAAGAGATCTGAAAGCTCCAGTTAAATAGTGTAGACTTAATTACTTCAGTGCCCTTTCGGTATCTAGTGCATGCTATAGATGTTTGCACTGTCATTTTATCACTGGGAAATACAAAATAATAGTTCTATCTGTAAAAGATGTGGCCTTAACAGGACTAGTATTTTTCATCTTAATGTCCAGAGTACTGGAAAAAAGGAAATTGCTAAATATAACTGAAAGTGGAAATGTACATGCCTTTCATCACTAAATCACTTGGGGTATTTCTTTCAATGCTACATGTTAACAGAACCAGATTTTCCTACCTGAAATGAGAACTTTATAACAGTTAATAGAAAAAGAAGGAACTTCTTGGGCCATCTTGGTGCCATGCACTGAAACAACAACATCAACTATTTCCTCTATTTTTAAGTTACATTTTATAACATTTTAATATATATCAAATAAAAATGCATCTTAGGTATTGAATCAGTTTAACTGGCAGTGTTTTCCTTTTTCTTCTTTATTGCAACATAAAATCACAGTCCATCTTTGTAATCATGAAGAATGGTAGATTATTGACGATTTTGCCTGTCTCGTATAGTAAAAACTATTCATAAGAGAGCATTATTTATTTCACACAATGGGCCAAACAGATAAAGAATTAAACTCAGCGTATGTTTTCTCCTAGCACTAAAGGACACTGACAGCAAAACACACAGTAAAGACCATGACACAACATCCTGTGGTAAACTGAATATTGGCTTTCTAAAGATGTACACATTCTGATCCACAGAATCTGTGACTATTTTACTTTTCCTGTCAAAAGGAATTTTGGAGATGTGATTAAATTAAGGGAGATTATCCTGGATCATCTGGGTGGATCCAATATAATCACAGGAGTCCTTATAACAGAGAGGCCTGAGGATGAGAGTTAAAGAGAGAAGATTTAAGAGTGGAAGAAAAGGCTGGAGGGATGTACCTTGAAGATGGAGGAAGAGCCCATGAATGAGCCCAAGGAATGAAGGGATGCTTTAGAGGCTGGAAAAGGCAAGGGAACAGCCTGTTAGAACCATTCAGATTCATTTCAGATTTCTGACTTCTAGAACTAAGAGGAATAAATTTGTGTTTTAAGCTTCTAACTTGTGTTTGTGTAATTTTTATAGCATCAATAGGAAATTAATACAATCCTCTGTAAGAAGTATCATCTGAAAAATACAAAATAAGTTTACAATCTTTCTGGTTAGCCTCAAAATATAGGCACATAATAGTAATTCTATTTCTATTTTATAAAAAGATGCAGAGCTCAAAAAAAGGATGGAACAATGAATGGATAGAAGGATGGGTAGATGAGTAAGTATATAAGAAAGCAAAAGTAACAACATGCCAAGTGTAGAATCTAGAAAGTGGATCTGTAACTGTTTACTGTACACTTTTTCTTTCAACTTTTCTAAATTTTTTACACTTATAATAAAATATTGGTAGGGGGAAATAATGCATATTTGACAACTTTTAAATAGAACTGATGCCATTCTGTTAAAAAAAAAATCACCTTTAGCCAAGAGACACGGAAAGTATAAGCCTCTGTATGGCTAGCACTATGTAATTGGGTTAAATTACAATCTGTGTATCAGTCCTAATTTTCAGTTATGTATTTTTTTTCCACTATATAAGGAAGAAAACTTAAATGAAAACCTGTGGGGTTTTTTCTTCTTTAGAAATAATTTGGTTTTTTTTTTTTACTAGAGAATTTTTAAGATGGTAAAAGAAATCACATGGAGACTTTAACAATATGTACTGAGGGAGATGCTTGCTGACACTCTTATGTTAGCAAAAGAATTATAAAACAACCTTAATATTTGCCAGTCCTAGGAGAAGATGTGAAGCAGAAATTTGCCTCTGATTCTTTTCCACTCTCTCCACCAGTATCCACTCTCTTGACTTCCTCCTCTTGCTCTCTCTCTGTACAGAAGGACTTGCTCTGTATCAGAGTTGGAAAATTAGCATGTAGTTATTCCTCACGGATTGTTTTTCACCAAGATGGTTTCATTTTACCAGGCTTCTCAAAAATTTTAGTGCCTTCAGTACCTACATGAAGGAAGGAATAATGGCAGAGTTCCAGGTCCTATTATGGGCCATACGGTTTCTCTAAATTTCTGAAACAAGAAGCCGGGCTTGCTTCCAAAATCAGTTCATGAGGTTAGCACTGCAGGATACACATGATCAATAGCTCCTACTACCTGGTTAATACGTAAAATCACGTAAAAACTACAAGCTATTGTTTTCTGATTATTTCCATGTCTTTTTATTCCCACTTAACACTTATGGTCCACAGCACCCCTTCTAAAATTTTAGGGAAAGTAAAACACAATTAATAGGAACAATAACATATAAAACTTTTATTCCACCTTTAACTTCAAGGACTGATTTTAATTAGACTTACATCTCAATTGGTTAATTGTATTTAAATTTTTTCATATTCCTGCTACTTGTTTCATTATATCTATTATCCTCTTAAAATTGCCTATAACCTACAGTAGAGTATCTCCAGAAACTAGCCAATTAAACCAAGGCACAGACCATTAAGTAACTTAATTGTTTGTTCAATGGACTTTGCTGGTTTGTTTTAGATTATTCTATTTTAAAAATTCACTTAGTTATACGGCCAACCTGTAAACTCGTCTGCTTGATCTCAAGTGGAAGCCACTCTGTTCTTATACCTCTTCCACATAACCCTAGATGACCACTGATAACATTTTCCTCCTTGTAGGCTTTAAACTAGCTCCTCCAGAAAAGCTTCCCTTATACTTTCACCTTCTTTATTAGTCATGTAAATAATAGGTCTCTCTCTCTCTCTCCTTTCTTTTTAATTGCATTGGATTAAATTCCTCAGTGAGGCCCCAAGTGCTACTCAGCAATTCTTTTATTTAACTCTAATTGATTCCCT
The DNA here is from genome assembly GCF_048773025.1 of Camelus bactrianus. Lineage (NCBI taxonomy): Eukaryota > Metazoa > Chordata > Mammalia > Artiodactyla > Camelidae > Camelus > Camelus bactrianus. The sequence continues at coordinate 71,511,089 of NC_133541.1, forward strand.
ATTGCATTTGCCACAGCAACTGCTGGAAAATGCATCTCAAGGCCCCTAACCCACACCTGTCATCCTTACTCTCAGCAAATAACTTTGCCATCCACCTAAATTACAAAGAACAAAGCCCTCTGAAGCAAATTCCTCTTCTAGGATTCACCCATCATTTCAAATTTTCTTGGAAACTTATTCTTTTTAATTCCTCTGTGAGCCTGAGGCAGGGATGTCATCCCACTCCAAGACTGGCTCTTCCATTACACAGGAATAAGTGCTATTTCACCTGTAACATTCACACTGCACAAACAGAACCCTTTTGCATCCCACAGCACATCAGAAACAATGCTGAAATATTTAAATATGACTTTTCCAGAGGCTAGTGAATAACAAAAGAGAAAAAAATTCCAAAGAGATATGTGTAATTGGAGGATCTCATTTGTGATACAGTTGACTCATCTTCAGTTTAAGGCCCACTACAGGATTCCATCTTCTGAGGTTCCTAGACCATCTATACAGAAACCAACAGCATTCAGGACACATCTGGACAGAAGATGCCAAGGTAGGAAGAAGATGGCTTCTTTCACAAGAGCACTAATCTCATTAGTGCCTGCTTTGATCTAATCACCTCCCAAACAGCCCACCTCCAAATACCAGAACATTGGGGATTAGGTTTCAACATGGGAAAGGGGGGGGGGGGCTCAAACACTCAGTCTCTGGTATATTGGACACCTATGTACCAGATGGTCTGCTAAGTAATTTAAATGCAGTCTCATTTAATCTTTACCACAACCTTAAAATGTAGGTTCTATTATTAGCTTCATTTTACTAATGAGAAAATAGGGAAGCAGAGAGGTTAAAAAACTCACCCAAATTCAAAACAGTAAGGATGGAGGCAGGTTTTATGTGTAAGCATCTAACTCCATTGTTCTTGCTCTTACCCCTCACAGGAGCCCCACAGCAACCCCTCTCACTTACAAGCACTTCTTAAATGACAGTTAGCACTGGAATTTGAATTGGCTCCTCCATTTAAAGCAAGGTAAGTCTCTACTCTCAACTATATTCCAAAAGAAAAGAGGGATTGGAATTTAAAAACAAAGTATATCAAAAAATCCAGTGTAAATCTGAGATCTCAATCAATACAATTTACAGAAAAAGCATGGTTTTCATTCATTTAGGAGATCGACATAAGGGCTACTGATGTGTAATTTAAAATTTTTAATGAAATAATAATTAATCAATAAAAACTTAGAGGCCGCTCACATTTTCATTACACACAGACGCGCATGCACACACACATTGGTGCACAACTAAGTTACATTACAAGTCTCTGAGCAGAATACATTACCCTGTTGTCATTTTGTTTAACTTTATCAGTAAACAATAGTGCACTCCATAGTATTTTCCTTTTCAAGCTCTTAAGTTAACTCAGAGCAATCTCTGAAAGAGTCATCTCTTGTGTGCCTCACAATGATGACAAACACAAGATAAACTTGAACTTTCTTAATAAATATAAAAAATGATCTATATCTTGATAGACAATATGTGAAAAAAAAATTGAATGGAGGCAGGAACAAGTTGCAGATAAAGCTCTCAAAGATCTTTGACTATAACAATTCCCAGATAAGTTGAACTTTTTAATCTTGGTGGAAGCAATTTTCTTTTCTCAAATAATTAGGTGAGAGTATAATATCAAGGCAATAGCAATCAAGTTCAACCACTTAGTTGAGCTTATGAGAATAGAATATAGATTATACATGAACAAGAGGCAGAAAGTAAAGCATTTTATTGGATGAGCAATTATAATTAAATATCAAATGTTTTTTTTTAAATATCTCATTTCCCAAGTTGTTTCCATGTAATTGTTTTTGTTTTCCTTTGAGTGCATTTTAAAGCAAAACTGGACTTACGAAAACTATCATATTAGCTGCTAGACAGAAAAAAAATTGTTTCTGACTGTTTATGGTAGGTATATAAAATGAGAATCTTCTTCTTCAGCTCATTCCAATACCTCTCCACTTTCTCTGCCGTGCCTTCCTTGTGCAGATACCAGAAAAAATGCACTAGAATGTAGAAATCCTAAACACTGCTTTTAAATTCACGTAGTCTGTATTTTATTGACTTTTTAGAATCAATTTGTTCCTCTTCTTAATATTAGTAGCCCAGCACATCAATTTAAGGGAACTGTGCCCTGTTGGATAGAGAGGCTGGATCTCAGCAGGTTCTTTTTCTATTGGAAGCAATGAAATTTCGGATTAGCTATAGGATGGGGGTAGTTTGGCAGGGAGGATGGAGGATAAAGGTGAGAGCTTACAAAGGAAATATCATGAAGGGTTCTTAAGCCTGCAAGAATTATGGGATAGTCTCCACCCTTATAAGAGATCTTTGAAGATCCCCATGCTTTCTTGTTTGCCAGCAGGGTCTTCTATTGAATAAGAAAATTTCTGTGTTTGCAAACCTCAGAAGAGCAATAGGAAAAATAGAGGTACTGGCACATTCTTTCTAAGATACCAAACTAAACAAAATGACAGCCTGCTTTAAGGACAGAGAAAAGTGGCAAGCTTTGCACATGCCATGGCCTCAGATATCCTGTCACAAAATCAGTTATGTGAGTGATATTTATATGCTTAAAACAAATATCTGTGTGAGACAACTACATAAAACATGATAAAAGTGACCAAAATTTACAGATAAAGTACTTGAGGTCTGATTTAGAAGTAATTTTCGATTACTGAAGCACACAGTATGGGTCTAAAAATACACTAAGTTCTAATAAAATGAACAATGCCTATTTTTTCTGAGGAAACAACAAAGCTGATGGACCAAAAAGCAGGGCATAGAATGATGATGTTTCTCATTAGTTTCATGAAATAAAAGTCTTTACACTAAAATCAGATCTGAAAAATACATATTCCATAGGAATCATTATTGAACCCTTCACACGTGGGACAACTTCCTTTAAAAATATGTTTCTTGTTGAGTTTATTATTCAGATCTATATCCCTATGTGATTTAGGCAAAGACTGAGGACTTCTTGTTAATGCCTAAAATATGACTCATCTCACTCCAGTGACATGAATGCCAAAACAAAAACCCAAGACCAGACAATGCATTTTCCATCAAATATTGAAATAGAGATTATCTAGTAAATGCATTTTTTTCTAAGAGCTTATGGGAAGTGACTTGCACGTAACTGACAGAGAGCTGAGCATCCTTCATTTTGTGTATGTGTGTGTGCGTATGTGTCTATACTTGCACATATTTTAAGCGAATATGCCATCCTGGCCTCAATGTTCTGGGCCTCTAGGCAAACTGACCAGAGACATTACTCAGCAGGTCAAGTCAGGCCATGGAAACCTCGGTGAGTTGCCAAATGAAGGGCAGACGTTCATGACCACATCCTCTTATTTCCCCCTCCCCTGCTGTCTATGGTGTTCTTCTAAGCCATTCATGTGAAAAAGTGTGAGCTTATTCTTCCAGAAATTCCACAGGTTTTAACTGTCTGTCTATCCAGGAGTGCACACTTGCTCACCTACTTCCTCTCAACCAAGAGTCGGCCTCTGAGATTTCATGAGCCTGTCACCTTGACAACCTCCTCTGCTTCCCCTGTTTCCTGTCAGTGATATATACATTCCTAGCTGCTCAATATAGCGAGACATGACAGTATCTCATGTCTTATGAATTTCAGTGTACTCCTAGTTACAATATAATAAGAGAAGATAGGGTAAAGCAGCAGTTCTCAAAGATTTCGTCTCTGTAGCCCTTCAGACTCTTAAAAATTACTGAGGACCCTCAATAGTTCTTATTTATGTGAACAATATATTTTAATATTTATTGTATTAGAAAACAAAGCAGATTAAAAAATTATTTATTAATTCGTCTCAAAAATAACCATCAGAAATCCATTACATGGCAACTCTAATAATGTATTTATGAAAAAATAGCCTATGTTTTCTGCAGTGAAAGAAATTTAGTGAGAAAAATATCATTATTTACATTTTGACAAATCTCTTTAATGTCTAACTTAATAGAATTAAACGTAAATTTTGGCCTCTCCTATCTGCTTCTATAGTTCATCTCTTGTGAAATCACATGTCACATAGATTCTGAAAGAACTTCACTGTACACTTCTGAGTGACAGTGAAAAGGACAAATAACAGTCTTGTTGTACTTTAACCTCACGATTGTAGGGTCTTTTCTGCTTTGTGCGGCATAACCCTGTGTGTCTCAGCATCCCTCAGCCATCCCTGGATTTCATTTTGAGAATCTCTCCTGAGGCTGGAACCATTGAGAATACAGTGCAATGTCTCCTAAAGGTGAATAAAGAATAGAATCCTTCTGAAGTAAAAATAATTTCACGTACTCTCCAAAATGATTACTTAAATTATCTCTAACACAATATAAACTAAAAACTAGGTGGAAATTCCATAATTCCATTGCATAAGCACTTGGACAACTATTGAATTGAAATTTAAAATTATATACATACAAACAAAACCCTTCAAATTCTTAACATTGACTTAATGTGACAGATGATTTCTGCTCAAAGTCGCCCCTTCTAGCACGAATATAACACTACTCTGGTAACAGCATTCATCAGCATGAATGGACTATCCTGCACCACATGTGACATGTGTCTCTTTCTCTTTTTCATTGCAACACGGGTACATAAAATTAGACAAATCGTAATCCTCAGTTCAGGACACATTGATCACTGATCCGTTGATGTCTCTCCCCTTTTACTTAGTTGTCTAGTTAATTTTTATAATGTTATAGAAGACAGTAAACATATTACTCAAAATAAAACTTAGGGTCTTAACAATAATTTACTCTAACAGTACAGCTCTCCCATTCTATTCCCTAGGCTCCTCCCACCCATGGCAACCATCCTAAATTCCATACTTATTATCCTGTTTGCTTTTTGAAATATAAATTTATTTCATATACTTGGTTTTATATGTGCTTTAAAAGGGTGTACATGTTTTTAAAAAATACATATTTTAATTTTTATAGATTATGACTTCATAGGAGAAATAATATTATAATATTTGAAGACATTTTTTCTTTAATATTAAATTGCAACATCCATCCATATTATATTACCACATCATGCTTCACTTCATTCATTTTAACTACTGTATAATAGTCCACTGAATGAATACTCAGCAGTTTATCCATGTAATGTTGACGGGAATTGGGTTGTTTCCAATAACTTGCTATTGTGAACAATGCTTTTTGAAGATTCTTATGCACACCTCCTATTGCACATGTATAAAATAAGTCATTTCTTTTACCATTTTTCTGTATTGAAACTACAGCAAAACTTACAGCATATCTAATGTTGCATGCCCTTCACTTGACTCAAAAACATTATTTATATAATAAGAAGAACATTATCGAGCATTATGTGGCAGACAATAGTTTAAGATTTCTACACATATCAACTCCTTTAATATTCACACCAACCTTATGAGATTTGTACTATTATTTTCTCTATTTTACAGACAAGGACAGTAGCAACCAAAGGGTTAGGGTAAATTATAAAAGATACTGTCAGGATTCAAACCCAGGCAGTCAAGTTTCAGAGCCTGATGGCTAGGTAAGACACCAATTTTTCCTTCTCTTTAACTTACAGAAATGACTTGTGACAAATAAAAGTAATGAAATTGCCTGGCAGTCTTTAATTAATAAGGGGGTTGTTCAGAGAAACTAGAAACTATTTTTATACTAATTATTTTAAGTTAGAATTGAAATAAAAATAAACACTTTAAAATTCATATATAGTTTCCTGGGCATTCTAAAAACATGTTTGTAGGCCCTAGTTTGAGAAACAATATTATCACGGAATGACTAGTTAGACCTTTGCTTCAGTTTCGGACTTAAATCAAATTTATTGTAAGTGGTAGAAATGCAATGGAAATCGGCATAACATTAAGGTAATTCATTGGCTCACAGATTTGGGAAGGATGTGGAGTTGTCAGAAAAAAGAAAAGAAGAAAAGAAATGTTGCAGGAGAAATAGACAAATTCACAAGATAATTTCAGACTTCAACACCCCTCTTTAAACGATTAATAGAACACCTAGACAAAAATCAGCAAGAATATAGAAGCACAATCAACCAACAGGTCTAAGAGATATTTATAAAATACTCCACACAACAATTAGTTACACTAAAACCAACTAGTCCATCTTGCATTTTTAAATGAAACTTTTGCCCCAAAATGATTCATTAACATCACAAGTGGTCATATGAAAAATATTGGTTCACTGAATTATGCAAATCTTTCAAATGTTGACACATTTTGATTTCATAGATCCCCCTGAAAAGGGTAAAAGACCCTCCCAGGATTCTTGGGACCACATTTTTGACAGCCACTGCTCTCTTAGAACAAATCTTTTGCTTCTTTAGTTCAACTACAATTTCCCAGCTACTGAAATAGTAACTAGCACATAATAGGTGTTCAATAAATACTTATCAGATAAAGAATGAATGGATGAATGAATTAGCACTGTGGACACTTTGTTGAAATTTCTTTTCCACTCTATTTTTGAGAATAAAGAGTATTGGCAATTTAAATAATCATTTCCTATCTCCAAATTGATGAGCTCTAAATCATACATGTTCTAAGGCTCCCCCAAAAAACAGAAGAAAAGAATGTTAAGATCCAAGATATCAGCTGCATAAAGGATTAATTGCAATTTACAGATGACTGATAAAATACCTATTGGACATTTAACAGTTAACAGCTGTCTATGACCACATTAAGGTAATACATTTTGTCCTCCCTTTAAAATGTTTTTTTGCATGTGAAGCATGTCTATCTATCATGCAGTCAATTATCTTCCACAGCATGAGACCACTCCTAACATAGGCACAAGAGAATAGTAACACAGTATACGGTTTGTTTGAAAGTAATAGGTACACTATAATATCCTACCATACCAACATACTTTTAATGTCCCAGGGTTAAAAATGTTCTTTAAGATTATGAACTAGCAACAGTGTTATGAATGCTCCAGTGTATGGTACTGATTCAATTACTTAGACTGTTAAATGCATTGGGAAATCTTCCTTTTTATTTTATTTTCCTCACAAATGCGGGGAAGGGGGAAGCTATAGGGATCATTTCTTGTCTTAGTCTGAGCACCCCTGCGGAGAGGATCCAAGCGTGAAGTTTCCTTTGAAGTGAATGGAATCTCCACACTCAGATCAGCTCTGAGGATATATAGAGGAGAACAAGAAACTGGCTGCATGAAGACAGACATTAGCATTTAAATGAGACTAGGCTTAAAAGAAAATTTATGCATCAAAAATACTAAGATTTGAAAACTAAGATACAATTTTTCAGTAATCCTAGGTCAAGCCATCTTGCATTAGAAGCTGGTCTTTCTTAGGTCTAACACAAAGAAAACAACTATAGAAAATGTTCAAAAAGCTTATAGATTATATTAGAAATAGGGGACTGATACCATATCGAAATATCACAGATGCCACATATTCCTACTGTGGATAATAAAATAGGAGTCTGACAACATCCCTATATTGCACCAAATCCTGATTTTTCATTCTGTATTTAATACTATTAGACTGGTAAAGTAAAACAAAACAAAACAAAACAAAAGATTAACCATCACAAAACAATATTCCAGTTAAGAATTCAAGCATAAATTTTGCTGATGTGAGTAAATCCAACACAGGGAATATAATCTTTAAATGTAAAATGTATCTGCCATCTACAAAACCAAAATAGAAACCAGAATCAGAGTTATTTCAAAGGTATCCATCATCTGTCAATCAAGAGCTAGTCTTTGAATAACACTGCTGTTAAAGACTGTGGTTAGCTGAATTTAAGTCGTGTTCCTGATTTTGATGTTTGTACATAAAAAGATAGCTAACTATACAAGGCAATATATATTGAGCACCAAAAATTCAATGAGAGGAGGATCATAGTAAGCTAAGATGGCCGGGAAATGCTTCCTAGCCAGTTCTCGAAGAATTGAGAGCACTTATCTCAGCAGGGTGGGGTGTTGAGGTCCTCTGCATAGAGGAAGGGGCCCAAGCAGAGACTTGGAAACAGGCAAGAAGAATAAGTTTGGAAAATAGGAAGAAGACCAATTGGATTAGAACATAGGGTCCTTCCTGTCAGTGCCTATCAGTGCCTGCTGGAAAGGAAGGTTGAGATCAGAATGTAGAGGGCTCCATGCCAGATCTCTCATGGCAAGTCACAGACCCACAGCATCACACACTGAAGGGGACAGGGGTGACGATCAGGTTCCAACTTACCAGGTAACCTTCGATTCCCTCTTCAAGCACCCATGACAAATTTTCATCCAGTCTCTGCTTGAAGAATGATGCATAACTGATGGGTATACTGTTCTGAAAGCAAGCTCCTTACCTTTCTCAGGTCACTGGCTTTTCTTTTTGCATGCATCATGAACTCATACAATATGAACCCCCAAATCATGTTTTAATGAATGACAGAATAATATACTTTGAGTGCTAGGGGACTTCAAAGAATGCAGATGAAAACAGGCAGAACATATCACAGAAAAGGAGGTGTTAAGGAGAAAACCATGGGCCTAAAATAACATCACTTGTGCTAAAGCACATGATACCAAACCTAAACTAAATACCTTAACTAATTGCAATTTCAACCTTCCCTAGGAATGCACTCTCTTTTTTTTTTTTTGAGGATTTAATTAATTAATTTATAGTATATGTACTTATTAAAGTATAATCAGTTTACAATGTTGTATCAGTTTCTGGTGTACAGCACAATAGTTTGGCCATATAGGAACATACACATATTCATTTCCATATTCTCTTTCACCATAAGTTATTATAAGATATCGAATATAGTTCCCTGTGCTATACAGTATAAAGTTGTTGTTTATCTATTTTTTATATATTAGTTAGCATCTTCAAATCTCAAGCTTCCAATTTATCCCTTCCTACTACCTTACCCCCAATAACCATAAGTTTGTTTTCTATGTCTGTGAGTCTGTTTCTGTTTTGTAAATAAGTTCATTTCATTTGTCTTTTTTTTTTTTTCAGATTCCACATATAAGTGATATCATATGGTATTTTTCTTTCTCTTTCTGGCTTACTTAACTTAGAATGACATTCTCCAGGTTCCATCCATGTTGCTGCAAATGGCATTATTTATTCTTTTTATGGCTGAGTAGTATTCCATTGTATAAATATACCACATCTTATTTATCCAGTCATCTGTCAGTGGACATTTAAGTTGTTTCTATGTCTTGGCTATTGTAAATAGTGCTGCTATGAACATTGGGGCGCATGTGTCTTTTTGAATTAAGGTTCCCTCTGGATATATGCCCAGGAGTGGGATTGCTGGATCATATGGTAAATCTATTTTTAGTTTTTTGAGGAATCTCCACACTGTTTTCTATAACGGCTGCAACAAACTACATTCCCATCAGCAAAGCAGGAGGGTTTCCTATTCTCCACACCCTCTCCAGCATTTATTGCTCATGGACTTTTGAATGATGGCCATTCTCAGTGGTGTGAGGTGATGCCTCATTAATCCATCAGTCTAGGATTTTCTAATCAGCATCACTGAGAAAATATGTCACATGGGCCTTCTCCATCCCCCAAAGGTAGAAGAGTTAATTGGTTTGGTAGACTAAGCCTTTCACCCAAGAGAAGGTCACATAACCCGAAACAATTCATTCTTTTATTTTGCTAATAATGTCTTTGCCCCACCCTCCTTCTATAAAACCCCTCCATTTTGTACAGCTCCTCAGACTACCTTCCATTTATTAGATGGGATGTTGCCTGATTCTTGAAGCATGGAATAAAGCCAATTGGATCTTCAAATTACATCAGTGAACTTTGAAGACTGGGTAGTACTTAGGAAGCAGAGAGGAAAGGGATGGATTATGGGCAGGGAGTTTTAGTAACAAAAGCTCAAAAACAAATAAGAGCATGAATTAGGAAGGAAAAACTACACAGAGCCTCCTGTTTAGCACAAAGAATTTTCATTGAGAAGTGGTGAGCATGAAGAGACTTTGCATTTGTTGATGTGGACAAGTTGCTATAGTATGTTCCTGAGTAAATTAGCATTTAGGATGTGAGAAACATAAGCTGAAAGAAGCATTTTAGGTAGACCAGACTAATGCAGTGGACAGGACAGACTGATGTAGAGAAAAACTGGAGGCAGAAACATCAGTTAAGAGTCTTTTTAATTAGAAAAGTAATATGGGTGAAATTAGTGCAACCACTTTGGAAAACCACTGGGCACTACCTGGTGAAGCTGCACAGGCACACCCTCCACGGCCCAGCCACTGTGCTCCTTGGTGCAGTCGCTAAAGAAACTCCTCACATACGCATCAGAAAACATGGGTATGAATGTGTGCTGCAGTATTATTTGTATCAGTAAAATCCTGAAAATCTTTCTAATATTCATGAAAAGTAGACTAAACACATTGTAGCATATTCACACAGAATAATGAAAATGAGTGAACTACAGTTTGCAAATACATAAGAACCACCAAATCCTAATGTTGACTGGAAAAAAAACAACTCACAAGAGAATTTTATATATAATCTGGTTAATTATATAATACATACTTAAATGTATTTATATATTTATATGTGTATACATTTATAAATTCACTTGTGAGAATTGTATATATTATTTTGTTATACACAGCTAAATAGATATTTATATGTGTACACCTACATGAATTGCATTGTGAGTTGTTTTAACAGCTTATTTCACTTTCATAAATCTCAGAAACATATAAAACAACTATATTTTGTTTAGGAATACATACAAATGTGGAAAACCTATAAGGAATAGAAAGAAAAGTGTCATAAAGTCCAGGATGTTATTCACCTCTAGGGAAAGGAGGAGTGTATGACTGAGGAGGAACACCGAGGGCCTTTCTGAGCTTTTGGCAATATTCTGTTTCTTAAACTGGATGTGGATAGTGCTAACGAAAAAGTAATGTGAGAGGCTGGAAGCAAGTAAAGAGTTTATTTGGGGTCTTAACAATTGCAGTTTGGGAGACACAGATTTGGGTAACCCTGAAAGAGTGTTCTGAGGAAGAGAAAGAGTCAGGGGTTCTTATAGAGAAAAGGCCACAAGGTTGTTGAAAATTGCCTAGTGAGAATTGTGATTGACTTTGACTTGAGTGAGAAAATATTTGTCCTTAAGAAAACCAAAAGTTGTTTTAGGATAGGGGTCTGTTAAGTAGATAGAGTGTCACCAATTATTTTAGGTTAAGAGTTCACCAAGAACCTTAAGTTTCTGGGAGCTGTCCTGGATGACTTGATCAGGTCAGAAGGTCAGATTACATCCAGGCTGAGACATGCATGCATAAGTCACACTCCCTTAAGAGCCTTCAGCTGGATTTTAGAGTACTCTCTTAACAATACCAATTCCATTTTGATTTTCCTTTCACAATAGCTGAGTTAATTTTGTTATTATTTAACTGCATAGGTACATTTATACACACTTTGGTAGATGTAACACATTTCACAAGTTAAAAAGTAGAAAATAAATAATAAGGACTTGATCTAGGGTGATCATAGTGAGCATGTAAGGAGACGTGTGTGGTGTGAGATTCATGATTCATTTAGGTAAGATTATAACAAGAGTTAATTTTGTACTAGCAATACTAGTGCAGAGAATAAACTATGCAAATCAGTAATGCTCTAAAACTATTACTTGGATTTGGAATGAAGGAATAAGAATTCCAAAGTCTTTGTCTTTTTGACAAAGGTGGCTTGGTAGATGGGTTAGAAGGCATGAACTGTTCAGGCATGCTAGAGCATTTTCATCTACCCCAGAATATAAGGCAATAATGTTCTCCAAACACAAGCTGCAACATACCGACCTTCCATTATGTCCCTCTTCTGTTCCACCATCTCCACACCTACAGTTGATTCCCTGAATAGGTATAGATTTGCTCTTCTACTTTTCAGAAAATGTTTATGGAAATTAAAGACAATGATATGATATGATATATGTCTCCTGGGTGATATTGTGATTTATAATAAGAAATATACATATTTGGTCATTCAGATGATCAAAATATAATTCTAATGTATATACTTGGCTTTCACCCACAGTTCCTGACTCATAGCTCCCAATCCCCTCAGAATTTCCTGAGCTGTAAGGGCAATGGGAACATCTTTTGTTATAATATTTGGTCCCTTGTTCTCAGTTCCAGAAAATGCTTCAGAGACATAAAGGTGAAATGGGTGTCTTATTATTCATAAGAAGTTACTTTCTACCACAACTGGGTATACGTTAATGAATTGACTTTGGGAAAGTACTACAGAATCCAGATAGTTGCCAAGGGAACCAACTTTCAGTCCAACTCATTGATTTCTGGGGAGGGGAGAGAGGCTGGATGTTGAATCATTCACCTCGAGGCCAATGAATTGATTAATCATGCTGATGTAACAAAGCCTACATAAAAACCTCCAAAAGGGGGTGCTCAGAGAGCTTCCACGTGCCACCATGCCGCACCCCAAGCTCTACAGTGGCAGCAGCTCTGCGAGGCATAGGCCTCGCCCTATGTACTTCTTCATCTGACTGTTGATTTGTATCCTTTAATATCCTTTGTAATAAATCAGTGATCTAGTGAGTAAATGGGTTTCCTGAGTTCTGTGAGCTATTCCAGCATATTAACAGAACCCAAGGAGGGAGTTGTGGGACTCTCTGATTTATAGACAGTCGGTCAGAAGGACAAGTAAGAACCCGGACTTGCATTTGGCATCCTGAATTGCAGGGGGTCACAGGAACCTCAGTTTGTAGCCAGTCATTCAGAAGAACAAGTAACAACCTGAGATTGCCAAGGCGACTGAAGTGGACGGCGGTTTTGTGAGACAGAGCTTTTTACCTGTGAAATCTGATGATATCTCCAGGTAGACAGTGTTACAGTCGCTGGTGTCTGAGAATTGCTTGTTGTGTGGGGAAGATCCCCCGCCACACGTACATTGAAACTGGGGTTGAGGAACCTAAAATAATCCCTGTTGATAAATTGGGAGTCGGGATTTGCAGATACTAACTACTATATATAAAATATATAAACAACAAGGTCCTACTGTATAGCACGGAGAACTATAGTCAATACCTTGTAGTAACCTCTAATGAAAAAAATATGAAAAAGGATATGTATATATATATGTATAACTGAATCACTATGCTGTACACCAAAGACTAACACAATATTGTAAATCATCTATATTTCAATTAAAAATAAAATAAAAATATTCCCCCAGCCTTTTTTATTTTAACTTTCTTCATCTGATATTCATTCAAATAAATTGTGAATCCCATACAATGTACTGAGAGTCAAAGGTGAAGAAGCATGGGTCTTAGTTCCCTTAAAAAATTTAGTGGGTATACTGCTTTTCTATTGCTGATACAACAAACAACAAACTTAGCACCTTGGAACACACACTTTTTTTTTTTTTTAATCTGACAGTTCTGGAGGTCAGAAGTCCAAAGTGGGTCTTACCAGGCCAAAATCAAGCTGTTGGAGGGCTGCATTCCTATCTGGAGACTCTAGGGAAGCATCCATACTCTTGCTCATTTTGGTTGTTGGCTGACTTCAGTTTCTTGTGGTTGTAGGACTGAGGACTCGGTTGTCTTGCTGGCTACTGGGCAGGAGTCATTCTCAGTTTCTAGATCCACCTACATTCCTCGGCTGTAAAGTCAGAAATGATGGTTGAGTCTTTCTCATGTCTTATCTCTTTGCCTCTTCAACCTTTCTGACCAACCTCCCTGCCTTCCTCATTCAATTTAAAGGACTCATATGATTAGGTTGGGCCCACTCAGATAATCCAGGAAATCTCCCCATCTCAAAGTCCTTAACTGTAATCACAACTGCAAAGTCCCTGTTGCCATATGAGGTAATATATTCACAGGCTCCAGGGATTAGGGTGTAAACATCTTTGGAAGCTATTACTGTGCCTAGCATGATAGATTCTTTTAATTGTAAAATGAGACACAAAAGCCACATACTTTTTAATGTGTAGCCATGGATTGGTGATTAATGGAGCGGCCATGGTAAGAAAGGATGAGAGCTATCATTTGATTCAATATTCTTTTCCATTTTCTTCTTTTTTTTCTGTGAAGACAGCAAGATATAATAAGGGAGGGACACAGCACAATGCTTGACACACAGTAAGCACTCACAAATAAACCATCTCTTGTATCTCAAATACCTTCAATAACCCCATCTTCAGATGTCTTCTCTTTAATACTCAAAAGGTAATCCAATCCTCCACTTCACTGGATTGGTAGAAAGGGCTGCCTTTTGCTATGTTCCCTTTCCCAGGCAATGCAGGGATCACTACCTGTTCTACAAATCAGTCCTGAGTTTCCTCCTTGCCTCTCCTTCTGCACTGTGACCCAGGCTTGCTTTGCAGGTCAAATCACCATCATTCCCTGCCCAGCTCTTCCCTAAGCATTGACCCACACCTTTCCCTTCATTCTCCAAAATGCGGCAAAGACAAAACACAAGAATGAGAAAATGGATACAATGCAGATTGAGAAACAAATTTGGATAGTTGTTATTGCTGTCCAGAGAGTCCATTTCCTGTGCCTCTATACAATGACCCCTCACTGACCATGTCTTTCTGATTGCTCTGCTGCTGGGACCAACACGTCTGCCACTGGCCAGAGTACACTTTGACCATTTCTTCCATATCTGCTTTAGGTATTCAGGCATTCCATGTCTCATGTGTCCCTTCAGGAGGTTCAGGCCTTTATCTAAGGAGAGTATAAATGCCCACTGGCACATCCTCTGAGCACAGCACCCTCCTTACAAAGGGCAGCAGCATAGTACCTGGCTGCCAAGCATCAAGAAAATGCTAGCATTTAAAAATAGTTTCTTGCAGCCATCAATATTTCAGAAACATAGGCGGTCTAATCTCAAAGCACCTCCTTGCATCAATTTTTGCATTCTTTTCATAAAATAATCCCATGTTATTTTGAAGAAAATTTGCAGTCCTCTAGGCCAGCTTCTCACTGTGTATTGGAAAAAGTGAGAACCAGAGAGAAGTGATGTGAATGCCACATAACTCATTAGCAACAAATACACAATAATGAGTCAGGTATTCTGACTTCCTGTATTTTAAAGAGCATTTTTATCTATTCATGTTAAAAACAAAAATTTTCAACACCCTTATGTAGTTTTCTTCTGCTTCTAAATATGACTGAAAAATCTACATCATTCTTTATACATCTGGGGATTTTTCTTATTGAAACCAAATCTTCAATGCCATCTCACTAAGAACCTAAATAGAGATGCAAATCTGCATCTGCAAAATAAAAGTAAAATACAAATATGATAAGAAGGAAAACTATTTGTGTAGCAAATATACTTCATTTTCAGTTTTCAAGTCACTGAAAAGAAATAGAATGCTATGACAAAGGGTGCAGAGTGTGTCTTTTAAAAATAACATTGATCATTTTCATAACAATAAATGTATTACACACTTATTTTGGAAAATCCAGAAAAGCATAAGCATATTTTTTTCATATTTAATAAAATTGAGATCACACAGGCAAATATTTTCAAAGAATCTCAGTCCTTCTAATTTCACTTACATGTACTAATAACTGTATATTTTTCAATTGAAAAATACATGGCATTCCCACTTTTTATTAGGAAATTAATCTGTCTGGAAAGAAATTAAATAACTTACTTATTTAAAAATAAAAATTAAAAAAAATTTAAAAGTCAATTTGTGGAGCTGAGTTGGAGATATTGGTTTCCAGTGATTCAGTGGCTCTGGTAGCCTTCATCCCTGCCATGCCAGCTTCTCGTCCTGCTAGTAACCTCTTCAAAAAAGGCAGTGGAGAAAGCAGTATTTACTTAGACTTTAGTTGACTTTGTGATCTGTACTGTCCAGTCAAGTATTATTAGCCTCTTCAACTTCTCCAATACATCCATTTTCTAGTAACTGATTTCTTTGTTACATCCCCCTATTCTACCTCACTCACCCTTATCTCACATACTACATTGTATATGGGGAAAGTTTTTATGGCTTACACCATGATATTATTCATAAAACCTATCATGTATTCTCTCTGGGGTTAGATTATTTTCATTCCACAAGCATATTCAAAGTATTAACTACTTATGTGAAATTGCTGGCAGCATTTTAATACTATTTTTTTTTCAGAATCAAATATTTGGTTCTTCATTAATGCTGAATCTACATAAAATTGATGATCCTGGTTGTCCTTGTAATTATTTTGTTTCTAAACCTTGGACTTTATACGAAGAATAAATCATAAAATGTCTCTGTTTTTTAATTGCTAAATTGGATAATGGTGTAATAGCTCAGGGGTACTACTTGTGGGAATTTAAGACTTATAAGATTCAATTTCCCCCAAGTCTGTTTTCCTCCCGTGATCTATGGCTTTGATTTTAGTAATAAACTCACCAAAATGAGAGTGGGTCGTGGGCTTTCATTGTGAGCCAGTCTTGCCATCTTAACCAGAAAGCTACATAGACAGAATATAATTTGGTATGAAAAACTCACTTGTCAAAACGAATGAACAACTTTCTTGATTGAAAAAAAAAGTGAAAAACTGCACCTAATAGGTAGATGAATTCATATTAAATAGCTCATTAAAAAAGAATGTTTTTATTTTTATTTGTTAGGTGTTTATACTCTACCAATGGCTGCCCTGACTGTGCATAAAAACCACTTTGCTCCCTAAGTGAACAAAATGAACACCTATCCTCAGGCCTTACCCCCAGAGAGGAGTGCTTATTTGATCTGAAGCAGTGTTGAGGCATCAGGATTTTTGAAGCTCCCCAGATGATTTTAATGTGTAGTCAAGATCAAGAATCAATATCCTAGCCTCTAGGACTGAAATGTTTTCTTCTCCCCTGAATAAAGGGATTGTGTGAAATTAGAGGAACCAATTCCTGGGGAATGTGGGATACATGAATCATAATTAGGCCCTTGAAGTGTCAACCACAGTCTGGGCAGGGAACACCTGTAGAGCCAAGAATTAAAAATGAATGATGCCCTTTGTACCATAAAGATAATATTCTACTCTCTGGGAAGCTATTAAAATATTCCTCTTAAAATTTTTTTTCAAGTCTATTTTAAAGTGTCACAAGAGAAAGTAATGTGAGGTATTCAAGAAAGCTCAGTGTACTTAACCTGGCAGAGCTGTCGGCAAAATATTCAGGTATTTTATTTATGTGTGCATCATGCAGTGCATGAGGGAAGAGTGGGAGTTTACCTGAGAAAAGAAAAAGAGAAAGGTTTCACACTCACTTTACATCAAAGTTTGACTTGGCCTAACCACCTCTTACTGCACTTTTCACATCTTGAGGTTCACTTCATGCATGATTTTCATAAAAGTCTAGCCTCAGTCGAATGATACTTTTTGCCCTGAGATTGCCATTTCTCATCTAGTTCTTCTGCATACCTCAGAGCTGTTCAGAGTGTGGTGATCCCTTTGTTTTCAAAGGAAATTTCATGTTCACGTTCTCTCTACAAGGGTTAGTAGAGGAAGACAAGAAAACAGACCCATAGTATTTCTGCCATTTAATGGGGAAAATGTTTCCTTCTATATATATCATGATATGTAATTGAATTAGTACTCCAGTAGGAAAGGGTTTGCTATTTCATACTCCTATAGTTTTTTCTTAACACCATGAAATTAAAGACATGCCAGCATCGAGCTGCGTATTCCTGATCACTTTCAAATAAGCAATGTAGTGTGTTATTCCTTTTATGTGCTTTTATAGCCCATGCTGTGCAAGATAATTGACTCCATGACAGATGTCTATATTTCAAGGGAAAATTTACTTGTGAAAGAACAAATATATATCACTAATTTAACATGAGGCTATTCATTATGTGGCCCACAAGGTGTTTTTGACGACTTGCAAATTGAAATTAATATTTTCTCTTGTCGTTCTGAATATGCATAAGCAAATTTGACTGTTTGATATAACCAATTCAAAGCTTATTCTACTATTTGAATGTAACTTTCTGTTATCTGTAAAGGTTAGGTGCCCTTAGATCTTATTGGAAATGCTGTGTAATGAGGAAGGGAAGCCTATAAGCCAGCACACTCCCAAACTGTCCAGGATAATTTCTGTCCATCTTACCCATTTTTACAATGAAATGACTACCAGAAAAATCTAAAAGTAAAGAGTAGGAAAGATTCTCCATGGAGCTTCCTTTACCCTGTTACTGTGCTGAAAATGCCACTCTTTTCCAAGGCAAACACTAGTAGACAACAGCAATCTGAAGACCCTAACACTTCTGTGTGAGGTAGATTAGCTTGGAAACAGGCAATGTTAGGTGGACAAGGCTGCTATGAAGGCAAATTGAGAAAAGGGGAGGTTTCCAGAGGAATGTCCATCTCCATCTAATTTTAACACTGCCTGAGACCAATTCTGCTGCCAGTAAATTCTCCCCTATTATTTTTATGTTTTTTGTTACCGAAATTATTCCCAGGAAAAAACTGGACTCTTTATCCCTCAGCTGACCGGACACTTTTTGCAACAAGATTCTACCATTAATATAAAATTAAAATAACTAGTATATATAGAGAGATTACCATATTCAGAAAGGATGTAAGTTTAGTAAGGTTCCATTTCAGAGATGATTTTTCTCCTAACGAGAAGAGAAAGAGAAACTTTTCATTCAGGCAGGTCTCGTCTAGCCTCTTGAACTTTCAACAGCTTAGCCTTTTGTGCACTAGAAGAAATAAGGGAAGGAAAGGAGATTTTATAATTAAATTGGAAGTAGTCTTTACAAAAGAAAAACTAGGACACTAAGGACTGGTTTTGTAATGACACTTCCAGAGTGCAGAGCCCACCTCAGGAGAGATGGATCCCTGCGGCCAGGGGTAAGGAATTTCCTCTTCACCTGGGAGGTGATGGGGGTAGCTGGCTTCACTCCACAAGTACATGCCAAGCTCGAGCGCTCAGTGACTGGACGGCACACCAACTGGAACGCCCTAAGGCTGTAATGTCTGACATCCAGGCTTGGCGGTGGCTTCCTTAGGCACACTGGCTCTCTGTCAGCACAGCTGAAGCTGTGGCTGTGCCCACATGGACCTGAGGGTGTAAGAGAAGGTTGCCATCAGGTAACATTGGAAGTGCTGTCCCAGACATTCTTCCACATTTTAAGGTAAAAATGTGGTCATCCACTGAACAGGAAAACTATCTTGACATAAAAATGCACTGAATTGAGCTTAAACATAACAACCACCACAGCCTTAGGATTCCTATCCTTCCTCATTTTCTTCTCTTCTCACCAAAAGTGACTTATTTAAAGGAGGGTCCCAACTGCTTGGTTTAGTTAATAACCCAGGCCAGGAGGGAGGGATAAATGACTTAGGGGATGCCTAAACAGAAGAACAGCCCAACAGGCTGTAAACTGACCCAGCTCTGTTTTTTTGTTTGTTTGTTTGTTTTTTTGGATCTTGTCAGCAACCGTCACTTTACAGGATGAATTTCTCGTCACTGGCCAAGAGCTTGGCGTCAGCTTTCTCTGGAACTTAGGTTGGGAAGTGGGGCGGGTGAAGGTATGCTCTAGGTCCTTAAATTTATCCTTGACTCTCCACCGCTTGCTCAGAATGTTTTTGGGAGGCCTCCAGATTTTTCAGTGCAAACATGGGTGTTTGTCCTACAGAGCAATGGATGTTCTTTTAGGAAGTTTTCCCTATGGCTGGAGGGCTTTGCCTCCTTCACTGCAACCTCTCCCTCTTTAGTCAATCTGTTCTTTCCTTGTCTTCCACTGGCTTCTACCTCTTCTTCAGCATCCCTCCTCCCAGCCTGCTCCCCTCACTCTAACCCAAGAACCCTGGAAGGAGATGCCAGGAAAGATCAGACAGCTCTGGTGATCCGTGCCAGGATCTTGGATGGGAGAGATTGGGGCAAAAGGAGGGTAGGACTTTGGAAGATAAGAGCGGCTAGCTCTGGGAAGGAAAAGGCGTGGTGAACACACTCAAGAGGTTACCTGCAGGGAGCTACAGGCAGTGGCAAACACCTGTCCTCGAATTAAACGCGAATCAGTTTGTGTGTTGGGTCAGTAATGCACAGCACCCTTCCGATTGGAACTTTCCAGATGGCTGGCTCCCAGTTTTACCCTCTTTTGGGGTGAGGTGGGAAGTGGGTAGATTTCCGGGTTCCCCGCCCGCACTTCAGGGGCGACGTGGTCCGAGTGTGCGCATTGGGTTTCGAAAAAAGAGATGTGCAAACAGAGGTGGGAAGCCAAGCTAGGAGACGGTCCCCCACGGCGGGCCTGGGGTGCGGGCAGGGAAGCACTGCGAAGACCTGAGCGAGGTGGCCTGAATCCAGCGACCCCCTTAGGCGCGCGTGTGTGAAAGGAAATCACACCTTTTCCACAGGTTCAACCCCAGTGCCCCGTTTGCCGGTTTTGCACTTTCTTTGCCCGACTCCCCAACCCCAGAACAGGAACGGGTGGTGGTGGTGGTGGTGCGGGCGGGGGTCCTGTATTCTCTCGGGAAATGTCCTGCCAGCCCCGCGCTGGGCGGCGGGAGAGTCCGACATTTTCCTCGGCCTCTCTCCGGGCCGCCGGCGTGGCCCACCTCGCAGGGCTGCTTTTAGGGACGCGGGACTCGGGCGGAGCAACGGGAGACTTTCAGTCCGGGCCTTCACCCGCTTCCCCGGGCGAGAGTTCCTCATCTTGGCCACGTCCCGCCCGCACGGGAATCCAAACACCCGGGACAGCGGTCCCTGCAGGGAAACCCCAGGAAGCTGCGCGCGCCCCGAGCGGACTCCGAGGGGACCGCGTTCCCCACCCCCGCGGCCCCCGCGCCCGAGGGGGCGGGGGCGGAGCGGCGCGGCGAGCGCGGGGCGGACTCGGGGCGGGCTCGGGGCGGCCGGGAACCGCGGAGCCGCCCCAGAGGAGGGGCTGGGAGCCGTGCCCGGGAGTCGAGGGCGACCGGCGGACCAGGCTGGGCCCCGCGCGCGCCAGGAGGAGCTCCCGCCGCCGTCGCCGCCTCCGCCGCTGCCGCCGGGCGCTCAGCCTGTCCCCGCCCTGGGAGCCGGAGCCTCCCAACTAACTCCGCCCGCCGCCCGCAGGCTCCCGCTTCCGTCCCGGACTGTGCCCGCGGCCGCGCAGGTTGGTGTCGCCGCTGCCGCCGGCGGGCGGGCAGGGCGAGGCTGAGGGTGGGAGCGCGGAAGGGGGCTCGCGAAGTTGGGCAGATGCTGGGCCGGGACGGTGAGCCCGCCGCCTCAGCTCCCTCGGCTTCCCGGCGCCCGAGGCGGTTGCTGGTTTCCTCCCGGGCTGCTGGGGTCGCGGGGAGTCCAGCGCCACCGCCGAGGAGGGTCTCGGGGACCTAGCCTTCCTCGCACCCCCCTAGACCTCTCACTGACGACCCCTGAGAACCACCAGGGCCTTGGCCACGAGTGAGGGCTCTCCTCCCGTCCTGTCCTCCTCACCTTCGCACTTCTCCTTGCGCCCTCACCCTGTGGGTAAAATTGTTCATTCGCCCTTTCTGCCCCCAACTTGGGGAACTCTCCGTACCGGGGAGAAAGGCTCCCGGGTCCCCCGGCCGTTCCCTGAGACTAGTTTCGGGTGGAAGCTGGGGCCGCCGCGAGGGGAGAGAGGGGCTGGCGCGGAGCAGCGAGCGACCCGAGGCGCTGGGTGCCGGGCAGCGGTGGAAATTCCCTCTCCTCGTCTCTGGCGTCCTTGCCCGGCTCTGCTCTGCTTCCTGCCGTTCTGCCCGCTGGAGAGCAGAGCACGCCGGCGAAGGGTGAGCGCAGAGGCGGGGGGGAACGTATCCACCACTCG
Source organism: Camelus bactrianus (assembly GCF_048773025.1). Taxonomy (NCBI): domain Eukaryota; kingdom Metazoa; phylum Chordata; class Mammalia; order Artiodactyla; family Camelidae; genus Camelus; species Camelus bactrianus. The sequence goes on from NC_133541.1 coordinate 71,532,858, forward strand.
GATACTTGGAAAATAGGGATTTAAGCCTGATTTCAGTCACCTCCTCATCGGTGAGGCCTTGGGACCTGACCCTTTGGACACCTTATGTTCTCGTCTGCAAAATGCCTGTCTGCTTTGCCCACCTCTGAGGGTCGTTGTGAGGATCCAGTGGGATGACTTAGGTGTTACTTGATTTTGAGCCACGGGCTTAAGTCTCATGAAGGTGCCTGACGGCGGATCTTGTGTTCTAATCAGAAGATCTGAGTTCAGGTCCTTCACCTGAGATGTAATTATGTCTCTCTAAGTGATTTGGCCAATTAACTTTGTTAGGGGAAAAGACTCGTGCTTCTGAATCTGATAATTTGTGTTCAGAACTGAAATCGTCTCTTCCCCACACAACCCGATGTGCAAAGCGATGGACCTTACATATTCTTGTGGTCTTAGAATTTCAAATAGCAGAAGATCGTTATTGGCACAAGTCTTTGGAAATAAGAACTGTGCTTGCTTCAGATGTTTGCCAATCTTTACATGGTCTTTTCCATCATAAGTGCAAATTTAAATTTGCTTCTAATTTTAACAGTTTAAGAAGTAGACTGTTATTTTAGTAAAGTAAGTTCAGCCATTCAGCTCAAACTATATGTGCCCTATCTTGTAAATTTTCAGTTTAAAGTCACAGGCACAAGACACATTGTTAGCACCACTTTGATTACTTTATGAAGGAAGCAACTAAATGGCCTAAGAAAGTCAACTTTAGACTTGTAGTTAAATAGCTGAGGTCTGTCATTCATGAATTCCTGATTTAATAGGCATTTCTTGAGTTCCTGTATTGTGCAATGTATTGTGCTACGTGCTTTTTAAAGGTAGGTATAGAATATATTCCTTGCCCTGCAGGGACCTTCAATCTAACTCAGGGACTAATATTTTTATTTTATATTTTTGTATAAACATGACATGTATTCTAGTAACTACATATGGCAAGTAAAGTGTCAAGAATACATTACTGAAGGCCCTTTAAGATCATTATTTGGTGAATAAACTTAATAGATTGGATCAAATAATAATTTTAAAACCAGTGTTTTCTAAAATAACATTTCAAATGCTTTTACTCCATCAAATGGGAGGCATACTTGGAAATAAAATAACATATATTTTTAGAATGAAAGCTCAGAAAAGTGCCCATGTATGTATGATGTGGTAATCAAATGTTAAAAGCTGTAGAAATTTCAATTCTAACTTCAGTCAATGAGTCAATTTATGGTGTTCATATACAATTTTTTTAATCAACTTCTTGAGAAAGGAAATTATATTATATTGCCTAAAAAATACAGAGATTGAGTGTAATATTTTTAATATGATGAAACTTGAACACTTAATGGCTTGGTGAGCCCTGGATTGATTCTGCAAATGTAGCTAAAATATTATAAGATTCTTGGTGAGATAATTTTTCTAAACCATTAAAAAAAATTATAGCTTGGTGTGAAGAATGGGCAGGAATCTCACTTGGAAAAGATTGACCAGACTAGGCTGTATTTGGTGTTACTTGGTGGCATTTCTGATTCTTTTCCTACTCCTAGGAAGAATTCATCTGTCTGCTGGAAATGTGTAGAATTTCTTTGGCTTTAACATACCAGTACTCAGCTTTTGAGAGCTTTGATTCAACTCACACCCCGCCCTGGGAGGCAAGGCAGGTTGAGAGGGGCAGCATGAGGGATAAAGGTGTTGGAGCTAGCTTTATACTTAGCCTTATTGCTCAGTGTCTTTGTTTTCCTATTTGAAATGAGATTAAAGATCGTGTCACTGCCCTGGAACTGTGTAGTTTGGTATTATAGGCATGAATATCAAGCCAGAAAGCTTCTTGTGTGTGTAAGAACTTTCTTTTCTCCTATAACTCTTTCAGCAAGTGAAAGCTAGTTGTGAAAACCACATACAAGTAGTTGAAAAGAAGCACTCTGAATAAAGTTGGTGGTGGTGTTGGGTTGTCTCAAGTCTCCTGAGAGAAGTTTCCATCATCTTTATCTCCTACAATTCACTGCACAGATGGAGAGACTAAGACCTTCATCCTATCCAAGGTTGGTCAGCTAGTGGCAGGAGTTGAACTATTATTTCAGTTGCCTGATAAATAGCTCTGTAGTTTCTCTTTACCCTGCATGTTCTCTTATCATCCAGGGCACATTAAAAATCTCACATTTATAAATTGTGTTTGGTTAAGAATTTTGGCTTTGGGTTCTGATGGGCCTGGGTTTGAGTCCTGCCAGGCGTTTACTAGTTATGTAACCCTGGGTAAGTTACTTAACCTCCCAAGTCCTCAGTTTCTTCATCTCCAAAATGGGAATAAAGGGAGTACTTAACTCAAAGGATTGTTGCAAGGATTAAATGAGCTAATCAGTGTAAAGTCCTTAGTGCATTGCCTGTTACTTAGTACATACCTATTACTCAAGTAGTTATTTCAGTTTTCCTGAAGCTGGGGGTTGACATTTCAAAGGTCCAAATTTTAAAAATATGTAAGTGCATAAAAACATAAATACACCCCCCCCAAATATTCTGAATTAACCATTCCTCAGCTAACTTTGTTTCATTTATCTTTTTGAGCCCCTACTGTGTGTTGGGCCTTTTCCCTAGGCAGTGGCAAACAGTGGGGCATGAGACACTCATAATCACTCTCTTATAACCTAAAAGTCTGGGGAAAGATGCAGACTTGTAAACAGAAAAGTACAGTCTTATGTGATTTGTGCCATGATAGGAGTAATGCGGAGAATCACAGAAGGTGGACAGGATGGGATGGTGGGGGCCTGGATGAGCAGGTGTCATACAACGTATCACCTCCTCCTAGTTGGAGTTGATGGTGGTCAGGGAAAACTTCCCATGAATACAGTAAGCCCTGAAGAATGAGTGATAGCAACTGATGAATTTGGAGGACTGAAGAGTGTTCCAGACCAAAGGGAACGGAGCATGATACTTTAGAATGGAAGTCAGGTAGATATGTAAAAGAATAAATAAATCAGAGCAGGAGAGAGAGGTGTGGCAACTGGAGAACCGAGGCTTTGTCTAAAGGGAAGAGTAGATATACTCAGCTCCAGCCAAGTGTTGTCAGGTTGGGATGAAAGCCAAGTGTTGCCAGATGCCCTGATCTTTAAAGAGGAGCTTATGATTCATATTTCATAATGTGTACTCTCCCCAAATGTGAAATGGCCCCAATATTTTTTAAACTATTGTGTGGGCCAAACCAGACACATATGTAGTTGGAATTCAACCCAGGGCTACCACTTTAAGACCTTTGTATTTTTAGGAAGTGAAAGTTTAGTGTGACTAAAGGAATGCGTCTTAGAAGAAGAGGCAAGAGAAGTGCCCACAGATAGGGGCAGAGCCATATCATTCAGGCCCCTATGGAACTTGAAGACTAATTCAAATTTTTAAAAATCTGAGTTTTAGAATATTTTAAAGATTGAGTTTTTTTTTTTTTTAAAGTGCTTGCTGCATAACCTAGAACCTGCTAAGGCTGTTACCTTTTCTTGCTTAATCCTAACAGCAGTGGATGACATCAAAGACTGAGACAAGGGTGGCATGGTTAGACTTGTGTCCAGGGTACATTCTGGCTACTGTATGGAAAATGCCTGGGAAGAGGCTGTAGTGTTGGAAGCTACTGCAATGTCCTAGCGAGAAATAAATATGTCTGGAAGCAGAGGAAAAAGCAGGATGTTGAGAGATGGGTAGACTTCAGAGATATGTGTGACACTTCCACTGTTGAGAGAGAATTCTCCATTTGTCACTCAGGTTTCTGCAAATCTTGTGGGAGAGGCACTGCTTTCGTTCCAGACTGTGTTTTCAAGGACTTTCGTATAGCAGATAGCTACGGAAAATAGAGCTAGTCTTTCTCTATGGGGCAAAGATCAGATAAGTCTACCATCCATTGTAAAAGATTTGGGTGCTCTAAGCTCAGGGTTCCCTTCTGTAATGCAGATCATTGAGTGTATAGGGATTGCCTGTCCTCTCAGCATCACATTGAGGAAATTGGGCTTCGAGAACTGGCACAACTATGCTAATACTTCTGCTAAGGCTATTTCTGTGAGTAAAGTAATCCTTTGTCTCTGACCTAGGAATCTCGTTCCTTCAGCTAGCATCTATGAAACCGTGGCCTGCTTATTTGTTAGCCTGCAAGAAGGGCAAATTATTCGCAATTCTTTTAAGTTACTAGCCACAGTGTCAAATTTGTTTCAATTAATTAAAATAAAAAATGTTAATTCCTTAGTCACACTAGGCTCCTTTCAAATGCTTAATTGCCATGTATGGCTAGTGGCTACGGTGGTGGGTAGTGGACAGAGCAGGGTAGAACATTTCCATGATGGTAAAAGTTCTGTTGGATTTTTTGCTAGTTTAAAGCTAAAGGTTTTTTGTTTTCCTAGATGAGTAGAGGCAAAAATTGTTGATTATGATGGCATAAAAATGATGCTTGTTTTTGTGTTCAGTTCAGAGGAGTTCCTTTATACAAAAGAAATACTTCAGTTTGGATAATTAGCACGGTATTTAGTTCAGGCCTGCTGGGAAAAATTTGCAATGTCAGTTTGGAGACTGGGTGGACTAGGGCCTTGTGGCGACAGTTCTCCATCTATACGGCAATCCTCGAAATCATGTGTGGCTGTGAGATAAGGATCTGTGCTCAGAGGAGCCTGAACTTCTGAGCACTGTCTTCAGCTTCATCTACTAGCCGTGCTTAACATGAAAGGACAAGAGCGGCACGTTCTCAGCGAGGTTCTGGAACGCGGCCAGTCCAACAGCACCCGGGCAGCGCCTGCTGCAGCCCAGCTGTGCTGCCTGAGCTCACAGAAAGGGTGGAGGACAGGAACGAGATTTCCACGTGGCTCTCGCGCAGGGGGTTTAAGAGGACGAACTCAAGGAAAGAGGGAACTGAACTCACCGCCCCCCACTGCCCGCCCCAGCCAAACCCACAAAAACATATTAGTGCTTTAAAGCGTAAGTTTAAATGACACAGCAGAGGTTGGGGGGAATGCCAAGAAACAATAGAAGCAGCAGATCCGCTTCCCTCTGGTATGGGGGAAGCTCATTTTGAGGAGGGCATAGACCACAATGGCTGGGAAGTGAAAGCACAACATTCTTTCTGTCATTCTGTCAGCCCAGCCAGCAGCTGCCGTGGTCACAAAGCACAGCTTTTTACCTGCATTGAGTGTGCAGTTGATTGCTAATAACGTAATTACAACATAAGCAAAACAAAGAACAGCGGCAGAAATGTTAAAGGTGTGGAGGCCCATTTGGAAGAATCATACTACCACCTGCTATTTCCATGGGTAACAATGCCTTTTCAAAAATTTAAGCAATTACGAATTTCATTGACCTATGCCAGAAGAAATTTGCTTTAAAATAGTAGTTATTTGTATGTGGTAAAATTTTACTTACTTGAAGACTAATTCAAATTTTTAAAAATCTGAGTTTTAGAATATTTTAAAGATTGAGTTTTTTTTTTTAAGTGCTTGCTGCATAACCTAGAACCTGCTAAGGCTGTTACCTTTTAGAGCTCTTTTGAGGAAAACTTTTATAAAGAGACATGTCAGTTTTAAAGTAGAATGTGGATTGTTTGCATGTAATTGGAGGCTTCCATAGTGTTTAAAGAAAACTTGTGTGGGTATACATTTACCCCTTGTTTACACTGCTAATTGCATCAACAAACCCTTATTTTCACAGGTACTCCTTATCAAGTTTCAGTAACTTCTGGGAGAGTCAAGGTCAGGTGCTAGTAGGGTTTGTACCAGTAGAGTCCCTTCCATATATGTCTCAATTAGTGAAGTTTTACTCCAGCTAGTGTTTCAGTGCTACTGGGCTAAATGTCTTATTTTTTTAAATTGTGAATTAAAAACTCTTACTTCTGTAGAGGTGGAAAAGTTTGGTCATCCACCCTAAGTACCCCACCCCTGCCCTGCCATCTCCCTGAATATATATGGTAAAGTCACTTGTTCCGTGTGCTTTCATTTTTCTCTTTTCTGTTTTGTTTGCCACAGTTCTTAACCTGTGCTTCAGGCTTGCATTTCCGGTGCCTCCATTCTCTTCATCTAAACAGCATGAAATTGGAAATGATCGTTGTCTGTTGCATTTCTGAAAATCAGAACTTCACCAGTTTCATGCTGTCCTTTTTCAGGCAGGGCGTGGTGAATCATCTTTGGAAAACTGGCTCCAGTAGCACTGGAGTGTGCAGTTGGCACTGTTGGTGTGCCCTCAGAAACAAACCCGGGAGACTTGCTGTTTGTTGCATGAGTCACCAGTGGGTTCAAATGAAAGGAGATGGTACCAGATTGCTTTTCTTGCACGTCTTATTTTGGAAGAAGCCTGAAATAAGGAAATAAAAATAAACTAATCAGCTCTCTCTTTCCCCCAGAGAATTTAGAATTATGTGGATTTTAGTGTTAGGTGATTAAGACAATAACAATGAGGGTCACAAATTAGGCCTTGTCCTTTAACCCGTGATTTCCTGCGGTGCTCAGAACTTTGTAGTGTGTACATTTCTCAAGTTGCACATGACTGATTTTAATCAGGAGCAAAGCGGATTCTTTCTATTATATGCCATTTCCTCCATGGCCCTTGCCTCACTTAGCTATTCCTGTATGCCTAATCGACCACAGTGGAATGTCTTTAAAATATTTTCTAGGGGACTAAGGACTTTGGGGAGAATTTTTATGAAGGAAAATGCCTTGAATGGTTCCTTAGTATAGGTAAATGTTTCCAGAGAGACTGATGAGTCAAGGAATTGTTAATAGAATATGTAAATGTAACCTTTCACCTAGTTACTTTCATTACCTAAGTCATAACTATTTAGTTTTAGCAAATTGTTTGAACTGGTTCTAGTTCCTTAATGAAGCAGACTCTCTTGATCCCAGTCTGCAGATTCCAGTCTGCAGTCTGTTTCAAAGTTTGCATTGCCCTAGGCTTCCCCTCTCTCCTGTTTTAACAGCAGCTTGTCATCAGATTTTCACTAATATCTTTGTCTTCAGCATTACTTCAGTATTTGTGTAGTTTCTGTATCTGTGTATTTGATATTGACTTCCAGCTCTTTGGTTCCTAACAGGGCACTTTCTTTCGCTTATTCAACAAATATTTTTCAGGGTCAGCCTTGTACCAAGCACTATTCTTGACCCTAGAGAGATTCGAGAGTGAGCAAAACATTCATGGTCTGTGCCATCATGGAGCAAAGAGTCCAAGATGAAGACAATTATTAAGAAAAAACCCAGCAACTAATGGTTACACAGTTACAAACGGAGATAAATGCTCTGAGTAGAGCAATATGGTTTTGTGGGCTTGTATAACAGAAACCCAAGGAAATGACAGTTGATTGATATCTGAAGTGTGAGTAGGAGAATTTGAGAGAGGGTGGGAAGAAGAGCATTCTGGACAGCAGAGGGAAGTTTGTGCAAAGGCCCTGAAACAGAAGGAACAGGGTGAAATCAAGGAACCAAGGAGAATTAATGGGAGAGTTATGTGAGATGAGGCTGGACACCTAGGCTGGGGTCAGTCAAGAGTTTGCTCTTTATCCTAAGGACCATTGAGGTGGTTTTAAGTAGATACTGGTGACCCCATGAGATTTCTGTTTTGGTAAGATCATCTGTTGGAGAATGAATTAAAGGGGTACGCAGGGTGGCAGTGGGGAGATGTTGAGTGGCTGCTGCATTAATCCAAGTAGAAATGATAGGATGTACTAAGCCTATTGTATATACTGGGGAGTGGCAGTGAAAATCGATTAAAAAGAGTTTTAGGGGATAACATCACTTGTACTTGGAAATAAGAATGGCCTTTTTTTTTTTTTATTCACTCCACAAACATTTAGTGAGTTTTTAACTTTATGCCAAACTCTGTGCCAGGCTCTGGGAACACAACTATGACCAAGATGTTCAACATCCCTGTACTCATGGAGTTTTTTTAATTAATGGCAGTGACAGCTAATCAGTAAGTAGAAGAATAAAAATAATTTCAGATATCAGTAAGTTCTGTAAAGAAATATGAAGCTGTGTATAGGAATGGAGACTGACAGAGGAGAGTCCTCTTATATAGGGTGCCAAGAAAGGCCTTTTTGAAGAGGTGACATTTGAGCAAAGACCCAAATGAAGTGAGAGAGCTAACCATGCAGATCCTCCACCAAGTGGAGGGAACGATCAGTACAAGATCTTGAGGCTGGAATAAGCACCTCCCAGCCTCAGAATACCAAGGAGGCCAGTATGTCTAAAATATGCGAGGAGGGGAGAAAGAGGTGTCAAGGATGCTTTGCCCGTACCAGAAACTTAAAGCGTCTGAATAGATTCATTGTATTCTCTTTAGTCAAAACCAGTTTTTCAAAGCCACGTACAGCACCGACCACAATCCCAGGTTCCTCAGCCTCCTGCCTGTTTTTAACACTGCTGCTGAAACGGCTGCCTCCCTCACACCCTGCTGAAAACCCAAAAGTGGTATCTGTGTGTCCATCATGTCGATGACAACCCTTCCATCAGCTCAGTGGAAGGGCCCCTCTCTTATTTTAACCCTGTTTCCTGTTACAACCCCTCTTTGGACTCCTCTAGTTAGTCAGTGGAAAGCCTTCCTCCAATATTTGTTTAGACCTTGCACGTTATTTATTGTTTTTTTTCCTTGGTGTTACATTTATTTACCACGGTGCATGTCTCTTTCCTTTCTGTTAGTCTATTTGCATCTCTTCCTCCCAGGCCAGGTTCACAAGTGACATGTTACCTTTTCTACCAGTTTCTTCTGGTTTCATCCATCTCACCAGGATCACTGAACCCCTCAGTCTACTCAGTCTGTGTGGTGCTATTTTTTTCCTTCCTTCCTTGGGTCACTTGAAGAGGCATTAAGTTCAAGGGCCACCATTATTCCAAATAAAAATATTTATGATTATATTCTTTCTTCCTAGAAAAATTTTGGTTCTAATACCAGCTTTGCTATGTGTATACGTGACATTGACGAAAACATTCCGTCGGGTGAGGTTCAATGTCCTTGTTGGCAGGACGAAGGTAGTCAGCCTCCCTGTTTCATTCCCAGTGTGCTTGTAAGGAGTAAGTGAAATAAAACATGGACAATGTGTTTTAAACAAATGCAAGACATTATTTTTCATATTTTAGATGGGCCCATTTCATATTCTCATCTGAACTACAAGGTTTTCACCCCAGTGCCCACCAGCAGGGGCACACATGTGTGCTGCAGGAATTCTGTGAGGCCTCTAGAGCTTCCAGCCACGCTCTGCAGGCTTGGGACGGTTCCATCCACGGCGTGTGTATTAGTCTCCTAGGGCTGCTGTGACAAAATGCCGCAAACTGGGTTAAACAACAGAAAGTTATTGTCTCATGGTTCTGGAGGCCCTGAGATCAATGTGTTGACAATTCATTCCCTCTGAGGGCTCTGAGGGAGAGTCTGTTCTCTTCCGCTCCTCTGGCTTCTGGTAGCTCAAGGCATTCTTTGGCATGCAGATGGAATTCTCTGTGTCTTCACATTGCTTTTCTTCACACGACTGTGTCCACGTTTCCTGTTTTTATAAGGTCGCAGTCTTTGGATTATGGCCCACCCTCGTGACCTAATCTTAAACTGATCATTTACAAAGACCCTGTTTCACAGGTATTAGAAATTAAGACCTTAACATCTTTTTGGGGGACACAGTTCAAGTTAACATGATTCAGTACACATTCAAGAAAGAGAAATCACAGACTTTGTGAATTAGCTCTGTGTTACTTGAATAATTCATAGAGGAGGAGAACTGGGTATGTAAGAGCTAGTTTCCTGTATGATATAGGGCAAAATAAGGGAAATATTTGGTAAAAATTACATGTGAAATTCTGAACATTCATAAATACTTATTTTAGTGTTCTGCAAGTTCTGTGAATGACAGATCGGTTATAAGTTACAGCATAGAGGGCCACCCAAGAGAAAGAACAAAAGAACCCAATAACTTTTCTTCCAAATTTTAGTAATACATTCAGGGACGACATGGCTATGAGTGGGAGAACGTGCAGTCCTTGTGCTTGTTCGTACCATCTTTATGTGAACTTTTTGTGTGTGAAAATTTTTATTGCTTCAGTTGATTTTTTTGGCCCAGCGTGCTTCTCTTTGATTCTCTGAAAGGCCACATGTGGTCCTATAACAGACTAACCCCTTTCTGCTAAACACCCAGAAGGGTCTGTTGTTTTTATCTTATTAGATGCCAGAGCCTTGTTAAAAACTCATTCCTCTCAAACTTAAAAATCTCATCGATACATTATTTTTTAATAAATTTTTTTGTTTGGTTTTGTTATTTTTTAATAATGCAGGAAAGTCTGTTACATTTTTACCTGTTGATGTTGGAGAATACCTAAGTGCACCTCTAGTAGCGTTTTTTCAGATTTGACAATATGATATAACATTTTATTTGGTGAGCATGTGTTAATCTTCATAGGGTCTCTTATTCTGGCATTTAGGATGGCCTTTGCTTTAGGGACATTGAGGAAGGTACCTGAAGCTGGTGGGTGGTATTTTCCTGTGTACCTGGTTGACCAGTTTAAAAGTTTAATCATTTTTGACTTTCTAACAGTCTGGCATGTAAATCACATCTGAGAAGCTTATTGTAGGAAGTCATTCAGATTTAGTGAATAGAAGTTGAATACCTGACCTTTACCTAGAAAAGTGGCTTTTTTTTTTTTTTTTTTTTGGTCAACCAGAAGAGCACAGCTCCCATATTCAAAATACCTACATGATAGAGAAGTTTTTTTTAAATTGTTGCCCTCCCACTAATTTGCTTCATCAATATTGCTGCACTGAGATTTTCACTAAAGGAAAAAACGGCCATAAATTGTTATTTCTGCTTATAGTTTATTTGTGAAAAAAATTTTAAAGAAAAAGACAATGAATTCCAGGTTTCAGTGTTATTTTAGAAAGAAACTTCCTCTTGGTGTCTTAACAAGTAGTTATTACCTGGAGGAAAAAATATTTTGATCTTAATCTTCCAAATCTAACAAAATACCTTCTTTCTGAAACTATTAAAGAGTTAAATCAAAAGGATAAAAATAATGAGGAGGTGATTAAATTTATTGTTACCTTAATCTCCATCTGCAAATTTTGATTCTTCCTTGTTCTTAAGCAAAGTTTTCTGACAAATATTTTCCCTCCAAAACATAAATACCAGAAGGTCAAAATGGTTACTGAAGTGGTAACATCAACCAAAAAATGTGTTGAAGAGAGAATGTGTTGGATAGAAAATTTTATGGGCTGAAGAGAAGGTGGTGAGGTGATGGGGCTGGGTGTGCGGAGGGTTAGGGCAGGATATTTTAAAAAGTGTATTTGTCCCTGGAGTCAGGAAAGACCTTTTTTCTGGGCATTTAAATGTTCTTTTTGCTGTTTTTGTTTTTGCAACCTTCCATTGTTCCAAGTCAAAATATTTATATGTACGTTCTTTCTCCCTAAAATATGAGCTTCAGGCCACACCTGGGACCATCTGATATTTTGTGTTATCTCAGCATTCGGTGGAGATGTTTGACCCTGAAAGTGCTTAGCCACCAGGTTCCAGGACAGTCATAACCTCACTGATACCATTTACCTTATTTGATGAATTCCCTGCATCTTTCCTGAGATACAAACATAAAAAAAATACATACTTGAAAATAGGGGCTTTTTTGAGGTGATTTAGTGTATGGACTTGAGAGTCAGACAGCCTGGGGTTCCATCCCCCGATTTGACATTTACGAGCTGTGAGACTTCAGAGTAGTGACTCACCCTGTCTTCGCCTCAGTTTCCTGATCTCTGAAATCAGAGAATAATAATCGTTAATAAACTGGCCCTTACGCTATTTATTATGGGCCAGATATTGTTCTAAGCATGTCACCAATTTTTAACACACTTAATCCTCACAGCAACCCTGTGAGGTAGCTTCTGACATCTCCATTTACAAATAAGCAAAATGAGATACACGGAGGTTAAAGTCATTTTGCCCAACGTCACATACGTATTAAGTGGTGGGGCAAGGATATGAATCCACAGACTCTGCCTTAGGGGCTGTATCACTGGGAATAAATGAGGTGATCATGAGTGCACTTAGAATGGGGTCTGGCATAGAGCAGGCCCTCAGCCTGCTGCTCCTCCCCACCCCGCTGGGGCTACAACTGTTATGATGGAGGTGACTACTATTACTGCTACTAATATTGTCCACGCTAATTCGCACCTAACCGCATTTTAGTGGTAGTTAATAATTTTCCCACATACTCTCTGTAGACTCTGAACACTGACCTTAGTGGTGTCCCTCTGATTTTTTTTCCCCACAAGGCAGCAATACTTGCATTGGTTCTCAAGGGGGTTTATATTTGTTTTTAAACCTATTATTTTAGCAGGTTCATATAATAAAGTATTTGGTACAGTGGAACCATTGTAAGGTTGCAGCTGTGCAGTGAAAAAAAAGCTGCAGGGTTTTGGTTAAGCTTTCTGAGAGCTATAAAAACTGCTGGTGGCCATTTTAGATTTTCTCCAAAAGAGGCCCTGTAGCAGTTTAAAATCTTTATTTTCCAGTACAGTGTGTACTTGATTCCAGGGTGTAAGACTTGAGGGTGATTGGGAACTATATCACCTAATAACCTTTTTTCCCCACTTTTAAAAATTGTAATTCTGTTATAAGAATCATTTAGGATGCTTATTAAAAATGAAAATAAACCCATTTGCCAGGTGGAAATGAAACTGAAAATTATTGTCATTTGTGCTACGTTTTAAGCAGGGGAAACATGGAAGATAAGAAGAAAAAGGTTTTATTTTTTAGAGTATAACCCTTCTGGGGTTTAAGCTCACCAATTTCGTACTATTAACTAAGCGGTTTTTCATCTATACGGCACACTTGCTGGTGATGATGTTTCTGGCTTCTTCTCATAAGCACTGTGTACTCAAGCCTAGTGGCTTAGTCTACAGTTTTCAACTACAGGAACACAAAGGGAGGAAGGACTGGGGGAGGGACCCTTTAGCATCCTGAGAAGAGGAAATTGATGTTTACACTGCTAGAATTTTAGAATCCTTTCAAATATAAAGTGACACTGTATGCCCCAGATTTTATAGAGAGAAGCCTAACGCCATTTGGAAAATAACATTCTGGAAAGGTTTATGACCCGAGTGGCTTGGAGGCCCCCTCAGAGGCTGTGGTGCACTCGAAGGTCTGTGGCAAGGTTAAAAGAAGAAATGTTTATTTGTTCTCATTCTGGCAAACTGTGGACATCAGTATCATAATAATTGCTCCCATTTACTGAGGTAGTTTTGTGTGAAGAAGGAAACTAGCTTCCTGGCATTAGACATTATGGTCAAGTCTTGACTCTGCCTCCTGCTAGCTCTGTGACCTTGGGAAAATGACCGAATGTCTCAATGCCTCAGCTTTATCATCTTGAAAACAGGGGACATGCTGGTACCTATTTCAAAGACTGTAGTGGCTGTGATTATTCTTTGAGGTGGAATGTATAAAATGTTATATGCATAAAAAATGCATACAAAATGCCTGGCACATGGTTAACCGCTCAGTAAATATTAGGTATTATTATTATTATTATATGTTATATACCTTACTTAGAGTACCTCTAATGCTGTCTCTAACCCTGCAATGTAAGCCATTATCACTGTTTTACAGAAAAGAAAATTGAGACTCAAAGGTGAAGCGCTTGGTTTTAAATGTGAAGGCATGTGAAAATGGTCTTTCTTTTGCCATCTCCCTTATCCTGATGGTTGTACTTCGCTGTTGCCCATCAATACCAAGTTTGTGAGATAGAGCAGAAGGGGATTTTGATTTTTTTTTCCCTCAAAATTACATGCTAGGATGCTTATACAGTTCATAAGACACCCACAAGTGTTCTCAAACTTATGAAATTGATAGGGCCCTTCCAAAGGAAAACATTCTCACTTACTTCTAGTTTGACTTAATTACCTTTGTCATAATGTGAGATAAATACAGTCCAAGGTGACATAAATGTCTTAATTCATAGCAGTTAAAAATAAAACAAATTTATAAATTAAATGCCAACAAAACTATAAAACCAATAAAAATTCAAGTAATTCCATTAATTTATGTGACAGATGTGTTGTTTTGCTGAAAGCAAATTGTCAATTTTGGGTTCTTTACTACTCACGATGGACTTAGTTTAATCTGAGTCTGTCTGTTGATTTCATGATATTAATATATCATAAACCTTTGACTATCTGTAGTTTCACATGGTTCAACCTAAAAAAGTGTCTTTTAAAACAAGTGTGTCATAAAACTTGGTAGTACTAATTTCAAGGTGCTGTTTGATAGTTCGGAATGATAGAACTTCAGGAATACCTGTTTCAATGGGTATTACTTGGTAAACATGAAAAGTTGTTTTATTTCCTTTGGTGCCGATATTTAAGTGCAGACCTCACCGGAGTCCTGGAGCCCCGGCTCTGAGCTTAGGGCCTGGAATTAGACTTCCTGGGTTCACATTGCTGCAACAATACATTTTATACAAAAATTTCTGTGAATTTTGCATTTCTTTGTGATAAGCTAAAATCACTGTGTTAACAAGGATGAAGATACAAAGTTCTTGCTTTGTATTGTATTTGATTGCCATTTATAGTGACAGCTTGGAAGGGAGCCCAGTTTACCACATCCCATATCAGGAGTCAGAAAACATTTTCAATGAAGGGCCAGTGGGGTAAACATGACGCTCTGCAGGCCACATACAGTCTTCGTTGCAGTTACTCAGCCCTGCTATAGTACGAAAGCTGCCGCGGACAATACATAAAACTTTATTTATGGACATTTAAATGTAAACTTCATGTAATTTTCACATGTCACAAAATATTACTCTTCTTTTAATTTTTTTCCAACAATTAAAAAATGTGAAAAGCCATTCATTTTTAGCTTGCAGGTTGAACAGAAACAACAGCAGGGCATTTGACATGAGAGCCTCGTTTATGGAGGCCTGCCCTAGGTGGCATTCGACAGAGTGGAAAGGGAGCTCTTTTCCCCTGTTGTTCATGGGACATGGAATGTGGACTCCACAGAGACCACAGGTGGATTAAGACAGTAGCTCGGAAGTGAGACTGCCTGCCCTTGGAATGTGACCTTTTTTTGACTCAGTTTTCTTATCCGGAAAATAGGGGAAATTTTTTCTTTGTTCCTCATAACTTTGCAGGAGATGAAATAAGAGACTGGACATATGTAATACAGAGAAATAGTCTGTAGCTTTTGCTCTTACTTTTCTAGAATTACTACTGAGGTTATACTGTTTTTCATGTGCTTATTGGCCATTTTAAATATTTTATTTGTTCTTTTGTAATTTCTACATTTATATTTATTTGTTCTTTATATATTGGCACAATATTTATGAATTAAGGTTAACAACCATTGCCAGATATTTTGCAAATCTTTTTTTTTTTCTGTTTACCTTCTGGTTTTGTAGTGGTGGGTTTCTTTAAAAAACAGAAATGATCTTTCATTTTTATGTATTTCAGTTATTAAAGACAATTATTTCAGTTATTTCAATTATTGAAGATAAATTCTATGCATTTATCTTCTTCATTACTTTTATTTTTATAAAAATATTCTCAATCCAAGTTCAGATAATATTTACCTATATTTCTATTATAGTCATCCTGTAATTTCATATTTTATAATTTCACATCTTAACTATTTAATTCTGCAATTCAATTTTATGTAAGTCATGATAATAGATGATAGTAAGTATCTAAATGTATATTTTTAACATAGAGTGTACAATTAGTTCAGCACCATTAATTGAATAATTATTTACTCCCCACTGATTTAAATGCCACTGTTATCAGACCCTAGATAAATTTCATTGAATGGAACTTGACCTGAAAAAAATTTTTTAAAACAAAGCTATTGATATAACACTATGTCTTAGTCTTCAATAGTGGTAATTCGGTGTAATATGAAGCATTTTGTGTTACTCTAAGAATTATTTACTTTTTAATAGTGGTAAAAAAGCACATCACAAAGTTTACTATCTTAACCATTTTTGAGTGTATAGTTCTGTAGTGTTAAGTATATTCACATTGTTGTGCGATAGATCTCTGAACCTTTTTTATCTTGCAAAACTGAAACTCTACCCATTAGACAACTTCCCACTTCCTCCTCCCCCGCTCCTGGTAAACACCATTCTACTTTCATGTTTCTATGAATTTGACTACTTTAGATATCCCATATAAATGGAATTGTAAGGTATACGTCTTTTTGTGCCTGGATTATTTCACTTAACATAATGTCACTTAGAACTTTTTGAAAACTTTTTCTCCTTTTTTTTTTTGTATCTTGCTAATTCTGTGTCAAATAGAAGTGTTTGAAAATCTAATGTCTCTGATCTAATGGGATTGTGGATGTCCTGTATGTTTTGTAGCTTTTGGATTTATCTTAAAGAGCATGTATACATTTTATTGGAAAATAATGCTGCAAGAATTCTGTTTTTGGACACTCACGTTGTTCCTGCTGATCTCTTGTGGTAGGACCATTAGCTGGTCAAGAGTCCTATTCTGGTTCATTTATTGAATAGTTAACTCATCCCCTCTGTGCCAAACCTGATTAACCACTATTGTTGAAATTTGGTTTGCTCTAATATATCCTTTTTATTGAATACTCAGTTGTCACAACTTACCACTATGACTGGACATTTAGTTACTCCAGTTTTAAAGAGATTATGATTTATTAGAGCAGGAATTTTCAGCAAGCTGAAAATTAATAAGAAATAGCAAAGCAATAATTAGGGGAAAACATTTTTGGCGCATAAGCCTATCCAATTATGTGCCAAAATTGCCATTATGTGGAAAAAAAATCAGTGAACAAATTAGCTAAATAGCTTTGAAAAATAGATACATTTAAAAAAATTAAAGTGTGATACAAATTCATTGTATGACATCAAGAAACTAAGCAAACTAAACTAAAAGGAAAAAAAAAAACAACCAGAGCCAATTACTGTTAACATTTGAATGTATATCCTTAGAAGTATGCGTGTTGATAAATACAGAATAGAATCATACTGTGCTCACTGTTTTGTAATCTCTCATCTGTTTACTCACTGTATTCTAATCGAATTTGTGGGTACATGTCTGTTACCCCTTTTTCTTCCTTTCAAGTGATCTGGTAAAAATGACCTAAATTTTCTAATTTTTTCTTCTTCAATCATTTCTTTAATGTCTGTCTCTGACCCTGCATCCCATTCCTTTAGCTTTTAATCCACCTGGTTGTGTGACTCTGTGCATGTGTGTGTGTGTGTGTGTGTAGGTCTTTGTAGTGTGAGGTATAATTGAGGTTTGATCCCTTCCCCACTTTTCTTAAAACAATTTAGAGAACATTCTATTTCTCCTCCATTGGTTTGTGACTTTTCTTTGATTGTATGTGAATATAAAGCCTTCCTGGGAAGTTTATAAATTTATTCTTCTCCATCGATGTGTCTGTTCTTCAACTACTGCATTGATCTTGTTTTTGTAGCTTGAAAATAGGTTGTAGTGACTTGTAAGTTGTACTTCTTACTCTTTTGCTTTCAGTTAGCTTCCCCCTCATTCATTACTCCTGATCATTTATTCTTAACTAGTGTTTTATATCAGAATTATCTGGGAAGCTTTGCCAAAATATACATAGTCTTTGCAAATTACAGTTTAGTAAGTCTAAGGTGGGACACAGGCTGGTGTATTCTGAGAAAGCTCCATGATGGATTCTTCTATGTGTCCATGTTTAAGAACCACTGTTTAGTCACACTAGCATAGTTTTACTCAACCTTGGTATTTTTAATGGAATTGTATTAAACGTAGCAATTAACTTTGAGAGAGAGAACATCTTCACAGTATTTAGTCTTCTCATTCTGGATAACAGTATGTATTTCCCATTGTTGCATAACTGCATTTATAGTTCTCATCAAATTTTTGTTGTTTTTCTTTGTTTGTATTCCACCCATTTCTTATGAGGCTTATTCCTACTTATTTATTTATTTTAAAAATGTGTGTGGGCACTGCTTCCCTCTTGCTCCCTCATATTGTCTAATTTGCTTTTGTGGGTATGCAGAAAAGTTTTGGAGGTAAGCAGGGAGGAATGTTTATGTTGTAAAGCCTTTTTCTTTATGTGGAACATCTTACTTGAAATGGATCTTTTTCAAAATCAACAATGTAGCAATAAAAATAGTAACATGAAAATGAAAAAAGTGAAATAACATACGACTTGACTTACAGGCTGGAGAGAAAGGGGATTTTGTGTGAGTTGGAGACTGTTCAAGGTCACTTTTTCGTTGAGACCTGTCCTGACTGCTCTGTCTCAATCTGTAAACCTTCACCTCTCATTCTTGATACCTTTACCCTGCTCTCTTTTTTTCCTCGTAGACTTGCTATTGTCTAACATATAATTTACTGAAAAAATTTTCCCCTTGTTGCCTGGGTCCCTGTTAGAATCGAACCTTTGTTGGGCTGGGAGTTTTAGAACGGTGCCTGGAACATAGCAAATGTTCTATAAATTTTAGTTGAGTGAATAAAACATTAGATGGAGAAAAATCAAGTATTTAAGTGAGGGTTTCTGAAAATAGTGAGTTATTGTGTAAAGGTGAGAAACTTGACTCTACTAGAGAAGTTAAAAATTAGCCCAAAGTAGGCATTTTCTTCCCAGAAGAAATCTGTGGGTAAAATGTGTATTAAGAAAACAGCCTTTCAGCTAAGAGGTAAGAGATGTATATTTGAACATGTGAGGAACAGGGATGTCTCTGTTCATTCCCACGGTCCTGTTTACTATGTCTCCACATAGTCTTTTATTTTCTCTCAGAAATAGAGGATGTTGGTTTAACCTCTTTTTTAATTTCCCCTACAAAATAGAGGTCATTGAAGTTATCTTTCTCCATTTTTATAGATGAAAATAGAAGAGAGGGAGTAAAGTTGTTTTGCTAGATTAGAGATTAATATGGGATGGCTCTGTTTATTTCTTCTGCGGTGCTGTGAATGAAAGGTCATCTACCAAATTTCTATCTGCCCTTAAGAGACCTGCAATCAGGTATTCTGCAGGCAAAACTGTCTTCATTGTGACCTAACATTTGAATTACATCATGCCATCTTGGGTAAGCAGACTGGGTGGTATCTGCTTAAGTATATATATGATATATATTTAAATATAGTATATATATACTGTAATATAAAAGGGCAGTACAAATCAAGTAGTTGATAACAAAATATTTCAATATGTAAATTATTAGTTAAAATTATATGAGAAGATGTGAAATATTCAGAAGCACCTTTTGGACCCTCCCACTAGACAGAATAAATTCAAAGGAGAAAGCCTGCCTCCCAGAAAATTTAAACGGAGGCTTGAGAGGATTACTTTTCAGCTACTCAGCTCCCCACATGGGTTTTTGTTTTTGTTTTTTTTAGAGATTTGATTTGTCTTCCCCTCTAATACTTGCATGTTACACTTCTGCAGTCTCCTTGAGTTGACCCTGTACTTGTGTTTATATGTTTATATTTGTTCTGACTCCTCTTTTAGGTGGTAACATTGTCAATGGCAGACAGTTTGTCTTCTATTTTATAATTCTCTGGAGCATTCTGTACAGTGTTTTAAACAAGAAGCACTCAATTAATCTTTGCCTCACAAGTAAACAAGAGGGAAAATTAAGGTTTCAAGGAAGGAGATTGTTGTATTACAAAAATCATATTAAGGAATCAGAGTAATCAAAACAGGCATTTGGTCTCCCTGGCATTTAGAGTGAAATGAAAACTGGACCCATATGAATGGATAAAATGAGTTATGGGACTGCTCAAGTAGATTATTGTTATTGTTTCCTTCCAAAGCCTGGTCTGTGGCATTTTGTTCCAGAGGAAATTTTAGACCTGTGGTGATTTAATCTTTCCAAATTAGAAACCTCTGAAATGAGTCATTCTCATTTTTATTCATTTTGTTTTCACGTAGAAGAGTGTATAGATAAACAACCAAATGAATGAAGCTTAGCTTTCCTATGGATTGGCCATCGCTATGTTCTCAGTTTGTCCTTGTTAAGGTTCCCATGGTAATATTTTATATGTTGATGCTGTGCAGGTCAGGTTTATAGTGTGTGTTTAGGGGGAATATTTTGTGTGAATTTGACCCAGGCAGGCCCTAGAACTCAGATGTATTGATAGCACAGATCTTAGGTGAGATTAGACGAGAATGACCTGTTGTGGAAACCCCCTGTACTTGCCATAAGAAGACCCTGGACTCCTCTCTGGGCTTGACTTCCATAAAGTGAAGGGGTTGAATGAAGTAATTTGCAAAGCAAAGATTTTCAACCCTGTTGGATCCAATGCCTCTTTTTTATAGCATATATTTTGTGGTGCCCTCTTTACTACCATGAAATGAAATTCATATATAATACAACCCGCCTACATGCATAATTAGAAAAATATATATGTATATGTAAAATCTCTAACTATAGTATAAAAGAGTAATATAAATCATTTAGTTTATAATAAAATAATATGTAAATGCTTAGTTACTATTTCACGGGAAGGCATAATGAAGTATTCAGAAGCTTGTGCCTATATGTGGAATAACAGTGTGTGTGAAGGCTACAAATGTAGACTGAACTTTTTTGTACTGGCCACTCGAATACTATGAATGGCGTTGTTGATGTTATTTTTCCAGAATGATGAGCAACTCTTGGAGAAGTTCCAAATCAAACAAAGTAACCATCTTCTCTTGATTTATACAGTTTCATTCTAAACATAGAATTTTTAAAACCATGCAAAAAATTCTTTGTGTTTGTGTGCAAAATGGAATTAGGTTCTAGGCTTAGATAATCACAAGCAGGTTTATCACCTACGTAGTTCAGGGGACAGTTGAGAGTTGAGTAGAATGTGGTACAGGACTTCAGTCAGAAGTAATATGCATTGTATGGTGTATCTCTGGACCCCCCTGCCTGCTAATGCCAGTAGCTCTTTCCCTACCCCAACCCCATGACCAGATTTCCAAATTGCTCTGTAGGGAGCAATACTGTTTCCATGGAAAACCATTGCTCTAGGGCAGGACTTAACAACATTTTGATTCAGTGAATTCTTTGTTGTGGGGGCTTCTCTTTGCATTGGAAGATGTTTAGCAGCTCCCCTGGCTTCTACTCATTCCATGCCAGCGCACTTGCCTAGTTGTGGTAACCAAAAATGACTCCAGGTATTATCAAATGTCTCCTGGGGGAGAGGGGGTAAAATTGCCCGAGTTGAGAAACAGGACTCTGAGGTCTTACCAGCTCCAAAAATGTGTCTTTAGGATACTATAATATTCATTAATATGGATAAAAGCATTGCATACCACACTAATAGGTATTGTTAAATTTTCTACCAAGCTCAGGTAGTAATGAATGCTTTTTACTAATTCCTCATTCTTGTTTCTCTGGTCATTTAGCATTGGGATTATTTTATTGCCTGGCTTTGGAGGGGTGGGAAGTATATATAGTACTGGTTGATAAATTTTGTAGTATGAGCGCATAGGGAATGAGAATTTCAAGAAAAACTCCCCCAGGAAGCCCCTTTTAAAAGTGAGTTCACCAAATTCCATTCTAAGTATGACATTAATGTTAAAGGGTACTAAATCAGGATTTTAGGTCTACAAGAAATGTTAGAAAATCTATGGGTACCTTCTCATTTTAGAGATGAGAAAAGAACTAAATGCTGAAGTGCAGCCACAGTTTAACTCTGAACCAGGATTTTAATTCACGTCTTGGATGTCCCCCGAACATTGTGATGTCTCTCAACCAGGCTATGTTTGTAAAATAGTTTTAGCTTTCTGCAAGCACTGACTCTTGATAGGAAATAAAAGACAAAATAATACTTTTCTTTAAAATTCTGATCTTCATTATGCATACCAGGAAAAATAAGTGAGAAGGTTAGCTATTGTATACTGAATCTTGCATTCTTAGATTGAATTCAGAAATATTTTTGATACTAATATACTAATATAATAATTCTACCGTGGTGCTTTAGTGGACTAGGTATTGTTCTAAGAACTGTACCTTTTAGTGTTTACAACAACTGTATGAAATAGACAACTGTATGTAGATGAGGTACCAAGAGCCAAAGAAACTTGTGCAAGGTCAGAGGGTTCATAAGTGGCTGAGCTGGGATCTGAAGCCAGGCAATCTGCTGCCCATGTCTGTGCTCTTGTCTGCTGCCGGCTCTAGTGTACTTGCTTTAAGCCTTAAGCATTGAACTGATGAAGGATAGATTGCTGTTTTATCCTGCTTGTGAAATTGACATTCCTAAGAGCCAAACATTTGGCAAATTTCAAACCTGAACACTTTCAGAACACATATTTTCTTCAAAGATTAAATCATTCTTCACTCTTCTCCAACATTTATACCAAAGGTGAACTTGCTCTTTATAGGATTTAAGAGCTTCTTTCATCTTGTCCATATCTGAAGCACAGTAAAGCAGAACCCTGGCATGAAGTTCATAGCAGGAGGAACCGGGATCGCAAATGAAAGGATTATATGAAGTTATTTTCCTTGTTTGTTTCACCCTTTGTTATTCCCCTAGAGGAAGGAGAGAAGGTTTTGAAATCCTTTATTGCAAAATGAGTTTGAAGTAGACACAAATAATGTATATGACTGACGGCTATAAAGAAGAAAGAAAAAATTCCAGCCCTTATTTCAGCAAGACACTTGAAGGAAAAAACATCTATATTTATTGAGAAGTGTATGCAAACCTCTCAAACATTATATTTTAAAACAAAAATAGCATCACTGGGTTTAGAAATATTTCCAAAGTTAATATTTGGTTTTTAAGTTCCAGGTAGTAGAAGAGGCAGGATCAATTAAGTTCTGTATTCCTAGTGCTCTCTCTCGTTCTCTCTCTCATTTGATTTTTCACTGGTAAAATTGGCACCGGCAACATGTTGGCTTCTTTTTCCCACTCAACTTTTTTTTTTTAAATAAATTGTGCTTTTATGAAAAATCTTTCTTTTTAAAGTTTTCTTTCTTTCTGTGATACTCACCATTTTGTTTGGTTGTACCTGAAACTCTAACAGGCCTTCATTTCCAAGTTTTTTATTTCCTAGTTGGCAGCACCACTTACACCTTCGTGCAGATGGAGACTTGGCAGGAAAGTTATACGTCAGGGTAGGTTTATGTGGAGAGTGTGAGGGCAGGAAAGTATGATGCTTAAATAAAAGTAAGAAAGTTTTTCTTTCAGTATAATCTTAGCTGATGTCATGTATTACTCATTTCATCCATTTGACTTATGAAATGAATGTTTAAATTGGTTATCTTGATCAGGATTGGTCGCACAATTTGTAAGGCCCAGTATGAAATGAAAATGTGGGTCGGTTTGCCAAATTTAGCAAATAAAAATAGATGACACCTGGTTAAATTTGGCTTTGTTTCAGCTTTGTCCAGATATAACTGACAAATAAAAATTGTGTTTAAGGTATATAACTTGATGTTTTCTGTATGGATACATTGTGAAATGATCACCACAGTCAAACTAGTTAACATATTCATCACCTCATTTGCTTACCATTTTTTTGCGTGTGGTGAGAACACTTACGATCTACCCTCTTAGCAAATTTCAAGTGTACAATACTTTCTGTAGAGCAGAATTACCTGGAGGATTGAAAAAACAAAATCAGTGCCGGTATGTAATTTGTTCAGGCTGCTTGTGGCAGGGCATTTCATAAAACTTCCCGAGGTAATTTTAATGCACAGCATCAGTTAAGAAACTGAAGTGCGGTCGCTGGCCCAGTAGCATTAGCATCACCCAGGAACTTGTAGGAAATGCAGATTCCTGGGCTCCCTTTTAGGCCTGTTGAATTGGAAAGTTGGAGGTATCCCCCCAGCAATCTGTGATTGTTTTAACAAGCCCTTTAGGTAAATTTAATACAGTTTAAAGTTTGGAACCTTTGCTATAAACAACTAGAAACTGTTAAAAGCTTTTTTACAAAATTGTGTTTTAAAGAGAATTCTGGTAGATATGTGGTGAACTTAAACCAGAGGATAAGGCTACCTGTTAGAAGCTGCTACCTTTACAGGATTCTGGGGGTGAGAAAGGGGGCTAAGAACTAGAGCAATGAATATGGGAATGAAGGAGGGTGATAGATTCAGGAGACATTTCAGAAGCAGAATTGGTGGAATTTTATGATTGAATGACTGGATTGAGGGGTTTGAAGGAGAGAGCCAGGGCAAAGAAAATGTAAGTTTCTTTCTGGGTTGATTGAGCCATGTCATTAAATAAGGCAGAAATATCTTTAGAAAGTGTAAGCTTGGGTGAAATGATTAGAGTATTGAATATGAGGTGCCCTTAAGCATCCAAGAGATGCCTTGCTTCATTGAAAATTTGGTTCTAGAACTTTGAAAACAAATAGGGATTGGGGTGTGGCATTGGGAGTTCTCAGTATGGTATTTACATTTTTAAAATCATTCATTCTAATGGTTCTATATGCACTAAATGATTTATTTTTAAATATGTCCATTTCATTTCAGATTGAGCCAAAGATGATGAACTTTAAAAGTCTATCCTATGTATCATATTTGGATCATTTACATGAAGTTATTTTTAGTACTTAATAGAAACTATGGAATATGCTAACAAAATTATACTAAAAGTTACTATTTATAAACTTACTATTCTATGTATGTAACAAGTGAACACCAAACACATTCATTTTCAGAGAAAGAACTGAGATGGGAAAAACAAGAATAAATTTCTCATTGTGGCTGTTAAAGGAGGCAGTTTTGTGTCATGATTAAACCTGTAAGTTCTGCAGCCAACTGAGTTCCATCCATTTAGAGGAGCCCTGACTTGGGACACACTACGTAAATGCTCCGTGCTTTGGTTTCCTCATCTGCAGAATGGCTAACTTGATATTAACCATCTCGTAGGGTTTATTGTAAGCGTTGAATGAGTTAATATTTGTCAACGTACTTTGAAAGGTGGTTAGCATTTAGTTAACAATTTGTAAATGCAAGCTCTTAGTATTGAGAACGTTTTTCTCACTTTCTGCCTAGTCTTTTTTCTAAATTGTTGCTATTGATAGTTTCTGAGTCTTCCTTATGTTATTTCTGTCAGCTTTATGAACTTCTGAACATTGAAGGTAATGATTACAAACCAGTGAACTTCTAGGAATTAAATTCTGAATCATTCATGGAGAAAATGTAGATATGTACAAAAAATGTAGTATAGTTTCTAAATATATAGAAATTAAAACCTACCTTTTAATTTAGACACATTCGAGGTTTTTAGCTCAAAGTTGAAGGTTAGGAGGAACTAGGCTCCAAATTCTTTACAATTTTAAATCATATTTCATTAATCCTCATTCTGAGCATAGTCACTGGCAAGTCAGCAATTTACCCTGAACAGGAATGAGTAAATTACTACTCTTCTCATGCAGAATGTAAAGGTCAAGAGTACGTCATAATGATTTCTACACCAAAAGGTACATAAAGGAAAGCTACTGAACAATGTGAGATTATAATTAGTAATAACAATGGTAGTTCCCAGCCGACCCATTTGACCAGGACAGAAGAGTAAGAAGAAGGTAACACCTCTGTAGCGTCCAAGATTTGTCAATTAAGGCTGTTCCTCACCATTCATGAATTCTAATGATCTGAATTTCACTTAAAAATCTTTCCTTAGTTTAGAAACCATTATGCTGGTGTAAAGGCCAAAGAGAAATGCTTCATCTTTAACATTTCACTTACCCTCTTCAGAATAGTTTTACAGTCCACAGTTTTCAGCCTCGTTCAGTTGGGGCTGGGAACTGGCAGCAGAGGGAAAGATGTAGTTCAGGATACTATATCGAGGCCCTGTCAGACCCACAGAGCTCTTGTCACTTGAGCATATGTGGGTTTTGATGAAGCCAACACTCTACTGTGCTACTTGGAGTTCTTGTGTACTGGGAATGGCCCATAGTTGGGATAGACTTCCTAGGCTCAGTAGAAGGTATTGAAAATATGCCACCTTATGGTCCAAGTGTTCAACCTCAGCCCTGACAAGACCCCAGTTAGCTTTACTCCTGGAGGGGAACTATTGTGCAACTCTCAGCAAGGAAATCCATATTCCATGATACTCTTGAGGGGCCAGTAGCTCTTTTAGAGGTGTGGATTCTTTGGTGAATGAATGGAAATATGTTGGGCTTTACATAGATAAAAATGGATGTTGGATATTCTCAGGAAGTACTGGTTATTTCCAGATCGATTAGTATCTGTTCATACTGGAAATACCCAGTATTTATGACCCCCTCATCCAAGAAATTGGAATCCTCTGAGTCATGGTTTAGCGTGTAGAGTAAGCACAGTAAGTGCATAAATCAAGATTTATCAAATGGTACGTATATTACAGACATTTCAAGGTTGCTACTATCATTGTTGACAGTAGACAGAATAGATTAATTCGGTTTTGATTTAAGAACTAAAATTGTATCACATCTGTGAAGAATCTTTTGCTCTTTCTCACTGTAAAAATACTTGAGGAAAGTTCTGTTTCAGTTAATTTGCACATCCACAGCTCCGACTGACTTCAAACCAATCACTGGACCCTAGTAATAGAAATCACATGTTTGATGTCTTAGATGAGAAATAAACAGACATGAAGTAATTTTCTTTTATAATTTAATCACATAATTCAGCCTACTTTAAATTGTTAACAAAGTGCAGCAATTCATGTATTAAAGATAAAAATTTATAATAAGAAACTGCCCACATACTTTACTTACAGGGTAATTACCCTTCATATACTCCATAACTCACCAGCTTTGATGAAGGTGGCAGTGAGTTATTATGGTCTTTACTTGTCAGAAAGACTTTAATAACTTCATCATGCCACTGGTGTCTTAAAGTTATGGATTGTATGCCAAGCATAATAACTCTTTCTTTTTGATAGGAACTACATTTCTCTTCTCAAGTGGTCAGTAATTCACAGTTAGGGATTCAAAAATGGTGCCTCTGCATCTCTAGATTATTTCTCTGCTCACAACAACCATGAAATATAAATTATTTATACTTATATAATTTAAAAATACTCACATATTAATGTGAGTGGAATCCTCACACATTAATTTTTTAAAATAGGGTGGAATTCTTTTGTAACACTGCTGAGTAACAGATGATGATATCTGCATTATGGGCCAACTGTGTTACATCTGATTTTTGTGATGGTATGAAATTAAATATTGTGTTGAGGGAGGCTCATAATTTTATCTGAAAACATACTGCCTTGTTTTTATTTCATTTGGCTGGAATACTTCCCATTAAGTTACCATTACTTAAACAGCAAACCCGTGAGCATCCTGGTGGCATTATCAAAATAAGCATGTGTCATCACAAAGTGGGAGAGAAGAATGTGTTAATAGTTGGAGGCGAACATATCACTGCAAGAACAGAATGGTTTGGTGGTTAAGTGCCCTGATGGTTGACACTCAAGGACAGTGGGTAGAAGGTGTGGGGAAACAGGAAAGATTATTTATAGATGACATTAACAAAGAATGAAGAATGATGAATGATGCACTTTGCTAGAGGGAGGTTGGCTAACAGGCATTGTTGGAGGATTCACCTTCAGGTCATAGGTATGAAAGGTACTTTTATTTTTAACTTGGGCTTTTAAAGCATACAATGAAAGGAAATAAAATAGCTGTTTTGCTGTTAAAAGCTCAGTCTAGAGACTGAATTTGATGATATTGATTTTTAAAAAATCAAAAGACTTGTTAATTGAAAATTAGAGTTTTTAAAAGCAAAACTTATCTAGCAGTTGTACTTCTGGGTTTATTCTTAAACAATTTGAAAGCAGCTACTTGAATGAGTGTTTCTACACCAATGTTCATTGCAGTGGTATTCACAACAGCCAAAAAATGGAAATAACCCAAGTGTCCATGAATGGATAAACGAAGTGTGGTATATACATACAATAAAACGTTACTCACTACTAAGAAGGAATGAAATTCTGATACATGCTACGGCATGGATGGATGAACCTTGAAGACATTATGCTAAGTGAAATAAGACAGACACAAAAGGATAAATATCGTATGATTCCACTTCCACGAGGTACCTAAAGTGGTCAACTTCATAAAGATAGAAAATAGAATGGTGGTTGCCAAGAGCTGGGTAGGTAGGGGTGGAGAATGAGGAAAAATTGTTGAATGAGTACAGAGTTTCAGTTTTTGAAGATGAAAAAGTTCTGAAGATGGATGGTGATGATGGCTACATGACAGTGTAAATGTATTTAGTGCAACTGAACTGTACACCTAAAAATGGCTAAACAGGTACATTTATGTTAGGTACTACAATAAAAAAAGCAAAACTTACTGAAGTGGTATTATAAAGTAATAAAGTGCTGCTAGTTCAAGAACAAACTAACAAGGTAGATAAAGGGATTCGCTAATTATTCATATTCATAAATATTCAGTAGTCATCATTAGACTAAATTTGGGAAAAATACAGTTTTCTTATCTTGTATATGATCTGGGGAAAGATTTGCCCATAGTTAAAAATACTTTCTTTCAGTACTTGACATAATTCTTGGAACATGGAAGATGTTCAGTAAATATTTGTTGATTGATATTTGTTTATTCAGGAAATTACAGTTATAGCTTCGCATGCAAAGTAATCAGCTTAACTGTAACTCGTAAGCCTACTTATAAGCTCAGTGAACAGGTAGAAAATATAGCCTTTAAAATACAGGCAATCAAAAATCTAAGTATATGATATACTAGATTATGGGAACTAGATTATATATTTTAGGTATTATAACATTTGCCACAATTTTGTTGTTGATATAAAAACAATGTTAATATTATCTTGAGACATGGGTAGTTATTTGCCTGAAGGCTGCCTCTAGGAGCAGTAGTGTTATCATCCCCACGTTAGAGCTGTACAGAGATCACGGAGGGTCTCGTGGCCATCTTCGTGCTTATTTTATTATGACAGTAGCTTCATCGTCTGAGCCTCTAGTTCTTATGAGGGTAATTTGAGTCTTACCCTGGAATTTAAGTGGAGGGTGGGAAACCTATTTAAATATTGTGGTGAGAGGTTACCTAATGCTGCTTCAGATTGCTGCTTTTGCCAGGTGGGGAAGTGATGCCACTGTCTTCATTTCTGTGGGCAAGAGTCTGTTTTAAGCCTCTTACAGGAACGCTATTTTCCTTTTTCTGAGCAGTGCTGTTCTAGTTACCAGAAACTGCGTATCACCTCTATCAGATGTTATACAGTTTTGCTTTTGTGAATAATTATGTTTTTCCCTCATTGTTTCTTGAATTATATTTGTTCATTATGGGATATTGGCAAATGCAAAAAAAAAAAAGCACAAAGATGACAATATTTTAAAAATTACCCATTATTTTACCACTCAGAGATAGGAACTGATACCATTTGTTTGCGTGTCAACAATTCTACTGTTCTGACCATGCATATATGCACACACATGAACAGAGATACAAAACTGGGAAATGTAAAATTAGGACCGTAATGACTGTTCTGTTTTATAACCTGCATATTTTTTCACTGAGCATTAAATAGTGAACATTTTCTCACGTCACTAAATATTCTTTTATAGCTGCTTTCAAAGTAGCTGCATTTTCTTTTGTTTTATACCTGCACCAAACCTCTTGTACTAGGATTTTAGAATATTCTTCTTTTGTTGCTATTATAAGTGACACTATGATAAAAATACTTTTAATCTTTTGCTTATCTTTCTATATTTTAAAAAAATAAATCCCTAGAAGTAAAATTAAGTAGAAAGTTACAAACATTTTAAAAGGCGTTTGATACAGATGTGCCAAATTGTCCTTCAGAAAGGCCGTGCAGGTTTGTATTTCTGCAGTGGTCTATGTGAGAACACCCATTGCCCATCTTGGAATTAGTTTTTTTTTAATGCCAATTTGAGAAGTGAAGAATTGTAATCATTTGTTTTAATTTCCATTGGTGACCTGAACATTTTTATATGATTGGTTAGCATATGTATTTCTACATGTCATGGTTAATCTGATATATTCCTCTGTAAGATCTACTTATGTGTTAAGGATATTAACCTGATTGTATGTTTTTTCTTTGGCAACCATTTTTTCCCCAGTGGATTTTTCTGTTTTCAACACTTTGCCAAGAATTCCAAGGAAACATAAAATAAATTCCTTTTAGATAAATTACTTAACTCTATTTGGGGTTTGTTTCTGAATGCAGATTGGATAAGGTGAATTACCTTTCTTCAGCCTTAGGTGAAAAAAACTTAACCCTGCCAATTAGTTGTAAGGCATCCAGTCTTACGATATACAACCAGATAACTTCAGAAAGCTTGTCTCTAGGGTTTTTTCTAGGCTGTGCTAGGAGTTTCTTGAAGGAAAGTGTAGCTGTAGTGAACGTTTCCATTTGGGTATGCTCCACTATGCCAAGTATTACTGAAACACACAGCAATTGACATTTTTACTGTGTTTACAAAGTAAACAGTGAAAGAAATTGTATCCATGCTAATAACGAATATGATAATAAACTGATTATTGAGTGTTTCTTACAGCGAACTATTTGAGCAATTCTCTGGCCTTTTTTTTCCATGAATGGAGACTAGAACCATTTATTGTTTTGGAGTTATAATTTATATTTAAATATAGTATGTATGGAATTTAGGAAATTCACTTCGGATATATCAAAGTTAACATGGATTTGAATATATGTTTTATATATATATATATATATATATATATATATATATATATATAGGTTTGTGTATATGTTAGAGGAGATGGGAGGTGGGAAAAGTAATGCCAAAATTATAATGCTGAGAAGAATATTAAAAGTAAATGAAATCTTTATTGCCATAAATTGCTCTCCAATTCAATAGTGATAAAAGACATGTGAAAAGACTATAAGGTTACTTTGAAAACAAGCATTTACCACTTCCAGGAAATGAACGTATTTGTATAAAAAAACACTTGGCAGTTGCACAAACCTTTTTCTCTGTTTACTACGCAATTGATTGTTATGGTCTCTTTGGTTGTATAGGCTTTCAAAAACATACCCTACCTGGTCACCTATTTGCCACTGACTGGCATTATGAAGAGTTGGAATGGGGGCAGTGTATTGACAAGATTTTATGGCAAATTTAGTTTCCGTAATTTGAAATCTCTTCTAAATACACTAGTGGTGCTCCCAATTTAAAAGAACTTCTAAACCATAATTTTGTCAAGTGAAGAATTTGTGATGGATCGTTACCATTAGTTTATTGTTTCAAATCAGAGTACAGCTTCACAGTTTTTGAGGCTGTGGTAGTCTCACGCTGGCAGACAGTTTGAATATGAGCAGGAAATATGCTTTCTGTACCCAACTTAGGGGAAAAAAAGTAACACAAAATTCTTCTGTCACAGGTAAGAGTGGTTGCTGCCAAGTGAAGTTTAGTGTTAAGTAACACAGAATTTTTTTTTTTCTCTAAAAAAATCTCCCTTTGGCATTATGGTTGGTTAGAAGTCTTGGTCCTCATAGGAACAGAATACATACATTTTTCCTTTCTACACTAAAATGACGTCTTCGACCTATTTTTCCATTCTTCCTTTTAAAATTATTTAAGATAACTTTTCTGAACTTGTGAATTTTTTTTGTAGAACACTCAATTCTTTGCTTCTGAAATTCCTAGAAGAAACATACAGATACATATTTAAATAATTACATAAACTAAGTTTAAACTGTCAAGGCTTTTCTGTTTTTAATGTTCAAATCAAAAGCTTCTTGTAAATGGAAAATTTTTAAAATTTGAAACTATTGGGCAATCTTTTGAAAAGTTGATTAATGCAGTATTTTAATTACATTATATACATATATATTATATACTTAAGTATATTACGTATATATGTGCTGGTTTTATTTTAAAGCTCAAATAGCAGTGATACAGTAATACCCTTTCTCATTTAAAAAACTGAACTAGTAAAATATTTTAAAAGAATTTTGAAAATGTTAAATGAGTTAATGATTATAGCAACACTTTTATCCTAGATTTATATGCAAAATTAATTTATAAATTTTGTAAACTGATTAGAGTTAAAGCAGATTATTTTTACATTTAGAAGTTAAAACTTTAAAATTCAGCATTATGTGAAACATATGGAGTATGTTATATTATATTTACCTGAGAATTTCTGATTTAACAAACTAAATGCACATTTCTTTTTAAAATTCATTAAGTATATTCATATACCCACTGATCTCTTTATTGGGGAATTTTAAATAAAATGTATTACTTATTTAGTACTTCTGAATTTAAACTGTGCTTGAAGTGGCTTGTTTACCCTTTACCAGTTCCCCCTTGAGACTGTGTTATGAAGCCAATTTAAATGATCATTTAAACATGAATTTTTGTTACTGGTTATCTTCTCTTTCTGGTATATTGAGGGTCATGCAGCCCTGACCATGATGACTGGGTTCCATGGAGGTGAGGGAGGAGGCAGGACATCATCTCAGTGAAGGCAGGAAGGGTCCCATCCTGGAGCTGAGGTGTGATTTGGGCGGGTAGAAAAAAATGTTCTTCTGGAATGAATTGACAGAAATACATTTACATGTATCTTACATTTAGATACATTTCTGACCAGCTGAAGGGAGGAGTTTATATTAAACCAAGGGCTGAACAAAAGCATTTCAAGCATTTTGTAAGAAGTGATTAAATCAAGGAGAATTTTCTTTCCTACTTTAAAATCAGACGATACCAATGTAGGCTTTTAGGAGAAATTTAATTTTTGTAGAAAACTGAAGACATTTTGATAAAACTTGAAATGTAGTGAAATTTACAATTACTTATTCCCCACCAAAAATTATTTTGTATATAAATTAAAGATTGTCAGCTTTAAAAATACTTATCTATTGATCATGTAAAATGTACATATGAACACTCTGCTGTTACTTTTTTCAAAATCTGCCACCATCCTTCGTGAGAGTCACAAGCCCTATTTCCATTGTGTTGTTTATTTAGTTATGCGGCTTTTCTCAAAATTAAACAAGTGTTTAGCTGGTTCCTTCAAACATGGGCAATTAAAAGATTTTGAAAAGTGGTTGGAAAGCGGGAAGAGTTATCCTGTCCTGATGCTTTCTCTGTTTCCTCTTTTTTCCTGCTATCTTTCTCTGCACATCCTTGGATAAAACTAAAACCTTACTGTGATTTTTGTGGGAACCAAGTGAGACAAGAAGAAAAATTTGCAACTGCTGTCTGACGCCTAATTCGAGTGATGCTCAGTTTTTTTGACTACCACTAACAGTTTAAAAGTGCTTATCAGAGCAACTCTTTACTGCCTCAATTTGTGTGTACAGATTGCTGTTAGTGTTGCTGCTATCTGTTTTGTATCAGACATGCTAGCTAATTTCCTTGTTTATTAGCTAAGTAATTTTCTTAATGGCTACCCTTTTGACAAACGAAGAAATCTTAGCAGCTCTGAGAGGGAAAACTGAGTTTGAAAAATCATGGTGAAAGGGATAAGGAACATCTGTATTCATGCTGCTGCTGTGTTGTTGATGTGGGAGAAAATCTGCTGATTGACCTTGATTCTTGACTGAAGTCACAAAAATATGCATAACTTGGCCTTTATCCACAAAACAAATAGTAACAGTCTCCAGTTAAAGCAGGGATTCAATTTCCTTTGTTTTGGGTGTGGAAAAAGGAATCTTTTCCAACCTTATTATCGGAGGGGTTAGTGAATTTTTTCCTGAAATATTTTAGGTACTACATTTCAACAGAAGCATCTTGTTTGAATTCATGTTTTATTAACCAAGAGTTATTTTGTTTAATTTATATCTGAAGATTTAGAGGCCCACAATATTATTTTTAAGAGATAAATGTCTTTTTATTAAATAATCAAACAAAATCCAAATACCCAATGGGCATCAACAGAAACTCCTATGATCTGATAATAGATTTTGGATTAGGGCCCCTAGAAGGGACACTGACATTATACCGGGGAGCCAATTTAGGGTTTCTTACAAATAAGTTTAGATTGGCTCAAGTCCATGAGAGCAACACCAGTGCAGCTGAAACCATTAGGGCTAACCATCTGTGACCCTGTTGACTCTTCATGAGGTCAGGCATCAGGGGTTGCCCTCAGTCCATGATAGGAACCAGGTTTATTGCTGAATAGTCTAGGACACTTGTAGACCCATCTCCACCTTTGCAGCCTATGAGTTGGAACCTGCCCTGGCACCAAAATGTGTGTTTATCCACAGATATCATCTCAGGGCTTGGGCAGTGAGATTGGGTATTTGGAGTTCCACACAGCAGAAATCCATCTTTTAAGTAAGGTGAGAAAATCTGAGCTTCCTAGTGTTAATTTGGAGTTATCTTTACTCTTGCAAACTAGGTTTCAATTCTGCTACCTCTTAATTTTTGTTTATTAGGCACCATAGTTAGCCAGATAAAATTAGAGGAAATAGTGAACAAGAAAGCATTTCTCCATCCTTTCACTTGTCTCTCCTTGTACCTTTGCCATTTCATTTTCTTTCCCTTGGCTTCCCCATCCTACTTCAAATGGCACATTCTGTAAACTGTGTTTCCCTCAGTGACAAGCAGCCACCTGCTATCTCTATGACTATGAGCAAGTTACTTTACCTCTTATGGCTTGGTTTTCTTACTTGTTAGATGGCAATAGTATATTCCCCACATCATAAAGTTGTTATGAGGATTAAATATATGAAGATGTGTCAAGCACATAGCTTTGTACCTGGTGGTACAAAGTACCAAGTGGCCAGTTATCTAATAATTGCTAATAGAATCTATTAATAAAAAAATGATAGAAAGCTATACATGTCATTGCCCAGTTTCAAAATGATAATAAGATAGATTTGTGAATTCTTTTTAATGTCCAGTAGGACAAGGGCTCCTGTTTTGCTTCTTCTGCCCAAATAGACTTGTAGAATGTTTTAAAGATACAAAAGGGCTGTTGGATCAGTCCCCAGAAGACTGTTGAATGATAAGAGATAACGTTCTAAGAATCCCAGGAATAGTATTTAGTCTGTTACTTTTATTGCAAAAGGAGACAATAGTAGCCATCTGGTGTTAAGATGGTTGGTTATTTTATGTATTCATTTCTCTTATAGTAGACATGGTACTTTCTTTATCTAATGTGAATGTTCTAAATTATGTGACCATTATTAGATCTATGCTCAAATAAATTTCTGACATGGTGAGTATATTTCTTTTTGAGGCATCGCATTTTAAAATATTTAGAATATAACCTCACCCATTTTACTTTGAGAATACTACATGTAAAATAATTTTGAAGGACATTTTATTTCCTAGTATGTATTTTCAGCAGGTGGCTAATGGCTTTTGACCTGCTGTAGCAGCATACAGAACTGAATGTCAGACAATATTTTTTAAAAGCTGCATTTTCATTTTCCATAATGAAGCACAGTAATTCTTTTTGAGATTGCCTTGCATATTTTTCCAAGTAGTTATTGATGGAGATGTGTCAATTTGGTAGGAGAGGAAATTGTTATGTTCCAGCATAGGTCTGAAGACTATTTAAATATATTCAGATTGGTAAATACAAGTATTTTAATAAATAACATCAGATCTAATATATTTATAAGTTAAAAGCCATTTAAAGTACATTGTATCAACCTTTCACCTTTCCCATATCTTCGGACTATTGTTATAAAATATCACACATTTTAATTCACTCACTTTTCCCCTCAGTAATTTCCTTTTTCTCCTGAAATTTGTACAGTTATATTCCATGGCCTATTTTCATACAACCTTTACAAATTATACATAGTAAATGTATAATGTATCTGTGATGAACAGATAAAGAAGATGTAATATATATATAGTAATATTTACATATATGTAATATATAAATATATACATTTATAATATGCAAATATATATATATATATATATAAAATGTAACACTACTCAGCCATAAAAAAGAATGAAATAATGCCATTTGCAGCAACATGGATGGGCATAGAGATTATGATACTAAGTGAAGTAAGTCAGAGAAAGACAAATATCATATGATATCACTTCCATGTGGAATCTGAAAAATTAATACAAATGAAGTTTTTACAAAACAGAAACAGACTCACAGACATAGAAAACAAACTTGTGGTTATCAGGAGGGGAAGGTAGGGGAGGGATAAATTAGGAGTTTGGAACTAGCAGATAGAAACTACTATATGTAAAGTAAATAAACAGTAAAGTCCTACTGTCTAGCACAGGAAACTATATTCAATATCTTGTAATAATTTATAATGAAAAAAATAAATATATAACTGAATCACTGTACTGTACACCAGAAACTAACACAACATTGTAAATCAACTATACTTCAATAAAAAATAAATAATGAATAAAACAAATTAAGTATTGGCCCAAGTTTTTATACATCATCTTTGCGGTCATGTGCCACATAGTTTATACACTGAATAATGCTCTGATTTAAACTTAGTTGAATTTCTGAGGTGAAGATGTGCATGCAGCTTGATCAATGCCCAGAACACATTGTGGAATGGCTAGTGGTGAGAAAATGGCAATGTAAAGAGTTTACTTCCCAAACTGAACGTATTAGAGCTGGCATCTTGCCAGTGATGAGGGAGGAATATTGTTTGTGTGCTTTGCATTTAGGGCTTAATTTCTGAGGCTGAGTTCTAATTTTATTTATTCCCTTAGGTAATTACTGGTTGTCAAGATGCAAAAGAAGTACATTATTAGATTTTTTAAGTGGTTAAACTTGTATCATAGATGTCCTTTCTTTAAATTTAGGCACTAAAAATTCTCACACATCAAAGTCGCTTGTGATTCTCATTTGTGGCTAGAGAGTTAATCATCTTTCAATAATGCTTTGAAGTCAGCTTTTCTTCTTCTTTTTTCCTTAACCAAGCATGAGTTCATGAATAAAACTAACTGCTCTGATAGGTAGAGCATATTATTGCTCTTGCCTATGGCTTTTGCTAATAAAAATTGAAATTCTTGCTAGTTTGCTGGAATCAAATCAAGGTAGTATGTGGCATACTTCGCTTCTGTTACAAAGCCTTCTCAGAAAATAGATGGGAGGGAAAGCTTTGGGTGGAAGGAACGGACAAAGCAATTCAGGGTTAAATGTACCTTAGCTCTTCTGCCTGTGTTGGGGTAAGTCTGTGACCTGTACCAGAGTTTTTACTTCTAATTGCCTTGGAATCCTTAAAATTAAGATTCCTACTCCTTAGGACTAAATTCCTAAAAATTCCTATTCTTCAGTCAAGGTATATGAATCTCCTGCTGTGTGAGTAAGGTAACTATAACAATAGTGTCAGTACCTGAATTTGATAGAGTGTATGTGTGTGTGTTTTACATGCAGCTAGATTGGACACCTATCAGCTGAAGAAGAGAGTGGGTAATGCGTAACAGGTAGCTGATTGCTCAGAAAATTTGGAATTCTGACAGTTGCGAAAATTAAGTCAGCTTGCGTGTAAGATTGCCTAATCACTAAATCAAAAAGAATTTGGCACTTTAACGAATAGGATGTTTTCCAGCAACATCAACACAGAAAAGAACTGTGCCTGGATGCTTCCTTTGGAACGTGACTTATGAATTTAGAAAGCAGAGAACATGCCAGAACTAGAGTGATGGTTGTACAAGACATTCCGTTCTGGAGCCAGAAGTACTAGGTCCCACTGGAAAGACCCTAAAAGTGCGGTTAGGGGAATGCAAATCAGGAGCTTATTTAGCAAAATTACAAGTGTATATGACAGTACGTAGGAGCATGGTCTCAGGAGTAAGAGAAGCTCAAATCTGGTTCTCAGTTTTAACTATTTGAAGGCTGGTCACTTTGGGCCTCAGATTTCTTGACTATAAATTAGGGATACTGGTGATATCTAATTCAGATTATTATTCTGAGAAAAAAGTACCAAAAATTAAAAAAAAAAATTAAAACTTACAGTGAACAAAAACTGCCAATTCCAGAGCTTTGAAAATGTTACATTTGAATATTTTGCAAATAATGGGACACATTGTTACAGAAGCCCATAACTGGCCTCAGATTCTTGCTCAACTCAGAACACCAGGAAGCTCCTAATATTTTGTAGAAGTTGGCACTCAGCGTGAAACGTCTTTGTTCTCCCTGAGCCAGTCCAACTCTACCTGTCTTCCTTTTTCTATTTTGCTGACTGTCTCCCTAGTACAAATATCAATTCAGTTACTTGAAGAAGAGAGTTGGAGAGATTGGTTATTCATAGTCGTAACGTTTAGGCACTGTTGTCTGTGCTTCAAAGGAAATTATGTTAAGTGACCCCCACCCAGATTTATATTTCCAGCTATTTCCTCTACCCCAACTCCATTCACGAATTAATTTATCACTTGCTTCCTTCAATTAATTGTCTAATCAGTGTCTCAACTTCCTGCTCACTGCTTACTATCCTTCAGTCACACTGGGCTTCTTCATGTGCCTTGAACATTCTAAGTTCATTTCTGTCTTGGGACCTTTTGTTCTTGCTGATCACTGTGCCCAGGAGGCTCTGTCCTTTTATTTTACGCATCTTGCTGATTGTCCTTATTCAAATGCCATTCCTACTGAGACTCAGGTTTCTCTCTGACAACTAACTGTATCTAAGTCATGCTCCCATCTAGTCAGTTTCTTATCTCATCATCCTATGATACATTTTTTCAGAGCCTTTTTCCATATATATAAAATTATGTTATTTTTTATTTGTTTATCATTTTGTCTCCCAGCCGAGAATGCAGGCTCCCTGAGATCAGTGGCCATGTATGGCTTATTCAGCACTGTTGTTCTCCATACCTGAAACTGTACCTGGCTCATAGAAGTGCTCTCAACAACCTTCAGAAGTATGATTGTTCCTTCCTTAATTTTATAGGTGACAAAAGTGACGCCCAGGGGGTTTAAATAGCTTGCCCAAGGTCACAGGGATTAGAGGTGGCAGAGCTGGGATTTAGAATCAACGCTGTGCTCTAAAAACCTGTGCCACAGTGCCTTCCTTTCCCTAATTGAAGGTCAGGGACGTCAGCAGGAGGGAGGGGGCCGTGCTGAGCTCTGGGAACTTCCTTTGAGTCCTTGGGCCAGTAGTCATTGTTTCCACAGCGTTGTCAGACTAGAGCCTGATCACTTTTGGCTTATCTCCTCTTCTCTTTTCCTTTTCGACTCAGTGCCCA
Organism: Camelus bactrianus; assembly: GCF_048773025.1. Classification (NCBI taxonomy): domain Eukaryota; kingdom Metazoa; phylum Chordata; class Mammalia; order Artiodactyla; family Camelidae; genus Camelus; species Camelus bactrianus. The sequence goes on from NC_133541.1 coordinate 71,571,876, forward strand.
GGACACGCATGATTAATATTTTACAAGAACGCATTCAATCCTTTACTGCTAGGGAAAAACAATGAAACACGGAATTTTAAAGAAGCTCTCAAGTGGCTAGAATCCATGGTTTTGAACCCAGATGGAATTTTCCCTCTGGTTCGGGCCCTTCCTTTTTATATACCTGGTATTTTTGAGCATTTTTTTACTTGACAGTGGTTACAGCTATAGCTTTCTGTTTTGTGAGTTTGTGTTAATAACACAGATGATGCCTTGGCTGTACTTGGCCCTGTTGACTAGAATAGTTCCACCTCCTTGCCTTTCCACCCCATCACCCAACCTGCTTGCAAAATGCAGTGGTGAAGTGGGCTATTTATATTGTTTTAACCAGACTTACTGTAGAATTAAACAGGCAGTCTTGTAATGTGTACCATTAAAATGTATATATGTGCTTCAGCTTTTTGGGAAAAGAGAGGAAAAAAAAAAAGAAAAATTAGAACAGGGCATTTGAGTAAAATGGGATAATCCACTGCATTTAATAAGCCACACCCAGCAGATTACAGAGGGAAAAGTCATTGGTGCTTTTTACTCTAGGACATTTGGGGTGTGTTGCTGCATTTGACCTTTTGGAAGCTATTGACATCGTTTGGGAACTGTCGGTAAACCTGCCTTAATCAGTTAAACAGAAGGAATCTTAGCATTGTGGAACTGACCGGTTGATTAATTTAAATCCAAACACACACACACAGTCCTGCCTGGGTGCCCTTTGCGAGACCCTCGCACAAAAGGTTTTCATTCAGAGGCATTATAACCCACATCCTGCTGTCAGACCCTTTCAGCTCTGTTGGTCTTCTCAGGCTTCAGGCTGCATCTTTAACCCCTCTTATGCTTCCTTTTATTTCATGACAGCAATGTCTATGCTTGGATTCATATATGAATGCTCTGCATTTCCCTTAAAGTTCTTTTTGTGTATCCTAGGGAAAAGGTATTTTAAAGTTCCACTAACTGAGAGACTAAAATGGGAACTTATCTTAAACTGGCTTCTTTAGAAAAAGTATATTAGAACTTAATCCAGTGCTCTCCTTTGGGAATTAGAATCAAAATTAGAATCATGAAATATTGAAATAAGTTCTTGGTATTAGAGTAAGCCATCATTTGTAATTCCTTTGACTTTTAGATTCAAAACATTGAAGGCTTTATGATCAGTGTTTAGTTTTGGGAAAACATTAAAGTTAATTGACTCTTGGGTGAGTTCAGTGGTAATATAAAGATCTATTCCCAGATGTTTAAATGAAAGCACAATTTAAATTCTTTAAAGATAAAACTTTGAATAATTTCAGTCTCTTACATGGACTGAGAAGTTAGTCAGGTTGAGAACACTGGGGAATTTCTGGTGAGTAATCGGCTGTAGCTGAAGGTGCCCGGAGGTAAGGATGGCAAAGATGGATTCACACTGAAGCTGTGAAATCTGCACTTGACTCAGTGGTACACAGGGGGAACTTTATAGGATTTTGAGTTTTGTGGTCAAGGCAATGATTTGTGAAGACTCACGAAGGACAAAGTGATACACTGAATGATTAAGGAGAAGAGATACTGAAGTCAGGAAGACCATGGACCAGAGCATTATGAGATGACAGATAGAGGAGATCTAAGCTAGAGCGGCAACTGTGGGACTGGAACAAAGAGGAGACAGATCAATGAAATTTGGCCACTGACTGAATTTACGGGTGATGGAGAGTTAAAACCCTTTGCCGTTAGAAGTTCTTGTGATACTTTTTTTTAAATGAAATCACTGTGGATTTATTTTAATTAACAAAATTTAAACTCAAATGCTAATAATAAAATTCCATATACATTGTCATTTTTCAGTCCTTATAGTATGTTTAACTGGAATTAGGAAAAGTATTGTATCAAGACCGGTGGAGCCAACAATGCTGCTTATCTAGACTAGGAGAAAGTTCAACATAAATTATGAGGCAAAACTAGTTTAGGATTAAGGGTCAGAAAAGTGATTTTGGGGTAGAGGCAGACTGGCCACTGTAGCCAACTAGTGAAGGCTTTATAAATCCTGGCCAAATATCCCCTCAGATGCGACACTTCAACCTCCATCTGCTTCTGAATTGGCACTTGCCAACATGAATTTAGTTTAAGAAATAAGCTCAGGGTCTTGTTGAACCCTAAACTTCAAATACAAGGATTAAGGTGGTTTGTGGGAGTTAGATGAGACTTACATACTTTCCACAGTCAAAGATTTCTTTGCTGTCTTTATTTCTTTTGAAAGAGTATTTTACCTTCTAACTTTTGTTTACTTTCAGTCTGAGTAATTAGAAAATTGGCTGTCTCTGAAGCCTTAAGATCCACTGGGAAATAATAAGTGGGTTTTCTGATATTTACGACAGATAAGAGGGGGTATACATTTATCCAGCAAGAATATGTCAGAGCTTGGTGGAGCTAGTTGCAGCTATCGGGTGGATTTTGTCCCAGCTCCCAAACTGTGCTGTGAGTGGCCTCAGGGGGGTGTGTACGTCACAGGGTCTCTCTGTTCTCTCCTTGGGGGTCTGAGGAAAGGGAGTAATGATTTTTGTGCAGAGTTACCAATTTAAGAACGAATTTATGATCTTCTCTAAGAAGGTGGTGAGATTGCATTGATCAAGAGATTTAGTGGAGTGGCAAGAGGAAATAGAACGCCGATGAGAACATGACACATTAAGCTGTTTTTGTAGAGTAAGAGAATAAAAACTAAATAAAGCCTGGATTTAGGGAATGAACGTTGGAGATCCTGGGCCCCTTTTCCCTAAAGTGAGCGTCTTTAACAGGACGCAAAATCTGGCCGCTGGGGCCATTTGTCTCACTGATGCTTGATTTCTGTTCCTGCTAGTGGTCTCCTATGTTCCCCCAGCCTCTTGTAGAGGTCAGAGACCTTTTGGTTTGGTCTTATTTCTGGATAGGCTTTTTAAAAAATGACGTATAAAATGTTTGATTAAATTACATATTTATAAGAAGAACCATTGCAATGAAAAGATCATGTAAATTAACTTAGTTTTAAAAACAATGACAATATTAAGATCAAATTTGAGAACAACTGGAAATCCCTCTTGCTTATCCAGCAGCCCTGTGGGTGAGCCCTGCGGTGTGGTAGCTAGTGAACCAGGGCATCCTGCTTGACCACAGCATGCAGCCCGTGAGGGGCTGGATAGGCTCTTTTTTAAACTCTACCTTTTTAAAAAAAAAAAAACCTAACAAACTAGCTCTACCATTGCACTCTTACTTTATGACCAGCCCATCTCTGGAATAGCTGCTACACCTGCTCCCTTTTGAGTGTGTCTTGTCCAGATAACCTTTATTTGCTTTTCCCAACCTCCTGTTGTTTAGACCGGTGGATCATCTCCCTAGCAAGAGTTGTTTGAAACAGCCTTGAAATAGTCTGGTGAGTGTGTTACGATCTAGTCCACTGAAGCTATCATTGGTTTTCTCTGAGAGCAAGTGAATCAGGATTGCAAGTTCAGATGAATTTCCATTTTTCAAATTACAAGAATAATTCATATCCATGGTTAAAAAAACTTTAAAAAGTTTAAAAGTACGTAATATAAAAATTGGAGGACTCTCTTAGTCCATAATTGAAACTGCCAGAAGTAACCACTCCCAGCAATTGAGTATATATTTTCTAGATATTTTCAGTGCATTTTCAAAATGCATTTATTTTAAAAATTGAATCATCTATGATGTATAGATATACATGCATGGAGTGGTGTATATCTATACATATAGATATGCACACACTATTTTCATGCATTTCATGGTAAATTTTGTGTGTTTTGATTCTCAAACTCAGACTATCAGGAAGAAAAGGTGAAAGGACGGAAGTAATTCCATTTTGTTGGAAAGCCTTTGCACTTTGCCCAAGTTAAGGAAGACTGAATTACTGTGTTTTTTGTGAGGGCTGACTTTCCTAATCTTCTTTCAGAATTCTCCCTAACCTCTACAATAGTGAAAAGTCTAGCTTGTCAATTAGGTTGAAATTCTTTTCATTTTCCCACATTGTATATCAGTGCTGTGCTGTTCTCTTTTACTATTTTTGTAAGCTACATATTTTGCATGCTATACATTTTGTATGCTGTTTACTCACAAGGGAAACATTAAAAGGCAGGCTTACCATCATCTAAATTGAAATAGAGATAATGATAGTATCTTTGAAATAGCTTAGATCTAAGTATACAGTACAGAATGACAACCATCATTTTTTATTGTGTTATGAATATGTTAAAGAGAATCTGTCAAGTTACTTGCTTATCTTTATAATTACAGTATTTATAGTAGAAGAATTAGACCATGGTATTGTTTAAAAACATGTCAATTCAATATTCACAGAGAAGAAACAATTGTATAGTACGGATGATAAATTAGATACTTATTAAAGCATAGCATTTGATCAAATAAATATGATATGATATATCATTATAGACTCAGTCTGATGTTAAAACATTGTTATTTTAAGGACTTACTTTAAACCTGGTATTTTTAAGAGGTATTGTGTTCCTGTGAACATGAGTGACAGATGCAGAGGAGGACAAATAGTTCAAAGGGAAGATTTAAATTATGTACAGTTTTGGGGGTTGTTAGAAGTAGAAATAATTCTGCCTGTGATAGAAGACTTAATCAAGAAGACTGAGTGGCCGTAAGATAGCAGATTTCTTCTGATTTTATCGGGGTATCATAATTAAGCATTTCGCTGGAAGTGTTTTCTGGATAAATGATGTATTGGCAGGGATTTACTGGAGCTCTGAGATAAATGGAACAGGCAGCTGCCCGCCTCCTGGAGAAGTAAATAGAGAGCATCCGTTTTTATTGTTATCTGTACTCTGACCAAAGCCACAGATGTGAGCTTTCTTTTCAAAGGGAATCAAGTATTCACCCTCAAGGAAAAGGATGTTTGTAATGCAATAATATTAATGCTTGTTAAGTGAGAAAAGTATCTATGAATACTTACACTGTTGCTACCTGGGAGCATTATTTTTTGACCTGTGACTCTGTCAGAGCTTTAGCTGTGACAAGAATATTGCTAATGGAATCATGTAATGACATTTGTCATTAAAAAATCACATCGCAGTGAGTAGATTCAGAATTCATGGAGTCCCTTTGCTCTGTGTCATACTCGCTGCTTCTGTGACAACCTTCATTTCCTACTTAGCAAATACAAGCCTGGTAGCTCGAGCCCCAGGAAGTTGTTAAAGCAATTAAAGGCTTCTGTCTCCCAGCACATTGCCTGGTTACCATAGTATCCTCTGCCTCCAAGTCTCTCCTGATGATGTCACTGTGCATACAGGGGTTGTTCAGAGCATCTACGTGGGGATGATTCACCCCGCAATAAAGCCCCTCACCCGTTGCTTGGTTTCCAGTTCGATTTCAGACGTCCCTAGAAATGGAAGGTAAGTGCCTTGTTTTGCATATTGCAGAATTACCAAATACTGCTCTTACTCTCTTTCAGGTGCATGAATGGTTTCTTGCCTTCTAAGATACCCTGCTAAAATCATAGTGTATGGGAGCATTTCAGCCAGCTATCTCAAACAGACTTACAGTTTGTACTTAAAGTGTGTGTGTTTGTGTGTGTGTGTGCACGCACACACGTGGGGTGGGCTTATAAAAATGACTGTGAGTGCACAGTGTAATGCCTGCTGTTCTCCCTGGTAAGCAAAATTAGGAAACACAGTAGAGCCTTTTATTTCAAATGATTTGAAATTATAAATTCCATAAAATATTTTCACAGGTGTCACAGCACAAATGTGTTTCTTAAGGGCATAAATTATGTATTTTTATTGATACTTTATATACTTTATCCAATTTTAAAAAGTATTAACATTAAAAATTTTAAGATGTTTGGGAAGATACTATTAAGAAGAAGGGCCAAGTTAGATTGAGAATTTGCATGTTAGAGAAATTAAAACTTAATTATAAAACAAAGATTTAGTTAAGGGGGATATATGAAGTTTAAGGTATATTGATAACCATCATTTCATACATATTTTGTACTTTTAATGCTTTTCAAAATATCTCTCAATTTGATAATAAAAATAATGCTCCTATTATTGTGACAAGTGAAGTTAGTGCTTCACAAAAGTTTTCCTTCAACACATATCCATGCTCCTTAAGGATAAGCCAGCTGTGTTTAGCTTTATGAAAAGGATACTGTAGAGCCACTTAACAGCATTCAAATAGAAGAACCATGAGTGAATATTTCCCTTGAAAAGTTAATTTTCTGTTTCAAGTTTTCTACTAAATGTGCACCATCCAAAAACACTAAATGATGAGACAAACACAGGTTTCCCTTTACCAGCCTAGTCGGAATCTCTCCATTCTGAGAGTTCTGTCCATATGACAGTGTTAGCTGTGCATTTATTTCCTCTTCCTTATTCCCAAGGGACTATTTCAGTCTACTCTGTGAAGAATGTAATACTGTGTTTAAGTGGAGGTGGTTGGTAAAGGCAGTTTCTAATGAATTAATGGGAGAATAAGGGAATAAGGGAGAGCAGAGTGGATGGGATAGGGAGCTCTCCCATCTCTTTATGTAGCTGAACCGTTTTTCTGTGTGGGAGGTAGACAGGTGGCTTTTTTTGAGGTCAATAAATGGTCTAGACTGTCCATTTCTAGAGAGATGTTGATGAAAACTAGCATTTTGTTTCTTGTATCTTTGGAGTCTTCTGGAATATACTCTCCTGACTACCTTTGCTTTGTTTTTGTGTGATATCAGTGGACTGACGATGCTCTTCATTCACTTTTCTTTAAAGAATCTATGAAAAATACTGTTGTGAGAAAGTGTAAAAAGAAGTTAAAATTAAAATTTTAGTTACTTTTATGTAAAGGATATCTGTCTTATCTTGAATATCACAAATGCTTGCTTATTTGTGAATTCCTTTCTACCCTAAAAATATACTAAAATGCTTTGACTTTTCCTTTCTTTACTATTTTGGATACTTAACCCTGTTCGTATGTTTGAAAATTTTCCAGTTAATTGCCATCAAAAAAAAGTTCCTGAAAAATGGAGAGAAGTTATGATGCTACCTATTTTAGATTATGGTAGGTTAAATGTTAAAGAAATTAAGCCAATATAAACTATTTCCATACTTTAAAAAAGCCTTTTATTGAAAACAGTTTCCTAATGTCTGTGTTGGAAAGAAGACTGTTACATTCTAGGCTATGTTACCTCAGGTTTTTGCTCTTTGTTGTGTTAACTTTTTGGGTAATGTGATGTAATCTCTTGAATAGCTAACTCTTTGTGATAAAACAAATGCTTCTGCAGTTTTGAACCCTTAAGATATCTATGAAAATACCCTCCTGCTGGCATAGCTGATACAAGTAGCAGTTTATATAGAGTGTACTGTAAAGGTTACAGTTTCCTTCATGCTTGAGTCAGGAAGTAGCTCCACACGGTTTTAGGCAGGGTGATTTTAGAAATTGGTTTAGGGGAGTTTTCATTTTATTTTTATGTCATAATAAGAATGTTTCAAGTTCTACACGTACTTAAACGTGTTCTTGCTGAAATGTGGAAATGCCAGGTCTGCAGACTTTACCAGTGTGAGACAATGAAATTATGGCAGAAGAGAGCTCTCCCTGGAAAGACCACAAACCAAATGAAACCAGCATCCAGAAGAACAAGAGGGAGCTATATAGAGAACATGGACCTGGAAGTAAACATTTTGTCCAATGAGAGGAGAGAAGCTCAAGTGGTGAGGGACTGGTTGGGTGCTTAGCCCAATTTTCTGGGTGCATTTAAGGGCAGAGCCAGGGCTGGGACCTGGTTGCCTACACTGGTGCGGCCCGTTTTCATTTACATGGCACCACACGCCCTAGTTGGAGTTGTGCACTTTTTCCTAATCAGCATTTCCTTTCTTCCACAAAAGGAGGGATTAAAACAGTGTAAGAACTGGGAAAGTGGATTATTTTTATTTTGTTGATGTAACAAGTTACTACAAACTTGGTGGCTTGAAGAATACAAATTTGTTATCTTAGAGCTCTGCTAGTTAGAAGTCTGACAGAGGATTCCGTGGACTAGAAAGTCAAGGTGTCAGGGCTGTATTCCTTTCTGGAGGCTCTGGGGAATCCATCTCTTTGTCTTTTCCAGCTTCTAGGGGCCACCTGCATACCTTGGCTCATGGCCACCCCCTTTATCTTCACAGCAGGTATAGACCGAATCCTTGCGTGGTCATCTCTCTGGTTCTCCGAGGCTGGGAAGGGTCCTCCATTTTAAAGAACTCATGGGATGAGATATGGCCCACCTAAATAACCCAGGATAATCAGCCCATTTTAAGCTCCTTACCCTTAATCACATCTGCAAAATCGCTTCTGTCCTGTAAGGTAACATATTCACAGGTTCTGGGGATTGGGGCATGGACATCTTTGAGGACCATTATTCTGCCCCGCCTCAGAGATTACAAAATGCATGGCTGAATCTACCAACATTAAATTCACAAGTCCGATATTTTTAATGATAAGTTAAGCTGGTGATTGCCAACAGAGACCATGAAGTCTTGACCTAATTCAGTGGATGCAGTCATCCCCAAGGATATTCAAATGCCTCAAGATAATTAATGAGGGAAAGTCGTATTAGAAAGAAATGTTTCACCAACTCAAATGTTCAAAACTCTGAGGTACAGATGTGAGCCTTATAAAGTGACACTATTCTCAGTTTGGTATTTTTAGTAAGAGGCTCACATCAGATGAAGTTAATTAAACAAAGCTGATTTGGGACTGGGGAAATTCCATTAGTTAACTCCTATGTGAATGAGCCTGGGTTTCTTTAGAAGCCGAAGGGTAATAGCTTGGCCACTAGAGACCCTCATGTGAGATCTATTAACCCTGAGTTTTGAATAACACTGTCACTCATTGATCTGGCATAAAGCCATTGGAGTCACAAGACCCAGCAAATGAATCTGGCAGGTATGCACCACAGTTTCCGAGGAAAGGCACAATCTGTTACCATCATCAATAACTCTAGACCTGAGGCCAACAGCTACAAAAATACTCTCTCTTACTGTTTACATCCTGTGCTTAATTTTAAATTTAAGCCAGTTCATGGCACATGGATCCATCTATAGTAAGCATAAGATAATTTACATTTAGTAGGAGTTGTTAAAACTTCTCTGCTAAAAACTAGTGGTAAAAGATGCAGAGGAGAAAGTACTTGAGCATGTTATGTTGGGACAGGAAGCCTAAAATTACAGTTTGCTGTGGTTCTCTCCAGGAAAGGAGGTAGAAAGAAAACCAACTGTTTTCCTTTCCTGCAAGTAATTTTTTTAGTTTTGAAATAATTTTCTGGAGGAAAACTGAACAGTACCTTAAGACCCTTGCTTAGAAGAAAGGGACTTGTAGAATGCCAAATACTTCTTTGCAAGAGGTAATTATTTTGACATTGATTCTTTTTGGTACTAGAGAGGTAAAACAACTATAGGCTTCTATATAAAAGTGAAATCTTATTTTATGCCATCATGGGATTTATTTGTTGGCCGAAATATCATTTCATTAAAGGAAACCTGTTATCTGACAATGAAGTTAAAAATTAAAATCAGCTATAACACAATTTCGTAAGTAATATAAATAAATAAACCCCAAAATATAAATAAATAAAATTCAAACACCTTTAAACGTGTTTTAAAATGTACACAGAATATTCAGTTTAACACTGAATTTCCCCAGCTATGGTAAATTAGAGTGAGCAGAGGTGAAATCTCTTCCGTTAAAGAAAAAAAAAAAAAAAAAAAAAAAAACTTCACAGAGCAGCTGCCTTCTCTGTGATAGAAGAAGAGACTGTTTAATCTTTAAATCATTTTGAACTGGCTCAGTCGCTTTACTTGATCCTTTAACTTTGATAAAAATTATCTTTGTAGTTTATCTTTGAGAGAAATCAGAAATAAAGGAACTAATGGAGACGAGAGTTTTGAGGCTCTGAATTGTATTTGGTCAGTGGACGATGGATAAGATGGAAGGAGCCTTCAGAATCAGAAACTTCAAAGATTATTACAATTTCTTATTGACTGTTTTGAAAACTAGCTCAGGATTTTATGTCTGGGGGGATTTCCGTAGTAATACGGGTAAAAGGCAACCAGCAAGTAAGTGATGGAACTAGGAAGTTACTCTGAGTCTTTCCCGCTTCAGCAGCTTTACAGATCAGAGAGCCACCAGAAGCTCTGCTCGTTTTCCTGACTAACCTTGCATTCACTTGTTTTCCCTCAGTTTATTGTTGCTTTAATTTGACTTCCATCTTTCAAACGGGTCAAACTTGCAAAAGGAGAAGCAACTATTGGAATGATTACAAAGAAAGGTTTGTTCATTTAATTTGTAGAATGCCCCTATTTCTGCCAGTTTCTACTGTGGGTATGAAGTTCTATAACTGGATCAATTTTTTTTTTTTTTAAATTAACTCCTCTAAAGTAGCTTTTGAGTGAGGATGAATGGAAATAAAGGGCATCCATTTTGCCAGCAAAACCTGTGGCCTGGAGCAAATAGAAGAAAGTTTAAGCAGCAATACCTGAAAGGGCAGGAAGGCAAGGAGACTGGGGAGGGGGTTGGGGGTCGGCAGCTGCGACCACTACAGTGTAGGGCTAGCCAGGAGGTGAGAAAGCTTAGAGAGAGCTGTGCTCCATGCCTCGTGCTTACTTTCTCTCCTAGAGGACTTTGCAAAAAGTAAGCCTGTGTTGGCGACAGGAGGTTGGTGTCTGGGTTTTAGCCACAGCCATGCTGAGAAATAAATGTCTTTTCTCCATGAAGGGTGCAGGCGAGGGGAGGCAACTGGAGACCGTCGGGCAGCCTTTAATATCCCTAAGTAAGGGAATGAGGTCACCAACCCAAAGATTTTTATAAATTCATACCTTCCAATAACAAGTACATACCAATAATTTAAGCTAAAAATTTCCCAAGAGTCTCAGGAAAGAAAGTGACTAGAGGACTATGACTTACCAGTTGGAATATTAGAGCTTGTCAGGAGTCAGGTGGCATTGTTTGTCTTATTGGCAAAGGTCAGCCATGTCCTCTTCAATCAAAATGCAATCTCAGTAATTACTATTGAATGCCCTCACATGCAGGACAGTGCACGAAGCACAATGCAGAATTAATCAAAGGACAATGTGACTTCGGATTTCAAGGAGTTTCAGCTAAGAACAGAACTGTACGTGGAGAATAATTTATCACCTAGTAACTATCACCGTCTTACTTTCATGATAGTTTTTACCAAGTGGCAAATTTCAGTTGGGATTTGATAAATGCATTTTATTTGCATTTTACTGAAAAGTAAATTTTTCCTAAAATTCTAAATGAACTGACGAATTTACTTGATGGCAGACCTCTTGTTATCCTGTTAAGCTTTTTATCCTCCTATCTGTCAGCCCTTTTTGCATGTTAGCTCCATGATGATTTTCCAGTTAGGCTGAGCCATTGCTGAAAGACTGTGCAGAAACAATAGCTTGAAATTTGTCCAGACTTAGTAAAATTTGAAAGTTTGAAGAATAATTGATGTTTCTAGTCAGTGTATTTTTCATTGTAACAATCTCCTGTATTGATTTGGTTTACAATCTATGGTCTTTTGTGTTATATGTGTATTTCACTAGTTATCTGCCTGAGATTTCAATAGTTGGGATTTTTTTCGTCTTCGCAGTAATGTCAAAGAAATATAGGGCTCGGTGGTTTTTAAATTTGGGGCTTAGCGAAAAAGAAAAAACCCATTCTTGATGAAAGCTTTCACTGAGTTAGAAAGAAATTTATACTTTGCCTTCCTGACAGCCAGTAATTATCAGCTTGCAGTTACTTTTGAGAGATGTTTGCCCAGAGTTGAGGGTTTCTCCTATTGATGATCTGAATGATGGATTAAGTCTCATGTTAATTCTGTAGTTTACCTCAGCAGTCTGCTAGCCTGTGTAAAATTACTGTTACTGCTGGACACACATGTTTAATTCACAAAAGTAATGTTGGACTTGGAGAATTAATGTACTTCCCCACTTCAAGGAACTTAGAGTGGGAGAGAGAAGAACACCAGGGATATGATACCAGACTGATACAAACACCCCTATTTTTTGTCCCTGTTCACAGCAGAACTGCTCATGTGTGGTGCCTGCATGTTCTCTGCAGTTCATTTCCTCCTGATCTCTCTTGAATCCACTCTTTTCAGAACCCAGCTTTCCACCAAAACTGTTTCGGTTGGGACCAAGAATGGTTTTCAGGTCAAAAGGAGAGTCAGTTCTCATTCCTGCCTGTCCTGGCTTGCAGTTACCATTTGAAATGGGTGGTCTTTCTCTGTTCCTTCAAACACTGCATTCTTCTGGTTTTGCTTCAGCTTAACTTGCTATTCTTCCCAGTCTACTGGTTCTTTATCATCTTCCTGACTGTAAAAGTTGGGGTATTCTAAGATGAAGTCCTTGGTCCTGGTTTATTCTCTGTTGAAACTCACTGTCTTCGAGATCTCGTGCAGTCTCTTGGCTTTAAATTCCACCTGTTCATGACAGTTTCCAAATTTATATTTCTCATCTGAACTTCTCTCTTGACCTCTAGACAATGTATTTCCACTTGGGATATCTAGCAGGCATCCTAGACATAGTGTGTCCAGAACTCCTCATCATTCCTCTATGTCAAACCTACAGTCTTTCCTGTATCAGTTATCCCAGAAATAAACAATGGGATGTGCCTTTCCAGGCTCATGTGGGTATATATGTTTATTTCTCAACACCATTCATGAGATAATTTTGTGCCCACTGTTTTCTTCCTTTAACTATCCAATACCCGCTTTACTATGAACATATTTTACATACTCATATATTCTTTGGAAACCTAACTTTTAGTAGCTACTCGGTTGTACCATCATTTATTAACTAACTACCCTTTTTGGTGAACATTGCATTGCCTCCCATGACTTACTGTTAAAATTTAAACTGTAACTAGTATCCCTGTTACATTTAGTATCCTTGGATACTAAGGATACAAAAGATACAAGGATACAAGGATACAAAAGAAAAAAACAGGTCATCGTTCTAGTTCTGCACTCTCCCAGTATGGTGGCCACGGGTAGCTGTTGAGCACTGAAATGTGGCAAGTCCAAACTAAGAATTGTTGTAAAATGTGAAATACAGATTTCAAAGACTTAGTTTAAAAAAAAATCTTATTAATAATTTTTATATTGATTACTTGTTGAAATATTTTCTTTTATTGGACTAAATAAGATATACTTTAAAAACTGACTTCATCTTTGTCTTTTTACTATTTTAAGTGTGACTATTGGAAAATTAAATATTATATATATGGCTCACATTATGTTTCTGTCGGACAGTGCTGTTTTAGTTGCTCAGGTCAAAAACCTTGGCGTCATCCTTTCTTCTTCTCTTCCTCTTATACTCGGTATTCTGTTAATATTTCTCTTATTGATTGAATTAATTTTATATGTTACTCCACCAGAATATGTTTCATGAGGGCAGGAACGTTTTTATTCACTGATGTATCTCCAGCTCTGAAAACAATGTTTAGCACATATTAGGTGATGAGCAAGTACTTGTTGAATGGATAAGTAAATAAGTTTACTAGTACCCAGGTGCTCTAGGGATTTAAAGAGAACAACTATGGGTGTTTTGGGAGAGAAGACCACTCACTGCTGCTTCCTATACTGAAATTAACTAGTAGGAGATAAGACTGGGTGGTTATGGTGGGGCATTGTTGGAAAAGGTCTTAAATCCCAGGGCAAAGGATCTATATTTAATTCAGTGGAAAATAAGGAACCACTGAAATTCTTTAAGCAGCAGATTGGGGTTTACTTTAATCTTATAACTGAGAGAATAGATAGATGGATAGACAGTTGATAACAGTGCATTAAAGAATAATTGATGAGATTATAGAAAGACCAAGAGACAAGAAGACCAGTTGGATGGATAATGCAATCATGCAGCTGAGAATTAAGGACTAGCTAGCTGAGAAAGTGAAAGAAAAAGATGCATGAAACCATCCATTGGTAGAAGCTATAGGATTTGGCAACTGATTGCATGTGGGAAAGGAGGGACAAGTAGTTAATGATGACTTTGCTCTGTCCTCGATGATAGAGTTGATGGAACAGATAAGGAAAAGAAATGAAGAAGCTTGAGGAGGCAAGGTTTGAGGGAAATTGGTGATTTCAGTCTTGGAAAGTCTTCAGCATGAAATGAGATGTCTCCTGAATTCCTGAAATGTTTTCATGTGTCTTTTAAGGCTCTTCAATAATAAGTGCACATTTAACCAAACTTGGGGGCTTGCCGCCTCTGAATTTGTCTGCTGTGAAGGTGTTCTGGAAAAGACAAAAGAAGGAAGACATTGCTTTTACTAGTATTTGCCAATGAAAATCTAGTGATCTCAACTTTAGATCTGCAGACTGCAGAAACAATTATTACCCCTAAGTAAGTCTGGGCCTCCTAATAACCTGGAGTATTGGTGAAAGAATGTCTAGTGTAGAGTGTTGGCTTGCTGCTAATTAGGATTGGCATGTTGGAGCAGTCAGTGGGACTCAAACTGAATTATTTGAGTCATGTTTGCAAAGAAAGTCAGGAAGTATGTTACAAATTATTTTGGTGGTGATATTTTATTTTCTAACTTCCTGTAGTCTTTAAAAACTGAAGTCTACTCTGCCCTTGTCTACTCAAAAGCTTTCTGTACTGGCGTCAAGGAGCCTTACATAAAGGTGCTTTGAATGCTTGGCCAGTGTTTGTGGGCATCAGGGATAAACTCATCCATTTCTTCTGGTTATTTAAGGATGAACTCAAATTAGTACCACTATAGTTGACTTTATCTCTTATTTTTGATGATTAGTGCCAGGTCTTCATTTAAAGTTATGACTGTACCTTGGAGGTAGCTTGTTATGGGATTCTTTTTTACCTAAAGCTTAAGTTGTAAAAAGCACTCATGAGATTTAACCAGGCTAAGTTTTGAAGAAATGTATGTTTTGTTATCAACTCTCTGCTCCCTGAACTGTCTGATTTGGTGCATCCAACAAATATTTATTGTGAATCAACTATGTGTTAAGTGCTATTTGTATAAATAAAAACTCCTGCCTTCATGGAGTTTACATTTTAGTAAGAGAAGACTGACAATAAACAAACTGAAATATGTTGACTGTTAGAGGATGGTTAGCACTAAGTAGAAAAGTGGGAAGTAGCGGTAGGAGTTATGATGGGTTGGACTTGCAGTTTTGGTTTGGTTGGTCAGAGAATGACTGACTGAGAGGGTTACCACTGAATGAAGGTCATGCAGAGGGCTGCAGGAAGAGCTTGTCAGTCATAGGGAAGAGCAAGGGCACAGGTTTGGGGCAGGTGTGTGCCAGTCGTGCTTGAGTGATAACCAGGAGGTCAGTGGGTCTGGAGTGGGATGAGTGAGAGTGAGAGCAGCCTGAGACGAGATCTGATGGGGAACGGGGACCAGACTGTGTAAGGCCTTCTAGGTCCTGCGGAGAGGAGAAAACACTGGGAGGTTTGAGCATGGGGGTAACGTGGTCTGCCTTGCCTTTCACAAGACTCATCTTGTCTGCTCTTTTGAAACTAGACACCAAGGAGCCAAGAATGGAAGTGGGAGATGAGTTGGGAGGAACTGTGGTGATCTTGGCAAGAGATGATTGGGACCAGGGGAGCAATGGAGATAAGAGATCAGATTCTTAGTATATTCTGAAGATAGAGTGGATAGAAACTGCCGAAGGATTTGGGTGTGAAAGAAAGAGGGAACTAAAAATGACAGATTTTTGGCCTGAACAACTGGCAGGATAGAGTATCTATGTAGCAAATCATTAAACTTTGTGTGAAATTTCCTTATTGTTTTCAATGAAATTTGAAATAGAGTATCTGGGTTCCTTTTTGGTAGCCTTGAGTCATTTTTTAGTTTCCAAGGTTTATGAATGTCAAAGAATTTACTTTCTTTCACCTGTCATTCCTCAGGATTCTTCCTTTTTATTCTTCATTTAAAATTTTCCCTTTCCCCCTGTATAGAGAACCTATTGTTTTCTGAAACTTTTATCCTTTGCTGTAGTGGATTATAGCTACCTTCTCACCATTTTATTTAATTGGAATGTTGGCTGCAATTATAAATCTGTTGTGATATATATTTACTTGTTTGTAGGGAAAAACCTTTGATGTAGCAGTATAACAAAGACTGTAATATATTTTGTTCTACTCCAAATTTAGTAATTTGGTCTAATAAATAACTTTATATGGAGGACACATTTTCTTTAAAAAATAATCATGATTTGTTGGAGTAGGGAAAGGGAATGGGATAATGTGGCTTCTAGTCTTGTAAAAATTTAAAGTTAAAAAAAGGAAAAGAAAGCATACCAGTTACTGAAAAGTTTCATTGTGAATATTAGATTGACAGTATTACCTAGTTACCCTTTGTAGGTGGATGAGGTAGCATTAACTGATGATCAAGGTTCTGATAATTGTAACTTGGTGGTGATTTTAAGATTATAATGGTGATCTGTGACCTATTTCTAAAGTTTTGTGTTTTTTCCGAACATTTTGAAAGTGTTTATCTTAGTACATTCAGTTTTGAGTTATCTATGCTTATGGGAGTCTGATAATGAATTGATATCTTAATTCCATAGTAAATCTGAAAATTGACTCAAGGCAAGACCAGTGCTACCAGTGCTATGAAAATGTAGCATACAGTAACGGTCCTGTCACTACTTATGCTGGGGACACAAATAAGAATTAAAATAATGAGAAGGTAGGTAGCATTAAGTGTGGGGAATAACTTGGATAAGAGAAATATCAACTGGATTATTTTAGCCAAAGATAAGCATTTTCTATATGATTGTATAAACTTTTCTGAGTATTCAGTATAAAAATATAATTCTTCAATTAATTATAAAAATAAACCAAACTTCTACACAGTGTCACCAAGGGTAGCCATTTCTGTCACATGTCAACATCCTCAAACCTTGTTTTGTTAATTGAGGTATAACTGACACATAACATTATATTAGTTTCAGGTGTACAATGTAATGATTTGATATTTGTATGTTTTGTGAAATGATCACCACAATAAGTCTGGTTAACTTCTGTCACTATTCATAGTTACAAAAATTGTTTTTCCAGTGAAAAGGACTTTTAAGATCTACTCTTTTAGCAATTTTCAAACATGCAATATAGCATTATTAACTATAGTCACATGCTGTACATTGCATCCCCAGTACTTATTTATTTTATAACTGGAAGTTTGTAGCTTTTGATGCATTACACCCATTCTCCCTCCCTCCCCGCATGTCTGGCCACCACCAATCTGTTCTCTGTATTTATGTGCTTCAACATGCTCAAATCTTGAACCTTCTTTCCACCCTGTCTCTTCAAGATACTCACCCATCTGCCTCCCATCCCCCTCCTCTTCTCTAGCCCCTTCCCCTCCTCCTCTTCCATCTCTCCCTTCCCTGCCCCTCCTACTTCTCTCCCTCTTCCTCCCACTTCTCCTCTCTCCTCTTATCTTTCCACTGCTAAACTGCCACCTGCTTCTTCATTTCTCACTCATTCCAGCTGCTGCCCACTTCTCCACTTCATTCATCCACTTCATTCACTTCAACCTGCTTCCAACCTAAAGCTATTCTATAAAAAGTCACCAGTAATGATCAAATGATTAAATGTAATATGCCCTTTTTAGACCGTATCCCAAATAACCTCTTGGTAGCATTTGACACTGTAGATCACCATTCCTGAGGGTTAGGTCAACATGAGGAAGCATTATGAACTGTCAGATGTCCCTGCCTTTCCACGTTTGCCCCCATCTGGTATGTTCTTCCCCTCTTTGCCTTCTTTGTCCCAGTGTAAGCCCACTTAACCCCCTGAAAGACTTCCCAAATCCCAACAAGATTAATTCTTCCCTCTTCTCTGCTAGCAGCCATGCAGCTTTTTCATTCGTCTTATTATATGCGTGACCTTGTTTTGCATTGTTACTTGAGGGGTTGGCCACTGAGATCCTTTAGGGCAAGGACCTCTTTATTCATCTTTGTTACTCAAACTCTCAGTATATAGTAAGCACTCGATAAACGCTTATTGGAAGAATGAATTAATTTTGTTATGATGCACATTTAGGGTTTAGAAATCATTACATCATCAGTATTTGTGTATGTTCATACCTCTTCTTAAACTTCAAAATGTAACTGAAAGTTTGAAATTGGTATGAATCTCTGAACTAACTTTCTAAGCCTTAATGCCAGGTATATGGTGCTAGTGAGAGGATGGAAGGACAGGGGAGAGCTCTTTGCCTTTAATCTCATCCTCAGTTCCTTTCTGCTCACACGCTTGTCCCAGTCATAAAGAGCTCCTGAAACCTTCAGGGTGGAAGTGCTAACTTTAAGTTATATTTGTGCTCTCACATTTTCTGTTTAAACAGTGATGAAATAAGGTGAGTCTCAGAATAAATTCATTTATGAGAATAATAGCAAACAGAAAAACAAAATAGAACAATAAAACAACCAGATTATCATTTGGGAGAAAATGAATAGGGTGCCCCTTGCTAGAAAAGTTCTGAAAGTTTTGTATTTCTTTTAATAAAATAAATTCTTATAATAATCTGAATATAATAATATATTAACAAATATAATAAATATAATGTGATTAAAATATAATAATAGAAATTTGTATATTTATAAGTTTGTAAATTTTCTCATTTTATTAAATTTTAGTATGATTAACTCTTAGGTGTCCAAAATAGTTGAACAGTATTTTACTTTTCAAACCTCACATCTTCACTTTTATGTATATAATTCTTTCATATACTAGGTTTGACTTAGAGAAAGAGAATATTAGAGCTGCAGTAAAATATAAATATTTTTGAGAGGATATTCATAGTCACTAGCTTTTGTTCTAAATTGACAGTACTCTCTGTTTTTTTGGTTTTGTTTTATTTTGTTTTTTCTGGCCAGTACTGTATATGGCAATTTCTACTTCATTTATGAAAGAAGGTACGCATTCTGCGTCTTGAACTCTGTGAAAATGTGCAGCTCTAGCAGTTACACTGGATGGTTCTGCTGTAGTTATTAAAACACAGATGGCACTCATTTCTTTCCCAAGTGTTTGATTGGCAGATACTTGTGATCAACACTTCTCTCAGCTGAACACGTTGGCACCATCTGCCTTCTAGACTTACAGTGGTCGCGGCAGTTTCCTGATCATCACACGACGCAGCTTAAAGAGGGTATTCCTCTTGCTGAAGCCATCAAATGACTTGTGAAAAATTATGTGTAATATATAAGGGTTTTCATGACAGTTGATTTGCAACTTAATGAAATATTCATTAATAAATATTTTTTGAAATCCACCATTCCCTTTCTCTGATTAAAATATTTAGAGCATAACATAAAATCTACATCTTAAAAAGTTAAAGTTTCTAAACTAATTGAGCTGATGGGGCATTTTGTTTTTAGTGAGGTTGTTAGAGATGATTTCAGATCAGGGTCCTGTGTTTTGAACCAACAGTGTGAGCACTAGTTAAAAATAAAAATACTTTAGGATGCTGTCTCCTAAACCCAACCCTAAAATAGTTTAGAAGAATATACTAATTTAAAATTTTTTGTATATTTATAACTGTCAGAAACAGATTATGATAAATGGCACTTCTTTATCTAAATAGCATTGTGAAAAATAGAAATTTAGGTACATCCAATTTTGATCAGATAAGTGCATGTGGATTGATTATTATGGAGAAAAACATACATTCAAGACATTGGAAGCACAGAAATAATGACCTTTTAAAAAGAAGAAAAAGATAATTATTTTATTGTCCTGGAAATATATTCTGAAATGTATGATACTTATGCAAACATATAGTCTAGATTTGTAAAGAATACACATGTGTTATGTGTAATAACATAAATTCTATATGCAATTAAATAATGGAAAACTTTGCTGTCTAAATAGATATATAATTATGATTGCCAAGATGAAAAACAAGGTATTTGGTACTTATGGTGGAAACTGAATGAGTTGGGCTATTGCTAATAGAATGTTAAAACAAAGACTAAAGGAATTATATTGAAAAACATTCTGAAGAACCTTGGAATACACTCATTGCTTATGGTTCTTGTGGAAACCAGCTTATGGCAAAGAGCAAGAGTGACTTTTGGGACTTTGGTAAGAATTTTAAGATTAACTTGTAAAGCTAATCACTCCACACTTGCAGTGAAGAGTAAGATGAGTTTTGGAGGTGAACCAACAGAAAAGAAGGATAATAATCACGAATGTATAGAAGTTTATCATCTTCTCTTACCAGAAAACTTTAAAGATAAACTTTGGATTAGCTCCTCATTTTGTTTGAGTCTGTAGTCACCTCTATTCAAGCTTGGAATTTTTCAAGGTAAGGAGTAGGGTGGGAAGGACGAGTTTTAACTTTATTTAAAATGCATTCTGTTTTATGTAGTAAACATTTGTCCTGAGAAGTCCGCATTCTCATAAAGGGAAGGACATAAGTAATTTTGATACAGCAGACTAGAGTAAGTGCCGTAAACAAGGTGATGCAGAAGTTCAGAAAAGGGGGTTCCCAAGTTAGGAGGCGCTCAGACCACCTGAACGTACACGTGCTCATTCACTTAGGTTCTCCTGCTCTCACTTGGGCTGTCTTCTTTCCCAGCCCATTTCTTCCTTCTGTGCCAGCTTTATTCTGCCGACATTTTCTATACAGTTTACATCTGCAAACACCCATCTTACGATAATATACTATGAATATATAATAAGGATTTTCAGAGAACTTTATCCAAAGGCATTTGGGTGACAGCCAACATTTGTTGTGTACTTACTGTGTGCCCGACACTTTTCAAAATACTTTCTCATTTCCTTCTCACTTTATTTTGCAAATGAGGAAACTGCCCAAAGTGACCCAGCTAATTCAGTAGTGGGTCTGGGATCACTCCAGGCAGGCTGCTTGCAGATTACTGTAAACCCACCTGGCTCCTAGAACTGCCCAGAGCGTAAAGAGTAAATGTCTTCCTCATCCCCACCCACCTCTGGATTAAACCAAGGAAGGGGCTGCAGAGGATATTGAGAAGACAGCCTCACCATGAGAAATTGAACTAAAAAGAGGTAAGGGGAGCTGAGAAGGGCAGTCACAGCCGGGAGAGACTGTGGGTGCACAGGCACCCCCCCGGCACACAGCTCCCTTGGCTGGTACACAGACTCCATGCTTGCCCACCAGGTCCCTCCGCCTCCCCCTAGTCAGTGCCCCTCCACCCGTGTCCATCCTGAAGGCTGATGGGCAACCGAGAGACAAGGTGAGAAAAAGTACTCCTGAGTGGGAAAGAAGTTTCATTTCATTACTTTTTTTTTTCCCAGTTAAAAGGGATTTCTGAGCATCTGGACTAGGTATTGAAGGGGATGTGCAAAAGTGAATCTCCTACTACAAATATGATAGGAAGTGCACAGGCCTGGGGGAGCGTCACAGGACTGAGTTTCAGTCCCAGGTTTTACACGAAGTTTCTCTGGTTCGTTGTCTCCTTGTGGGTAATGTGAAGGAGCTGGGCTAAAATTTTAGAGTCCCTACCAGCTCTGAAAAAAAGTTCATGATAACGAGCTTAAAATCTATCCGAACAGACAAGAAAAATGTGTATAAAATGTTAAGTAGAGGGAAAAACTTATATGTGGTGGAAGAAATAAGAATGGAGGTTATTCACGAGGGTGTGGAGATTGATTGGAGGGGAGCTGCCTACGGATAAGGTGGTTACTCATGGAATTGTACATTTGAGATGAGCATTTCATTCAAATACACAACAAAGAAAAAAATTATGCATGTTAAAAAATGTATCTCACATCTATGTGGAGGTTCCAAATAACAAACTCCAAGTAAGGGCTAAAAATTCTGGAGAGGTGCTGTGTTAGGAAGGTGGTCTAAGATAGCTCAATAACCAGCATCACTTTTTGTGTGAATGATAAGCTGTTATTTTGCTTCCCTCAGCTATTTTTATTTCATGAAATATTTTTGAGACTATTTGATTTTTCTCTTTTTTCTTGTCTTTTAAAAATTGCATCACATTTTTCTTTATCTTTTTTTTTTAATTAGCTGCAACTATTCTTCAAATGACCCTCCTTAGCTTTTTTTTCATTTTAAATCCTGCAGTTACTGTGTGAAGCTTACATGTCTAGACAGTTCCTGGCACATAGTTAACACTCCATTAATATTAGTTACAAAGAACTGTTGAATTTATTTCGCTATATATTTGTGCTTCAGCATGACTTACGTTTTTTTGTTTAATCAATTAAACATTCACCTACTTTTTCTACCCTTTTTCTAGAGATATGTTAGTATACTTTCGACTGTTCATTAAAAATTTTCCTCTGTTTTTTTCTTATTTAAAATTCTTATCTTTGTTTCAAACCTTAAACTGTTATTTCACTGCTCCTTTAACCTTGGTGGTCAACTAGCTTACCCATATGTACAAATAGCACATTAAGAGTGACTTGATTGAAATTGGTTTTTTTTTAAGGTCCAGTCTAAAAGTTAAAAAAGTGCATGATCTGCTGTGTTAGATGACACCAGTATTAGAAGATAATATAATTAAAATGCGTTATACACAAATGTCTTGCATTAAACAAGAAGGAATGATAGAAGGAGAGGGAAGAGATGAAAGAAGCTGGAATACTACTCTTCCTAAAAGATGAAGTATTAAGCACGGAAAGAAGCATAAGATAAGGGAGGGCAGCAGTGTCTGCCCCGTTTGTGATGTTCCTTATATTCTATGCTGTCCCAATGCCACTGACATAGTTGGCCAATCTTGATTTTTGCTAGTTTGAATTCATTCTGGGCCATGCTGACTTAGTGATTGTTAGTTTTGGTCTTTTTTCCCTCAGTCCCCTAAACTCTTAACATTTCATGCTCAATGTTACTTGTTTCCAAAATTCAAAAGGCAACACTAATCTCTGAAATTGAGGGTTAGAACAGAAAGTGGAACAGTGGCATAGGCACCAGTAACTGGAGTGTGGCGGCATAGGCCCCAGTAACTGGAGTGTGGCGGCATAGGCCCCAGTAACTGGAGTGTGGCGGCATAGGCCCCAGTAACTGGAGTGTGGCAGCATAGGCACCAGTAATTGGAGTGTGGCAGATGAAAGTGAGGTGGGCAAGGTGGACCATAGTTTGGTCCAGGAACACTGCTCCTGACTTCCCATTCTCCAGCAGGTAAGGGCAGGCTGGAGCCACGTGCTTAGGCAGTAGGAAGGGGGAGGATTGGGGCTCAGTATCTTACGTGATTATAGCCCTAGCTCCTGGAGAGCTAACTCCAGACTGCTTAGAGTTTTAATCTGAGCTGGTTTTGATAGCTAAAGGTGTCCAATCTAAGAGTTTTGATAGAGCAGGAATGGGGTGTGGGTAGTGGTAGTATCTGAGGTCATGGGGTAAAGTGATGGGATTAGACAACTTTAAAAGAAAACAAACATGTTTCTAAAGAACTTTGTAAAAATTTCAATTCTCGATTCTTTTAGTATAGTTCACTGGGTGGCCAGATTCAATGCATGAATCCCCAGCTGGGCATTAACTCCAGGTTCTCTTAAGTGCAGAGAAGCACCACATCACTTCCATTTTTAAGGATCCTGGGTTATTAAAATCTGAATGCCAAAATCATGTTACACAACTGCGGCATATTATAAATGTTTCCATTTAATTTGTTAAACTCCTCTTACCACAGTTATAGAATACCATGGCTGAATGTGTGATGTAATCTGAGGGTAACAGTAGAAGTTCATGTTTAAGGTTCTTCAGCTAGCCACATTGCTCTCTGTTTTCCCACTGCCAACCCTCTGAAATTTCTCAACAGTGAATATTTAAACTTCTCCAAATGGACGTGATAGAAGTTATTTTACAGAATTGTACCATATTGAGAACCAAAAACTTCTCAAAAGCTACCTCTTTGAAAGAAAAAAATTGGGGAAGAGGAAAATGAATGAAGAGTTAGAGTCATGAGAAGACAGAAAAAAGTTTTTTATTAAGTGTTAGTTACCTCAGAATTACTAGATCCTTCACATTTTTAAATTTTATCACCAAAGCAGAGATTTTTAAGAGTATCACACGTTGCTACAAATGAGAATGAAATAGCACTGTTAATTAGCAACAATTAGTTGAAATAGAGTCATAAGTTGCTATAAGTTCTTATTAAACTTTAAGGAAGAAAAATTACAAGAGAATTAAACAAATATTTTTTTAAAACAAAGTGGAAATTAATGGTATATTATACTAAAAATTAAAAAAAAATTTAAATCAGAGCTTAAAATATTTTTTTCTCCTTAATGTATTTCATTTTAAGTAACCTACCATCATGCAGAACTTTGGTGTGGGAAATAATCAGACATGAAAGACTGAGCAACTGGGTGGTTCAGGCCTTCTCACATCTGTGACTTTGTTCCTGGAAGGAACACTGAAGCAGATGCCAAACTACAGTCAGAGTGAGCAATTAAAATCAAGTAATCTTAGGGCACACTTGACAAAGATTTGGAGTTCGGATCCTCTCTTTCCTGATATTTTTTTCCAAAAATGGACATGAGTAAAGAGGCAGAAAATGACCCAAAATCAAGCTGTAAACTCCAGGGGTCCTGAGTTTAAGTTTACTATAAAGCCTTACATTCCAAGCTTGTTAACTTTTAATAGACCTATTTTCATGTCTACTTTATAAAGCAGAGTGCAGATTTAGGATAATCTGGTCACAGAAATTGAATAGCTGGATCTCAAATAAACTCTGACCATGAAAAAGATAGATGTTCTGCTGCCTTTTCTATTTCTCTGTTAAGGAGAAATGCACTTAAACTTTCATTATTTTAACTTTTTGTGTATGTTTCTAGTTTACTGAGCATCAAGTTAATTTAACTTAACACTTTTGTTCTTTTATTTTATAGTGGTTAGGAGCATTGGAAATGGAAATATTTAAAATGGCATTTGGTTTATTAAAAGCCCACAAAACTAGCAGATGGTTTAGGGAGGCAGCACTAAGGATGCTACTTGATCCTTGATTCAGGACCATACTTGATGCTGCATCTGGAAGAAGAGCTATGCCAAGAACAATGCCGTTGAGTTAAAAACAGGTTTTCATAAATATTTAGGAAAATAAGAGATAAGTGTTCATGAGCATAGTATATGAAAGCAAATAGATATTCCATGAGAAGAAGGATCTGCAAACTTTTCTAAATCTGTAGTATTTATTCATGTAACATTTTAATAAACCTGTGGACAATAGAATTTTGTAATGAATCCAGCCAAAAACTTTATAGCTCCATTGCTTTATTTTATTCATTCTCTGTGCAAATAGAAATTATCATTTGTAATAGTCACTGAAATAGTCATTGTGTATTTAAACTTTCTCACAGTAGACACAGAGTCTCCAAGTTTTCGTCTTTAAATATTTCCTCAACACTTAAAACTCTAAAAAGCTTTGTATAATTAATTGGTACTGTGTGCAACTGTGATAACTGACGTCTGGTTAATTTTCCTGTTACTCATTTTAATGTTTTGTTATAATCACTCTATTTGTGAAAGTTTTTATGCTTTCTGCTTAGGAATACTTTTTTTTTTCTGATGAGGAAAAGAACAAGGCTTCAAAGCAATGTTAAATATAGGTGGCAGTGTTTCCTAATTAGTTTTATGAAAATAGAAATAAATCACTTAAAAATTCATGAGCTTCTTTAACCTCTTTTTTATTAAGAAATGTAAACTTTCTGGAATAAGGACTCACTCTAAAACATTTTTGTGTTATAATCCATGTAATTAGCATATTGTTGCTAGGTTTAAAGTAGACTTCAGGAGACCCGGCAGATGCTGAATGGTCAGAAAATAGGAAATCAGCCACTGCTAATACAGGTCCCAACTGATGATAGACCTGTGTGGGTATCCTCAGACCCAAGAGACTCAACAGCTGGAAAGGGAGTGCATTTTCTACCTGAACGTTGGTACTCTGAGAGTCCCGCAGACTCCTTACCTGCCAGCCTCATGTGTAAGTTAACAGCAAAAGAAAAAAAAATCTAACTTAAGCCATTTTCAAATGTATGAATTAAATGGCTAATAGTTTTATTTTCAAAATCGAGCATTTCCTTATAGAACTTCTCAGAAGAAATTTTGGGTAGTGGATCTCCATAGATACAGGTGGGTTTAGATTCTATGATTAAGTCATCTTTCCTCCAACATTGCAAGTTTTAGATCTAAGAGTTGGGTGAGAAATTAAATACTACCCAAATTAAATGTATTATTAATAGTTCAAGAGATTAGACTCAGAAGAGAATCAGCAGCAATCTTCATAAGAACCTGACCATTTACTATTTGCCTGTGTATGAGATCAAATAGATTTTAGTGTCAGCATGCTGTGCTGGAAAGACCATTTAATGTGGAGTCATGAGGCGCTGGCCTGGAGTTCAAGCTCCAGGAGAACAGGCTGTGTGAACTTGGCACACAGAACATGGTTACAGAACCTCTTTGAGTCTCAGTTTCACCACAAGGAATAAGAGTACATATGAGAATAATATTACTTTCTGGGGTTGGACTATCATGAGAAGTAAGTGAGATTATTTATGAAAGTTATTTGTGCATTGTAAAACTTTGGTTTGAATTCTGACCCTACTTCTTTATGGCACTGTAATTTTGGATACATTACCTAACCGAGTAAAGCCTTATTTTTTACATCTTAAAATGAGGATAACTACACAGTGTTTACAAACTGTTACAGAGTAAGAGCTCAAAAAATGTTAGTTGCTCACTTTTTTCTTAAAAACTAAATCTCTGTGAATGTATTTAGTGTCATCTAGAGATTTAAAATAATGTATTAAGATTGTATTTTGCTTCAAGTCACTGAAAGTCCATCTCAATAGGTGTTTATTTTTACTTGAAAACTTAATTCTCCACATAATTTCCTATAAATATAAATAACTTGTAAGCTAAGCATTTATGTAGAATGAGAAGCTTTCTTCCTAGACAAATAATGTCCCCTCCTTATGTAGTGTTTTAGCTTTCTGATATAAGGAACTTAATGAAGGAATGGATGGCCAGGATGCTTTAATTGTTTATAATTTGTCATAATTAATACTTTAAATTGTTCTGTTGGTTAATTTGGTATAAAACAAGAAGCGCTTATATGACTCCACAAATGTTCAGTAAAATTTTTTTTAATTTTGAGAGGAAAACCCATTTGAGGCCACTCTGAGCTGCTAGTGCCTTCGCTAGAGAACATATTTGAGATGCACCAGCGATTGCCTACCTCTTATGATCCATTTAGAGTCAACCTCAAGCCCTTTTCCTGAGGTAATGGGATTAGCACTCTGTTTGGACTGCAGTCCTTAAGGATACCGATTTGTTTCCGAATGTCCTACCTGGTAATTCTATGCCCCTTGACAGGTTTTACAATGTAACTGATACTGTCGGAATGGAAGACATAGACCTCAGACCTCTTTCTGTCTGCTAGATTAGGAAATTCAAAGACTTTAAGAGAAAAGTATTCTGTCTTGAAATACTTAAAATTAGTTGCTCTTCATTTTTGTTTTTCAATGTTGGTGTCATTGAAGGGATGTGATGAATAACCTAAATTCAGAAAATAGTGATATATAGATGTTTTTATAAACCAATGAACCATATATGAAAAAATTTCCTTGATTTTTACTACTTTTAAAAGAAAAGTATGCTAATAAATGTTTTCAATTTAAGTATATCAATTGATAATTAAAAATGTTCTAAGGTGGTTTGGCTGGAATTCATTATAAAAGGAGTAAAAGTCAAAAACTGTCCTATTCTTTTTTATCCTCTTTCAATAAACCATTTGTTAATTCCACAGAATGATGATATAGGCATACTGAGACACTAGGATCCTTGGAAATAAAAGAAGACAAAATATTAGTAAAATTTGTTTTATGACACATTCCTGATCATATTCTAATTGTCTTATTCCCTTTTGTTTTTAATTATATCCTAACATGAATAATGACTGAACACTTAAAATAAATATTACTTTTAGAAAATGTCCATAATTATAAAATATTCCAAGTCTGTTTTCATGAAGCATACTTTTTTATAGCTAGAATTCCAATGGAATGTAAAATATACATTACAATGTCTTTTGAAGGTCACCATGAGTTTAATATAAAAACCACTCTTAGATAACACTGAATAATTTAGATTAAAAATTATTGTATAGTAAAACTTTACCAGATAGTTATCATATTTTTCTCTTTTAAAACTATTCTCAATTTTTCTAAAATATTCTATTTATTTTTCTTTCTTCTTAGATATACTTTATTCATTATACATTTACCTTGTTTTGATGGCTTCTGGTTATAACTTTGAATATCAGTTGTGTCTGTGCCATAGAAACCACGACGTACATCCTAGAGAACACTGACTTTAGGGTCAGAGCCCTACTCTCTGACTACCTAGTGTAAGTTACTTAGCCTCTCTGAGAATCAGTTTTCTCATCTGTGAAATGGGGCTAGTAATACCCATCTAGAGCACTGGTGAGGATTACATGAGTTTGAATGGCATCTAACAATGTCTGGCATATGGAAGGTGTGCAATAAATTTAGTGCCGTAGTTTGTGGTAGATGGAAATGCAAATGGTTGGGTTTGAATTTGGGTTTGGAGCTAAATACATGCTGACTGCTCCTGTAGCCATGATTGTTTGATTGTTGATCATTTCTTTGTTTGCTTTTTATTTAAAAAAAAATTGTGAATGAAACTAATCTCAAAAGTAGATATGGCCCTCAGCCTAAGCTGAAAATATGTATGACTAAATCAATTGCATTTGCAAATAAGAAGTTCCTTCCTCATAAAGTTAAAGACTCTAAGGTATATAGCAATTCAAAGAGCTTAGCATATGCTAAGTGCTTAGTAACAGTAAGCAATTACTAATGGAAAGATGCAATCCTGGTAGTAGAGCTTGGGTGCTCCAAATATGGCTAAAAGACATATATACAAAATGTTTTCTATGTATTCCAGTTTAAACTAATCTTCATATTTTTAAAAAACTAAGCTTTAAATGATTATACTTAACAGTTAAACTAGCTAAATTTTGAGAATACATTTGAAAAGTAGCTAAATTTTGAGAATATATTTGCAAATATATTCATATATCAACTGTCCCTTTTGGATCTTTAATATATAGTCTTTAAGTTAAAGAGCCCAAAATTAACAGATAGGAGCTTTTTGTTTTTTGAAAATTGTACTTGTGAGAAAAAATTCTGAATATACTTTATTTTTTTATCCAAATGTATACAGATTGTTTGTGTGTTATATTACCTTTAGAAATCTCAGAATCTAGAAGAGATTTACTTAGTCCCTCTTTATGGGCCCTGGCATTGTAGCAGGTCAATGTTCTACTGATCTAACAACATATGTAAATTTCTTTCAGTCTACTAGGTGATTATTTCTGTCTGTAACCAGGGCTTATGTTTAGCTGACATGCACTGGTGTGACTGTAATGGTTGCATGGCTGGCATTCATTCTGACTGATTAGTACCTATGTAGGACCCGTTGTTAAATGTTTCTAATATCACCCCTGCCCAGAACTATTTATGTTTACATCCCTGTTTCTCATGTAAGAGTAACATAATCTTATTATGTGTCCTTTGTTTTTCACTATAGGAAGGTTGAAGTCATTTGAGTGAGATGGTTTCTACCATTTGGCTAGATCTTTCTGTAGAAGAACTACAGTATCTGGTGAGTTGTGGATTAATTTGTCACTGTTCTGAACCTCGGTGTTTCATAAAGGGTGTGGCACCTCACCACTGATATGCATTGTGAGGCCATTGTTTGACTTTTTCGGAGTATTTTTAGATATGAACTCGTAACTGCTTGTTCTTCTCCATGACTCTCCTATTACATGAAATTCCTCTGATGAGACGATATCCTAGATAATCCTGATCTTTAAGCCCAGGTGGGAGAGGTCTTTGTAGGAGATTTGATAATATTAGAGATCAGATTCACTTTATAAGGAGCATTTAAATCATTTTAGTCAATTAACATCCTAACTGGTTATTTGATAGCATCAAATGCCCAGGTTACCAGTGTGGCCCATGCCTTTTTCTCTGTTAGGCTGTCTATATTAATGAACAGCGTTTGTCTTCTGTTAAGTAAGAGTTCTGTCCTGCAAGTTAAACATTTTTGCTTTGAAAAAATGGGGAGGGAGGCTAAAGGAATCTCACAGATTTAAAAGGAATAATGTTTTTATCAGATATTAGATCTCTGGCTTTTTGGTTGTCTAAGAGTCTTAGAGTTGCAAAGCAACTCAGAAGCCAGCTCTCTCAATTTACAGATCAGAATATAAAGTTCAGAGCAGTTAAATTACTAGCACAGGGATAGATACATTTCAGCTTCCATGTCAGTCAGCTCTGATTGGTTGGGATTTGGGCTGTTGGAAGCCATAGTTTGACATTCTTCACTTAGAACAAGGTCACATAGCTAGTTTGTGGCAGTCTGGACTAGAACTCAGTTCCTTTCATTTCTAATCTCATTTTCATTTCTCCGAGTCATTTTATTATAAACCTCATGAAAATCTTTATACTGAATACATTTTTATAACCTTGTAATCCATTATGTAGGCATGAAAATGTAAGATTCTGACATTTTTATTATATGCAAAGAAAGTGAAAATTATCTTGTTAAAAATAGCATGCTTATTATTCAATTTTGAAAATGCAGAGATGTGTGAAAGAGGAATGTGGCTTCATATACATATCTTTTAAGTATGGCCCTTCGTTACTGAGCTCTGTTTTACAAAGTGTATCATCAGCTTTTAAAAGGACGTGTTTCAACATGGATTAACTCTTTGGGGAATTAGCTTGAATTATTTATAATGTAAAAGCATACCTTGGAGATATTGCGGGTTTGGTTCCAGACCACTGCAATAAAGTGAGTATCACAATAAAGCAAGTCACATGAATTGTTTCGTTTCCCAGTGCTTATAAGTGTTATGTTTATACTCTACTGTAGTCTGTTAAGTGTGCAATCGCATTATGTCTAGAAAGACAATGTTCATACCTTAATTTAAAATATTATTGCTAAAATATGCAAACCATCATCTGATTCTTCAGTGAGTCATAATCTTTTTGTGGTCACTGATTATGAGGGGAGGGGAGGAAAAAATTAGGGGTTTAGGGTTAGCTACTATATATACTACTATATATAAGATAGATAAACAACAAGGGAACTATATTCAATACCTTGTTATAACCTATAATAGAAAAGAATCTGAGAAAGAATATATATGAAAAACTGAATCACTTTGCTGTACACTTGAACCTAATACAACTTTGTAAACAACTATACTTCAATAAAAAGTTGTTTGTTTTATAAGAAAAGATCATTTCTTATAGGTCACCATAACAGATATAATAGCTATTAATGAAAAAGTTTGAAATATTGCAAGAATTATCGAAATGTGACAGAGACATGAAGTGAGCCAACGCTGTTGGAAAAATGGGGCTCATAGTCTTGCTCAACAGAGTTGCCACAAACCTTCGGTGTGTAAAAAGCACAATATCTATGAAGCACAATGAAACAAGGTCGGTCTGTAATTGCCAAAACATGCATGTATCTATGTGTGTGGAATAGAAGTATATTTGTCAATAGCTAAGAGTAATTGTTTGTATTGTGATGTTATGAATAATACAGCTGTATTTCATACTGTTTTTAAGCCCAGTGGGTATATTTTGTGTATTTCCTTGGATAACGCTGTTGGCACACAGTGAACATCTAACAAAAATGATAACTCTTTTCCCATACAGTATTTACTTTAACTAGAAAAAAATTACTGCTATGCTAATGTGGTACAATTTTAAAAGTTTGTTAAGATGCTAAATGAATTTCATAGCATTCTGTTACAGTATTATCATTTTTAAATAGGACTTGTCTTTTCTCTTCCTCTCTCTTTCAGCCTCTCTCTGTCCCTCTTATATATACATACACCTTCCTTCAGTCATTTGCCTCTACTGTGACATGCTCTGTGTCTTCACCTCCTCACCTTAGTAACCAGCCATACCAAAGTCCTGCATTTCATTGAAACCCAGGCTTTTTTAAAGATGGTCTCAGGCTATTCCCTCTACTTCTTTGTCTGGTGGTTCTTTGTAGCCTGAAAAATTGAGAAATGTCCACATTTAACCATGATCACAACTTCCCACACTTTTCTGTGTCCTGGTATTTGAGTCCTACTTTGTGTCTGGCACTGTGTTGATTATTTGGAGGATACACAGTAATTCCTCTTTAACGAAAATATTAAAATATTATTGGAGCCAGCATCTTCTCAAGGCAGGCCCGACACTGACCCATGCCCACACCTAGGACAAAGCTCAGCTAGTCCAGTGTATTTCCAGGGCCTTGCATGTTTTCTTCCTTCCAGATATTACCCCCATTTTCTTTTATTCTGATATACTGCCTTTTATTCTGTGACTAGATACAAGGCTTCCTTGCAATTACTGGTTACAGTAATAAGTTATTGGAAATTCATTCACATGAAAGTGCATAAAACGCATAACTGGGCACATAACCAAATCTAGACTAACAGGAGAAAGAACTACTAACGAATTCAGAGCACAGGCTTTGAGTCACATAGTTCTGGGATTAAGCCTTTTCTTTGAGACATCTGTCACTGAACAAGTGAAAGTTATGTAACTTCACTTAGACCACTGTTTAGTCATCTGTAAAATGAAGGTAATACGTTTTATCAACTGTATTCCTTGAAAGAGTAAAAGAAAAGTCTAAAAAATCG
Source organism: Camelus bactrianus (assembly GCF_048773025.1). Classification (NCBI taxonomy): domain Eukaryota; kingdom Metazoa; phylum Chordata; class Mammalia; order Artiodactyla; family Camelidae; genus Camelus; species Camelus bactrianus. Next base: position 71,604,529 of record NC_133541.1, read on the forward strand.
AGCGATTTGCTTGATTTTCAGTCAATGCTTGAAAATGTCAATTCATATAAGAACAAAATAGCAATGCACTGGACAACAGCAGAGGGAGGGAAAGTGAATAAAGAAGCTGAGGACTCTAAAGGCAGATTTTGTGGGGCACACATCCTTACCAGAAGGTCTTTCCTGTTTGACTTCTATTGGCTGGGGGACTACGGAGGCTCAGCGAGTTCTATCTTAGTTATATTTGTGCTGGTGCCTGCAGCTTTGCTTCCCAATATTTATAAACATTTTAGCTTGTTTTTCTTTGATGGTATTATTAAAAGGGTTTCATCCTCATCAAATCAAGTATTTATTAATTGAAGATTTCTACCCTCAAGTAGCTCTTGTGTAGAGATAATATGGACATACAAGAAATAATTAAAGTGTAGAACTTGTTCCATAAAGGTCATCAGTGCTATGGGATATTAGGGAAGGGAATGAACACTGTGGGGACGAAACATCATATGAATGACAATGCCACTTTTCTATTTTGATGTGGCCATTGAAATAAAATGGCTTAAAAGTATGTTTGACACCAGGACTCAATAAGCTTAGTCCTGAAGAAGCTTCTGTAAAAAATCATAATTTTGCCAGATCTTGTTTGCAAGATTTTGACTTCCTAGAAGACAGTAGGGGTTTCTTTGTTTTTGTTTTTTTGTTTTTTTAAGTATTTAGTTCATTTGCCATCAACTTTTGAAAGGCAGCTAGAGGCTTGGTTTCTTCACATTCCAATGAGTAGAGCCCAGAACTACCAAGGTGAAGGATGCCAGGTTTCCTAACCCTGTTTCCAGGGACCCACATTTTCTGGGAACAGATCCTACCTGGAGCCATTTGTGATTGATTATCCTATAAACTGTTATAATATGATGGTGAAAATACAATCTTTGTTTCTATTTGTTTGTCAGAGCCAAACGCAGAGGTACTGGAACTGCTTGCTTGTTTTAGTGACAATTCTGACTTCATATAGCAGAGAATCAAAGGCATATATAATTGATTTAATTATTGAATGTGTTTGACATTAAATGGTTCCCAGTTTTTGTTTTTGAAAATTTTAGTCAAAAGATGGACTTGAAATGTCTTCTTTAATTTTACAGTGAGTATTTGACTATATAAAAGGTTTTTTGAGTATGGTGGAATTCTCCTGAGTTCAGTGCCAATTTATTGATTCACTAGGCATGATTTGGTTTATTTTGTTTTGTGGTGATTTTTAAAAAGAGAAACATCTCACTTCTGTTCCTCATCATTTGTACAATGTTATCCCCTTCTTTTTGGAACATTTGGCTTGAACCAGAGTTTAATAAAGTTTACTGTAATATTACAGTAGTTTACAGGTGGCTCATATATATATGATATGATGTGAAGGTTGTATATCTATTAATTTAGCAATTACTTACTGATGTCCTGCTATGTTCTGTGCTAGGTATTGGGTGTATGGTAGTGAACAAAACATACAAAAGTCCCTGCTCTCATAGAGCTTACAGTCAGCAATTAAATAAAGTAAAATACTGTAATGAGACCAAGTACTTGGAGTAGTAAAGGGGGGACAGGAGAAGGTAAGAGCACAGGGTGGTTGCAGTTTTAAACATGGAGATCAGTGAAGACCTCACAGAGAAGGCTGAACAAAGACCTGACGGTGAGCAAGAGAGGAAACCACATGGCTACACAGGGAGGTCGGGGAGGGAGCTGAGAATCTTCTAGGCAGAGGAAACAGCAAATGCAGAGACCCTGTATTGGGAACATGCTGTGTAGAGGGGGGCCTGTGTGGGATGGGGGTGGAGAGGCTGGTTTTGGAGGGCCTCGAATGCCAGCAAAAGGACTCTCGCTTTTACTCTGACCCAGCTGAGAAGCGGCGGGGGTGTTAAGCAGGGGAGTGATATGGACGGCTTTAGCTTTAAAGGCTTACTGTGATTGCTGTGCACTGAGAGCAGATGATAAGGTGGCACAAGCAAAAGCCAGGAGACGACTTAGAGGCAGTTACAATAATCCAGGCGTGGGAAGAGAGTATCTATCTACTTACGGTGTGTCTAATGTCCTGTGGGCCATTTTGTTTTATTTTTCAGTCTTCTCCCCCCCCCCCGCCATGATTCAAATCTTACATAGAAGGGAAAGAGAGAGATTAATGACATTTTATTTGTTTTTTAGTCCTTACTGGTAGTGATATGCCTATTGCATGTATACAGCATTTTATAGTTTTCAAGCCATTCTTATGTGATATATGGCCACATTTAGCCCTCACGATGGCCTGGTTAGGGTGACAGTTGCTAGGTTTATAGGATGTGTCCAGAGTCACACAGCTGGTCCCTTCTCTTTTCAGGAATGCATATTGGTTTCAGTGAGTGCATACAAACTAAGCAATGACCAATAATCATCTATTTGTGGAGGGTGGGACTTGGGTGCACTTTAAGAAATTTATCCAGCTGCTGACTCATTAGAGAGTGTATCTGTCATTGCTGGTGGCTATTTTGTCAAGCTGAAAAAATTCATTATTATTGGAGTTGAATCTGTAAATTATTCAGAGGAAATTCTTTATAAACAAGAGCATTCATAATTTTCTCCTTTTAAGTTCTCTTCTTTTTATAAGATACACATCTCTAAAGATGAAATTTTTAAAAGTATACTAAACTTGGAAGAACTCCCCAAATGTAAGGGAAATTATGATACCAAAAGATAATTAATTTTTGCTTATCAGTAATATTAGGTACGATGTTTCCTTGTATATGCCAGAATATTTCCGACTAAGATGGTTTTCCTATATGGAATTTAAATAATGAGGCTTGTGACATTTTACTTTAAACCTACAAGATACTTTGAGTACAATTAAAATATTCATGTTATGTCGAAGCAAATAGCGTAAATAACTTTTCGGTGTGATTTAATTTATATTTAAAATATATTTTAAGTGTTTCAGAGAAGATGAGAGCTTGTAGAGATTGCTATATGTTATAGTAGTTGAGAAAGCAGAGTGTGTATTTCGTATTCAGAAATATATCATGTAACAGCAGTTGGAAAATTTGAATGAAAAAAAAAACTGAATGGGCAAATATACCTTTGTAGTCCAAGGGAATAATATATCACTTGAATTGTCTTCTTGAATTGCCATTTGTCTAGGAGATTGAATTTTTGACTATAGCAGCAATAAAATACAAAAAAGGCAGATTAGTATAGTGATATTTGTGAAAAAAATTTAAATGCTCAGGATAGGAATTTTCACACAATAGTACTCCATTACTTTGTAACAAATATGATTGTTGAACAGATTAATAGTTTATGTTGAAAAACCTACTTATTTGAATGAGCTCTCAATTATACTATTCTTCACTGAAGATGTATTTTTTTCACTTTTCAGTTGAAATAGCAATATGTATAAAGTGCAGTTGATGTTCTGGCTTTCACTCTGACAAGCTTTTGCTATGTGTGGAATATGTGGTAGGCATAGTGCTTTCAAAATATCCTTTCTGAACTTTTTGTTCAGGAATGGTTTCTGGGGCAGCTGAGCGGTTGATGCCACGGGCGACATTTGAGACAGTGGTTTGTTGTTGCTGTTCTCTATTAGTCTTCTTTGTGTGGACAAGTCTTCGTGTCCTCCTTCCCTCCTTTTCCATTCTCTCTTCTTGTTGACTTAATTCCTCCACTCAAATGTATTATCGAGTACCTACCATGTGCCAGGCATTATTCTAGGGGCTAGAAATACACCTGCCTGCTCTCTGGAAACTTACCATCTCGTGAGGGAGGTGAACAGTGAACAGCTTTAACAAATGAGAATGTTCACTGTGAATAGGCCAAGACTGAGGGCTGTATTCACGCTTTCCATGTACCCAGAGTTGAAGCCAATGGTACCCTATACCTTTTCTCCCTCCCCAGGGATGTGCCAGAGATACAGATGGGCTGTCATTCCCTTATACACCTTCACTTTCTTACTTCCCATTAAGAGTTCACTAATTATTACATATTTTAGAAGATTTTCCTCTCCTTCCACGAGTCCTTTGCTTCATTCCCTTAGTACCACACAACATGTTGAATTTGTTTCTAGCTTAGATCTTCGCTCACTACCTTGCAATATTTGTGTTTCATCCCTTTTCTAAATGGCAGTCCCACCTGTCATCCCCACCTGCCCCATTAAAAGCCAGGTAAGCATCATTTCTATTCATCTTTGTTTTTTCCAGAGGCTAACACAATGTCTGAAGCAAATCAGTTTTGAAAACTATTGTATTTTTTAGCCAAACTAATAAATTATTTAATCTTACAATGCTCACTCTTTTAACTTCAACTCACAAATACACTTCTCTCCTTTCTAATACCTAAGTGATTAAATTAAAGCATAAAATGTAATATAAGGGGTTAATTTCCATAACTTAACACATTCTTGTCAATGAAGTAAAATGTAAATGATACATTAATAACTAGTTTCCTCTCTTTCACCATTTATATGTTTCTCAACTAAAGAGAGGAGGATGCTGAATCACGTTTAGAATTAATCAGAAGAAACATTAGAGATGTGGAAAACAACATAATTATACATGCACTTCTAGACTGCGAAGTGAAATTAGAGAAGTAGTTCATTTGAAGATCTGTGTGATTCATTATAATGCAATCAATTATATGGCTCACCTTAAATTATAAAGTAACACTGAGAAAATGCCGTGGCCTAAAGAAATATTTTATGTGGATGATGTCATCATGCACTTACAGGAATCGGTATTGATATAACTTTTCATGAACAGAGCTTTAACGTTTTAAAGCAACATTTCAAAAGAAAATTACATTTTGAACATTTAGTTGTCCATGCTTTTTGTTTGTTTGCCCACTCCAAAAATGGAAAGAAAGGAATCATGGTGAATACATTCTTACAGTTTTAAAACTGTTTGCCATCTTTTTCATTAGTTAAAAAGAAGTACGTAAGTATCATCAATTTATAGAATAGCAGTCATTGCCTTGAAACATCATTTTCACACTATTTCTAGTGAATTTTTTTTTGTATCTATGTATGATTTCACCACTCTTAGTCACACCAGTTTGAAAGAAGGGCCGTTATGTTCTTTGTTACTCCCAAAAAGGGGGGAGAAGATAAACAACACAAATGCTTAGTCTGTCTTTTGTGAAAATAGCTACATTTAAAGACCACTCTTATACTGTTCCTTCTAAAATGTCAATTACTAGATAGGGAAAAGTTAAATTCAGGTGAGTGTAATAGAGAGAAGGGAAGGAAATATATGAATATGATGCAATAATTTCTTAACTTTTGTTTTCTTCATATGTGGCAGAGGAGCTTATAAACACCTCAGGTTTTAGTTGAATGATAATTCTTATTATTTCAAAGGGGAACGTAGCATCAGTGTAATTGTACTCTCAAGGTAGATGTCTGCTTTTCTTTTGTTTTTAATTTATTGTGACTTCAAAGGGAATGGTTGTTTCATAATGAGTTTCTGTCCATGATCAGTAAATAAAAATAAGGAGGAAACAGTGAGGAGAGGGCAAAATTGCAGGTTCTGTTTCCTAGTCTAATCCATTAGTGATAACACATAAATCATGAATATCCTTAATTCTTGATTAAAACTCTTGATTAAGATGGAAGAGTTTCTAGTTTTTCACCTTTAAATATTCTTTAATATGGAGAGTCGACAGTGATGGATTGACTAATATGTAATAAATACAGAATCAGAGGTCTGGAATAATCCTTGAAATATCACTTCTAACTCCCTGAATCTCAGAAGAAGCGTCCGTAAGTGTTTGAATTCCTAAAGATCTTTAAAGTTTTTCATTACTTTTTTGTTGTGATATATACCATACATACAGATGCATCATAGAGCTTAGACAGTTTAAAGAAAAGATATAAGCTCCCACGGAACCACTACCGAGGTCAAGAAATAGATCATTACTAGTATCCCAGAAGCCCTCTCCGTGTGGAATTTCATTCCCTTTCTGTCAAAACTAGTTCCAGTTATTTTCAAAGTTTGTGTTCAAGGATTCCATGTAGAATCAGTTTTTCTCCCCCACAATTGATTTGTTATTGGAAAGAGTTAAAACTCCATAGACATCCTGTCTAGGCAAGAGGTGTTTCCATTCCTGGTTCTTTCAAAATGCATTTAGCGGCTGAAAGTGAAAGTGGATCGGTTAGGTTGTTGTGCCAATTGATGCACTTGGTGAATAAGCTGCCGGGAGTATCCTTCTCTCTGTCTTTGAAAGGCAGAGGCTTAAGGTTAAAAGTGATAGAGGTCTGGGTGGAGGGGGTTGAGAAGAGTTTCTTGGTTTGGCACCAATTAAGCCCATCTTTCATGATGATGTAACAAATCCATTAGAACTACAATCAGTTGTTGCAATAGCAGGGGAGAAGGCAGCTACTAGAAAGCAATTTTCAATTAATAAGACATCAGACAAATGATGTAATAATAATGTAATCAGGTTTTTCAGAAGGAAGAATGTCCACTGCCATTCTTGACTAAACATTTATTTAATATTACAGCTCAGTGCTCTGCTCATAAAACTTGTTGCTTTTCTTCATTTTGACAGATAATGCATTGTGTTCAAACTTATTTTTTATGCTGTTTTCTTACATTGGGCCATTCGTTTGGTTTTGTTTTACTGGATTTTGAATTATTAATCACTAAGCAGATACTTTATTCCTATAAAAGGAATTATAAACATCATTGAAATGGTGCTGGGGATGAAAGACTAGATGGGTGCTGGGTTTTGCAGTGTTTTTCCCCTGGGAGAGCTGTTGGCAAAGTATAACAATCTGTAATCAGATTACTGGAACAGAAAGGAAAAAGGAAGCAAAAAAGTAAATTAGCCATATGCAAGTCTACTTATATTTTTCTAAAAAGAGGAAAAAACATTGCCTTTAAATATCTGTATTTATAATTATAGAGTGTAATAAATACCCTATAGGATTTGATATTGTATCTGTGCCACTTGATTCTTTGTTTTCATTCTCTCTTGCCCTCCTTGTTTACTTCTATACTCTGTTACAGATCTGCTTAATAATCATTGCTTCCAGGGTAAAACTGTCATCAGCCAGAGAGGTGACACTTTACAAAGAGAGATGTTTTGGCATGCTAAGACACAGAGGACATTAAATATGGTGTCAGACAGAACAGGTCTTCTTTATTTTGACCTATAAAACATAGATGCTATTGTGAAAAATGTCACTACACAAAGAATCCTCAGCTGGTAGCTTTGGGTGATATCCATCTACAGGTTTGCACTGTATTTTCCTGTATTTTTTGCCTCTTCTTCTTTACACTTTGAAAAGAGAACCAAGGGATTCCCTATACTATATATCAGTTTTGAAACATCTTGTCTGCCTTCAGAGGCGTCTCTGAATGGAGTGCTCCGTTTTCTGGTTAGAGAGTATTCTTTAACATGTTAAAGGGTCATGCTTTTATCGTCACTACTTGGAGTGAAGAACAAGAACTAATCAATATTATTTCCTACGTCTCTCCTGGGTGTCTTACAACCCCATCTATTTGTTTCTTGTTTCTCCTTTACTTTTCCTGGGTGAGATCGTTTATAGCTAAAATTTCTTACACCTCAGACGCAATGCATTAGGATATCCTATTTTCTACCTTCAGAATAGATACAGATTCCAACCGCTTGGTATCTCAGCCACCCTGGTCGGCCCACCTGGATTACAGCAGAAAACAATAATATTATATAATTTCCTTGCATAAGCAAGAAGGGCATAAGCTTTCCCCCCAGTTCATTCTCTATAAAGAAGCCAGTGATCCTGTTAAAATGGAAATCCAATCATGTCATTCATCCTAGAGTCTGCAGTGACTCTCCATTTGACCCAGGGTACAAACCAAAGTCTTTACAGTGAGTGACCTACAAGGACCTCCAGTCGATTCTCCATTACCTGCCTGAACTGCTCTGCTTTCTTGATTCAACCTCATTTGCCTCCTTGTAGCTGCTTAGCTCCAGCTCTTTCATCTACCTGGAGACGTCTGCAGATAGTCACTGTGCTCCCTCTCTGATGACCTCTGAATCTTGGTCAGATGCCCCCCATGTAGTCCTGCAACTTACCCCACACCTCACCCCGGCGGTCCCTCTCTCCATTACTCTTCTTCCCTTCATCTTTTTTCCATGATGATTATCACCTCCTAACATACTATATTATTAACTCATTATGTTTCCTGCTGGAAAATTTATTTGCTAATGATATATTTTTAAACCCTTAGGAATTATGTACTGAATAAATGACTATTTATAAAATATAGGGCAGCATCCGCTTTCTTACATCCTAAACCAAATACTAAAACTGAAACTTAAAAAGGAGAGTAAGTCTCAAACATAAATATCTTTGAACTATTTTTAAGTGATCATAACAGCCTTATCTCTGTCTCTGTCAAAAGCATTTGTAAACCCTTTATTATCCTATTTGGTTCCAAAAGGGAATTGCTAAAAGACAGGAGACATTTTCTATCTAGATTTAATTTCTTTCTTGATTTCTGCACAACTCTAAGTGTGATACGGTTCTCCTTTAATTTGTAGATGGGAGTGAGGAATGAGAATCTCAGAGTAAGCAGAATAATATCAGATAGGAGAGTTGATCATAAGCCCCTTGTCTTAGTCCAGTTGAGCTGCTACAGCCGAATATCATAAGCCGTGGGACTCAGAAACAGCAGAAGTGTATTTCTCACAGTCTGAAGCCTAGAAGTCCGAGCAAGATCGAGGCTCCAGCAGATCTGATGTCTGGTGAGAGCCTGCTTCCTGGTTCATAAATGGCCATCTTCACATTGTATCCTCATGTGGAAGAAGGGGTGAAGGAGCTCTCCGGTGCCTCTTTTATAAGAACACCAGTCTCATTCAGGAGGGCTCCACTCTCATGACCTGATTACCTACCAAAGGCCTCACCTCCTAATACCATCACATTGCGGGTTAGGATTTCAACAGATGAATTCGGGGGGGAACATATACTTTCTGTCTGTAATACCTCTCTATTTTCTAAATTTGGAAATAAAATAGCAAGGTGAAAGGATGAAAGCTATTGGGAGAAAGTTTGACATTAAATCATAACCAAAAAATATGGAAAAAATTGGTTTATGGCAGTATGTTTAAGAAAACAACAATTCAACTTATCATGGTGTAGTTGAGAAGTGTTATTAAGCCAATATATTAAAAGATTTTAAGTGAACTTACCTGATAACACCTGAAGACAGTAAGGATTTTCAATTAAAAAGATCTCATATAAATTAATGAAAAAAATTTGGATCAGCTGAAAATGTAGTGGAGGGATATGTTGGTATCCATGGGGGTCCTGGAACCCACCCCCCGTGGACACTGAGGGACGACTGTATAGTTTTTGCTTCTCTTCAGAAGTGTTGATGTTGATGGATAAAACAAAGTCTACTGTTTTGTTGGAAATTTTTGACATAAAATTTCTTTAATTGAAATGTATTGACATGGACATTGTGCATCTTTATAATGATGATGATTTAAAAAGAAATTTTAATAGTTTAATATGTTGGGCTCCACAGACTTTGATCTTACTGGGTATAATCATGATGTATAATTTGGGATTGGGTTCAGCTGCATGTAACAAAACAAGTGAAACAGCTTCAATAGCCAGAACTTATTTCCATCACAAATGAAGGAATTTTGGATAGAACGTAAAATGACTTTTCCATATATTCATCCGGGACCCAGACTCTTTCCAGCTCTGCATTCTTCCATCTTTATAATGTAACCCTGACGTTATGGTCCAGTACAGCTGTTAAGACTCCAGTCAGTTTATGTGCCTTTTAACCAGCAATACTGAAGAAGGAGCAAAAAAGGGCGCACAACCAAAACTGCCAGATGGCTTTACGTATCTGCAGTTGAGGCTGGGGCATGTCCTTTAACTGAGCATTAATATGACTAACTGAAAAAAAAAATTAGACTCTTGTGATGAAGGTGGCAGGAGGAAAGGGGTATCATAAGGCTAGTGGTCTTGGTTACAGGAGGAGATTTTCACTTAATAATTAAACCAGTTTGATTGTTGGAAATTTAGAAGAAACATATTCTTTACTTGATTTTACCTTGTTTCTTTCAGTATAGGAATGGTGTGTGTCATTGAGCTGCTTTTTTTTTTTTTAAGACAATTTTGTCATTGTGAATAGTAAACAAACTAGGATAGAAACAAGAAATAACACCCATAATAAGCTTCATTAAAATTCAGTTATTTAGAGTGAAATACCTAATTCTTTTGGGCAACTCATGCTAACAAATAGTACTTAGCGTAATTGCTGGGTTAATACTCTCTCTTTTTTTCCGGATTAAGTGATTTGATTTGCGTTTATTGTGGCAGTTACCCTCTGCACTTGGAGTAATAGCACACTGTTTTTTTATGTATTCTTGGACCCAGAATCAAGCCTTGCTTTTTCTACTGTCTCCACCTGCTCACTCTCAAACTCCTACACACACACACACACACACACACACAGAGGCTGTTTTTTCCCCCACATTGTAGCAAAAGGATCATTATTTCCTCTTTTTTTTTTTTTTTAGATCAAAACTAAGTACTTATCAGAACAGGCTCAGTCCGTGGTTTTTCTTTCCTTTGAAGATTGTGGCAGTTTTGTTGTGTGTACATAAAGACTTAAAGAGCTTTAACAGTTGAAAGAGAATTTTAGTACTTCAGGTAGGTTTAAAGAGTATTCTTGACCATTTCTCTCTATCTGCATTTTATAACGTTACTCAGGGTCATAAATAAACAATTGCAAAAATATAGAGCATGTGCTAGAAGTATTTATAAATTTGGTCATAATCAGAAACTCACTAGGACTGTTTTTATGAACTTGAAAAATGTAGATTCATTAATTTGTCTTGAAAAGTAAGCTGGAAAAGTAGTTTCCAACAAAATTATTGACAAATAAGACAAGGAGAATTTTAATTGTCAGATATCTAAAGTTAAAATCTGACCCCCAAAAAAGGATAGTTAAATCAATGAAAAGGAATAAACATCTGGAAAATATGCTTAAATTTATATAAGTCATAGCATGTGTCAAGGCTGTCTGGATAGGAGTTAATATGGCCATACTCAAAACTGGTAATTATTTGTGAAAAAGGAAAGTTGATTCCTATTGCATGCCATACACAAAAATATATTTCTGATGGGTTCAAAAGTTGTCAAAAATTAAAGCGTGATTCGACTAAACTCAGGATGGAGGAAGTACTTAAAAATGAGAGAAAAACACAAAGGTTAAAGTATTGATTGTTTGATTTCACAAAATACAAACTAAATGTATGTATGTGTATATTCACACATATGCAAACACATGGAAAAGAGACAAGAATACATGCAAAATTGTTAGTACAAGTTACTTTAAATAAGTGGGATTGTGCAGGGTGCTGTGTGAGGCAGTCTTTCACTATTTACTCCAAGTATTGCTGTGTTATTTTAATTCTTGAACAACAATGTAATGAATGAATACATTTTTCATTAAATCAAAACAGTTACGAATGTGAGAAAAAGCAAACAATGCACATGCTTATTGGATGAATTTTATGAGTCAGACTTTGAGCCAGACATGATTTCTCCATTGGATATGCACAGTGATACTGGGTTTTAGGTAGTTCCAGTTTCTAGAAATGTAGTTTCCTACATTTAAGATGTGCATTTAATGTAATGACTTGATTTTTGTTCTGTTTGCAAAGTTGCTGTTAAGTTGAGGTTGCCTCTGAAAAAAGGATGGTCCAAGTAAACGGGCATTCAAAAGCAATAAAACACACACACAAAAAAAAAAAAAAAAAAAAGAGAGAGAGAGATGAACATCAGCCTAAACCTCACAGCTTATATAAAAACTAACTCAAAATGGATCACAGAGTTAAATGTAAAACATAAAACTGTAAAACTTAGAAAAACCCTACGAGAAAAATCTTCAGGACCTCGGGCAAGGGGGAAAGTCCTTAGACTTGACGTTAAAGTCACAATCTATAAAAGGAAAAATTGATGAATTGGACCTTATCAAAACTAAAAACTTTTGCTTTACAAAAGTCCCTGTGAAGAGGATGTAAAGACATACTACAGACTGGAAGAAAGTATCTGCAAACTACAATATGTGACAAAGGCCTGGTATCTAGAATTTATAACAAGTTCTCAAAACTCACAGAGGTTCACAAAATTGTTTGCAGTAAAAACAAGCAATCCAATTAGAAAATGGACAAAAGACATGAATAGACACTTCACTGAAATTTGGATGACAAATAAGCACATGAAAAGATGCTCGACATCATTACCCACTTGGGAAATGCAAATTAAAAGCACAGTGAGATATCACTACATACTTATCATACTGGCTAGAATTAGAAAATAGTGATGGGGGAGGGTATAGCTCAGTGGTAGAGCATGTGCTTAGCATGCACAAGGTCCTGGGTTCTATCCCTAGTACCAGCATTAAAAATAAATAAATTAACCTAATTACCTCCGCCTCTACAATAAAAGAATTTAAAAACATAGTGATAACACTAAATGTTGGCAGGGGTGTGGAGATCACTCTCATATGTTGCTAGTGGGAATCTAAAATGGAGTAGCCACTCTGGAAAAGAGTAGGGCATTTTCTTACAAGATGGCCATGTGACCCTGTAATTGCATTCTTGAGCACTTATCCTAGAGAAGTAGAAATTTATGTTCATACAAGAACCTGTACATGCTTATTCATAGCAGCATTATTTGTTGAAGCCAAAAACTGGACACAACCCAAATGTCCTTCAGAAAGTGAATAGTTATACAAACTGTGTTACATCTATACCATGAAATAAGACTCGGCAGTACAATGGAATGAACTATTGTTACATGAAACACCTTAGATGGATTTCGAGGAATTACAGTAAATGAAAAGACAGTCTCAGAAGATTACCCACTATATGATTCTGCTTTTGTAACTTGCTTGAAATGACTAACTTCCACACGAGATGGAGAACAAATTTCCTCACTGCGCTGTTGTACAAGAGTTGTACAGGTTATTCCCATCGGGGAAAACTGGTTGAAGGGTATATGGGCTCTCTCTGTGTTACTTCTTCCAACTGCATGTGAGACTACAGTGATCTGAACAAACAAACAAAAAAACTCAAACCAGTAACAAACAAAAACATAATGGTTTCTTCAACTTAAGGGAAAAGAGACAAAAGACTCAAGTGTGGTTTGGTAACTTACCCAGGGTCCCGCAGCCTATGAGCAGCAGAGCTTAGATTTGAACTCAGCTCTCTAACTTTAGAGTTAGTTTGTTTCCACAGCATATGTCATCTTCCTGGAATGTCCCACCCAAGGTAAACGGCAGTGATTTTTATATGCAGCCTTTGGAATCCACTTCTCCAGAGTAGCAAAGAGAATTGAGATCAGACCTTAGGTTGTAGTCAAGCTCTTCTCAACTGTGTTTTGCAAAAATATCTGTCAGTGCCTCTCATCGTAAGATCACCTGGAAATTTCGATAAAATGGAGATTCTAATTCAGCCAGTCTTGCTTGGGGCCTGAGACTACGTAGTTCTAATAAGCTCCCAGGTGATGCTAAAGCTATAATCTGTGGACCGTTCGCTGAGCAACCAGGATGAGAAGAACTTCTATCACCGCTGTTTGTACCTAAAAGAATGCCTTACAACAAACAGCACTTTGGATGTGGTTAGATTGCTGCACTCCAAAGGCACGTGGAATGGGAGAGGAAGGAAACCGCTGTCAGGGTATGGTTTAAACCTGGGAATCTACCCATAAGTGAAGATCGGTTGACAGGCATTTTGAATGGAAGAGAAAAAACTGAGTGAAAGTATAAAGTGGCACTTTGAGGTCAGTTGCAGTAATAACAGCTGTTTGTTGTGCATGTGATGTTGCCTACTTTCTAAATTCCTGTGTAAGAGAAGTTACTGATAAGGTGGGAAGTTTATTGTGTCCACAGCCTAGACTGTCATCGGACCTGACAGCTCCATTTCCATCCATTTAAGTGTTTGGGGATTTGATTCGTCCTGTTATCTAAACTAATTAAGATCAGAACATCCGTAGCTTCCGTTTATTCAGGGGTATGCAGGTTTTCCTTTTGTATTACTGAAGAGAACAAAAACATTGTGCCAGAGAGCTTTAGATGTCCTTCTTTCAAAGTCATCCTTTAATTATTAATGCTTTTATCAGGCTTCATGAAAGGTGCCATGTTTCCTGAAGTAACTAACGCTTGATTTGGCTGTATGTTATGATGGGAAATTAATAAATGAGGGTGAGAACTGGGGAAATGAAGTGTGAAATTGTGTGGTATTTCAACTGTGAGCCTCTTTTGTGATCTGTATTTCGTCACGTTCTGGGTCACATTTGGTGGTGGATTTGCTTGTGGATCAACATGCCCTTAGGCTGAAGTCATTTCTTTCAAACCTCAGGCATAAAGGGTGGAACACTGTACAACTCTGCCACTAGCCAAGCTGCAAAACTCTCATTTCAGAGGGTGTTGTGCTGACTTGCTTCTTATGCCCAAGTTGTTGCTTTTTGCTTTTTCCTCTTCCCTTAGAATAGTCCCTGATGGTGGAAATAGTGGCACACAAAGCTACTCTTGAGAAGTTCACTTTCTCACTAGTCTCCTGCCTCCCATCTTGACCCCAACCGCCTGTATTCAGCCTCTGCATCACAGCCAGGATAATCTCCTATCACACACCTCTGGTCCCATCAGCTACAGGATAAAGGCTGATACCTTGGCATGGACCACAGGTCCTTTGTGCATTGACTCCTGCCTTTCTCTTCTGGCTATTTTCACGTGGGTCCTGCTTCCAGTGTTCCCGGCGCTCTGGCTGTACTTGTAGCTTTTGGAACTCAACTTGCTGCCTCCTGCTTGACCTGTAAGCTGTTTCCTCTATTCAGGGTGCTTTCTTTCCACTGGCCACCTGGTGAACACCTGGTGCTTAGCTCAGATATGGACTTCCTCCGTGAAGCTGCCTGTCTTAGTCAAAGCTATTTGGTTTCTGAGAATAGAAACCCACTCAAATTATCACAAGTAAAAATGTTTATATAAATGAAAGAGCAGGCCACTTAATGGACGTTCCCAAATAGGACAGTAAATATAGCCAGGACTTTGGGGATAGAAGAGGACATTCGGGAACCAAGGTTGCTCACGTGGTGTTGCCGGTTTCTACCACTTCTCTCTGCATCTGCTCCATTCTTCTCTTTTAATCTGCAAAGTGATGTTCTGGCTTCTCCACGGCTTTGTCACTTCAGCTGGTTCCTGGTTTTGCTTGGGCCTTACTCTGTGTCAGTTTGGCTCTGATTCTGTGTGAAATTCAATTCAGCTAACATCACATTTTCCCAGTTTCAAATTCCCAGAGAGAGAGATCTGGATTGGTCCCATTAAGTCAAGTGGCCAATTAGCTATGGTGGGGAGTGGGGTCCCACGTTGCAAGGGGCACACCCTTCAAGGCTGAAAGGGGATGTTTAGTGCTGCTGTTTGGATTCCACCACTGAGCGGTGGATGACCCCAAGTCCCACTTTACTGAGCTCTCAAACACAGTTGTACTCACCCTTCTTTCAAAGGGTATAAAGTTCTCAGATTCTTGGGTGCAGCATCTCACTTCATATTAGGAAACCATTCTCCAAATTCTAGGGTGATTTCCTCTCTTAAGATCTCCTTGCCAAATAAGAAGAGCAAGCTCACTTTTTGGAATGCGCATGCTCTGACCGGGATTATTATAAAATCTTTTTTTTTTTTTTTTTCTGTTCGTGCAGGAGGCTCAATTCTTTGTTTATTTGCGACCAAAAAAATTGCAGTAAAATTTAAAAGGAAATTGGATTTTTTTTATCCCTTGCACTGTGAAAATTTATCTACTTGAGTGAGCTAAAGTTAGTAAAATTACATTTAGGTTAATACCATTCAGCTCTCTAAACTACTTCCTAAGACTATTCCAGTGAGAGTGCTTCAGATGATAAGGGGCAAAATTTTTCCAGGAAAACTTATTTAAGTGGAAATTCTAAAGAAACTCAACCAAAGCTGAAATTGGTCAGAGAATTACGGTGTTTTCTCTTTAAATGCATACCACATCCTACAAATTCTTTCATGATGCCCTATTTTGAGAGTTTACCTTAGAGACTACCAGTTCTGTAATAGGGAGAATGAGAACATGGCGAAGATTTTATTGATTATTACCAATGGAAAACACTTTTTTTAAGGGGCCTGTTCCAAATAGCCTGTACGGTCCTCTTAACAAACCTCTTGTTTCATGGTGGAATTTGCAAAATATGTAGAATGATTTCTTGGTGCGGGTGTCAAAAGAAGGATATATGTGAAGAGAAGAGCTGGGTAAATTTTTTTTAAAAACGTTTTTTATTGAGTTATAGTCATTTTACAATGTTGTGTCAAATTCCGGTGTAGAGCACAATTTTTCAGTTATACATGAATATATATTTATATTCATTGTTACATTTTTTTTCGCTGTGAGCTACCACAAGATCTTGTATATATTTCCCTGTGCTACACAGTATAATCTTGTTTATCTATTCTATATGTGCCTGTCAGTATCTACAAATTTTGAACTCCCAGTCTGTCCCTTCCCAACCCCTATTTTTTTGAATTATGTATCTTTCTCTCTCCACATAACCTCTTTCTCCCTCCTTCTTTTTCTTCTAACCAGGAGCCATAGAACTTGATTATGTTTCACTTTTCCATCTGTAAGAAGAGGACGTTGACATCTGTGATGCTTGCTTCCTATGATTATTTTGGGGAATCATGTGAATGCACTTGATAAACAATTACGTTTTAGAAAGATGAGACATTTTGGGGACCTCATATGTGCAGTGAAGGGGACAATGATGCCTAACATGCGGGCCCTGCCCTAAATGGTTAACCTTTGGCTTGGGAATCAGACAAATCTAGGCTCCTTGCCGGAACCTTGTGAGTCACAAGATTTGGAGTACGGCCTACTACTATTTTAAGCACCTCCCCCTCATTATTGACAAATTTGGGAAATACTGACATAATATTTCAAGATTATTTTCTTCATTCATGAAATGGGGGATAAAACAAAATGTCTAGCCAGTCAATCATGGCAAGGTATGAATGAAGTAATATTCCTGAAAGGACCCACATGGTGCTTGGAATTTGATGAGTAATCGATAAATGGTAGTTCTCCTTCCTTTCAATAAAATGAAGAAGGGATTGATCAGACCCCCAGGGGAAGTACAAATAACGTGTCTTGGTAGTTCAGAGCAATAGGAGGGAGAGCTTTCATTTGGGATGGGGGAGAGGAGTTCCCTCCGTGGCCTATCACTGTGAGAAGTGGTGTGTGTGGTGGGTTTAGTGGGCAGGTTCTAGCGTTTTATAGAACCTGGTCCTACAAAACTTGGTTTCAAGTCCTGGCTTTTTTATTTGACAGCCAGTGACCTAGGAACATGTCACTTAACCATGTGTACATCAGTTTTCTCATTTAATAATAAGGATGATAATAAAACAAATTCAGGATTGTTGTCAGTCAATAAAGCACTCATCCATCCATCCATCCATTCATTCAACAAATACTTCTGGGTGTCTGCTATCTGCTTGACATTGTTCTGGATGCTAGGGCTATAGCAGTGAAAAAACAAAAAGCAGAACATCACCATATGGGCAGTGCTCTAGAAATGAGAGCCATTATTATGCTGTAATAAAAAGCCTACCAGTCCCATTGTCTGATTTATATGTTTTTACCATTACAGAGAGATGAATGTTTAGAGCTTTAACCTTTTGACTGGAGCCACAGAATCAAAATCATACGCCCTAGGTGGAGGGGACCTCGGGGCTCTGATGGGACATTGTTGATGTTGCCCGTTGCACACACACGTGGCAGCTGGTGACACACAGTGAGTGTGTGCCACTGTTTCTCTAGAAGCAGTTATTGATTGATGAGTGTCTGATCTGGTCACATGCTCCTATTAAATCCCTCTTGTAAGCCAGGGATTATGTTTTGAAGCACTTGGTGGTGGCTGGACTTATAGTTGTGGACCGTGGAACATAAGAGGTCCACATTATGTGCATGTGTATGTTTTGAAGGCAGAGCATTGATAAGGAAGGTGAAAGAGAGGGGAGGAGTAGGGATATATCACCTTGACTTTATTATCTTTAGGCAGGTAATTGAATTAGTCAACTACAATTGGCCAACAACCAGTTAATGACTATCAAGACTAACATATGAGTAGATTATTGTACTGACCATTTTGTTGCTAGTCTATTGCTTATTTGTTTTGCCAAAGACCCCTTTTGTATAGATAGCATTGGTAGTACATCAAACTCATGTATTAGGATTTTGACAAGGTACCAAAAAGCCAATTACTCCTGTTGAAGTGTTGTGGTAACAGAAATAGTCAAGAAAATCAGGCCTCGTAATAGCTAGCAGCGGGAACTTTAACCTGCTAGGAAGAGAGAGGCCATTATTACATTTTAGAGGTGTCTTGAACACAAATGTGTGATGTCTTCACCAACTCCCCAAACTGAGAATTAGCACTGCACACTTTTGTGAAAATTAGTGCTGTTTATATAGTTCATCGATGGTGTAGATGCTACGCTAAAGACATTTAGCACTTTCATGGATAAGAATTCTCTTTGGTTCTATTTTCAGTCATTAGTTTAGAAGACAGTTTTCTTCACCTTAAGATAGTTTCAGTTTTGGATAGAAACTTGAACGCATTTCCATCAAATGAAAGTCATTAATGTACACACTATTTTACAGAAAAAAAGTATTGTATTCAGAGTAGACATATGTAAATTAGCTTCTAATTAACAAGTCCTTTGTCAGTTGTCTGCGTTTTCCCTGTTTATCAGCTATCATGAGTTATATCTGGATTTATGTTGATAATTTGACAACTATCCAAGTTCACCTTATTATCATTCAACTGATAGAATAGTTTCCTGCCTTCTGGGGACAAATGTATTGTATGGAAAATGAGCAAATGTGTGCAAAACAAATAGTGGCCTTTTGTAATTCTGCAAGGAGGGGGCACCTGCTGACATTTCATGTTCCTTTTAGTCCTTATGAAGCCTCTGCTCTTGCCAAAGTCCAGGAGATGGTGGTAAAGGATCTACACATCCTTGAACATACTGTGGTCTGGACTCACGAAGGGTCAGGGAGAACTGAAGTGCACACACTGTATGTTCACGAGGCCTTCTGTCATCTCACTCTATTCCAGTCTCAGCCGCTGACTTTGAGAGATTTCAGTGTATCATTTTTGGAAGTGGGTGGAAGTCGGTGCAGAGAACTTGACTAGAAGATAATCTAGCTATATCTGGTTCCCCTCATACATCAAAACCTCACCTCTGCCCTCATAGTAGCCTCTGAGCTCTTTATTCTCATCCAGATAGCACATTTAGAAACAAGATACAGAATCTTAGATTAGTGCAAATGAAATGGGTCTTCAGGACACTCTGTCACAGACCAGTCTAGATGTGTGTGGTGCAAGAAAGCAAAGATCAAGGAGGGGGAGGTACATGGGACTAATAGTTAGACTTTGGTCCTGAGAGGAAATTGTTGCTTTGGGAATTTGACCAGTAGAATGGATTATTATGCCTCAAATTTCAGATGATCGTCAGACTTCTGCAAAACCCTAGAATGCTCTGCATGTTGCAGGGTGACCAAAATTCCTAGGCCATGATTTTCAAAATTGATCCTCACCCAATCTGCATCAGAAAATACATATTCCAGGGCCTTAACCACAGTTACTAAAACTGAATCTGTAAACGTGAACCCTGGAATCTGCATTTTAAGTTCTGGATGATTCTAGAATTTGAACAAGAATGTGTTACAGATTTGCAGGAATTAAACTCAGATTTAGGAAGACCCAAAGGTGATGTGGATTCCAAAGACTTTCTGCTGGAAGCAGCTTCCTGGTTTTACCTCCAACCAGGCCCATCTAGACCTGAGCAGACACATTTCAGTAAGAACCACACTGACCTGAAGAGCAGAGAGTCTCAACCTGAATAACTTAAAATCATATATTCCTTGTCCCATTTCCAGTATTTATGACCGAGTAGATCTGGACTCAAGTGTTGATACAAGATCTATAATCAGAGGATTTAGGGGCCAATCAAGCTTATGGTTTTACTTATCTAGTCTAATTTTGCTTCAGAATCAGCCCCCAAGATGGTCCCACCTCCTGACTTGCTTCTGACCTTTCAGAAGGGCTTTGGTGTAGTGCAGCAGGTGGACAAGTAGACCAGATTTTGATACTGCTAAGACTGATGCTGGAGTACATTACTTTTTGGAACAAGTCCTGTCTTTCTGGTTGATCCTCATAGGAGTAAGTTTTTTTAAGTAAAATATGTAGTGTCCTTTCATGGTTATTGTCTTCTTTTGTCCTCCCAGAATCCCTCTGAGGTAAAGAGGGAAAGAATAGGTTTTGTTGTCCTCCTTTAAATATTTGTAATCAGAGTGAGTGCTGGAAATTCTATGTCAGGGCCAGCTTGGACATGACACGTAGACTTGAATTAGCTTGCTGCAAAGGCAGACTCAGGAATGCTTCTTGAGCATTTGTGAATCCACAGTTATGCGATACTCAAGTCTACTGCTATTACTAAATCTAAAGGCATTTGGAAAATCTACCTCTTTACCTCCCTTCAGTTAAATTATTGTTTCATCAAAATACAGTCTAATTGTATTCTAGGTAGTGCGGACTGCTGCCACAATTCTGAACAAACAGTTAAAGCACACATATGTTAAATCTCTAAGTAGTCCTATAATTTAGATGGAATTAGATAGGAAAAAATATTAAAAGGAAATGTATGGAAATGTTTTGCCAAAGATTAAGTGCTTTTTGTTTGTTTATGCCTCATTAATTGAAAGCGTTTGTTTTATTTTAAAATATCCAGTTATGCCTTTATACTTAGGTTGACAGAATTAAATAGAAACTTGCTCTTTTCAATTGAAAGAGAGTGTATGTGCCAAGGTTAGAGAGCAGTGGAGGTAGGTATTTTAGCTACAAAAGCTGCTTTGAAATACCAAAAGCAAAAAATAAGTGATGCATTTTACCATGGTCTTACTATTTAAACATTTAGTTTTCCTAAGAAAGATAAGTACTGAAAACATTATTTTAAGCTTTTATTGATTATTAAGAAATGTTTCTTCATGCTTTCTCCTTTTTTTTTTTTTTTCCAGTGTGTGACATAGAAAGGGGCCAATGTTTTTGGTACCATTCAGATGAATTTTAAAAATTCTGCATCACCTAGTCCAATTTTTGTCCTATGATTACTATTTGAGTCCTTAAACACAGTGTCTTGCCTAGAAATATTGCAGCTGAGTCATAAATTTCAGGTTGTATAATTAAAAAATGGCTATCAGATAATGTAACTATAATAAAAAATGACAAAGTAGGCATTGATTCCACAATACAAACTGTAGAACCTAAGAGTCAACATAATCTTATTGACTAGCACAGATGGACAGAGTCCAGAAGAGCAAACAGTGATTCTGGTAATTTGTGTGTCCTGGGCGCTTGTCAGAGTATGGGTGGGAAAGGGACACGTTGCAGGAGTAGTTTCTACATTTCATGAAAGCAGCCTTGGTGAAAGTCTGTGAAGCACTGATCCCTCTCTGCTCCCAACATGGATTCACCGCCAACACACTGCCCTGTGCTCCGCTTGCCTCTGGAGTTCCTACCACAAGATCGAATACAAATCTCAGCTGCGTCGTGCAGTCTTTTGAAATTGTCCTAGCTGTCAGGTGTCTCTCCTTCTCTCAACACTTGGTGCTCATAATTTTTGACACATAACATTCAGTATACACTCCCTTGGTTATTAGTTTCCTATTTAAGTATATAATTTGTGGGTGGTTCAGTGGTATATTTCTTGTCTCTCATCCAGAAGGCTGACAAAATGATTTTCTTAGGAAGACATTTTGTTGAGAGTCAAAGAAACACCAGAGTAATAGACAAGAGACACTTTTTCCCTGGTTCTGCTCTGAATTTAGAGAAGGAACTTTGAGCACTTAACCTACCTTTGTTTCTTTCCTCAGCCATTAAATGAAGAAATTGAACAAGATTATCTCAGGATAATCTACTTTAAAATTGCATTTCTGGGACTTCAGGTTCAATGTGAGCAGATTGACTCCATGATTTTTGTCTTCTTGACCTCCCCAAATCCCTCTAAAAAGGATAGTAAAATAACTTTAAAAGTTACATACCTACAGAGATAAAGAGACTAAGAGAGGTTCCACAATGAAGAAGAGAGTAATACATATTTGGAAAGTGGGAAGTGGAGGACTGGTAACAGACTTAGTAGAACAGGAGCTGTTTTAAATAAATGCCCTCAAGAGGCAAAACTCACGGGGAACAGGCTGCTCAGCCTCAAAGACAACATGTAAAGTTCAAGCCCTGGTGATATCAGTACCTTGGAAAGTAGGGATGCTCTGTGTGGGTAACATGGGAGGATTAATGTGAGAGTCTTCTCCAACCTTCTTCCCTGCCCTTCTCCCAGAACACTCAGAGCATTGTTCACCCTTTTAGGAGATGGGTGATTCTTCTCTAGAGAATTGAAAAGCCCTCAGATGGAAGGGGCACTTAGTGAACGGTATGACTTGAAAGGGAAAATTCAAAAAAAAAAGAAGGAAAAAGAGAAAAAGGAACTCAGCTGGAATGACCAACATAGAAAGAAAAAGTTGAAACTAGAAAATAGAGAAAGTTTAGAGGTAAAGTTGAAGAAATCTCAAAGAAAAAGGGACAAAAACAAAACAGAGACAATAGAAAGGAAATGGCAGGAAGATTTGAGAAGTGTTCCATCAGGTCCAATGTCTAATTATAGAAGTTCTAAGAAACAGATAACAGAGATAATTGAAGAAAAGAAATAATTAAGAATATTTATCAATCGAGTAGTTCAAAAGTCTTCAGATTTAAATGACCTAGCAAGATGAATGAGAATGCCCAGGAGAGTGAATGAGAAAAGACTCATATTGGGGAACATCAGTAAAAATTTAGAACAGAAGGCTAAAGAGAAAAATGTGAAAGCTTCCAGGCTAGGGGTAGAGGAGAGATATTGAGAGAGATCACTGATAAATGACAAAAAAATCAAAATGGCACCTGACTTTTCAGCAACTGGACTATAAGAAAGAAGGTAGAGGAGTAATAATATCTTTTAAATTCTTAGAAGAATTGATTGTTATCTTGTAAATCTGTATTCAACCAAACACAGTGAAGGATGGAGCTAAAATAAAGATACTCCATACATGATTCAGGAAACATGCTGTAGTTCCTGAACTCCGTAAAAATGAAAAGTTATACAAGAAAGTTAATCATAGGACAATTACTTGGCTCAGTGGAGAACAGTGTTTATGTAGCTTTAACAATTTAAATATTGATCTTACTAAAAATTGTGATATGCCTGTTGGAAAGCTGATGGAATGGGAAAGGGGGCTATAAGAGACTTCAATCCTCATATTCCAATGTAAAAAGTCAATATATAATGAATAGAATGTGAATTGGTAAGTGATAACATCAACACATTTGGCAAAATGAAGAAAAATACCAGAATAGTCTGCTAAAAGAGTGCCAAAGAATTGTATATCTGATGAGTAGGACTTGCAATAGCTGAGCAGAGAACTGCTGTTTTCCTTGTAGGATTTTAGTACTGTTTGACTTTTAACAGTATGTATATACTACTTTGATTTCAAAATTCATTTTAAAAAGTTTTTTTTTTCTTAAACTTGATGTGTATCCAAATTTGGTATGCATAATTTTTCTTAAACTTTACTGTGAGATCCTGGAAAATCATGTAATCTATTTCTTTGTATCCTTTGTTCCCATTCATTTGCCTAATATTTATTATGTCATGTTGGAGCAGGTAGGATGACACTCCAGTCTCACTGGATTTAAAAGGAAAAAAGAGTTCTAAGTGAAGATGAATATGAGGCCTTAGCAAACATAGAGCCTTGGGTAGGAGAAGGCATGGGAGTATATATTGAAATTCACACCCTTCCTTCTTGGTAACTCATAAACTTCTTCATGACCCTCCATCCTGCTGGGTAGCTGGGAAATAATTAAATTTTTCCCAATAGAGTTGTCTGGTTCTTCTGCTTTAACATTGTCTTTTCATGTAAATCTTTGGGCAATTTCTAAATTCAACTGCCTGTAAGGTGGGCTGTTCCTTCTCTTGCCTTCTGCCTTCCCTAGGGAGTGTCTGGGTTCAGGCAGAAGGAAGCAGCCTCTCTTTGAGCATCACTCCTCACTCAGTAGAATGGGTGGGAGAAACAGAAGGAAAACAGAAGGGGGACAGAGTATGGTGAATTAGCAATGGCTTTTGAAACGTCAGCTTGGATTGACACAATTCACTCCTGCTCCCCTTGCATTGGTTAAAGAAAGTCACAGGGATCTTTGGTACACAGGGCTCCTGTGCTACACAGCTGTGGGTAACAGAGGTGTGCGCCTTTATAGCAGATACAGTGCCCTACAAAAATCAGTCTTAGGGAGTTTTGAGATGAAGAATAGAGGAAAAAAAAACATAGGGGTAGAAAGAAGAGCAACAGTAGTCACTGACTACCACACTAAGTCTCAGACTGAAATTAATTTGTGGGGAAAATATGAGTGGACAGGAAACTCAAAGTATTGGGTTTCATTTGGGGAAAACAAAAAGCAGGATAATGTAGTGACTGGATTGGATCGGTGTGGAGCAGAAGGACTAAGGGATCCAGAGAATCTGAAGCTGACTGTGTGGGGAGAATTCTGCTCAGTAATCAGATGTACTCTCCAATTAGTTTAGGAAATATTATTTTATGTGCATAGAAGTGTGAATGCTTCTTCTTAGAATTTTTCTATAATTTTATTAATGTTGACTTTCTTAAAAAAATTCAAAAGATTTCAGGAGTGAGTGAAATGCTTAGGTCATGTGCATGTGTATTTTGATTATGTATTGGAACACGTTGCATAATTAAACTTAAATATTTTAATGATATCTCATTTGCTATATCCTTAGAGAATAATTGTAACTCAGTAAAGAATTTCCCCTCTAGTGTGTTTTGATTTTACATAACAAAGGCTGCCTTAATGAACCTTTATCTCATTACAATGTAATACCAATAGTGATTTAAATATCAAAATGAAAGGGAGAATTTATCACAGTTTTAATCTCTTTTAGGCAAATTTATACTGCTTAATCCATTTATTTTTCTGATTTTAAAATTAGCATTTGGTTAAGATAAAATTTACTGATAAAAGATGTTGACCTCTTGGATAGCAAGCAAATTTTTGATATTTTATAAAAAGATAAGGAGACAATGACAAAGTTTCAGGAACAAGAGATAAAGTAGGCCATCTTATAATGTTAATTTAGCTTAGCCAGAATAAAACAGTTAACATTATTTTAAAAAATATCTTAAGACACCTCCATGGCCTTGTTCAAGACAAAGATAGCATATGTTAGTGCTGTGTTATTATTTATGAGGAAGATATTTCAGCTTTTTTCCCTCAACCTTAACTTAATGGTCAGAGAATTTAAAGCATCTTTTTCCATTATATTTGAATTAACTCCACTCATATTTAACAATATCATTCTTTCATCTCTGTCATTCAGCTTTTTTAAAAATAATAGATGAAGGTACCATGAAATACAATACAATTTCCACCATGCCAAAGGAGCAGTGGTCAGCACAGTATCTTGCTAGATGTAAACCAGCATGACCAATCTAGAAGATGCCTTCCCAGCTAGTATCCATCGCTGCATCAATGAAGCAATCATCTGCTGGACATTATGGTAGTGAAAATGACCAGCAGGTCAAGCATGGGCCATTAATTTTGAATGCATATGACAGAGTCATGAATTTCCCAGAAAATCGTATTGAAAGATAAAATGGTCAGCTTCTTTTAAGGATATTCTGATATACCTTATGGCTGATTATGGGAACCGGTGATTATTTTATAGTTTTATTTTGCCAAAAGAGTTTTAATAGGTTTGATGATGACCTTGATGTATTTCTAAGTAACAATAAAAAGATCAGTATTAAATCTAGACCTTTTGTACTTTTATGAATAGTATACTTAAAGGCTTACGGTGCTATTTTTTCTGTTTGGTTTTTATTTTTACCAAATCTTTAGGAATATGTCCTTTCAAAAGAGGCAACAGTCTTTTGGTGGAATTACTGGACTGGAAGTACATTGCTTTATCAATAGAGTTTTACGTATTGTCATGAGTTAGTTGTATCATGATCCAAGGTTTTAGATTTGCATGATTTCTTCACTGTTTGAGAGACTTAACCTTATGATAATAGAAATTCATCATAATTAGAAGCAGATTTTTTAAAATTTATGCATATATACTGACTTTTAAAATTTCATTTGAAGAACTGAAACAGTTGCATTTCAGAAGAACTATCTTCTGGTAAGGTAATTCACATAATCCCTCTATTTAGAAATAAACATTAAATTCAGCAGAGTCAAGTAAATAGTAGTAAAACAGATTACTCATATAACATTTAGCATTTTTGTAGTACTTAGTAGTCATATAGCACATTTCATCTTTAAAATGCCTTAGCAACAATAAGTTGCATTTCTTGTCAATATTCCTATAAAGAGATAGGCAAGAATTACTAATAAGAATATGTTTGTCTTATTTAAATCCCAAGCATCTAGTTGGGTCTACCACTTGATATTTGTTTGTTCCCAGGAAATGTCTAACTGCTTTTAGAATATAAATGCATGTTATTTACCTCCACCACTGATTTCTTTGGGCGATTGGTTCTGCAAATCTGCCTCTATGTAGTTTCCTTAAGTTGTGCAACACAGATTTGAGCCATGATATACAGTACCTCTCAGTGCTGGTGTCCAGCAAATATTTCCTAATAATCTTGACATAACAGTGGTAATTCCCTTGAAATATAAATTGTTATTCCTGATTAGTGACACACATTTCAAATAATTCAGGTTAAGATTTTAGTTCTGCTTTTGCTGAATGCCAGAGTTGCTGTTTTTACTCTTATGTTTAGTGGTAGGAAGAGTGTTTAAATTTGGATTTCTTAGTCCTGTGTTTTTCCTAACTTCAGTGATAATTGCACAGTGCCTGCCATCTGAAGGTGTTCTGGTACTCTGAAACTTTACTTAAAGATGAGACATAAGTAGATTCAGAATGAACAGTGCAAAATTAGAAAAATAAAAGAAAGATTTAAAAATGTATCCATTGGTAAAGCTGAGCTCAGAACACCAATAAATGGCACTTTTCTCATTTCAGAATTTGCTCAGATGATTCTGTTTCTCTAGATAGCCCTTGGATTTATCATTTAGCAATATACCCTATTTATACAGGAGAAAACCAAGGCTTAGAAATGTGAAGTGAATCCCTAAAATGGGACTTGGAGCCACAATTTCTGATTTTAAGTGTAAACCTGCACTCTACACGTTACACCACTGGTTTCTGCCTGTTGGCTCTGAATCCACCGGAAGAGGGAGATTTGAGGTGCAGCCTGGGGTCCCTGACGGGAAGCAGGCACGGTACAGTGTGAAAGAACAGGTCTCACGCTCGTGTGTACTGCTGATTTTAGTTATATGGGGCATAAAGTACAGATTCACTTAAAAGTGTTACTGAATCAGTCATAGTTTATTCAGCGTTTACATATTCTCTTAATAAATACCTGAAGTACAGCCTCTATCAAATGTAGCCTGGCAGTTAGTAGCTCCTGCCTCTGAAATCAGCCTGTGGTAATGTTAAGCAAATTCCTTAACCTCTCTTTGCCTCTATTTCCTCATCTGTAAAACGTAGATAATACTATAACATAGCTCATAGGATGTTGTGAGAACTAAATTAAGTAACACAAAAAATAGTAAAAACACAGCCTGGCATATAGCAAATACTCAGTAATTGTTAAATATTATTTTAATCATTAATAGTATCATTATTACAGTGTGTAAGTACATGAAATGTTGTGACTTTAAGAGGGGATTTTCACATTTCAAAGATGGCAATCACTTCTTTATACAGACTTCCCGTGTACCTCTTTATTTTGGTTAAAATTGGCAACACAGTTGGACTATTTCACATTTTTCTGTGACTTAAAAATTTGACTTTTTGTTGTGATATAACTCAAGGTTGGGGCATATAACTTCAGTGATGGGAGAGAGGGTGAATAAGATCAACATGCTTGTGCCTCACTTCCTTGGAGTGATACTTGGGGATGGCAGCCAGTGTGTTCCCTCAGGCCCAGAGGCTCATGGGCCTCGTCTTTTTTCAACTCTCATTTCATTTCCAGGGTGTGATGCAAATCACTATGGGAAACTTTGTAAAAAAGACTAAATATTGGGGAAGAGCAAGCCAGTCTGTAAGCACCTTGTTAAAATAAACCACTGCTTCCTAAACTCAAGACAGTAAGAAATAGTTTAATAGCAATGAAATAAATTCCCCACCTGTTTGTGCAGCAGTATCAAAGACTTCTAGCAAACATAAGAATGCTTTGATCCTTTTCAGCCAGAAGAAAATTATGAAGCTCTGCACTGATAGTTCATGGGGAGTTTGGGGACACTGATCAAAGAAAACTGTATTATTATAGATGAGAAATTAAAATAACTGAATGTAAGCTACTTCAGTACAGTGTACTTCTTTCAGTGGTGAATTGCATACCTAAAAATTCAAATGGTTTTCTTATGATTAAGCTATGTTTTATTGTGGCTTCTATACTCTAAAATAAAAGACATTAAAATGTTTTTAAGCAACTGTTTCTTTCGTTAATGACTTTCAAATTATATAGTTGAGATGGATTGAGGGGGCAATGTGTGGTGTATATTTTATAGAATCCCTCTAGGTTACTGTAAACTCAACTGAGCAGAATTATATAAATGAGAGAATGCTTTGACATTCTTTCATGATCTTTAAGAAAAATTCCCATAAGTTTTTCAATTATATAATGGCATTATATGATTATAGATTCCACTTTAAGTACTGTAATTATACAGCTGAGAGGCTTAAAGACAAGGATGGCAAAACTTTTATAATAGCAAGGAGTATGTTTATGGGCATTTTACTGTGATCATTTGAACATTTGAAATGGAAAACTTAAGAATCATTTGAAAATTTAATTCTGCTATGGGAGAAAATGCTTCTGGGTGAATAGCACAGAAGACAAAAGATAAAGTTTAGTGTTATTTTTGAGTGAAAATCTAGACATTTCCTGTAGATTTTTTTGCTTATCAAGAAAAAGAATACTTATTTTGTAACTGCATGTTCTGAATCTGAGCCAGATTCATGTGTAGTTAATAACTCCTGCCTCTGAAGTCATAGGGAGGCGTTTAACAAAATATGTACTAAAATGCTTCGGGGGTAACTATGCCTAAGGATGTGGAATCATAAACAGGGGAAAAAAATCCCTGCAAAATAGGACAGCTCATTAAAAAAAAATATGTTGATCAGTTGCAAGAAAGACAGAAGGAAAGGCAGATCCTCCCCTTCAGACCACATTCCCCCAAGGCCAGCGCCTGGCACTAAGTATTTGCACTTAAATGCAGTACCCTCCCACCCTTCATTCTACAACAACTTCCTCTTAAAAATAAAAGAAAATAATAACGCAAAGACTCACCAAGGAAGCATCACAAAGATAATGGAAAGATCTTTCAATACTTAAATCAGCCAATGAGTCACACTTTATTGAAAAAAAAAAAGACTTGAAATTTAGTCAGGTCTTAGATATTAGTTTCAAACTAATTCCTCAGAAACCTCACTGATGAGGAAGAAGAGAGCTTATTAATTTTTGAATTGGCACATTATGGAGATAGCCTGTAAGTCTAGCTCCTCATCTCTGACTTGTGCTGTGAGTGAGGACAGAAGTCCCTGAGGGCGCTCTGCCTTGCTGACCGACTCTGCTCAGGGCCTGCTCCCCCAGCTCAACAAGAACTATAAGGAAGGCGGCCAAAGCGGCAGAAGTGCTTTGTGCTCTACTTCTGAAACTAAATTCTGTGTCACGTTCTCAGCTTATAAATAAATAAGATACCTAGTGGGCAAGTGAGTAGCATACAAAGGAGCCGTTCCACCTCTCTGGCATCATCAGTAACGGTTAGTGCCTCCCTGTGCAGTGCGCTAGTCTCTCGAGAACTTCCTAGTGCAGCCCTTAGAACTAAAGGATGTGTGCTGATTGGAACACAGGGATTTGTTTTATCTTGCATTAAAATATGCTAGCACTGAATTTAGAGACGTGTTATGAAGTAACATTTGTATTAGTCAAAGCTGAGAAATTTAATTAAGACTAATGTCTCTTGTTTTTTCCCCCATGGAAGTATTTACAGGACCGAGCAATTTGATGACTAATGGACATATTTAAAGGGCATCTGGTACTGATCACAGAAACCAAAAAAATAAATAAATAAAATTTGTTACTGTTGGCAAGTTCCTATTGCAGTAGAATCACATGCTGAATGGGACCTCTGAGATTGCTTAACATATATATTCTAATAGATGCCCAGACAATTTTGACTTGCAAGGGAAGGATACTTCAAATTGGCTGCATATTAGAAGAAATGAATCCCAAACAAACACACGTGCAGAAAATGCCATTCAGTTTGGTGTGCCTTGCTAATGAAGAGAGCCTTAAAAAAAAAATAGAAAAGGAAAGAAGCACCAACTTTGTATATCTATGGGGCAGATGCTATGCTGCCGTATGTAGGGTTAAGTTTACCTTCTTACATAAAGAAAGGATGAACCTCTGGGATCACAACACAAATGACTTTAGGGTACAGCTAGTAATGTTCATGAGAAAAGCTGGTGAGGTGTTAAAAAAAAAACAAATGGACAGACAACAAAACTGCACCTCAGTGGTAAGCGACAGTTAAAACAACTACTGTTGGCCTCAGGATCCTGGAATAAACAGGGTGCAGCAGGGTCTGTGGTGATCTGCAGATTGCCCGCCCTGTCTAAGATGGAAGACACTTAGTTCAGCTAATTGTTCCCATGTGGAAATGTGGGTCCAGTGATGCCAGATTTTACAACTCTTCAAGAGACACTTTTTATGTGAAATCTTTTTGTTTTAAAATGTTTACTCAGAATTCAAATGCAGGGGAAGAGTTAGGAAAAATTCTTACAAGCAAACAAAGCCTACCATTGGGACCAGATTTGGACCCTTGTCACAGATCTTCAACTTGTTCTTTCTGAGTTAGCTAAATGAGGAGTGTTTGTAAGGCTGTCGGGGAAATGTTAATGCTTCCTGATATATGAATGAAAAAAAGACTAGGATACATTTATAGCTGAGCTGTTAAGGGGTTCAACTGTGGTGTCAGATTGCTGGTGTTTATATTTTGGCTGTGGACCCTGGGCAAGTTACCAACTCTCTCTCTCTGTCCAGTTTTCACTTTGGTAAAATGGGAATGATAATGGTATAGATTTCATAGAGTTTCTGTAAGAATTCAGATGAGCTAATCTATAGATAAGGCTCATTAATACAGTACCTGGCACTTCGTAACTGCTCAGTAAGTACTGGCTATAATTATTTCACAGTAAGATGATATTCAGAGGATTTGTGTTTTGTTGTCCTTGAAGAAGACATACCCTGGGAATGTAGAGAGTTTGTTTAATGGTGAAGAGTATGAGTCAAGAGGATGGATTCTGCAGTCTGCTAGCCAGGATTTGAATCCTTACTCTACTGCTGTGTAACCAGAGCAAGTTAATTAATATTCCTAAGCTTTAGATCTCTCATCTGTATAATGAGAATAATTACTGGTACTTTAAAGTCATAAGAATTCAGTGAGATAATATGCAGAAGGTCAACGCCTGGTGTATAAGTCAATAAACGTTACTTGCTGTTGTGATAATTCTTTTCCCATTCTTTAGGTGTTCCGTATTTGCAAGCACTTTAAAAAATCAGTTTATATCTTATTATACGTATTTAAAGGGAATTATGTTTATTTAAAATTAAGCTTCATCTTAACCATATTATAACAGTAATTCTCAACTAGGGTGATTCTTTATTTTACCTTCCAGAGGACATTTGGAAATGTCTGGAGGAATTTTGGGGTGTCACAACTGTAGGGAGTGCAACTGGAATCTAGTGGGTAGAGTCCAGAGATGCTGCTCAACATCTCGTGATGCACAGGACAGTCCTCTGCCACAAAGCATCATTCATCCCCAAATGTTGCTAGTGCTGAGCTTGAGAAACCCTGCCTTACAGCTAAATAATCACCATAAAATTTAGTTTGTAAAGTTATTGCCAAGCAAAAGAAGAAGAGTTACGTTTCAAAACACCACCTAACTCGGGTGGAAGTTGATACATACATTGAAATCTGTAGAATCACATTCAATATTTTTTAAAAAATTGCATTTCCCTTTTTTCTTCCAGTTACAAAAGTGATAGAAGCTTGTGAAAGTTAAAAGACTGCAAAAGTGGTTAAATGGACAGTGAACATTCCCTCCTTTCTTTTTTTCTTACCTCATTTACCTTCAATCTCCATTGAAGATCATTGGAAATATAATTGAGTTATATTACTTCAGAATTTTAAATACTTGTGTATACTGTTCTGTAATTTGATTTTTTAAAAATTAATGTCCTTCTTTTCTTTTCCTGAAAAATTCAGTCCTAAAGCTGTTACGTGGGGCAGAGCAAGACAGGCGTTCAGGACAGGTAGCCAGGCATAAGGTATGGAGCCCAGCTAGTGTAAGGAGGGAATCAGCGTGGTGGGGTTGATGGCCTGGCATGGGGCGTCACAGCCCAAATAGGGCGAAGAGGGCACCCACGTGTGTAGGCAGCCCACTACAGGGTGTCAGCAAAGGCCATGTGGGATGAAAAACACAAGGAGCAAGGCCTGGTGAGGCATTCTGAGCCCAGACGGGAGAGGGCACAGAAAGCAAGGAAGTGCTCAAAAGATGATGGGACATGTTGAAAGGACACGAAAGCTAACTTAAAGGAGTCACAACTGATATAATTTGAGCATCAAAGTAAGTAAAGTAAATAAATAAAGTTAGTAACAGATTAAAACCCATTGAATAAAATAGGAAACTTTGTGTCCATTACAATATAGTAAGTAAATGAGTAGAATGAAAGTTTGATGAGAAATGGAATATTTATAAAGTCAAAGATAACTTCGCCACCAAAAAAATATTAATTACAAAGGGAAAACTGTTAACTTTACAGTGGAAAAGCCTGGAAGACACCACCTTAGTCATATGATCGAAGTTAACATCATCAGTAATGACAAATCAAAATTGCATGCCACCTAAAAAAATGCCGTGGTAGCCAGCTTCCAGGATGATCCTTGTCTCCTAGTATTCATGCCCTTGGGTAGACTTCATCCACACTGAAGGCTGACCTGTATAATGGTTAAGATATTACAGAAATGATGGTATGAGGCTTCTAATGCTAGGACCCAAAAGGTAAAGCTTACTTGGGGAGAAGCCAGCTGCCATGTTATAAGGACACTCAAGCAGCCCTAGAGAGAGGGCCACACAATAAGAAGATGTTTCTACCAACAGCCAACACTAACTTGCCAGCCTTGTGAGTGAACCATCATGCCAGCAAATCCTCCAGCCCCAGGCAAGCCTTCAGATGGTTGCAGCCCTTGCCAACATCTTGCTTGCAACCTCACGAGAGAATCACTCAGCTAAGCTGCTGCTTTACCTGATGCACAGAAACTATGTGAGAGAATGTTTATTGTTTTCAACTACTAAGTTTTGGGGTAATTTCGTACGCAGCAATGGGCAGCTAATACAGATGCTGTGAAAAGAACATCCATGGTATTCCTGCCAGAGATGCACAACCTGAATCTAGTCCTAATAAAGAGAAAACAAACACTTTAATAGAGAGGCTTTCTGCAAAGTAACTGGCCTGCAGTCTTCAATAGCGTCGAGGGCATAAACATTAAAGACAGAAACTATCCTGGAGTGAAGGATACTGTGTAGAGACTTGACAACTCTACATCCAGAGGTTGATTCTGAACTGGATTCTCTTGCTATAAGGAATATTATTGGGACAGTTAGCAAAGTTTGGAGACTGCAGATTAGATGTTAGAGTAATGTGTCAATGTGAATATTTTTATTTTGATGGCTGTACTGTGGTCATGTAGTGGAATGTACTTTAGGAAATACATGCTAAAGAATTCAGGGGTGATGAGGCATCAGGTCAGCAATTTATTCTCAAATGGTTAATGAGAAAAAGATCTTTCACTGTACTTGCAAATTTTCATAAGTTTGAGACTGTTCAAACATTTTCAGAAATTATGCAAAAAGGAAAAATGTGTCCTAGAATATGACCCTGCCTATAAAACAGACCCATCTGTCCTTTTTGAAAGGGATGCATAGTATGCCCCCAGATTTTCCCAGTCTCCTACTGATGAGCATTTAAATCGATTTCAGTTCTTTGCTATCATAAACATCCAGTTATCTGTTATTATAAACAATGTTAGTAAATACCCTTATAAACATGTTTGTGCCTTTGTTCAATTTTTACCCAAGAATAAATCCCTAGAGTCAAAATGCTAAGTAAATGGATATGCATTCTTAATCAGTTGAATTATAAGTCATTGTAGGAAGCCACATAAAATTTCAAGAGAAAATGAAATTTATAATTTGGTCATTATTTTCATTTGTTTTTTTCCCCTGCTAGAAAGTAATCTCTGTAAGAGTGGGAACTTTATCTGTCTTGATTATCACCATTCCCAGCATTAATGGTAGTCCTAGACACTCAATAAATATTTGTAGCAGCAATAGTAATAGCAAACGTTTATTTTGTGCCTGGCTCTTTTCTAATGAATTTATTTATTCCTTGTAACAAGCCTATGAGATAGGTGGTAGGATTATTTCCATTTTGCAGATGAGGAAACTGAGGGAGAGAGAGGCTAAGCATTTGCCTAGTTTCACAAGGCTAGTCAACGTGGAGCCAGGAGTCCAGTTTTTCTCCAGCCTCTGTACTAAACTGGTTCTCTCTTGCTGGTAAATCAATAAGTGAATGGCCAGTGTATTTATTTGGCTTCTTCGACCACTTCCAAATTTTAACTATCTTTTTGGGGTTTTTTCCCCCTTTTTCAAATGAAAATTGAAGAGAATAGACGGCTCACTTTGTAAAAGCCGAATTAGTTTTATGGTGCTCTGTACTACACTATCCTTACTACATAATAATACTGCTCCTAGAATTAATATTTGTACAGGTATAAACTGTACATCATTCTTACTAAGAATTGATAATGTGTAAACAGAATATTTGCTTTGTGTTACAAGTAAAATAGTACATCTGGGTCCACAGCTAGAGTCTAGGATGCAGGACCTTTATGACTTATTTTTCAGACATCCTCTGCTCCCCATTTGGGCTCCCATGCTCCTGCACCTGGTAGAAGCACTCTCCATCTCCCACAGTGAAAACCCAACCATACCCCAAGCTCTTGCTCAGTAGCCACCTCTTCTATTGAAGACTGCTTTACCTTTCTCTTTTTTCTTACCCTCCTCTTGAAGGCTGAAATTATCTTTCCTTCCTCAAAATTTCCCAAGTCCCTTTTATGTATTCTCATAGGAATGCTACAGCCTAAACATACCTGATATTAATTGTGTCAGGTCCCCATCTCCCTTAACAGACTATATTCTCTTTTGGTTTTATTCACTTTATAAAACCCCAACACATAGTATTTTGTACAAAATATAAAATTATGGGGGTTTTTGTATTAGAGAATGAATTTTCTCAAGGAAATATATTTTGAATTTTTAAAATCCTAAACAAGACTACAAAGATTTGAATATTATATATGTAAGTCCACAATTATCAGGCATTGTAAAATATCAAATGAAATGATGACATGATTTTTTTTTTTCATAGGATAATTTGTCTTTTGTCTTTAGTTAAGACATTAAGAACCAAGAAGCATATTTCGCTTTCATTTCTATAAGACCTTTTGTTCTGTTCACGGCTGCAAACAGCAACTTTGCTTTCACCCACAACTTCAGTTCCCTCTTCTTTCGGTGGGTGGTTCAGGGACACCAAAGGTAATAAAATCAATCAAAGAGATAAGTGGAATTTTTTTCAAAGACAAGAACTTAAGGATGTGTTCCTGTTACAGAGTTTTAATACTACATTTGTTTTCAAGTGTTTATAAAATACCAAATATCCCTGCCAGCTGGAAAGACTGTCCTTGAATCCTGTTCTGTATAATCCATTCTTCACTTATATTTAAAGAAAAAAGAGAACTTCAGGGAATATTAAGTATTGTCATTACACAGGATTATATTTTGTTGTAAGCAAAGGCAACAGCATAGCCTGCAGGCCAGTGTTTCTCTTCCCCCATAAGAAGTTCTTTCCTTTACTCACAGGATTCCAACATAGCTGAAGGTTTTTGTTCTGAAAGCTCACATAGCAAGCCAGAGAAAGTTCAAACAAATATCATCAGTCTTTTAAAAATGTCATTGCTTATGTAAATTAACTGTAGTCTCTGGATGCTGGTGAGCCTCAAGCATCCTTGGATAGGTTGGACATTCAATCATGTTTTATTTATATTTGGTATAAGGTATATTTCTTCTAGAAAGCAGTGGCCATGAACTCTTCTGATTTAATTTAAACTTTAGTTCTTGCTTTTTGTTTGTTTTAGTTTAGTTTTTCTTTGTTTTTTTTTTTCTTCTGTTTCTTTGTTTATTTGTTTTGTTTTGTTTAGATTAGCTTCAGTATCTTGTGATTTCCAGAGCATAATGTAGAGGCTAATTTATTATTGTGGAGCACCTCTGTATGATCTTAACTGATTTTTGCTTTTTACTGTTATTCGTCTGGTCAGTGGGTTTACTTGCAATTCCCCAAATCATGTTTATAATTAGTAAAATAAAACTTTAAAAAATCTTTTTCTTTGAAGGTATTTTTATGTTGTGAATGGCACATTTTAAAATAATGCCTTCTGACTAAAATGCACATACTTGATACATAGTCTGAAACATATTCAGAACAACAGTAAAGTCAAAACATACATGTTTCAAAATTTAGCATAGTTGAGTCCTCTTCACAAAATATATTGAGATGTTGCACTAGTTCTGCACAGCCTCTCATTTATATTAATGTTAAGTTCTTGATCATACCCTTTGTAGATAAAATTCATGTGGGGGGCAGCTGAGATCCTCCTAATTGCCTTGCATTGTAAGTCTCCAAACTTTATTCAGGAAAGAATATCTTTTGGGAGGCATGTCTCCCAAAAGGGAGTAATTATTACTTTGTATATTAGATGCAGGATTTTTAAACAGGTGCTTACATTTCATATATCATGTTAGCTGTAGAGTTTGGGTTTGTTTCAAAGTAATTCTGAGCATTTCAGTAGTTACTTCTGTGGTGATCATTCTTGGCAGGAGGCATCTTTTCTCCTTAGCTCTATAGCTCTGTGATGCATATATGTATATATGTAAACATGCCTTTGTTCTCAGAGTCTTTTTCTACCTGATTGCTGTTGTATACCAAGTGCTTTGTCTCTGCCTTGGTTTTTTTTTTTTTTCCTTGTGCCTTAGCCTATCATTTGTGTAACTTTGTTTACATTCAGCAGAGGTATTGCGTGCATTTTTGATAATAGAAAGGAGTGATATAGCAAGTAAGGAGAAGAAATCCGGAGAGTGAGGTGGATGTGAGGGTAAGAGGGGAAAGGAGTAGAGGGAAAAAAGGAGTGGGTGTGAGGGAGGAGGGAAGCGCAAAAGGCAGAATTCTTGGGGGCTGGTCGTGGGGGCGGGAGATCAACAGACCGGCATTTTACCCAGGCTTGGGCTCAAGCTTGTGAAACTACTAATGTATTAAAGAACCTCAGCTGGGATTTGCTGAGGACAAATGCTGTAATGTGTTAGTCATCCATTATCTGCTTCTATTTTTGCAGGTTCTGAATGATGACTGACGCGGATTTGTGTGATATCCCTCACAGTCCCTGTCATTCCCGAGTGATAAGCAGCCCGCACGTCTAGCCCCAGCACCAGGGCAGAAAGCAGCTCTGGAGGGAGGAGAGCTTCCGCTTGCGGACCGGACAAAAGTACCTCCTTCCCACGGGTTTCTGCCTGCGGCTCTTGATCCAGACACATCGCCTCGTCCAGCTCGCGGCTCTCCCGGGCAGGTGGTGTGTGGCCGCCGCTGGACGCCCGCCGCGCCCCGGCCATGAAGTAGCGGCTGCTGTTGGCGCCGCTGCCCGACCGCCGGCCCCAGCCTAGCGCTGCGCTGCCCGGTCCTCCCGGCGGGGCTGGAGCGGCGTGGCCATGGCTGGCTTTCGTAGCCTGCTAGTTCTCCTCCTTGTTTTCCAAAGCAGCTGTTTGGGTTTCAGAAGCCCACTTTCTGTCTTTAAGAGGTGGGTGTTTGTTTTTGTTTTCTTAAGCAGGCGAAATATTGTTTGGATGGTTTCTGTGCATGCGTTTGACAATGTAATCACTTTTATGAACCAGAGTGTTGGAGAAATATACATGGTTTATTAACTTCAATGAAATCTGTTGGAATTTTAGCACAGTAACTTCTGGTGAAGTCCCCTTTACAAAAAATGCCCACTGTATTGTACACAACGTGCTTTCAAAACTTAATTAGAAGTTGTGATTTCCAATATTAATCCCTCCCTCTTGGGGAGATATTTCAGGAACTATAATATAGTCGTTCAGTTTTGAATGAATGCCTTCTTGTTTATAGCAGCCTGAAGAATAAAATACTGAGATAGGTAAGTGGTAGGGAGAAGCAGATCACGGACTGTAATGGCTCAGGAGAAAACATTGAGCTGTATACTCGCTCCTCATAATTACCATGTTAAATATTTATGCTCTTGTACATTTGTAATTCACATCGCAATTTTCCCCCTACCTCAGGCAACTCTGTCTCCTAGCAATATTATTGTTGGTTTTTTTGTTTCTAACTGGTAACACTGGACACTCATAAAATAGTTACAAAAATTTTACTGGCTTGTAGTTAATATTTTTGCCGTTAGAGGATTGGCAGGCCTGTGATAATTCTAATTTATTAATACTGTATTTTCATTAACTAGAAACATATATATTTTTAACAAGTTTTTATTGAATCAAGTTTTAAATGTACCCTGCTTGGTTGCTTTGTTTATACTTTGCTTTCAAGCTGGGTATTTATTGCTCTTGGATTATACAATGCAATTTTGAGAATGTTACAGAACCCTATATAGTTCTTTTCATTGGGTCTTAAATTAAGAGTCTTCTAAAGTCATAGAATTCCTTTTTTTCCCTTCTCAGGTCCAGTTAAGATTCCATTATGTTCAAGGATATTGAAATTGTCTTCTTTTTTAAGGTTTAAAGAAACTACCAGATCATTTTCCAATGAATGTCTTGGTACCACCAGACCAGTAATTCCTATTGATTCATCAGATTTTGCATTGGATATTCGCATGCCTGGAGTTACACCTAAACAGGTGAGAGGAATTCTGTATTTCAGTATTCGCATGTTCTGTATGGTCTATAATTAAAGGAAAGAAACTGCATTTCCAGCAGTAGTAACTTCTTTAAAAGTAGGCATTTGTTTTAAGACTCCTCAGATAGGGTTAGAATAATTGAGCATTACAAAGAGGAGTAAATTTTTCAAGGTAAATCTTTCAGTTAAATTTCTTTTAAAAATTTTTACCTGTATTTGTTTTGAAATGGAACCTTGAAAATTTATGTTTTAAAAGTCTCAGTGGAGTAATAGCCTCTGTAGTGCAGCATCTAAGTATGTACTCAAATATGAAAAATTATTCTAATAAAGGGAAATGCTATTGAGCAGCTGCATCTAAGAGATTACGTTGTGTATATACCCTTCTATCACAGCCACAAGTTAAGAAATAAAAGTATGTCATTACTGCCAAGAATTTGAAAAGTAAAACATTTCACACCTTTAAAAGTTAAGAAAACAGTTCTTACAGGTGGTTGACTGTGAGTTTTCTTTCGTGTGATCTGCTTGTCGTATGAGATGTATTTTGAAGAAATGGTGGCAGAACTTATACCACCGTGACTTACAGAGCATTTTGAGTAGAACTAGGTTGTTGCTAAGGCTTTTCTTATTTTAGGTACACACAAGAAGCTCAAACCCACTGCTGTCATGTGTGAAAGGTGTTTCATTAAACATAAAAAGACCAGAATTAACTATGCTTTTCAGCCAGGCAGTGCAGGGATTTGCATGTGTCATTAAGATAGTCTTCTTCTTTTGAAGGGCTGCCGAGACAGGGAAAGACCTGGGTGTCATAGAGCTGCAGTGCTGATGACTCATTGCTGCAGATAACTCAGTTTTTCTTTCCTTTTCTTTCTTTCTTTTTTTTTCAAGTACTTGGAATAAAAGTATTCTACATATCAGAGAGGATTCTTTTGAAATAGACATTCAGAAGCTCTAAGAGAATACCCACTGTATTGTAGCCAACCTGCGCTGGACTTTCTGTAGGACTAAGGATTGATATTCATTTATTTGAATACCTGTGTAGGATCTAAGGATCTATAAATAAATACTGTTGTAAAATAGACTTGTCACACCCTCATCCCTGCCCATTCCCAAATAACCAGGCAGATGACTTTTTTGTATGTTTAGTTATTAGCATCTTGGCCCTTAATATTTTAAGCTCTTTCTTTAGTATTTAGTAAAAAGGTGTAATGAGATTGGAAGAACAGGAGAGAAGAATGATAGTTACTCACTTATGAAGTGTGCTTTTTCTTGTCTCTTCTTACTTTTGAAAGTGATTTTCCCTGTTTCCTCAAAATGACTTTGTATTATTTTTTTTAAGTTTAATAATTCATCTTTAAGCACTCCTTAGTACATACTTAATACATAGTCTGAAAATGACAAGAGTATCATTATTTTCTCAAATTGTTGTCTGTTGTAATTCTGTATTATTCTGTTATTTTTTCATTTCCTTATTTTACAGTAAAAACATTTAAATTATTTAATAATAATAATAGGTAACTGTGTTGGGATGAATATTCTCAGAAAGAGTTCCTAGAGGAATTGATTATAAAAGAATGAAGAGGAACTTGATTTAAAAATTTTTTTTAATCATTTCTGTAGTCTTAAAGTTGTCAAAATAACTCTATGGAAAAAAGAACATATGTTATTTAGTAAACTGCAGCTTGTTATTTTGCTTTATCTGCATTCAGCTTTGCCTCATGCAGCAGACGTTTGCTGCTTGCCTTCCTAGCCTACTATTCCTCATTGCTTCTTCTCTGAAACCATGTGGTTCTGGGGAACTGTCTACCCAGAATCCAGAGGTAGAGCTTATGGGCTAGGATTAGTGAATCATTGCCTTCCACATTCTCTTCCACAGTGATTGGTTCAGAAGGTGTTTGACCTAGACCAGTCCAATCAAATCTTAGGACTTTTCCTGGGAATACATTTTTTTGTTGCATGTGAGCAAAAGGCATGTAGTCCTGGGGTCTGCTAAGTTCATGAGAGGAGCCATGTCTGGAATAAAACTAATGCTATAGAAGGCAGTGTAGAGAGACTGAAAGAATAGAGGTTCTTGGTGACCTTGCTACTTAGGGAGTTTACCATTATGTTAGCCTTTCTTATTCGACCAGACTGAGTTGGGTTTTCTGTTGTAACTGAAACTGCCTCACTGGGTAAGTGATTCACTTGTTGTCTCTGATCAGCTCAGAACTGGTTGTTGAATGTTTCTTCTACCTTTCCTATCACCATCTATTGACCTCATGCGATGAGTATTTATTGACTTGATCCAGCTGACATATAGGTCATATACCTCATAAGCCCTCATGAGAAATGTTTGTTATACTCCTTTTGAGTCAGGAAGAGATGGATACAGAAACCCTGGAAGACTTTCCCTCCTGAATTTGGTGTTCTTATGAGGAAGATCTGGAACTGTGATAGTGTGAGTACTTTTAGTGAAGAACGTATTTTTTTCAAATACAGATGAAACTAAATTTAACACTTAGCCTTAAGAGGAGATAAAAAGGCAAGGAAAGAAAAAAAATGAAAAAGTATTAGAGGAAAGAAAGAAAGGATGGAAGGGAATAAGAACAATTGGCCAAAAAAAAAAAAAAAAAAAAAAAGAACAAAAATAAAAGGAAAAAAATAAATTAAGGATAACTATAATATGAAGACCAGAACAAATGGCCATACTACCCAAAGCAATCTACAGACTTAATGTGATCCCTAGCAAATTACCCAGGACATTCTTCACAGAACTAGAACAAATAATCTTAAAATTTATATGGAATCACAAAAGACCCAGAATTGCCAAGGCAATACCAAAAAAAAAAAAAAAAAGCTAGAGGAATAACCCCTCTACACTTCAGATAATACTACAGAGCTACCATAATCAAAACAGCATGGTATTGATACAAAAAACAGACATGTAAATCAATGGAACAGAATGGACAGCCCAGAAATAAACCCACAGATTTTTGGTCTATTAATCTTCAACAAAGGAGGCAAGGACATACAATGGAGAAAAGACAGTGTCTTCAGCAAATGGTGTTGGGAAAACTGGACAGCCACATGTAAATCAATGAAGTTAGAATACTCTCTCACACCATACACAAAAATAAACTCAAAATGGCTTAAAGACTTAACCATAAGACAAGACACTATAAATCTCTTAGAAGAAAACATAGGCAAAACATTGACATAAATCTTAGCACTGTTCTCCTAGGGCAGTCTACCCAGGCAATAGAAATAAAAGCAAAAATAAACAAATGGGACCTAATTAAACTTATAAGCTTTGGCACAGCAAAGAAAACCATAAGCAAAACAAAAAGACAACCTATGGAATGGGAGAAAGTGTTTGCAAAAGATGAGACTGACAAGGGCTTAAGTGCCAGAATATGTAAACAGCTTATACAACTTAATAATAAAAGCCAAACAACCCAATCCAGAAATGGGCAGAAGACTAAATAAGCAGTTCTCCAGTGAAGACATGCAAATGGCTAATAGGCACATGAAAAAATGCTCAGTATTGCTAGTTACCAGATAAAATGCAAATCAAAGCTACAGTGAGGTATCACCTCACACCAGTCAGAATGGCCATCATTCAAAAGTCCACAAATGACAAATGATGGAGAGGCTGTGGAGAAAAGGGAACCCACCTACACTGTTGGTGGGAATGTAGATTGGTGGAGCCGTTATGGAAAACAGTATGGAGATTCCTCAAAAGATTAAAAATAGACTTAACCATATGATCCAGCAATCCCATTCCTGGGCATATATCCGGAGGGAACTTTAATTCAAAAAGATACATGCACCCCAATGTTGATAGCAGTACTATTTACAATAGCCAAGACATGGAAACAACCTAAATGGCTGTTGACAGATGACTGGATAAAGAAGTTGTGGTATATTTATACAATGGAATACTACTCAGCCACAAAAAAGAATAAAATAATGCCATTTGCAGCAACATGGATGGACCTGGAGATTGTCAATCTAAGTGAGTAAGCCAGAAAGAGAAAAAAATACCATATGATATCACAAAGACATAAACAGACTCACAGACATAGGAAACAAACTTATGGTTACCAGAAGGGGAAGGGATTGGGAAGGGATAAATTTGGGAGTTAGAGATTTGCAAATGTTAACCACTATATATAAAAATAGATAAAAAACAAATTTCTTCTGTATAGCACAGGGAACTATATTCAATATCTTGTAATAACCTTTAATGAAAAAGAATATGAAAACGAATATATGTATAGGTATGCATGACTGGGACATTGTGCTGTACACCAGAAATTGACACATCATAACTGACTATATTTTAATAATAATAAAATAACAATTGCTCCCATTAAACCAGCTTCAGAGAGTCT
Organism: Camelus bactrianus; assembly: GCF_048773025.1. Lineage (NCBI taxonomy): Eukaryota > Metazoa > Chordata > Mammalia > Artiodactyla > Camelidae > Camelus > Camelus bactrianus. The sequence continues at coordinate 71,648,106 of NC_133541.1, forward strand.
AGGGAAAGTAGTTTATAATCTATTGCCATATCAATTTTATATTCAAAGTAAGCTCACTCTTTTTTCTTTTCTGACTTGAAATTTTAAAAAATCACTTTCATCCCCAATAAATTTCTTGTTAATCAGTGTTTTTTCAGGCTTTGGGAATATGAGAGAGAAGAGTAAGCAGCTTTTAAGTAGCCTAGAGAGGTAAAGTCAGTAGAAGCTGGTGTCTGATAACACTGGCTTCAAATCCAGCAGAACCTTGAAGTGGTGGTATTTTGAGACTCTCCTTTAAGCACTTTTTCTTCCTCATTTGATTTCCTTTCTCACCAGAGACCCTGTGGGGTTTTGCTGTCACAACTCTCTATCAATAAACAAAACAACTTGGTAAACTGCCAGTTCAGGGTCATTGTAAGGTGCTATTATAGACTTGATGTGTTAACTATCCCATGGGGGGTTGATTTTAAAATAAAATAGATAAAGCATAATTGCAGTGATTTTACATAAAGTTTATTGTCTAAATCTAAGGCAACTCTAGTGGGTTAGAATGTAGGCTTTGGGACTAGGCTGACAGCATTTTTGTCCCATCTCCTGCAGTGTCACCCTAAGAATTTTCTTGACCAGCTAGTCCTGCCCCTTCATCTATAGACAGAATAATAATAGTACCTACCCAGGGTTATTCTGAGGACTGAGCATGGTAATACCAGTGGTATGTTCAGTTGCCACCCTGTACCTGGTAAGTTCTCACAAAACGTGAACTCGTGATTTCATTGTTTTCTGCGTTGAGGGAAATGTGAATGAACCTTAGGATAAGAAAGAAATCGCCACCCTTATAGTTTCAGTAATTACTTCATGGAGGAAGTAAGACATCATAATAATTTTGAAGGAGAGGAAAGGTAGCCAAATGAAGAAAAACAGGAAGTATGAACCTTCAGCAGCAGAAATCTGGGGAAAGTAATCAAGGAAGTAAATCTCTTAGTGTGCTTATTCTTAAGTCATTTCCATTAAAAATGGCCCTTATGACCAGAGAATGAACACTGAGAACGGATGTGTTTTTCTCAGAATTCTTATGTATCTTTTATGCTTAGAAAAGAAGTTATCAAAAGAAGCTTCATCAGTATGAAACCTTAATTTTTTGTATAATAATTTGAATTCAGCCTGGATTTCTTCACTTTGCTGAGGACTTTGTACTCTGACCTTATTTTAAAATTACTCTCATCTAAATTCTTTCAAATCCTGCATTTACATAGCATTTTATTTGTTTATTATTTGTGCCGCTTAGGTCCTCTACAGTCTTGGTTTAAGAATTTACAAATGTAAACTCATTTGTAAAAAATATACTTTTACAAAATATTTTCTTTGAACCTAAAAACTTGAAACCATGTGATAATTGAATTTCTTTCCATTAGGATGTGTGAGGCTTTTATTTTCCTCCCTTATTTTGGGAATAATTTGAGAACTCTGGAGGAATACGCTTTTTCCTGTCCGAACCTCTTTCAAATTCTGGTCTCATTCTGTATTTGTCTTTTGAAGCGTCGTAGATCAGCTTTGAAATCAGAAAGCTGTCTTCCTCTGTGTAACTGAATACAAATATCTGTCACCAGGAATGGCAGAAAATGGAACAATTCTAAGTTTAAAGATCAGATATCCCAGAGCAACAAGTTGGAAAAATTGAAATTAGAGCCTTAGGTTTTATTTTTTTAATGTAAAGCCTTTTATTTTCTTTATTTTTATTTGTTTTTTAAATTTTTTAGTCAGTTTTAAATAATGGTGAAAGAAGGTAGTCATTGAAATAAAATCAGAGTGAACAAAATACTCCTACAAATTTTTCTCAAGAGCGTCCCTCAGTGTTTCTCTTTGCTTTTTTCTCCCAAATGAACAACCATTAGAAAATGGTTACTAATGTATTTTAACTTTTTCATTTTCTAACAGAAGGAAGAAAGTCCCCTTGCCTCCACAATGCATATATAATCACGTAATAAGAACTCAGCTTTCATAGGCTTCTCTTACAGCACTAGTTTAAGTAATCAGTTTTAAAATCTCAAGCTGTTATCATAACATCACCTGTAAACAGCACTTGCTCAGGATATCTGTTTATCAAAGAGGTAATGCAAGGTAAATGCAGAATTGCTGTGGTGCTCTGATTTTCTTAGGTTCAGAATGCTGATTAAACTTTTTCATGTAGAGTCACTTAGTTGTACTGAAGTTTGGCTTTTGGCTAGTCTGGGGAACGTTATAATATGTGAAGTCTATATATTTTAATTCAATCATTATGGAGAAAACCAAAAGTATCCCCAGTCAGTGCTTAAAATTCAAGACAAAATTAGCAAGGACCCCAGAAAAATGAGGCTTTACTGAAGTAATTTTTAGTTCTTTGGGGGTTGTGATTTACTTGTCTCTTCTCTAGTTGTTAGTATATAATAATATTTGCATTTTTTAAATTAAAAACTGAGTATTCTTTAAGCACAGAAATAAAAAGAAAGGAGATGCCCCACACTTCCTTTTCTCTGTTTCCCCTCACAGGCCAGCTTGACTTTCAGATTAAACCTCATTACACAAAAGGAGAAAATGACCCCCAGCCTTCTGGGCAGCAGCAGTAGGTTATCTGTTAAATTTATTATAGAGAGTGGATCCTGGCTCTTCCCGAAGCAGCTAGGTGATTGCTGGAAAGTGCCCAGAGAAGAGCCCCACCTGACCCCAGCACCTGTGCACCCGGAAGCCCGATGGATTCCCGGACCACCTCTGTGTGATCAGCAGCCACATTCCTTTCTACCCTCTCTAGTCCTCGGACCCGTCCGCCACTAACGTCCCCTCTTCTGACTCTATCTGTGCACTAGAACAAATATGGCAAAGGGGATTTGATTGAAAGAAGCTGCCTGGAAAAATATTAAGAATTCTGAGGCTATGAGTGTGAAAGACACAAGTGGTGGCTCTGGTGGCTGGTCCTGCACCCATGCATTTCTGTCGTTGGAAAAATTGACCATGGGTGAAGGGTGATTGCATTAAGTCATTGTCTTAAATGAACTTGACTCAGGGCTTTTAGTGTTTCTTCTTCCTCAGTTCTTAGTTTTTTCTCTCTTTATGAAAAAATAGGAGTGTGGTGATCTTGCTGTTGAAGGTGGAAAGCGAGAGATAACCTAATTCTGGACTAGTATTTACTTTTTATTTAGAAAGAGTTAGGCAATGCGTATAAAATCCCCAAATTTGGAAAAAGAGCAACAAAAGATATTAAAATGCTGTACACTTCTCCAAACTAATGAAGTAATATTATCTATTTTACTAATGGAGAAGCAAATAGCTAAGAAAATTCAGTGATTATCAGAAAGGACAGTCACCAGCCCTTGTCTTGTTTACTTAGCTACCTCACAAAAAATTGTTTTTTCCACTATTTTCAAAGTTCAGGATTGGTGTCATTTAAGATGCTACTTGTCAAATTCTTAAGTTGTATTTATTTGTATAATTCACCACTTGATTCATCAGCAAGGCTCAACTATACAAATAGATAGAACACAAAAATGTGAAATGGATCCTGTAAGCAGCAAATTAAAGTCTCATGTAGTTCATTGCTAATTATTTAAGTTTAAATTATGATGCTTCCTTTTTATTTTTACTAAAATCTATTTAATGTCCATTTAGGGAAGATATGCTTAAACTATTAACAACATTTGCCTCTGTGAGAATTATCTAAATATGTCACATATCTGGGTTTAAAGCTACAAATATATATTTACCATTTTTCCTTCCTTTATTAAAAATGAGAAACAGAAAGGAGACTTTTATTTTCAACTACTTTTTGATATTTTTGAATTAACACGATACCTAAAGGGGCTACTAGAAAAAGTAGCTGCAGTTAAGAGAATCCCTTATGATCACCTATTTTCTCAGTGCCTTAGAGTTCTTTTTATTTTGTTTTTTCTAGTAAATTTTTTAAAGGAGAAAACATTTTTGAGTGCTCATAATGTAACACTACTGTATTAGGCACTTTACAAGCATTGTCTCATTAACTCATGAAAACTTTGTGTTTGAGGTACTATTATTTCCATTTTTTTATATAAAAAATTGAAACTCAGGGAGATTAAATAACCTGTCCGTAGTCAAGTAGCCAGTAACTTGAAGAACAGAGATTTTAAATACAGATTTATTTGAATCAGAGACACATGCTTATTTCATAATTCTGTGCTGCCAGTCTATTAATGGCCTATGTGTTTCCCAGAGAATGTTACTATCATACATTTTTTGTGCAAGCCTGTGTACACACACACACACACACATTTTTATTACACATGTGTTGTAAAATAAAAACTAACTTTTGTTAAACAAACAAAATGTAGATTACTGGCTCCATCCTAAATCACTGAATAATTTTTTTTTCATATTTTCTCATGTCTATCCAGAAAGACATGCTGCTAATCTGAATTCTGATAAAATATTCCTGATCACCTGGCTGTTAAAAGACATGTTGCAATCAACCTAGTTTAGTTTATTTTAACACATTTATGAATTACTCCTGTCTAAATCTAAGCCAGAGATTAGAAAATTATTTCTTAAAGTGTCAGATTAAAAAATGTTTGCAGCTTGCCAGCCGTAAGTTCCCAGTTGTAACTGCTACAGTTAGAAAGCAGCCCTAGACAATATGTAAATGAATGACTTGGCTGAGTTCCAAAAAAAAACCACTTTACTTACTAAACAGGCAGCCACCCACAGGCTGTAGTTTCCTGATCCCTGATCGAAACCACTGCATATACCATGTGGGCTAATAAATGGATTTAACCTTTCACATCTCATGAATGGTGTCATATGACTTATAAAACATAGAGGATAAAAATACCAATGCAAGGTTAACAGAGGTATGGTATGACCCTTAATTCTTAGTTACCTAGTCAGTTTTGGTAAGTAAATGGTCCTAAACAAGAGTTCTTTGAAATACTGTATTTCATACTCCTCCATCTCAGTAAATGGCAATTTCTATGTTATAGTTTCCTTAGGTCAAATACACTGGTGTCTTTCTTGGCTCTTCTTTCTCACACCCCAGAAACACGCCAGAAAATCCTGTTGGTTCTACCTTCCAAATACGTCCAGAATCCATCCAGTTGTCCCCACCCATCTTTCCTGCTTGGGCTCATGCAGCATCCTCTCTTTCCTGGATTATTACAACAGTTCTCCTAACGGATCTGCTTTGCACCCTGGAGTCTGTGCTCCCTACTGCAGCCACAGAGATCCTATTAACACAGAAATCAGGCCACATCCCCTTCTACGAATACCCTGTAAGAGCTTCATACCCCTCACATTTAAAACCGAAGACTTTACAGCAACTTGCAAAGCTCTTGATTTTTTCTGCAGTCTTTTCCCACTCCTTTATCCCTCATCCTTCATTTCTAAGTCGTTATGGGTATAAGACAAATCAGAACTCTAGTTCTGCCACGTGCTGGCTGCAAGATCTTAGACAAGATACTTAAACCTTAATGAGCTTCAGTTTCCTCATCTGTAAAAGCAGAGACAATGGTAGTTATCACTTCATAGGATTGTAGTTTTGAATTAATATGTATAAAGGCCAGTACCACCCAGCAAATCATTAGTTATTATTGTTTATACCCTAAAGTACATGATGATGGATGAGTTGAGGAAGACTGTCAACCTAATGCAAGGCACCGGGGTATGATACATTCTTTAGGATAGTTGAAATAAAGAATTACAGAGGATCAAGTTGAGCAGGAAGAGGGTGATTGCAAGAAGAATACTTCAGTTAAGATCACAGTCATGGTTTTCTAAATCACATTATACAAGCAGATTAGAATCTGCATTTCTCTCTTGCATCATTAGGAAAATCTTTGTGGAGTCAGTAGGATTTGAAAAATGTGGTTCAATGGGTAGGGAGAGGCAAACGTTTAGAATCCCTATAAAGGCACCATTCTAGAAATATGCTATAACCAGATAAAGGAATCAGACCTCAACTTTTCTAACTCTGTCTTTGAAACAATCTAGTAGGTACAGTTTACTAAGAGAACAGTCGTATACCTTTAGGCACCAAAAACCATCACTGTCAAACATGTAAAATAAAAATGCAAAGTGAAGTTGGTTAAAATACAATTATAGTGAGATATTTGATATATCAAATAGACTCCAAACAGGAAATGTATGAAGAATTTGAATATTTCAATCAACAGAATAATTTAATACATATTTAATGTATAGTAAATGTCATTTACTATCAATGTAGATATTAAATTTTACATTTTAGGAAGTGAATATACATTTTTGAATGTATATAAAACATTTATTTAAAAAAATCACATAGCTAGACATTAATGAACTTCAGTGTACCACAGTAATTAGAGTTTTATAGCTCTAATCTTCTGATGATAATCCAGTAAAACTAGAAATAGACTCTGAAGAGATACCATGGAAAACTTAGCTACTTAGAAATTTAGGACCATTCTTCTACACAAACCATGAAACAAGGAGAAAAATAAAAACTGAAATTATAAATTATGCAGAGAGTGATGGCAAAAAAATAGATGACAACAAACCCATGAGACCCAGCTAGTCAGAGAAAAGCTGATGGCCTTACATTCTTTTATAATTAAAACAGTCAGATGAAAATAAAATTATATAGATAGTTCAACTTAAAAATGAGGAAAATAGCATTCAAATCAATGAAAAGGAAGAATTCATAAAGACAAAAGCTGAAATTAATAAAATAGATCAAAAATAATATAAATAAGATAAGAATCCAATTCTCTGAACATCCATTAAAATAGATAAGCTCATGGCAAGCCTAAATATAAAAAAGTGCAAAAATTATACATTATTAAATATTAGTGTAAAGAAGAAATGTTAGACACCATTGCATGTCCCTCTCTTGGTTAATTTTATAATCTAGAGGAAATAGTGATTTTCTAGAAAATACTTAGCTATCCAAATTGACCTAAAAAGATACTAAAAATACTGAACAGACCACTAACTATGAAAGAGAATAGAAAGGTAAAAAATTTGTTTATTATATACATTTTTTTACATATACACACCCACACTTTTAAAGATGATAATTATTTAACCAAGAGCAAACTGAGAATGAGTATAAACATATATGACAGAAAAGGGCCTAATATACCAAGTATAAATACAAAGAGGTCCCACAGACCACTGAGAAGACAAGCAACCCAAAAGAAAAGCAAATGAGGATTATCAATATTAAATTAATAGAATGAAAAAAGTTTGACCCTGTTAATAATCATAGAAATTAAAATTAAATAAAAAATAATGTGCGATCTTTCTTCTCCCATTAACATGGCAAAAAAATTTAAAAAGAACTATACTACACAGAGTTTTTAAGGATGAAAAGGCATGGACAGGCTCATACATTGTTGGTGGAACATGCATTGCCATAAGCTTTTTAAGAAAGTTATCTGGAATTATCTTTTAAAGTAAAAATACTCATATTCTTGAGATTGTGGGAGATCATCCCATAGCATATTATATAATAAGTGAAAGACTAAGAGAAGTCTGTGTCTTGCCCTAGAAGTATTGCTGTGTATTAAAGGAGAGAAACAAGCTACAGAGTCACATGTAGACTTAATAAAAATAAATAATAAAATTTCTTCATATGTATATCTGTTTGGATATACATTTTTGTACAAGCATGGAGAAAGTTGGAAGGAGGTATACTAAGCTGTAAAACACTGGTTCCCCTTGAAGAGGAAGCAAAGGAGGAGGATGGCAATGGATTTTTTTAGTATATATTGAAGTTTGTTTTATTATTTTAAAATTATCTATGATTTTGTAATTGTTAAAAATTAATAAAGGAATAAATAAGCGATATTACCGACAAAAAGAATACCAACAAAAAGGATGTTCTACCTTCCTGATATAAACTTCTAATGTTCTAGAAATCTCTGGAGGAAATTTCTACACAATGCCATGAATTGATAAATTTTTAATTCCTATTCCTCTGCTTTGCAACAGTGCTATTAAGAGAGCCTGATTAATGAAAGAATTTAGGAAATTTGGTACACGTTTAGAAACAAATAGAGCCAGATTTGTAGGGGGTCATTGTTCTGTTATAATCAGTCTGAAGATATTTGTGGAAGGCAACCATGCATATCTTTCCACATTAGCAAGAAAAGTGATTCTCTTTGCACTTATTAACCACCAGAAAAGTCCTCTTTGTTTCACTTATTTTCAGATTTATGTAGTCTGAATTAATATTTCAATAACCCTATTCAAGAGGAGGTTTGGAACCATTCCACATGAATGTTACATTCTTTAAGCAAAAGTGCAGAACACACTCTTTCCAGGCACAGATTGCTTTTCACAGATAATGTATTCTACTTAATCATAAATAAAGGGACAAGTCTGATGTACACATTAAAGGAATGGCTCTGTCTTAGCATGCAGAAGTCACCCCATCCAACAAACCTCAGAGCATTTTTGAAAAGGGAGGTGTATAAAAAACCGCTACATCGTGTCATCCTCCCACCTGAGCTAATCCAGTATTAAACGAAGACATTTGCCATGGCAACATCGATTTACAAAGGGCAAATGATGTTTCTGTGGGATTGGGATATTTCCTTTCATAGATTTCAGATGTGCACACAGTTAACACTTCAGCATCCTCATTTAATAATCTTATGTAAGACTGAAAAGGCTTTACTAGATTATTTTTAAATGTTTAGATTTGGAAATTGTATCCAAAACAGAACAACAAACTCTTAACAAAAACTGACATCAGATTAAATACAGGCAGAAATATACCACTAAAATATTTCAAATATCTATTTATGGAAATAAAAATTATTTATTTTGTAGTAAGCTGTACTGAATTATGGTTAAATAATTTGCTTCCAACTGAATGACCATTTTGCTATGAAAATCCAAATTCTGTTTACCTTACTATTTCTACAATTGATATTATTAGTTATAATATTTAGCTTCCCCATTTTGGAATGTTAAATATTAACTTTATCTCCTTAATATATTTTTCATAGATGCTAAGGCAGTGTTCACAGATACTTTACTATTGTGGTTTCATCTACTCTCCTTGGGCTCTGAAGGCAGATGCAGTAGATGTAAGAAACAAGATAGATTGGTAGCCTGGGCAAATGCAAGTATTAAAGAGGTGACTGTAGTGGGTCAAACAAGTTTAGAAGTTAACAAATAGTCTCTGTATTGTTTTTCTGCTGTCATAGCCACTCCATAATACAAAATGGAGAAAATTGTGCTCAGGGGTGAGAAAATTAAGTTCCTGCCCTAAAGAGCTCAGAGTTGAGAGTAAAAAATTTATCTTACTCACCGTGAATTCCTTGACTCTGCCAGAGCCATATACTTATTCTGTCTTCTACCTATAGTTTATTTAATCAGCACAGTAAGCATGGGTCTAGAAGCCCACGGCTGTTAGGTGTAAGGGGACTTTTAGTCCTTCAATCAATTGTGGCAGGAGTCAGTTGAAATAAATAAGGTGTTTCATACAGTTACTGCCCACAGTATTCCCTTTTCACTTTGGTTTGTGATGACCTGAAAACCTTCTACAATAGCCAAAGAGATTTGAAGCGCCACTGAAGCAAATAAAAGCCAAATCCAGCACTCTTTTAATGCTTTCAAGCCTGCTGCTGTTGGAAGGCTCTGAGTTTATTGGAAAACTGTGTATCATTTATTTCCCCACTTCCCTTCTTTCCTCAACATGTTTTCCCCAAGATTAAAACATGTCAGTTGTCCAAAAAAAGTTGACAAGTATATGAATCCAAGATAGTTTCCTTGCATTTTAAAAATAAACCTTCTAAAACCTATTTGTTGTGGTTAAGAGCTTCATAGAGAATAGAGATATGCTAACCTGTGAATCATGATATGAAGGAGAGCATTAATTAAATTAAGAGTGATCTTGAGTCCCACTTGGGGTACCAAAAAAAAGTGATCTTGAATCTTCATTGTGGTAGTCAGTTCAGGAAATCATTGACTGAAAATGAGTTTTTTCTTCGAAGTATTTTCAAACCTACTAGTGAAATCCAAAGATATGATTGCATATATATTAGTAATAGTAGAGTTATTGCAGGCACATATAACATTTTTTGAAGCAATTTTGCTTAAGTATTGAAATGTAAACCAGATTGAAATGATTTTTCCAACTCTTCCCTTTCTAAATATCAGGTGGCCAGACCATTTTCTCTTCCAGGTTTTATAAAATAATCTTGTGTCACCGTTGTAACACCAACGTACAGCAGTCACTGCAGCATACCTCACCTATTATGTAATGCAGTGAATAAAATAGCCTTGTTAGCCAGCCATTATTTACATATTACTTCTGTGGGCCTGGGGGAGAAGTCTGAATTTTATCTGAGTGTTAATCACTCCAGGAACAAATCTCCATTTCCTGTCTCTTCATTGAAATATGCCCACTTCTGTCATTCTTGAGTTTTACAGTCAATTTTCTTGAAAGGAAAGACTTGTCTGTCTTGTTCACTTTTCTGTTCTCTGGGCCTGAAAACAGTGCTGTGTCCAATAAAGATTAGGTGCATAAATTTTTTTTATAAGGGAAGGAAATTATCTTCATATCAAGAATATTTCCTGCCCCTCCAAATACCCCCCCAAAAAAGCACACACACACCAATGACTGTAGTAAGTTTGTGTGTCCACACGGATCACAGTTTAGGAGTCCCCTTCTGCATGTTCTTCACATATAAGAAATATTCTGAAGTTCAATATTTTTATTTCAAATGGCACCTAACTTTTTACTCTTGCATGATATTTTGATTATCAGCTTATTTGAGATATGACTTACTTAAAAATAAAAATTTACCAATTTTAAGTGTATAATTTGATGAATGCTGACAAATATTTGCAGTTGTGTAACTACCACCAAGACATGATAAAGAACATTTCCATCACCCCAAAACGTTCCCTTGTGCCCCTTCATGCTCACCCCAACGCCTTTCCCCATCCCCCACCCCTTGCAACTGCTGATCTTTCACAATAGTTTGGCCTTTTCTAGATTTATGTGTATATGTGATCAAAAAAGTATATAGTCTTTGGTGTCTGGCTTCTTTCACTTACCATGATAGTTTTGAGATTCATCCATGACATTGTGTTTATCAGTGGTTTGTTCATTTGTATTGCAAGTCGTAGCTGTGGGGGAGTCTGGACTCTTAACTCAGGCAAGCTGGCTCCAGACCTTTGCTTTTAAACCATTATGTTATGATGCTTTTCAGTTCATGTAATTTTCTTAACAGTCATCTCTGATAATGCTTCCCCTACTCAAAAATCTTCAGCAGCTCCTTATTCTGACCAAATACATTTGCTAGTCCATATTCTGGTTTTTTTAAGTTTTCTGCTTGATGGTCCCCATCTGTGCCACTCTAATTTTTATTCCCTGCATTGCTCTTTCCTGAATTCCCCATTTTCTATCACACAGCCTGTTTGTTATTCCTACAAGCCTTTGAACCTCCTGACGTTACTCTCTCTGCCTATTATAATTTCTTGCCCTGCATCTTCACCTACTGAAGTCATACCCCAGTAAGTTACTGAATATGTATCCCTTTCCCCATGAATCTACGTGATTCCCTTAAGCTGATGTGATCTAGTGCCACAATAATTTACACCACTCTTACAGACCTATTGTATTGTCACCTACAGTGATTCATTCTCTTGTTTTAAATCTCTCCCACTAAAGGGCCTCTGAAACCAGTGACTGCGTCTCACTCATCTTTGTGTGTATTTTTGTCAGTTTATGCTCTTTCTGAACAAACAAACATCACAATCTATATTTAAAAGAAGCCAGCTTATACCTGTCCTGCAGACAAGATATTATTTGCGAAGTGTTTTATACTGTGGTTTTGCACACAGAAGGTATGCGGTGAATATTTGTTGATTAACAGGTCTTCCTTGAATCTATGCCTGGCTATTTCTTCTGCTCTTGGGGATGCATGGGAAAGCGAGTTGGCTGATGACCCATATGATGTAATAAAGATCGTCTGTCTTGTTAAGGCTGTATTCCCAGTGCTTTGCAGAGTGCCTGACAAATATTTGTTGAGAGTTGGTTGTGCTCTTTGGTCAAGGCACAGAGCACATTAGCAAATACAGATTGATTAGGCAATTAAGCATCTCATCTCCTTGCTTAAAATGGCTGGAACAGCATTAGATTGTTTTTAACTCCTTAATGGTCTAAATTCTAGATATCTACAATTCTTTTTACTTCTTCCTTTGAAATGTCTTTCCGATTTGGCCCTTTTCCTCTCTTTCCCACTGACACTGGTTTTCTTCATTCCCTGTTTCCCATTTTTGTCCAGAGTCTCTGCCCTTACCGTGTCCTTGCTGGGCTTGCCCTTCCCTCCCTGTTTGCCCTGGGCAGCACCTTCCCAGCTTGCAGCTCTCAGTCTGAGCATCATTCTCTCAGACAACTCTGCCCTACCATTTCCCATTTCCCCTCTCTCTCCTTCATCCCCCACTCCTGCCTTTCAGAGAGCTGTTGCATCTCTCATAGAACCTCATGCCTCTTTTTCAGAACATCTTTGCAACTGCAAATGTTTTTCTTTTCTTAATTTTTTAGTTTTAACTTTTATTTAAAAATTTTTTTCTGTTTTATTTTATTTTATTTTTTATATATATAAACATTTTTATTGAGTTATAGTCATTTTACAATGTTGTGTCAATTTCCAGTGTAGAGCACAATTTTTCAGTTATACATAAAGATACGTACATTCATTGTCACATTCTCTTTTGCTGTGAGCCACCACAAGATCCTGTATATATTTCCCTTGCTATACAGTACAATCTTGTTTGTCTATTCTATCTACATTTTGAAATCCCAGTCCCTTCCCACCCCCCGTCCCCCTGGCAACCACAAGTTTGTATTCTATGTCTATGAGTCTGTTTCTATTTTGTATTTATGGGGTTTTTTTTAGATTCCACATATGAGCAATCTCATATGGTATTTTTCTTTCTCTTTCTGGCTTACTTCACTTAAAATGACATTCTTGATGTATAGTTGATGTACAATATTATGTAAGTTACAGGTGTACAATATAGTGATACATAATTTATAAAGGTTATATTTCATTTATAGTTATAAAACATTGTTTATATTCCCCATGTTATACAATATATTCTTGTAGCTTATTTTATACATATATTTTGTGCCTCTTAACCCCCTACCTCTATATTGCCCCTTTTCCTTCCCTCTCCCCACTGGTAACCACTAGTTCTCTATGTCTGTGAGTCTGCTTCTTTTTTGTTCTATTCACTGGTTTGTTAGGGTTTTTTTAGATTCCACATATAAGTGATATCATACAATATTTGTCTTTCTCTGTCTGGCTTATTTCACTTAGCATAATGCCCTCCAAGTCCATCCATGTTACTACAAATGGCAAAATTTCATTCTTTTTTATGGGTGTAGTATCCCATTGTGTATGTATACCACATCTTCTTTATCCATTCACCTGTTGACGGACATTAGGTGGCCTCCATATCTTGGCAATTGTAAACAGTGGAGCTATGAACATTGAAGTGCAGATGTCTTTTCAAATTATTGTTTTTGGACTTTTTTTTTTTGGATATATACCCAACAGTGAAATTTCTGGGTGATATGGCAATTTTATTTTTAGTTTTTTAAATGTCCATACTGTTCCACAGTGGCTGCACCAATTTACATTCCCACCAACAGTGTATGAGGGTTCCCTTTTCTCCACATCCCTGCCAACTTTTGTTATTTGTGCTCTTTTTGATGATAGCCATTCTGACAGGTGTGAAGTGATGTCTTACTTTGGTTATGATTTGCATTTTCCTAATGATACGTGATGTTGAGCATCTTTTCATGTGCCCACAACTACAGTTTTACACTTGTTCATGTCATTACTCCATCCATGCCTTTATTTCCTTATCAGACTACAGGCTATGTAAGAACAGGAAACACATCTGTTTTTGCTCACCGTTGTATCTTCCTTGTCTAGTCCAGGATCTGCTAATGGTAGATTCACTGTACATTTGTGGTATAGGTGGGCTGTGGAACATATGGCTGGTTGAATGGGTGGATTTCCACTGCTACTCTCCTGTTATAGACTTAACCCAATTTGATGGCAGCATCTCCTGGTTTGACTCCAGCCTCCACTGCCTTCCTCCTCCCATTACATCTTCATTGGTCATTCTTGTTCCCATCCCAGTGTTCTTCCTGAAAGACTGTGCTCATGATTTCATGCCCCATCCCTCATTTTATTAACTGGCTTTATTCAAACTTACCCAATTTCCTTTCTCAGAGCTCCCTAAATTGTCACCTTTGTGCCTGTCAGTTCAGTCAGCACATTGTCTCTGCTTTCACCACACTTATTGCTCCCATCTCTGGGTTTTGTTCAAACTAATTTTTCACCTCAAGAGGTCTTCTTCTTACCTTTGTTTAATGGAAGTCTTCCCCTATGTAGCCTCAGCTTCTCTGTTTAGGGCCTCTCAGACGCTAAGAGAAGCCTGAGTCCCTTCCTTTTGTTTTTGAGGCTTCAATTTGGTCACTTTTTAAATATTAAGAAATGCCAAAGCAGGAGTGTGAAAGCAGGGGTGTATTCTGCATGCTGGTCATCCTCCCATGGCTTCGCCACATGTACTTTCCACCCTTCTCCAGCCTACTCCAGGCTCCAGGAGACTGACCTTTGTGGATGCCATCAATAGGCTCCCTCGCTTTGTGGCTTCCAGTTGGCTTTAGTCACTGGGAGGAACTGGCAGAAGACTGAAAAGTAGCAGAATGAGATCAGGGTATGTATTTCCTTGGTTTCTTCTCTGTGGGGCTGCAGATTGACAGTGACTGACTGGGGTCCTCTTCCTGTGCCCCAGCTCCTGTCATCTCTTCTCCTGTGGCTGTAACAGTTTCTGCTTTTGGTAACTCTTCCTCTTCTTGCCTCATACATCTTTGAGTGGTAACAGCTTGCTACATATGAATCCTGGGGTGTTTCCACATCCCTTACATGCTTCCCTTAATGTAGCCAACAGCTATGTCCTTGGTTCTTTGGTTAAGTTCTCAATTTCCCCCTTTAATTGTACCTTCTGTTTCCTAAAGGATTTGTGACTGATGTATTTTAAATATTAAGCAAAGCAAATTAATGCTTTTGTTATAGAAATGAAGCAGTGCAATATACAGGGCCATTCACAAGAAAATTACAGGATTTGTAAAATATTTTAAGTCTGTGCATTATAAGTGGTGAAATCTGAACACAAGGGACAAGTTGTAATATGTGGCATTTTTTTTCAGTCCTGCCTGTGTCTCTCTCTGCATACTCTTGTTAGGATAAAAGACCCCCTGAATATTAGCCCAGCCAAATGGCCCTCCTCCCCTGCACCCTGACAGGTCCTCTCTAGGACCAAGTGATCCCTTTGGATCTCTCCCTTCTCTGGACTCCTGTCACTCTTCCAGCCCTTAACAAAAAGTTTAACCTTTCACTGTTTCCTAATGGTAGGCTTTTTTTCCTTCACTAGATTCTGAAGTTTCTGAAGGAAGAGAACCTTTCCTATTGATTTTTATTCATTTTTTAAATTTTGTAAAGTTTTTTTTAAACAACTTTATTGTCGTATAATTTCTGTAAAGTAAACTACACATATTTCAGATTTCCTATCTATTTTTATGTCCCAGGAGCAAAAATATATAGAGAATCAGTATATATACTTGTTCAGTTTGTTGTTACGTTAATTAGTTGGCAGATTGGTAAAAAAGATTTTTGAGGACAAACCATGTCTTACTATATTTTAAACATTCTCATGGAAAACTTCTAATATACACAGAATTGAAGGGCTTGTGTAGTGAACTCCCATATACCCGTCAGCAATTATCAACTCATGGTCATTCTTGTTTTAGCTACATTCCTCTACTTGATTCCTCCCCATCACACATACTGAATTTTTCTGATCCATTTACTAGATATCATTTCATTCCATTGCATATTATTTCAGGATGTATTTTCAAAAGATACATGCTTTATTTTAAAACACATCCACAATCACCACTGCTACCATTATAACCATCAAATATCTAGTCGGTGTTAAATTTGTCTGATTGTTATATTTTTTAAATGTTCTTTTGTTTGCATGAGGATCCAAATGTGGTCCATGTGGTAAGTGTTGTTGATATGTCTCTGTTTTGACTTGTAATTTCTTAGTAAAGAAAATGGTATTTGTCCGAAAGAGTTTTCTGCATTATAGAATTTGCTGATTGCTTCACTAGAGTATCATTCAGCATGTCCCTTTTTCCTTTGTATTTTCTTTGCTTTCTGGGCGAGAATATTTTCATAGGTGATGTTATGTAGTATCTGTAGGAAGCATATAATTTCTGATTGGCTCTCTCATGGTATTAATCTTCCTTATTAAATTAGGAATTGTGGGATTGCTTAATCCATTATAAAGTTTTCTATCAACTCATCACCTCTTGGTTTTAGCAGTCATGGACATTTCACTGCCTGGATTCATTGGAAGCTGCATGTGATGAGCATTCCAATTCTGTCATTCCTTCTGAATTTGTCAGTGGAAGTGTTTCTATAGAAAGAAACTTCCCCATGAAATATTTAATCACTCTTAAATTGAGTTTATGTTGTTTGTACAGTTTATGTTCTATAAACTGCTGGATACTAAAGGTCAAGTTTTCTTATAACACTACTGAGGACCACTGACTATAGAAACCTAATTATATAATGATGATAATTTAGGATTATTTAGTTCTATTGTACTTATCATGCTGTATGTGTGTGTGTTTGTGTGTGTGTAAGTCTGAGAAATCATAAGGAAATAAAGCTGAGTTGAAAGTACTGAATTTACTTTTTCATTTAGCATTAGGAGTTTTCCAAGCTGGCTTAAAGAAGGATGTCGTGCTGAAGTGCTGCATTCGTGTTTATAATGTAAAATGAGAACTGATGACAAGTAAAAACATATCAGGAAAATGGACATTTGCAGTTTCTACAGCTATTCGGTTCATTATAATAATAATTCCATTAACTATATGACAAGTATTCACCCCTGGGGGTTTAGATACAAAGAGAAGACAACCTTTGTAGAGTCATTCCTTTTCTTGAATTATTAATATAGTCTTTCAATGGAAGTTGGAAAATTACAGTTGGGTAAATTTGGTTTGATAGCCTTTAAAAAAAAAGCATAAGTTCTTAAAGGAAAAAATGGCTCAGCACTGTGGAGCTATTTTTGTAGGAATAGGCCCTTTGTGAAAGGTTATTAGTCATTAGCATAACAAAATTCAACAAAATTTCATCATTGACTGCCTATCCAGTTCTTATGCCAGGTGGTCTTTGGGAATACAAACAAAAATAAATCAGGGTTTCAACCATTGAAACACAGTTCAATAGTAGGAGATAGACTGGCAAACAAGGAGCTTTGTTGTAATTGCCTGATGTTGAAACAGAGATGTTTATGAAGTGCAAAGGAAAAACGAACATTCCAGAGATTATTTTTATGCTTGATTTTATTGTTCCTCTTAGAGGTTCAAGGTAAAAGATGCAAATCTGTTGTAATGTTTTCTTTATGAGTTGGAAGTCAGAGGAAAATGAATAGGTCATGGAATCGCTGTGCGGGAGGTGGAGAGAAGCAGAACGACTTTGCCCTGGATCGTTACAGTTAAATATATGACTTCATCATTAAACATAAGTACCCCCATGCCTGTTATACCTCTTATTTTGAAGGGAAAAAAAGTTCAGTTTTCAGAGGCACAGTTGCCTTTATTTAATTTAGAACGGGATTGGCTTTCCATGTCTTATTTCTCTCAAGATCGTCAGGCATGCCTAACTGGAAATCGGCATTTTATCCATTCTTGACCCCTGTGTCTAAGTGCATCTTGACATCTAGTTAGGAGATGCAGCAGAAAATGTCTAATTGAAAATATAGTTAATTGGCATTGTTACTTTATTAGACAGGAAGACAAGGTTCCAGAAATTCTGAGCATTGCAAATTAATAAATTGAAATGGACCGAGTTGCCCAAAGATTATCTACCTCTGGTTAAATTTAGGATTATGAAGGTTTTGCTTTTGTTTGCAGAAATGTACTTGTCAGGACATACTGGTTGCCTACATACATCTCTTCCCTTTCTTGCTTGCTAACAGAACCCCACTTTTGTTTCAGCATCGGCCTTCCCTAGCTGAGAAAGTGAATCTTGATTAGGCTAAGCCAAACATGGTAATTCATTTTCCCTTGCTAATGACTGGTTTAGAGATGGGCATGTGACACCGTTCTGGCCATTTAGATGTGAAGGGAGTTCTACTGCAGGTGGAGTGCTTCTGGGAAAGTCTCACGTTTGAAAAGGAACTTAAGGAAGAGACTTCCTCTGCTGGCCTTGGGAAATTGCTTTGTGAGAATATGATCCTGAAAGCTGCTGCAACCATCTATGATCATGGAGAAAGAATTTTACAGGTGAAATGCAGTATATAGAATCTGACAAGGCCTGAAAGTAGAAAGAACCTAGGTCCCTGATGATACTGTTGAGCTGCTGGATGAAATAACCCTTCTTGCATCTCTCTTACTTCTGGACTTCTCATTATATGAAAGCCTGCGTCTCTGATAGCTTGAGCCATTTTGAGTTGGTCTTCTGCAGTTTGCAACCAAATTTATTCTTAGTGATGATTAACGTTTTCTTAGACCTTTTACATATGACTGAGATGGCATATATTTGATTTACTGTGGTCTTTGTGATATTTGTATGCTCAGTCCACTCTAAAGAGAAAAGGATTTTCATAGTCCAATGTGTTGCCATTTTGCTTTTTTAAAATCTGTGTCCCAATTTTAAGTGCCACCAGCAATAGAATAAAAAACTAATTCTCTTTCAAGTCAAAAATTCTGCTAATGTTTGCCATGAGTACATAAAAATATTCAAGCTTTACAAAATTATTTGCATATTTTACACTTTTTTCTTCTATAGGAAACCTATTAGTCAGTGTCATACTTTGCTAGTACCAGTTATCAATTCATTACAAAAAGTGAAAATAGAATACATTAATTAACAAATTATTCTTTTCTTATGTGTGTAACAGAGTCACAATTTACACACTATTCTTTAAGTATGCAAAGAAAAGAATTTTAATTTTTAAAACTTACCTAACGTAGCTTCCTAACCCCCTAACCCTTTGGACAACAAGAAGAGAAAGCCTTAAAAGTATCAATTGAAGATATCCTACCCTCTTTGGTTTGAGACAGCCAGCTAAACTTTTGATTAAGCCATTTCCCCTCCTCCTCCCTTTTTTATTTGTCAAGATAATATCTGAGTGTACAGAAAGAGGTATATGAATGGCCTTGGACAGTCCCCAATGAATGGGGCCAGTGAGCTCTGTTCCCTTCATTGGGGTCAACTCTGGCACCTCATCTGTGACTGTGAAATTAATTTCCCCTTGGTCAAAGTCTTTCTTCTATTTCCTCCCCCTGCCTGGAAGGGTATTCGCTATGTCATGTGTTCTCCCTTTCTAAGCTAACGCTTTCCTGGGGCCATGATAACAGGGTGGCTGCTAGGGAACCAAATGTGATTATTTGGGAGAGGACTGTGAATAAAACATTTTAGTATTTTTCAGAATATTAGTCTCCTCACAAATATCTAATGCCTGAAAGCTAGAAGCCTTGCCCGGAACTGAAGCATTTATAGACTTAGGCTAAAGTTTGTAGGATTGTTACTAAAAGTTGCCTATTTTAATATGTAATATTGCTCTTTTCTAACTCTTTTATGTGGAAAGTATGTACTTTTATAGTACCTCACCACATTAATTCTTAATACATTATAAGAAATTGAAATCATTTTGTGCTGAGAGGGTAAATCAGGCATTCAGATTCCTGGGTCTGAGTTGACACCCCTTGTCTATGGAACAGCAGTAGTTTCCTGGATTGAAAATCAGCAAGCGGTCACAGAGAGTCACTCCATGGTGGCACTAAACTCTTTTGGAGCTTATATGATGCCAGTATTGCTTCAAATAATTTTTCCTTATATTATTTTATCTTGAATATTTGGAAATTTTTAATTGACTTACTGACCCATCTTCTTTCTCAGCCTTCTGAATCTTTGTTTTTCTGTTGGTGTTCTTTCCTGTTTCCCAAGTTACCCGATGCTCTGTGGCCATCACTGAAGGAGCTGGTGGGAAAACTCTGGTGACTCTGCCATGTTCTGATGCTGCAGGCATCTCTCTACTGGGAGGCAGTGTAGATGGCCGCACTAGATGGACTGTGAGTGACCTGGGTAGCCAGTGTGGCTGGAGCTTTCCGTAGCTTTGAGAGGACCGTGGGTCATGGGACCAGAGTATCCACAGGCATAGTCCTTCTAGGAGGAGCTACAGGGAAGAACTGGGCTCCTTAACTAAGTCAGGAATGTTAACACACAAGACAGTAGGTGCCCAAATGTTAGTGTTGTGTTATAGCCATCCTCGTGAGAACACTTTCACATATGAATTTTGATTGATTAGTGACATGGTCAACTGCTCCCTCCTTCTTGAAACGTTCTCTTCTTTCGCTTCTGTGACATAGCACTCCTGTGGTTTTTCTCTGAACTCCTTGGCTGCTCTTCCTTTGACCGACTACTTCACAGCTCTGTCACTTCTCTTTTCTGCTTTACTCTCTACTCTCACAAAGTAGCCTTTTCCATACCTACTGCCAATGTCTGTATCACATAAATTTATATCTCTAGGTTAACTTTTCCTCCAAATTCCATTTGACCCAGCTGCCCATTAAACATTACATGTAGATTTTTCGAAGGCTTCTTAAATTCAGCATGTCAATGACAAATTCATCATCTTCTTCACACCTGGTCTTCCTGTTTTACGTCTCAGTAAATGCAAACCAGAAATCTAGGAGTCATCCTCAACACTGCCTCCTTACCTTCCGTTCAGATCCACTCCTGAGTCATGTCTGTCTTGCCTTTTAATGTCTCCAGAATTTGTCCTGTTTTTTCCTTCTCTACCGTTCGTTAAGAGTCTAACCACTGAAAAAAGTTAGCCATTTTTTAATAAAAAGTTAATCTGTTTTATAATCACAGATTTTTAGACAAATTTCTTGTGTCAGGAAGAAATATACATTTTTTTTGTCATTTCTCTAGCATTTTTTTCTAAGTCTCAGTTTAGGAACAAATTATGAGTGTACCCAATACCCGAAAATGTTTAAATTCACTTTCATTTTTAATGTTGGCATAGTAAACAGTGTGTCATTACGAGGCTGGTACTGGTTGCCAAGTACATTTAATCAGTAATTCAGCCTCCAAAAAAAAAAATCACCCAGTTTCAAGCTACCTTCCTGAACAACTACATGACTTTTTATTGGCCTCATCTAATTAGTTTTAGTCTCCATGTTGGTTCCTATTAAAAAAATTTCATTGACTTTCCGTTGCTGTCAAGAAAAACAAAATCACCAAGGTCCTTAACGTGGACTGCACAGTCCTGCGTCATGTGCCACGTCTACTCTTCCTGTCCGACTTAAAGCATGCTCCTCCTTTCTGTATGTACCGGGTTTTGTTTTCTCAGTCATACCTAGTTCTCTCCAACTACAGGACTTTGAAAATACTATTTCCTATTCCTAAAACAACTGCCAAACCCCTTCACTGAGGTCATTTTCTTTGCATTACCGGCACTTGTAGTAATCTGTACATCTTCTATGTATCATGTAAAACAGTAAACATTTCATACTTATTTGTGTGATTATTTGTCTGGTAAATGAGTAGACTGTAAACTCTGTGAGAACTGAGACCATGCATACTTTTGCTCACAGAATTTAACAGAGTGTCTAGTTCTCGGGAGTTGCTCAACGCACATGTTTAAGTATGAATGAGTAGGTGGATGGAAGAATGGATGTCTATACAGGCATTAAAAGAGATTTAAAGTAGGCATGTATTAATGAGATGACCATGGCAAGAGATATGAGAACAGGGTGAGAATCTGAACAGACATTGTATATGCCACTTTGGTATCAGATGGTCCACTTTAAACTTCAAGAGAACAGAGAACATCTCATGTAGTAAAGTAGTTGACAGACCTGTTCCAGTCTAGAGCTTCTCTGTTTTGTCCCCAAATCAAATGTAAGCCATTTAGCAAGAAACACGGTGTGTGGGGCTAGTGATTGTAGAGTCATTCCTGTTCTGAAGCATCTCCAAACAGACTTGATAAATAGAGTCAGTTTCCAATCATCTGTGCCAAAGGAAGAGAACATGGGTGGACTAGTCAATGTTGGCAAAAGGTTCAGAAAATTGACTGCTTTCATATTCAGGGAAACTTGATGAAGAGTGTACACCACTGGCTTCTGCTGGGGGAGGATGAGTGGTATAGGTCCTCAGCAACCCCTGCTCAGAACAATTCGGTTTCCCCTCACATCACCCCCCCAGTAACCGGGAGGCCAAGGAGGAGGCCACCATGGCCACCACCTGTTGTGCCTAGGTGATTTATTATAGACCGTTATTAGTATGCTCCTTTTTGTTTCCTCTTAAATGAAAGTGTGAGAGCTCGAAGACAGATGTTCTCTCACCAAAATATTTTTTCCTTCCTCGTTTGCTTGTACAGATTTGTAATTCCCAAAGAAAAACCCTTGCCAGGAAAGCAGCTTCCATGTGAGCTGCTTGGCATTGAGAATCTTGTCATCATCAGCCACAGTGTGATTATAGTTTAAAAATGCAAATGGGATTCTGGGATGAATCAACTGAAGGATAAAATTCGTATGAAAAAGTGATGCTGTATAAAACCCTAATTAGGTGGCGTCTATAACACAGATTTCAGTCCAGCCTTTCTTAAACTGTGAGTTTATTGCCAGCAAAAGAAAAAAGTACATGCAAAATTCAGCAGCTATTTATAGCGCTTCCAGTGTGTGCCAGACATTATTCTAAATGCTCAGGATGCTAGCAGACATTATCACAACAAGATTACATGGTAGGTTGGGATAAACATCCAAAAAGTTGATGCGGATAGAGCTTAGCTTAATGGTAAGGAACAGAGTGGAGCATTTTTGGAGGATCCTCTCTTTTTTAGTCATTTTGGGAGTGTTTTCACAAAAATCTGACTATTCTAATAAATAAGCAACATATCTTTTATTTACCTGGTAAGAGAAGGGCAACTGGAAAAGAAAAGTTAGCACAGACTGTATCCAAAAGTGACAGTTTAAGGAATTTTATCTGAAATTAAGAGTCTTTAAATTCTGGTGTATCAGAGAGGTAGATTTTTTAAACCTGAATTTTCTGCTGCAAAAAAATCAGGGATGCTTTGGTATAGTCTTCCTTTGCCCTAACTTCCTTTTATTCTAGGAAAAGGTTGGAAGTACAAACACCACTGAGTCAGTATAAACTTACTATGCATGTATTAAAAATACTTCGGGAAATCACAATTTGATTCTGTTATCTGTCTGGATCAATTAAAAGAAAGCTTTGAAAAGTAATTTTCCAACTGATTTCTTCCTCTCATAACCACAGTTCTTGTCAGAGGCTTGATCACCTTCCATACTTTTCTCTTGTTGGTCTAACAGCACTACTGTCAGTCCCTGAGGTTTCCTCGAGTTCTTTGCAGAATTCAAATTATTTGAACCTGAGTGAGTACTGTGTGAAAATGCAGGGCTTTATGGATCCTTCGTGGTTTGTCTAGATCACACTTAAACTGTGCTTGGGTTAGAAGAGAGGTTACTACCTCCTTTTCAGCAACTACTCTAAGGCACAAAGTCACAATTGTCACCATGAGATGGTTCCACTGCTCTGGTTATTTAACAAAAGATGACTGAGAAAAGCTACCAGACACCGTACTATACACAATATAACATTTCTGTGGGTTATGGCCTATTTGTAGAGAACAGCCGACCTGTAAATAGCCACAGTTATAAGCAAAAGGGCCAAATCCATGTAAAGCTCAGTCGTGTTGTCTATTTCTACACCTGTTTGTGTCACCACATTGTATAGTCTCCTTAAGAAAGGTAGTCTGCAGGGATTCTT
Organism: Camelus bactrianus; assembly: GCF_048773025.1. Lineage (NCBI taxonomy): Eukaryota > Metazoa > Chordata > Mammalia > Artiodactyla > Camelidae > Camelus > Camelus bactrianus. The sequence continues at coordinate 71,671,970 of NC_133541.1, forward strand.
TAAGCCTGAACAATAAAAAGGCAGTGAGGATATTATCCAATCAGGATCAAATCGTAGCGCTCAACACTAGAATCTGAAAGTTACCTCTGGTTTCCCCAAACAAAAATTACTGGTTTTATGTGAACAGTTTTCATGTGTAATAGTATACAGATGGTTTTGTTTGTCCCATATTAATTTAAATAAAGTGTTGACTTTATTAACTACTTGTTCTGTAGAATCCACTGCATCTCTGTCTCACAAATCAAAATAAAGAACACTTTCTTAAATAATGTAAGCAAGATATTACTGAACACTACTGTCTACATGAGAACTCTTGGTTTAAAATGAGTAATAATAGAATATAATAGTTCTTTAGTAATAAGTGGTTATTTTTTTTTTTTTCATTTCTACCACACTGTGTTCTTTTGTCAGAAAAATGTGCTTTTCTTGGAGAGTTTCCAATAGCAGCAGTAAAGAGGCATCAGCAGTATCATTTCCCTCCTGATTCAGATTTGGCTGATGTGCCAAAAGAGATAGCAAGGGGAGACATGGCTGTGCAGATTCACATCATTTCTCCCTTTTCGTACATCTGAATCTTATGCTAGCAGTTTGAATCCATGGTATTTTACAGACAGTCCCCTGGCACCAAGCTCAGATACAGCATTCTTCCCACAGAGAGAAAAAGAGGATTCTTGATGATGATCTATGGAAAATTGTGAATGGTTGCACTGGTAGTTTGGGTTGAATTACAGAAGCATCCTTTTTAGGACACTGTGTCCGAATGAAAAAACTATTATAATAGGCAGTAAGATGCTGTTTTTGTGTCTTCAGAAAGTTAAGAGAGTCTAGAAGAGAAACATTGATCTGAATTATGTCTGTTTTCAAATTGCTTAACTTTGCAGAAACAAAATGATGACAAAATTAAATAGCTCTAGTCTCGTTCACTGCAGTTTGTCAACAAGCTGTCATGAAATGTTCTCAGGTCCTCCTGAAAACTTAGGGGACTTGGACAAAAACTTCTTGTTAAATTTTATGTCTTTGATTCCTTTATTTCTCCCACTAATCAAATAAATAGCTAAAATTGTCTAAGAACTGACATTTTCTTTTCAAATATTAGAGAGAATTGAAGAACAACCTTTTAATAGCTATCTTTCTATAGTGGAAAGAGGAGAGCTTTACTGAACTAGGTTCAAATTCCATTTCATCAGCCTCGAGAATTTTTTTTTTTTTAATCACAACTTACTTACCTTCTTGAACTTCAGTTTTTGCATCTTTAAAACAGTGTCTGTAATACCTACCGGGTGGTGTTATCATGGGAAATAATTACAATAGGAAGCTTCTAGAAGGAAGTTAGAAGCCTCAATAAATTGTTCTCCCTTTTACAAGGTATAATATGCTAAGTACTGATTGTATGTTTAAATCGTTTGAATTTTTTTTTGTATTGTTAAATGACAGAGATTGTGGAGTCATATTTACCTAACCAGGTATTATTAAATAGTGTTCTTAGTGTTCATCCTGAAGAAAAGAAAATAACAATGGTTACTTATTCATATCAGTGATGTAATGATTTTATCACTTTGAGAAATGTATCATTCTGGTTTTCTTAATATTGTTACCTCTGCAGGGTTTGCTTTTTTTAAAACAGAATTTCTCATCAAAGGGTTAGTTGTAGTTAACTGTGTGATTACATGTTATTATAGTCTTAAATTCTTAAACTGACTGTTGCGTATGGCATGGAATTTGAATTTAAAGTAACTATGTATTTTTGGTGACCTGCTATAGAAATTAACCTGTATTGATGAAACAGTATTTTGTAATCACCTAAGTAATCTTTCTTTCCCCATGCTGTAATGAACTTATAATAGTTTGGCAAAGGCCATTGTCCAATCTGTTCTTCAGCAAATTACATATCTTGTAAAATAAAAAGTTATTCATTTACTTATGAAGCCTTAAATTTTATTTAAAATATGGGTTTAGTCTCACAGTTAGAAAAACAGAGGTATGAAGGTTGAAGGACTCTCCAGAATCACAATTTAACTGGATTAAAACTTAGTAGCGAGAAAGATACATAATTATTTCTAATCATCTGGAAGGCATACACTTGAAGATTTTTAATCCTAGTTCTGACACTTGGCCTTAGGCAGATCAATAACCTTTCTGTGAAAATTTTCATTTCTGTAAAAAGATGCAGTGCCTGATAGACCTACTTACAGCTTAACTGTGAGAAGAAAGTGAAGTAACACAAAAGTGTGCTTGCTTATACTCAGACAGCCCAAGGGAGAAGGCCTTGGCCCTTAGGCATCTTTGAGATTTGACTTCTCCCAGTGAACCATGTAAATGACCCTTAGGAACGTATCTTCTTTACATAGATCTTGAGCTTTCCCCTTAACTCCAGAAACCCAACTATGGTACCAGAATACTTCAGACAAAATCACTGATATCTTTTACGGTTTCAGAGAAAAGAATAAATTACTTTTTGCTGTTCTTTGTTCTATTGAACTGTGGTCTTCAGAGCTTTCAGCTGAAGGCTGATTATTGATCTGACGCGCACTATGTTACTTAATGTGCTCATTTTTAGAAACAAAGTTTTACTTTCTTTTCTTCTAACAGAATTATTCTTTATCTTGAAGTGGGGCATAAATAAAATCCTAAATCAGAGTATGATGATGGTGCATAGTAGACGATTGATGCAGTGTCCAATGGACTTTGCTCTCTCCCCCAAATTTTGTAGGATACTGATTATTCTGAAGAGGATCTACCTCATCTCCTCTTCCTCTTTTTTTTTTAACTGGCTTTAACAGAACAGGAAAGAGACATTTGAAATCTGGACACAGTCTTAATATTAGAGAAGCTATAAGCTGAGAAATATAAATTGATAAAAGAAAGCCATTCCTGAGTTATTTTGTCATTTAAAATTACTCAGCTGATGATAAGAGCAAGAATTAAAATATTGTTCTGATCAATTCTGTGTATAAATAGTAGTTTCTTTTATTCTGTATATATAACCATTATTGTCCTTAGTTTTTTTTTAATCAAAATAACAAGCTTGCTGAATTTGACATACCTATTTATACCTATAACTTTTCTATTCCAAAAACAACTTGAGGTGGCTTGCAATAAAATCAAAGATAAAATAAAGCCCCAAACTTGAAGTACAAATTTAGAAGAACTTCTGTTTGGTTTCCATCTGATTGCAACCTTTGGACCCTTTCTTGTTATAAATATATGCTTAGCTACTTAAAATTTACTTTTGTTTTCATATTTGCTTTTAAGTCATTAATTGTTCATATTGCTTTGAATGGTCTGTAAATGCATTAGACTGGCCCTGTTCTGATCCCAGCTCCTGCACTTTTGAGTGTAGGTGGTCACTTGTTAAAGTGATAAGGACAGATTTTTTTTTCAATAAAAACTATTGCAATAAAGAAGGAGATCCAGCAAGAGCTGAATTCAGCTTTGCTGAAACAAAAGACAGGAGACCTTATTTTAAAGGCTGAGATGTGCTAAGGGAAAGGCACTGAAGGAGGTTGCAGGACTGGCCCATGGGACTAGGCCATCTGGGTTTGTTGATTGGCACTTCTCCAGAGGAAAAACAGACTTCTCCTATCTTTATGACAGGAGGCAGTGACGTAAGTTAGAGCAAGGCATCCACTGGCTGAGGACTAGTGCACAATTATCTCCTTGAATGTGAGATAGAAGATTTACAACTCAAAGAGACAGAAGAAAGATTATTTACAATTGCTTGCTTTCTAAAGGAATTGCACTAAGAGGGGGTTTAGGAGCCTATCTGTCTATTACTAGGTTTTGGCTGGAACGAACAGTAAAGTTACTTAACCTTGATTTGCCTCAGTTTCCTCATCTGTAAAATGGGGGTAATAATAGTACCCATATAACAGGAATGTGTTTCAGAATTAAAGGAGTTAATACGTGTAAAGTCCTTACAGCAGTGCTGGCACATAGTAAGGTCTGAATAAATGCTCGTTACTATTCTTATCTTTAAAATGGATTTAGTAATAGTATCTATCTACTATATTGGATGGTTTTGTTATTAAATGATATCATACATATAAACATGGAGAACCATGCCTGGCACATAATAAACTTATAATAACTGTTGACTAGAAATAGTAATAGCAGCAGCAGCAATAGGAGCCACCAGATACCTTTTAGTCCTGAGTTACTCATAGACCTGGGTGATCAAACAGAAGAGAATCTTGGGATTACTATTACTTATGTTAGAATAGGTGTGTTTTGTAACATTCGTAATTCAAAGATTGGAAAAATATTTGTGAGCAATTTTGTACATGATTGTAAGATCTTTAAGCAGTGTTTCACCTGTATATTTCTTGGGTTTTAGATACATAGTTCATTTTGCAGTTTCTCTTTGATGGTTATGAGCATATTAATCTTTTACTGTCAGCATTTATGTAGCTCAACCTTCTGACTGTGCAACCTTCAACATTTCCCAGCCCATTTCCTTCTTATCACAGTAAGGGTGCATCTAAATAATTATAAAGCCTTTTAAGAAATGAAACATTTAAGAAATGAAATTGGGAGTTTGAGATTTACAGATACTAACTACTATGTATAAAACAGATAATAAGTTTCTACTGTAAAGCACAGGGAACTATGATCAGTATCTTGTAGTAACCTATAATGAAAATGAATATATGTATCTATATATATGACTGAAACGTTATGAAAAAAAAGAAAGGAAACAATTTTCTCAAACAGAAAAAATGGCCTATACAAAAATAGTAATAAAGGCTGAATCATATTTCTGTAATTTTTCTAACTCTAAGATACTTCTTTGATGTGTGTATGAACCTCCTTGCTTCCCTCCCAACACAGAAGTGAGAAAAGAGGTACAAATTTCACAATTTTTCGTGCTAACCAGTAGATCTAGAGAAACCCAAATGATCTCCATCCATGTGTGTGGAGTCTCTAGATTCCAGCACTGTGCAGTAAGAATCCATGAATCATGAATTATTAAATGAATTCAGTCTCTATTGGGTTGTTGGGTATATTATCAATCACAGGACATACTTCACTACATATGGATTTCCTTTAAGGAAGTGGAATGCATCAACCAACAAATGCCCATTCTCTTTAAACTGCAGTTTTTATCACTAAAAATTCTTGATGTTAATATATTCGATAGTGGAAAATGGCATTTTAGATAAGAGACTAATAACTGGAAAAGTAAGAATAATTGAGTTTATGTTGATTTCTTCAGTGCACTACATAAAAATTTTAAAGTAAGGGAGATCAACCGAATACATTTTAAGACCAACTTTTATTCATTGTACTTCTTTAATATTTGGGGTAGCTGTAAAGTGATTCAAGAAATTAAGTATTTACTTATGCAAATAGCAAAGATGGTCAAAACTAACTCCTACCATTTAAAGTCAAATGCATTAGACTGTTTTTCTATAGAAGCATTTAAAGTGTTGCCTTTTAACTGTGACAGTACTAGAAATATCACTCAAGATAGTTGGTTTTGTAAATAGGATTTGATGACTTTTAGGAAAGAGTAGTAGGGAATAAAAACAGTATCTAAGTTCTCGACTTAGCCCTTCCATTAACCTGCCACCCAGCATTTGGCAGGCAGTGTTGCCTTGCTGGACCAGCAGTTCTTTTTCAGTCATAGGGCACATGCTTTTGCAAGTTACTATTTTTTTTTTACTAGCAGCAGTTTAATTTGGATTTTGTATCTTTCTTTCTTTAATAGTCTGATACGTACTTCTGCATGTCAATGCGTTTGCCAATGGATGAGGAAGCCTTCGTGAGTAAGTATTAATTGGACGGTGCGGAGGGGTGGGCAGTTGAAGGAAAGGCACCTATTTGAAATCAGTGGAAGGCTCTCTTTGATGATTATGAGCATATTAATCTTTTACTGTCAGTTTCTAAATGCATTTATAATGCCTAATGCAGAAACAAACTAGTCAGCCACTGAGAGACAAGATTACAAACTGTATCTGGAAAGACTCGTGAGTAATAGTAGTTAAGGAGTCGCATGCAGATGTCGATGGCCACCAATATCATGTGGTCCCATTTGTAGAGTATTGGCTTTCTGTCTGTGGTTGGATGTTTAATTCCACTCCACTCAACAGACTCTTTATTTACCTGCTGGTTCATGCTATAAATCGACTGCACTTAGAATCAACATTGGAGAATGTAAGATTTTACCTGTCAGACAGGTAGATGGGTAGGAGGAAGGAAGGAAGGGAGGGAGGGAGGGAAGACAGAGGGAACATCAGTCCTATTGTGTGTATTACAAAATAAGAAGACTCTTAAATGACAGGTCCTTCCCCAGCTGCGCCTTTAAACCAGATAGGAAAAATGACAAAGCACCATCTGTTTTCATCTGGGTTGTTTTAATTTAAACTTCCCTTATGACAGACTTTTAACTGTTTAGGGAAGACGTGTGATTGGCAAATTATTCATGGATTTGCTCCCCTTCCTTACTTTTCTGGTTTGGGAAGTTGATTTTGAAGAGTAAGTGATGGTAATGAGAGTTGTGCTTTGGTCCCTTGAAACTAATCTTCAAGTGGGCTGTCTGAAACGGTGATTATGTGAATTGTAGAATGTGTACCGTAGCCTCGGGGCCATCTGAGGATGGATTTTCATGAGGTGTTCCCTACAGGAAAATACATTATAGACGTGCAAAGCCAGAACAATGTGCATCTATTTTTTTTTCACACACTTTAGTGGCAATCACAACAGAAAATACAACCTATAAAAACACTCCCTAAACAAAACCTGCTCCACAGTTCATTTCTTCAGACCTTAGGAAGCTGAGCATTGCCTGACATTGTATACTTTGTATCATAATTGAATATTATTAAGAAAATAGTTAGGAAGTATGTTGCTCCCAGATCCTGAACTTCAAAGGGAGAAAAATAATTTAAGTCCCTAACTGTAGTGCTGTGAGAAACACCAAAAGTGATTTAGGCTATAAATTCATAATTTAAATATTGACAGTAAAGTTTTCCTCAATTAGATATCCACATATTTGGCAGCCTAGGAGAAAATAGCGTTTACTTATAAAAAGGAATTTTACCTGAAGTTTTTCTTTACAAATTTTATATTTTCTTTGTCTAAGTTCAGGAGTAGATTTGATTCTTCCTGTTTTTTGATGAGAAAACCACTCTACACACCTGTATAAATATAGTAGTTGTGTTTCAAAGCACTATTACAGGTCTCACATTAATAGGTGACTGGTCTGTTTCTGGAAGTGGTCGTAGTATATGATTTCAGAGCTGGTGACTCTAAGACCTATAAATGTATACCCTGGAATGTGTTATTGCTCTCATAGTATAAATGTGTTTACTTTCACATAATTTAAAATTGAAAATACAAGTCAATATATTCAGTCAAGAAAAATATTCAGAGGAAACACATAAATGGCTATATTAGAACCAAGGTGTTAAATGGTTCTTCATTTTTCTTAGGCAACTCTCATCTAAGGTTAAACTGTTTCCAGTTCTAAGGTCCTTAAAAGATCTTATAAGAATACTATTTTCAGTCTTTTCTGCCATACTTTATTGCTGGGAGGATTGCATTAATACTAAAGATTTTGTCACCTGTTCAAAACAGGATTGTTTCGTCCTCACTGTTAGTCTTTTAAGGTACTGCCCCTGGGAGATTTGTGGTTATCATTGTTTGCATTAATTCAGCAACCACAGAAGTTTAGGTGTAGGCAGAATAGAACTGGAAAATTGAAAACCAAAGAGAAGTACCAAAGAATTATTTATATAAGGGAGTAAGTAAGGAAAAATTTGCGTATTTTATCTCATTAATTCTTTGGACCACGCTGTAGGTTGTCGTGTTATAGAGAGAGAGAAAGAGAGGGTCATCTGTGTCTGATTTAATCAGTTGCTAGGACAGTTGTTTGTCCTGTTATAAGAATATTCTTCCTGTAATCAGCCCACCACCAGCCATCATTTACTGAGGACTTGCCAGACACTAAAATTCTGAAAGCTAGGTGTATTTAAGCCATCTTACAAAAAAAAGAAACAGAAGGTCAGAGAGGTGAAGGAACGTGCCCAAGCTTTTACTCTCTATGTGCTCCCTATATGTATGGCATTTAAATCATAACAGATTTGGGTGTGAGGATAGTGATACAGGAAAGAAAGAGAAGTTATCAAATGGACAGATGGAGCTGAAATACAGCAGCAGCACGTCTGTGTCTTCCTCACATCCAATTCAATTATTCTTTCATTCCCTTAGCTTCACTTCCCACTGGGAACACACTGGTCAGTTCTGCCAAAAAAGTAAAATACCCCTCAAACCATCTTACAAAGTAAGACCCAGTATACGTGAAGATTTAAAGATTTGTAGAAGGAAAAGGGCTTGGATATGCAGGTTGTATGTTGGAAAGGTGATGATACATTGCTTATCCTGACTCTCAGAGTGAAAGTTTTGCTTGCGGGGTAACCAAGGCTTTTCCATGAATGAAGCTTTAGCCCTTTTGCGGGTTGTCTGAAATTCTGGGTCTCAGGGTGCCTGATCGTGAGATTAAATATGGTTGAAAACGAAGACTGGTAAAGACCTGTACAATTTTGTTCATTCTTTTCTTGAGACATTCATCATTTCATACCTTCTGTTTTCAGTATCTGTGCGTTTAAAATGTTTGAATGCCAGCAGGCTATGTACCGCAGGATAGGGTAGGGACTCAGTAATTGCTTGTTTAATACCTGAGTGAACACAGAAAAGGTGTTTTGTTTGGCCATTTTCTAAGGCAACATATTGCAGAGTAGACAATTTACTTTTGTCTTAAATTACACTTATTTAAATATAAGGGAATAATGTTTTTTAAGAAAAGCCACTTGTTCATAAATTCAACAAACTTCTACAGTTCTGCTGCATGTCAGTTACTGGGCCAGGCAGTGCGGGGTGTGAGGTATGATACAAATTCAAGGAAACCACAGCCTGGCAGGATTCTGGAAGACAAGAATACAAATTTTACAACATATGAAAAGAACTTTCTCCTTTTGCTTTTCAGATTTCTGGAGAAAAATCACAAAAGGCAGACTGCTTGTTAGGACTAAAATGAACTATCTTAATGGTGTTAAAAGCCAAAATTACATTGGAGTAACTCATATTTTGACTTTATACTTGTGTGACTAATTATGTAACTCATTTTCAATAAACATACTTCTTAATTTTGAGATGATACTTGCATGATTATCATGCAATTTATATGTGCATATGCCTGTAATATTGACATACGAGCAACATGTTTAATGTGTTTATATGTCAGTATTGAATTATTAAATGTGAATTAAAGTAGGTGTTTGGGGAAATTATATACTGAAGATTGTATAAAATTTTTATATTTTGAGCAAAATCATAGCTTTCCCTAGAGCATTGCTTTTGTTTATTGTTTTAATAAGAAACCAGAGAATTGGAATGGGTGAGGGTATGATAAAATCTACATTTGACCACTGAACTGTGATGCTGTCTAAAAGGTGTTTTACAGACACTCAGAAGGATTGGCTCTGACAGCAGCCCACTCAGCCAAGAAATTTGACTGTCATCTTCATCCACTTGCTTTCCCTCACATGGATGACCAGTAAATAAATGTGTCTTTTCCTTAGTGAATGATGGCAGGTCCCTATCTATCAAATTGCACTACACAAATGAGATAGAAGCCACTGAATTTAGAAATAGATGAAATTAATCTAATGATTCATTGCTTTCCCTTTCCCTGGGCTTCTCTCTTGAATGTGGAACAGTGGCTACCGCAGAACTGTACAGTTAGACTTGCATATTTCCAAATGTGGCCTTTCTTAAGCAAAACACATGTTAAGGTGACATTGGGATACTTCAGAAACCGCAAGGACAATCTAATTTTGATCACGCTTATGGGTCACTTACATAGCGTGACTAGAAAGACCAAGGTCTGGCAGGGTGTCATGCTCATATATCCACATTTTATGGCCTTGACCGCAGTAAATCGAAGGGCGTGTGTTTGTACACATGTGTGGGTCCTCATCCCCTCTCTGTCACCTTTCTGCTTCCAGTTAGTTGACTACATATGCTTTCCCTCCTCTCTTCACCTAGGATTTTCTCCAGCATGAATAATTTAGTCTCTGGCTTCCATATGGCCATTAGGTACCTTCCAGCGGGCACCCTCAGAGGCTATTCTTGATTCTTGGTGGGAGCTACTTGGAGAGAGCTGAGATAGCACAAACAAGATACACTGCTAGAGGTCTCTTATGAGTGGATAAAACCTAATTTGCTTGGTCATAGTCATGAAGGAGAAGCTGTTGCTGTATGCTGTGTCTCAGAGTATTTCTTGAATGCCCTCTGTCCTTTGGTCACTGAAATACGTTTCCAATATGACACCCCCAAGCCTCCAGATTTTTGTCAGGTAATAAAAACAGAGGAGGAGTAGGGACCATTTCATTATATTTTATAAAGCTGAGAGCTAGGAATGTTTTCAGATGCATCCAGAGATCACCAAGAAGTAACTGACATGTTGACAAAGTTGTCTTAATGCAGCCATGTCAAAATGCCATCCCTCTCCACCCCCTGGAAAATGACCAGTCCAGAAAGCCCAGTTTTGATTCAGGTTTGATGTGTAAAACGTCCTTCAGTGTCGAAGGGTTCTTGGCATTTTGACAGTCATTCCCAAGTAGCCATTTCAGCTATTTCAGTGGGGACAATTTCAGTGACCAACTCTAAAAAGATCTAGTGAGAGAAAATTGCTTGAGAAAGATGATACGGTTTGATCTGGATCTGGGACGATGGTCTATTTGGATCTGCAAAGGGAGGAGACTATCCTAACGGGCAACGGTATGAGCATTGAAGGAGCACATGGGGCACACGTGTGAGCCCCACCACTTGCTGGCTGCGTGGCCGTGGTTGGTTACTCAGCCTCACTCTTCTCTAGGCTCATCTATTTGAGGGGAAACGACCAGACTCAGAGGGTTGTTGTGAGCAGTAAATGAGCCATGCACAGGGTAAGCCCTCAGTAAATGTTAGTGGTTATGGTTACTAAGTGAGGACGGTGGCTGATGAGAGTAGAGTGGATGCTGGAGGCAGTAACATTGGAAATGTGGTGGCATCGGAGCTGCCGCAGTTTCATGGAAAGGCAAGAAGAGGAATAGGGATTAGATCCTGCAGGAAATTAATAGAGGGGTAGTACAGAGATAATGTTTCAGAAACAGGGCCTAATGAAGTTTATGCTATTTTATCTTGCATAGACTGGATGATGAAGTCTATTTATTGGTTACTTAGTTGGTTCTGGCATACACCAAAAAGTTCCTTTATAAAAGATGGTTTAATTCTTTTTTGTGCTGGAATTCCTTTATTCAGTGATAAGGATTATTTCACTTTAAATTTGTGTTCAATTTATAGGCTTGCTCAGGTGTCTTATTTCTTGGTTAATTTGGTGACAGCAGCTTAAAGTCCTCATAAACCATCTTTAGGATTCTTTCTGAATTGTACATCATTGTCCAAGCTAGCGAGAGCTGACGACAATTTCTCTATTAAACTTTCTGATTAAAAATGTTCAAGCACAGGTCTTTATTTTAGTGTAGAGTTGCTTTATGGTTTGCGGGAAGCTGGCAGAAGATTATAATATGCCATTGCTGTGGGTTTTCAACATGCTGCCAAATGGACTCTGCTGCTGTGAGCCTCACACTGTCTGAACCTTTCTCGCCCAACCTCCAGATGATTAACACTGAGGGTGATCATATCCTACACTTAAATCACAACTCAGAGCATTATCTTCAGTTCCTATGAATGGTTTTTGGAGTATAATCTTTATTTTTTGGAGATAAAGAAATGTTTATGGGAGTGACATTAAGGTTGAGGACCTGTAATTTTTATTTAAATTATGACAACTCTTTTACATTATTGTTTCTTGAACCTTGCACCCCTCTATTTTCTCAATATTGAAAATGGCTTGAAAGCACTAGCAATATTAGCATACCGACTCTGTCACAGACGTGACCGTTATCACCAGAGGCTCCATTTGTCTGCTTTCTTCAGACCTCAGCCCTAAAACGATTTCAGATGATACAGCTGAAACTGCCTGATGCAACGTAGAGTTCCAACAATCTCTTTTAATAGAACAATTCTAAAGGATCAACAAATGTTTGTCCTCAGAAACTTTTCTATAAACACATTTTAAAAGAAACCTTCTTTTCATTGTTTGCCCTGTACATTCAAAAGAGCTATGCCATCCAAGTTAACTAAGATGAGTTAACTCAACTCTCAGTATGCTCACATAATAGAATATATTCAGCCACTAAAAATGGTAACTGTCGTCAGAATCACCTCCAATTCACCTGGGAAATTTTTCAAAGATACACTGACTTGGAACAACCTCTGGAGATTTACATAAGATATTGATGGAGGAGGGGCAAGACTGATCCAGGATTGACCCTAAGCACCTGTATTTTTTTTTAACAAAACTCCATAAGGTAATTCTAATGCACAGCACTAGCTGCAAAGTACTGCTGACAAAAATTATTTAATAACATGTGAAAATATCCACAGTATATGAAATAAACTATTAAGTGTGTATAATATGATTCCACTGGGAGGAAAAACGAAACAAAGCTAAACAGTAATTTTCTCTCATGATATATACTACAGACAACAATTCAAGAATGCCTAAGTTCTGGAGATCAGTTCTTTTTTATTTGATAGGTTAATTGTCTGTGGTCTGTAGTATATCTTTACTGCCTGTCTTTAGCTAAAAAGAGAGTTCCTCCCATTTCCAGTAGTATTTTAGGGTTAGTTGTATGTACATAGATATCTCATAAATTGCACATTCCTTCACTTGGCTACATGGGTTCTTCGAAATATTTCCTTGTCCTGGGTCTGGCTGATACATCAAAATTTGACATGCAGACCTGAATATCCACTTGGAAAGGAAAAATGGAGAGAAAGCCAAGTGCTAAATGAAATTCTCTCCTAGGTCACATTTTTAGAGAATTTTATGGCCCCGATTGTGGTCTGATGTTGGCTAAAAGAGGCCATAAATCCTGAACAGGCTCATGCAGTTAGAACAAATTTTGCTTAGAACTCCAGAAAGTAGACCTAGTTATCTCTCTGCTTGATATGCCACCTACACACGTACTTCCAAGTCTTCCGTTTCAGATGACATAATTCTTTGAGAAATCCTCCAACCTATGCACTTTCAGTGTCATCACATTTCCTTTAATTAATTTGTGTGAGTCACTATTTCTGGAGTCATAGTCCTTCAACAGTGTTTGGTTCCCAGGACTTATGCTTACCTGTCTATAAAGTTTTCCCAGGTCTCATACATCAGGCAATCCAAACTGCGAACATCTATTGAGACTGAAGTACCATTTCCACTTAAGCAGCTGTCATCTTACTATTGAGTTAGAAGAGCTGATGGCACTTTTAATCTTATTAGATATAATATTCCCTTGCATCCTCACAAGGCTGTGCTTTTGCCTGTTTGTCACTGTCCCAAGGCTGCCTTTGTTTATTCTCCCTGTCAGAACTGCACACTCAAACGCACTTGTTGTCATTATTATCCTCTAGCTTTCTTTCCCTTAGATCCTTTATCTTTGGCGTGTGAAGTGAGAAAAAGAAAGGAGGGGGAATGTAAGATGTGATTTTTAAATATTTTTTTCATATTCTGCTTTGTGTAGTGTTGGGATGTCCAGCATAGTTATACGTGTATCTTGTGCTCAGCGGACGTTGTTCTTATTCACGAGGGATGGGGTCTTGTTTTGCAAAGCCGGAAATAATGAGTGGGAGTGGCACAAACCCAGGAGGTGAACCTGTCAGCCTCATCTTTTCCCAGTTGACCTCTGCCCAGCACTGGCAGCAGGCCATTCAGTGAAATTGTCCGCGTCCTGCTTTATTTTTGCTCTGTTTTATGGCACCTACTGTTTAGATTTACATTTGGATATGGCATTCCTTTTGCTGGATATATTTTTCATTTCAACTTGCAATGAATTGTACTTGAGTTATAATTGTATGAATGCTTTGATATTACACTCTTTCTTTAGGAGATGAAAAAGATGGTTAGTTGTTTGTTTTCACTCTGTACCAATAATTTACTTAGCATTTAAATTAGATCTCGAGTTTCTGGAGGAATGTATGAATCGGTGAGAGTAAGTTTTTAAGAGAGGGAATTCTGAGGAATTTTCTTTTATTACCACTTAAAGATACTGATCTGTGTCTAATTATAGAAACTAAAGTTAAACACGTATCTAGTATGAGTTCAATGTGGAGCAAATAAATGGCTCTTAAAATAGTGTGTCAGAAGGAGAAAAAAATCAGAAAATGACTAGAGAAGCTCTACTTTGAATAACGTTTGCCCTTTACTTTACAAAGGACAGTTAGAAGATTCTCTTGCGCAAGCAGGAGCCCAGGCAAGACTTGTGGCTTTCCTTCCTAATGCAAAGCCACAGAGACTGTGTGTTGTCATCTTCACGATCTGTTCCTCTTCCAGTAGGCCTCCTCTCTGTCCTTACCTGAATCTTCTGCTTAATATTTCACTTTATAAATTTAATGATAGCCCACTCTTTTTCCAAAAAAAAAAAAAAAGCTTTTGCTTTGTTTCACAGCAGTACTTATGGCATTAACGTAAAAAGACATTGTTGGGGTCTCCTGCACAGATCCTGACCACGCAGGGCTTGCCCTCAGACCTTGTTCTGAGCCTTCTCTGTGGTTCCTACTTTCACCTATGGTGCTTTTGTCCACCCTCCTAGCTTCAGGATTCAATTTTTGAGTGATTACCAAATATGTAATCCTCTGATCTCTTCCCTGTGTAAGAGTCACATAATCCCAATCTTCTGCTGGGTGTCCCACCTGGATTTTTAGCCAACACCTCAAATTCACATTGTTGTACATCCAACAGTTTAATTTCAATAAAGTTCACTTGGCTATGTTGGTTTATTAACAAAATTCTCAGAATGATTCAATCTTAGGAAATCTATTACTGTAATCCATCCATAATCCAAAAATCAAAGGGGGGGTGGGACCCATATGAGCATCTGCATAGGTTCTGAAAAAGCAGAGGAGTCAGCCTCTTGTTTGACAAGCCCTCACAGATTGGCAGAGGGGTATTTATGAAAAAAAAAAAAATTGAGAGTGGGAAGTAGATTCAGTCAGACCAAGAAGTTATAGATGTCCATAGAGTGATACAAGCCATTTAATTTAAAAAAAAAATGAATATAAGATAGCAAATAGCATCACGTACCAAAAACTGTAAAGTAAATAAAAGACGAAGCCAGGTACTCCCACCTCAGGGCTTTTTCAGTTTTCCTTCTTCAAGGAATGATCTGTTGGGAGGATTCTGGAGGGAGAAAGGAAATCCTGCACGCAACTTGAATTGTCTATCAAATAGACAAAAGGAGCTCTAAAAAAAGATGCGATTATGCACACTGGAGACTTAAGATCATTTTAGACAACTTAGAATTTTTAATGTATAAAGGCGGCTTGTAAACTCCCCAGTAGGGCAGTATGTTACGTGTGAACAAAAGAGGGTGAGCCAATCCCAGACCAGGACAGGAAGCTCATGCTCCATGGTGAGCATACATAATAATAACTTATCCCTAGTTCTTCCTTTGTTTTACCTCTGCACTGATTTTTGTTTATTTTAATGTCTTTCAACCACTACTGTTAGGACAAAAAGAGAAATGACATTGCATAAGTTTCAGTATCCCTTAAAGTGCACAGTACTCATCCAGAACAGTAATTTTCCCTCTTTTGTATTTTTGTAAAGACACATATTCAATTTTTATTTTCTTTTCTAGTAAGTTGTTTCTCCATGTCACATCCCAGTGACTACTGTTATTTTAAGATGGTAATAAATTTGTGTTATGAATCATTTTGCTTATGTTTTGACTACTTACTGTGGCTTCTGCTTCAGTACAATGCTGTGCAGCATCGTATGGTTCTCAGAACTATACCGAAATCTGAAAGGAAATACATTTTGAATATGTAGCCTGGAGCTTTCATTTTATACCCACATAATGCTCTCATCACTTTAAAAGAGGACTTTCATTAAAACATGTATGTGGGTATATGTGTAGTTTCAGCCTATTAATTATTCTTTTCTCCTTTTGTTATGTAATAGTTTACTATCCTACTAAATTATCAAATCATGCTCATCTTAAGGAATAAGATAATTTATACAACCAGGGCATTCTGTCATAAGAGCATCAAAACATCTTTGTTATATAGCTATTTGAACTGTTAAATGATGCGGTCTCTTGTGACACTTTGTGCATGGAAGTGTAAGTTGTATTCATATTCATGTATCATTTCTCTTAACAGTTGACTTCAAACCTCGTGCCAGCATGGATACTGTCCATCATATGTTACTTTTTGGATGCAATATGCCAGCGTCCACTGGAAATTACTGGTAAGGGAAAATGGGCTCATAGTACAAAGGGGTGTAGAAAATATGATTTTTACAAATACAAAGTACATCTTTGCAAATATCTTACACCTAATTAATAAATATGCAGAATATTTCTTTTTTAGAAAAGAGTATTGTTCTTTTGCATCACATGGTTATCATGGTTTAATTATCACAGTTATTTAGTCTGCTGTGGAACACGACCATCAGTCTTTGTCACTGACTTAATAAATACATGTCTGTTGTCATAGATAGTGTGTCTAGGTGCAGACAGCTTGTAAAGAAAGACTGAAATTTAGGTAACAGATACTCTGATGTTTATTTATTTAAGTTCATGATTCAACCCAAAGAGCACCATGGATCTGTTCACTGAGCACTCTTTTATCCCAGACACTGTGCTCAGTGATCCGTATGCACCATTTCATTTTAGCCTAACGTCTTTGCAAGGGAGGTGTTAACATCCCCACTTTACAGACAAGGACCCTGAAGCTCAGAGATTCAGTAACTTGCCCAAGATAACATGGCTGGTTGGAGGCACACCAAGATTGAACCCTAGGCTGTCTGGTTCCATTTTACCACACTGCCTCCCATTTATTCAAGTAACTGTTGCAGTTTTAGAATTTATTTTAATCACTGTGGTGAATCTTAATATCATGTCATGAACAGTCAATAAACATCTATTAAATGCCTGTTATATGCCAGAACTGCAGCAGGTGCTGTGGAATGTTATAGGATAAATAGATATATTTTCTACCCCCAGAAACTTTCAGCATAATCATGGTTTGAAATCTTCACTTTCATTTTGTTCTTTGGTATTCATGACAATCAGTGATCTTTGAAAACAGCCATGCATTGTAAGCTTCATATTTTGCACCTGTAGCCTGAATCACTGTTACCTGTTAAACAATCCAGAATGACTCGTGCGTCCTGCTTTGCACTGGAAAGGGATCTCTTCTGTGGTCCTTCCCCTGCATAATCATGTATACTGATAGACCTCTCTCTGCGCATCCTAATATTCATCAGGCTGATGCGAGGCACGCAGCAACTGCTTTCCAGTCGTTTTTATAATAAACAATTGCAATATGTATTTGGAACTGTTAAGAGCACAAGGCAATTGGTGGAAATCTCCATAGACCAAGTACCATCAAAGCATTTGTTAATAGGCTTAAGTTATTTGATGAAAGAGGCTTATCACATAGGAACCCAGCTCACATGACTGGGTTTATGTAAACATGGAGTCAGCAAATCACAGTTAATACCCTTTGATATCAACATTCCAATTTTTGCTCTTCAGTAAATTTTTGTAAATAAAATCCTGGGATTAAAAGATTATTCTGTGACAGCTTTTTCTGAATCTTAGTCAGCAAATTGCATCTTTTGGTGTTTGTGATTTAAAAATATTTCTTGTGATATTAGCAATATTTACCTTTGAATTAGAAATAGTGAAAATAGTTAAAAGGGATGTAAGCTTTTAAAATCTGTTTTAGCTTCACCTTGGTTAAAGAGAATGAGTGAAAAATAAACATCACTTAAATATTTTTATGGCTCTAATTGTTAAGAAAAAAAATTACATAAAATGAACTAAGCCTGGTTCACTGTTCTCATGGCAAAGGAATATCATAGCAAACACATTATTTTGGCTCTTTTAAAATACTACTCTTCTTAAATACACTATTTTGAAATTAAGTCTGTAAAATATATTTTCCAAAGACTTCCAAGTTGGGGAAAGAGAGAATTTAAAGTAAATGAGAGTGAAAACAGCAGTTTTGAGTAAACCACATTTTTTTTCCGCTAAAATTAATACTTGAAAGACACTATTAGTAGAGTGAATGTGTAGTGAATTGTCTAGATTCCATGGGTAAATTATTTATCCCATGTGGGCTGGCCTTGGTTTTTTCATTTTAGCAAGGAACTAATGCGATCATTTACAGAACCCTATGCTCTAAAATTCCATAATTCTATGAATATAAATTGCATACAAATGCTGAGTCAGATTGGAAAGGCATCATTGTTAGAAGTTGGGTACGTGCACTGGTTACCTCACCTCAAGCAGGCAGGCCACAGTGTTTTGCCATTGAGTCGCATCACTGAGTAATGAGAATTCTTAATGACATTATGCTCCTGTCATTTTAAATGTATTTTTAAAATCTGCCTTGCAGCCCATATTCGCTGTTAATCTATAGGTTTGTTATAAGTGACTTTGTAACCATACACCAAGGACAATAATTGATGCAGTTATTCATCTTCTTTTAATCAAGCTCATAGTGTTCATCCAACAGTTAAAAGTAGAATCTTTTCAATACGTACGTGTAGGATCTGTTCAATAAGCAACCTGGGAGATGTATGTTAACTAAAACCATTGTAGTGACTCTGGCTTCCACAGTCCAGCCTTATTCTTCATTTAAAAATGGCATAGACTTTTTATCCCCCAAAGTCCATGCCTCTTTGAAGCATGGGGGCTCTCGGCATATTTCATGGGCTGAGATTTCCAGCTGCGTCAGGAAACATCCTCCACTCCCTGTCCCTGATGCCACTCAGGCTCAGCGGCTCAGCCCTGGAGACAGTCGGCGGATGTTTCCCAACTGCGTAGCCCCTTATCCTCCCGCCTGAATTATAGTGCTAATAACAGAAATCTATCAGTGTCAAAAGCCTTGCATTATTTTTCTAAAATGTTTGAGTCCTGGAATTTATCACTCTCATTTTACAGTTGCACATCTATTCTTTATCTGCTCCAAGATATAGACCGTACCTAAATGAAGATTCCCAAACTTCCACATGTATTTTTGGTTACGGTATCAGTAGTGGTTCTGAATATTAAGAATATTAAGAGCCATTCACACTCTAAAGAAATCTTTCTGGGAATACGAAACTATTTTAGTGAAAGAAGAGAAAGCAAATCACTGTGATGAAATAAAAATTCACATTTTTAGGTGAGACAAGAAAAATTTAAACATAAAGCGTTTTCTCTGCCCTTTGGCCTCCTCCCTCCCTCCTAGTGTGCACTGTGCCTCTGCGTTATGTGTTGACCAGACCTCCCCAACGGCAGAGATACCTGCTCAACCATAAGGTCAATTTTTCTTCTTTTGGCAACAGCCATGTAACTCCTTAGAAGACAACATTTCTTTCTCAGTCTCTTCAGGGCTGATATATTATTTCCCTTGAAGATAGCGATTGGTGCAGAACTGACTGGTCCGATGACCTGGGAGATCCTGGGCTGCACCTAATGGAAGTTCTTAGCTTAAATGCTTACTTATGACCTTATAAATGTCACTAGCAGTATTACTTGTATTCTATCTATTTTAAAAGATTGTTGTTTCTTATGCTACCAAATATGTGAGTGAGCCTCAGATAAAATTAATGACGATCAGGCAACTTGAAGTGACTGACCAAATACATAGTCCTCTAAGATCACTGATAGTTAACAGTGGTAACTCTAGATATGGGTAGAAGCAACAAGAGGGGACCATTTCCTGGATCATAACAGACTAGGAAGACAGGGGTTCAGAGGCTTTGGGCTGCTAGCAGGACCTAGTCTAGGAATAGCACATTGAGTGGCCTATCAACAAAAATCCTTGTCTGGCCTGGGAATGAGCATTCCTTGCACTGTGGACAAAATTGGTCATGAAATGCATCCCAAACCTTGGTCAAAATGAAGACTGAAAGAGAAGGGACTGTAAAATAAAGAATGTTGCCCACCATCCATTTCAACAAGAGTCCTTAGCCACCGCATTTACTGATCTAAAGCACACTCTGAAAGGAATTCAGGGCAAAGATCAGGATGAAGCCATCTGTGATATAGAAAAACTGGCAGAACTCGCCCTCAGATAGACATTTTTAGGAGAAAAATCTTATGAACTCAGTTTCTTGCATCTTCCCATACTAAGAAAAGCACTAAAACCGTTAACTAAGATGTCTACTCCTCATGACTAGCAGCAGCCTTCTACTGAGGTGTGTACTTGACTGCACGTACCTTCCCAGCTTACCTCTTCTGAACGGTTCTCAGAGTTCCCTGAGAGATTGTCTCCTGGGTTATAATCCTCAGTTTGGCTTGAATAAAAATTTCCATTTCTTTCTTACATTAACTATTGACTGATTTTTTCATTGACGACCAAAACATCAAGCTCAAATTTCCTCTCTTTTCTGTTTGTTAGCTAAGAGTTCCCTATTTTCCCTTCAGTGTTTTATTTTCATTGCCTGCAAGTTGGCAAATAAGTATGTGTCTCAAATAAAGTAAACATTTTTTCCCCGAAATTATGAAGTTATAATTCATCCCCTGTCTTCAGGCAGCTCTTTTAATATGAAGGCAAAGAGCTATTCTGATGATGTTTCACTGTTGGGCTGCCCTCCTTTGCTCTTTGTAATTGCCTCTTTCTACTGTTCATTAAAATATATTTACAGTTATATTAAGTTTACATGGAAATAGTAGACACAGCATGAAGCAGTTTTCATTATGTAGTCATTTTAATTTTAAAGTTTTTTTTCCTCTCCGCATATTCTAGTCTTTTGTGTCTCATTCCAAATTAGCAGCTCACACTGGTAATGTGTCTCGTTAATTATATGCATGTGCATTTAAATTGCATACATTGATGTGAACCTTTTAATATACTGTGGGGTGGTCCCTTTATAGTTAGAGTGGGCCTGGCACTCGATTCCAAAATCACATGCCTCTAGAGGATGCAAATAAGGACCAGCTGATGGAAAAAGCAGCAGCTCTGCCAGCCCATGTCAAGAAGGCAGCAGTACCTGTCAGATGTAACCTTCATTCCTTCTTTCCCAGGCTTTTAAAGAGGGAGACAATTAACTGCATCTAGGGACCCAGGGAAAGTCGTAGCACCGGGATTGGAGCAAGCATATCTATAGCACGATTTGTTGGACTCCGTCTGTGCTTGCAGACTTAATTCAAAGTGTAGCAGTTCTAAGTTCCCAAGGTTTTTTGGCTGAATATGAGCCATAACTGAGAAGATGCTCTTTAGGGCTTTTTAAGGTTAGTAAGGAAATGAGATGCTGAATGAACACCAGATGATTTAGATATTAAAAACTCTATCACTGCTCTCCATGAAAATACGGTAAATTTTGGGAGATCTTGGAAATTGAAATATCCATTTATCTATGTAATGAATACCTTTTTGTTCTGTTTTAACTCTAACAATCATTTTTTTAAAAAAACAATGAGTGGCTAGCTACACAGTTTCAGGCTTTGAAAATCATGATGTTTTGTTTATACACACTGTGTTGGCATTTGGGGTGATTCTGGAGCACTTTCTCTTTGTGATGTGACATTGTATAATCTTGTGCACTTTCTATTCTGCTGAGCACAGAATTTGGGGCTTAAGGCAATTTATGATGCAAACTCCAAGATTGTGTGTTCACAGTATTGAGTGATTCAGTACTTCTTTGATATAATGCCCCGTGCTTTGACGTGATCTTCTCTGCAGAGCTAAAATTACTGTTTTTAGTCTTAGTAGTAAACATTTGATTTGAAAACTATTTCTAACGACGCTTATGACCAACCACTCTTTACAAATCAAAGGGCTCTACAGGTTGTTGGATCTCTTTTGAAAAGCAGAGTCCCAGCTGGTTGAACGAGGCTGCTTCCAGCCATTCCAATTGGGAGTCACTCTCAAGCTGAAGCACTAGTGCTTTACCATCCTGGGAAGCTTTAGCTTAAATCCCTTTCAGCTGCTTCTATTTATTAACCACCCGTGTGTCCTCTTAAATGCGCCTTTCCCCACGGGGCTGCAGATGCTGGTGGGAGAGAGAAAAGTGGCTGGAACATGTGAATACATATACATAGAAGCCTGTATGTGACACCCCTGCTTGGTTGCTCATTTAAATGACTGGTTTTTTAGGGTGATGTCACTTTCCAGATAAGTCTGCAGTTCTGTTGCCTCCCTTGTGGTGATAATGACTCTTTGGTTGAGAATGGTGCTTGCATGTGCTGCCTTTAGGCACACTCTCCATGTCCTGGTTACCTGTCATCCATACACTATACTGCAAGATTTGCCATGTGTCCTCTGCAGTCCCCTCTTGGTTTCTTCTGCCATAATGAAACTTCTGAAGT
Organism: Camelus bactrianus; assembly: GCF_048773025.1. Classification (NCBI taxonomy): domain Eukaryota; kingdom Metazoa; phylum Chordata; class Mammalia; order Artiodactyla; family Camelidae; genus Camelus; species Camelus bactrianus. The sequence continues at coordinate 71,694,370 of NC_133541.1, forward strand.
TAAAATATACATAACATCCTTGTCGGTATAAATAAAAACAACAGTCTTTAAAATCTGTACTATCCCTTGTTCTAAGCACTATAAAATGTGTCCGAGTGCAGCAGCAAGGAACAGACATAAATTTCTGCTAAGCAAAAATTATTCGCATCCATTTCCTTTTTCTGCTTTAAGATTGTGACAGATTCATATTATATTATATATCAGGATATTATAAAGGATCTTCATTAAAATATAGTTGGCATCTTGCTCTAACTTCTAGTCACCAACGATCACAGTTCTTGGCTAACGTATAGGTGCTCGGATTCGAGTTGTTAATAGCAGTTCTTTAGCAACAGACCAATTCTCAGTAGACTAGTGTCAGCTTTAATAACACAGAATGACGTGGTTGAACCATTTTGACAGTTTCAACAGAAACACATTACATGATTTCGAACATTATTATTTCCTCACAAGACTAGTATTTATGTTAAACGGAATAGCAATATTATAGCACAGTGCTATAATAGCACATTGAATGTAGAGCCAGAACTTTGAGATCAGAGCATCTTGGGTTGAAATCTCATCTCCACAACTTGATAGTTGTAATACACACTGGTCAAATTATTTAGCCTGTATCGATCCGTTTCCTCATCTATAAGATGGGGTTACTAACCCTGACATCATGAAGAGTGAGTGAGGGGGTGTAAGTGATGTGGACGGTGCAGTGCCTGGCACAGAGAAGTAATTCATAAATGGCAGTTATTATCCTTACCCATTTATTAGTAAGGTGTTTTTTAGCCGTCCACTGTGTACCAAGCTCATCTTTCGGCACTGAGAATTCGGTGTGGACTAAGCAGACATGCCCAAGACACACTCTTGTAGCCTTCACTGCCTCTCTAACCTCGTGGTGGAGGAGGTGGGGTAGACGGTGGGGGGTGAGGGGTAGATCCTGTGGGGCTGTTTATCAAGCTGGTGCCTTTTAATCACTGCTCTTATTTAGCTTTCCCATTAAGCACCCTTCTAATTACTATGTTAATGCATACCCATTGCATTGAAATTCATGTAGGATTTGTCTGAATTAGGAAATATATTCTATGGGCTTGTAGAACAGTTAATGAAATTTGAATACCTGACTCACGCTGGATGCAGTTTTGAAAAGTAAGGACATTCCACACATGCCATTGATTTTAATGTGTGTTTCTTAAAGAAACTGTCTAGCTTTGGATTAATTTTCCTGTGATTCTGTTAGATACTTCATGCATTAAAATTGGGATTTAAGACCATACAGACTTAACTTCAGGGCATGACAATTTTATTAAAAAAATTTTTTTTTCAGACAAAAGAAGAAATGACTTATCAGTTCTGATTTTCCCTGAGAAACCTTGGGTTTTAACTAGCCTTTAACAGATAGAACCAGAAAGTACCTTTACAGTCGATCATGCTTTATTTGGATAATTCAGAATGACAGGCTAGCATTTTTCAGTGCTTGGCACAGTCTGAAAATATTCATGCCATCTGAATGGTTTCCCCACGGATTAGAGGTGGAAAGGTTCTACAGCAAAAGTCCGAGAATCCAGAGTGGTTTTATTTTCAAATGTTAACTCTCATCATTTTGACTATGAATACTAAGAAACCACTAGGGAGCTATGTGACTCTTTTCACAATTAATTGGCTTGATCTGGAGGAGCCTTTAGGAAAAGCTGCTAGAATTATAAGAATAAGAAACCTGGTTGATGAGGCTTGAAATTACAACAGCCATTGATCAAAGGTTACTTTGCTTCCCAGCCTTAACACTCTTCTTCTTAAAAAGAGTGGTAAAAATTCTCACTTTTTATAGGCCCTTTTTGGAAAGTCAGAATATGTAATACCAACTTTATCCTGTTGGTCATTTTATGTGGAGAACATATGATGCTACTTCTACTGAAAATGGGAAGTGGAAATCTGAAAAGGCACAGAGACTTGATCCCAATGCTCTTTGCCACTCCTCCGTATTATCCTTTGTGGGGCTCATCTTTCTTCGCCTCTTGTTTTTCCTCTTCACTTCATCTTCTTACTAATTAAGTCTTAGGATGAGTTTCATTATCTCAGAGCCCCCCAGTGGGTCATTCTTTACTCAGCCTTAAGTTTTATACCATTTTTTAAAAATTATAAAGCAGGATCTTAAAATCAAACCCAAGTTTTCTTTCAGAGCTCTTCTTTTACCAGATCTGATAGGAGAATAAAATATACAATTATTGTCTTTTTGTGAGTAAGTCAGAAGAAGTTATTTTATCTAAAATTTGATTTTAGAATTGCACACTCAAATTGCAATTCAGTTCAGGTATGACAGTAGTCATCGAAGCTTATCTTCATCTAATACCATGAAGTCTCTGCCCATAAGTCTATGTCAAGAATAGAGATATAAGGGAATGTGACAGCCAGAGCTTTGAATCATGGCTTGGCTGTGTGACCTTTGGAAGTGACTTAAACTCTCTGAGCTTATTCAGCTGTAAAAGTGTAACCTGCTGGCAATGTTCTTGTGAGAGAGTGAGCTGATTTGTACAAAATACCTGGCAGATAATAATTCATATTTATTGTGATTTCATATTTTAGTTAAAACCTTCTAATTAATTTTTAATGTTATACACAATTTTTTAATGTTATATACTGTATAAATGATAATACAATAAAATTTAGGCCAATTCTGTTATTTAAGTGCTTGTCTATAAAACGTTAAAAATTTTCTTAATAGTTAACTTCCCCAAACATTTTTTTATTATTTACTAAATACCAAGCAAGGCTGCAGGTGCTGGGAGTACAGGGTGAAAGATGTGACCCCAAGCCTCAAAGTCTGCACAGTCTGACTGGAGAGAAGAGAAGTAAGCTGATCCTTAAGATGAGTGCTCTGGTTAAAGAAGGGAAGTTGGATGGTACGGGCAACAGAGAGAGCTTCCCTGCAGAGGAAGACTTGAACTGAATCTTGAACGAGAAGATGAGTACAAGGGTGTCAGGCAGAGAGTGGGGCAGAGGTTTTTCCAGGCAAAGAGAACAGTGGAGAAGAGACAGATTAGAGCAGCAACTTGGCATGACTAAAAAGGGGTTATTTCTGGAGATGTAACAAGGTCCCAGATCATAAAAGGCCTTATGTGTTATGCTACAACGTTTAGATTTCATTTTGGTGTTACTTTTGGGAAGCATTTGAAAGATTTTGTGCCAACAAATGACGTAATCGAATATGTAGCTTAGAAAAATTTACCAAACCGGTTTTCTCTGTTATATTTCATTTGGGTTCTTTCTAGTCATACACTGAATTGACTTCCCTATCAGGGAAACAATTATCTGGTTTAACCTAAGACTGTCATCACGTCGATGTTAGGCACTTGTATATTTATGATCTTTGTTGAAAGCTATGAAAATTGCCATCCAGATCTTTAAATTTTAGTAGCTCACAGCAGTGAGATACCAAGTGAATCACATCTGACAATCTCATTTCTTAAACTATTACCGCACGAGGCCAAGGAGGAAGGTTCTGCTTTTGGGTACCTTCCAATACCATAAGCCTTTTAGCACTCTTGGCACAAGGATGTCACAGACATTTGTTCCAACACACAAGTCTCACATGATAATGATCCTTCATCCTAAGTATATTGTTCTTGACAGTGAACAGGAAGAAACCACTGTTTGATGTGTTTTACATTGCACATTACCCAATTTCTTTCTGCAGCCTGATTTATAGAAGCAAGAGCATTTGCTCAACATAACCTTGTGGGGACCTCCTGGTTCCTGGTCCTTTATTCATAGACGGGTAACAGTTGTCTGCACTTACGGCCTGTCCTCTCACCCCCTTTCTGGCTGTAAGCAGGGAGCATGTTAGGACTCCTTGTATCTGAGTATGAAGAGACTTCTTACCCGTGGTTTTCATATCTGCAGCCTGAGTGTTCTCCAGGTTTCTAGACTCAGTTTCCAACCTGTTTAGGAAGCTGCTACTGTCTGCCTTCATGTCCGTTCCAGGCCATGGGGCACTGCACTTTTTCTCCTGCGTGAGCCAACCTCCTGGCCAAGGATCTGTATTTGTCCTCGTCCTTGACAGTCTTCAAAACTTTCAGATCTGCCTAATCTCCTGACTCTGACCTTGCTTGGTGCCAGTTTCTCAAAATACAAATATATAAAAGCAACATGAAAATGTCACCTAACAGTGTTTTGAACAAATCGTGACAGAACCAACTAAGAGATGTAGTGTAGTGGGAGAAAAATGTGCGGTCTGGGGTCAGACAGCATACCATTTATGAAGTTGGGTCTACCAGTGTAGACACCGAGGTGCTGGTTGCTGTGCTGGGTGCCTTACGCTCATCACACTGCAGCCCCATCAGAGAGGCTTCCATGCAGGACCTGGGCCTTGGAGGGCTGGTAAATGTGTCCAAGATACACAGCTGTGAAGGGGAGGTTCTGGGACTCACCTCCAGATACACCTTTCACGGCACAACACTGCCTCTCAACAATGAATCTTTAGATAAAGTGAATGTTTTGTTAGATAATGCATTACCCAGGTATGGCGCTTTGAGGTTTTATGAAGTACTTTCATTTGCATATCATTTGATTTACAGAACAACTCTGTGCGGTAAGTATAACTATCCCTGTTTTACAAAAGAGAAAACTGAGGCTCTGTAAGATTAAGTGACTTGCATAACATGGAGCAGTTTGTAAATGGCATAACCAGTATTCATAAACTTAAAAAAAAAGCCACAAGAACCCCGTAAGTGGGCTATACTCATATTGTTCACTCTGCTGAGGGCAGGCACTGCGTTCTGTTTGTTGCTTAGCCAGATTTATTACTAACACTGCTTCCCAAAGGGGAAACGTGTGCGACATTTCCTTTAGCCCACTTGCACGTTTCCACTGTGTTAGCTTTGGTTTACATGCGCTCTTTGTGTAATGCTTACTTTTTGCCTGATGACATAGAGTATATTCCACAGAGGGACATACTGAATTGTAAACTGTGTATCTGACTCACAGAGTTGTTTCATAACAGGCAACTAACAAACAAACACAACCCCCTTTAGTTGTGCTTTTGCCACGTACAAAATTGTTCTTTTCCCCAGTCCTCATTACAATCTTAAAGCTCCTAAGACTATACTGACTGTATATTGATGCACTTTTCTTTACCTTGTTTTCAAATACCTCTCCCTCCCTACTCCTCCCATCAGGACTGATTAATATATTTAACTAATTGAATCTTCGTTTACAGCTACTTTTTATTTTTTTCTTCAGGTTTTGTGATGAAGGAACCTGTACAGATAAAGCCAATATTCTATATGCCTGGGCGAGAAACGCTCCCCCCACCAGACTCCCCAAAGGTATACCTGGGGCCCCTGGATATCCTTATATTAAGCTGCTTAGTTTTTGATTCCAAAGTACTTTTTATTATATGTTCTTTCCAACAGCTGTTGACCATGTTCTGTGTTGCAATTTCACACAAAAAAGTACCTGTATTGCCTGCTTTGTATTGAAAAGGTTTTACTTAGGTAGTCACTCTGCGTCTCTTTGCTAAGTAATTTGGCCACACAGCCGTTTAGGTAGAATTAGAAAATAACCGAGTATGCATCAGGCCACCTTTGGCCTAAGGCACACTAGTTCTTGACAGCAGGAGCATTTCACAAGCCAGGAGAGCTAGGCATTAAGTAAATTGCTGTTTCAGCAAACAGATTTTTTTAATAGTCCTGGCCCTGGGTATTTAATGTGATGCCAAACCTCAGCTGGCTTTCTGAATTCATTTCTAACCTGTTTATAGCTTCCAATGTGTGTGAAGTTCCAGATTCTCCTTTAGTGTCTGGATCTTAATATCAGAGGGAACATGCAGTTCTGCTACAGAGTAGCTCTGCCGTGGTTCAGGGGTGGCTCTTGTGATGCACGTGTTCCCCTCTGGCCCCCCTAACCCATGCCAGCACCAATTGATGTCTGTTTTGCTTTACTTCAAATGAGTCTCAGAATCCTCTCTAGAATTTTCCAGGCAGCCACTATCAAACAAGTTTGGAGACTAATAGGGAGGTATGTCATAGATTTGCTGACATTTTTAAGATCTATTAGTAGAGAAGATTGAAAAAAATTTTTTTCTCTGCCTGTATATATTTTCTCTGTAGATTTTTTTTTTAGCTTACTAGTAAACTCTACTAATGGTAAGACTCTTAGGAACCCTTCAGAGTCCAAAAATTTATTGCAATACTGGACTTTGCAATCTAGTAAGTAATTTGTTTTCTCAATGACATTTTTGCAGATACTTGTTTTTATATGGGAAGAAAATTCCCCTCAAATGCTCTTAAGAAGTCAATTTCCTATATTCAATCAGAAAGAAAATTGAATATGAATATGAAAAAAAAAAACAAAATGAAAGAATGGGTTTATGTATGTCTGTTATATAATCAATAGGGACAGAATTTTGTTTTGTTTTATTCTGTTTCTTGAAAAATGAGTGAATTTTCCTCTTAAAGTTTAAGTGATTGCTCTGGATCTGAAGTGGGGACTATGAAAAGAATTCTGTCAGACCTTTGAGAAGGAATGATAGATTATATTAGAAATTTTCATTGAATGCTATTTTATTTCCATTTCCATTTCCATGTGATGTAATTTCATATGTTATATGCTATTTTACTTCCCTTTGGATTTCATAGTTCAGCAACTTTTGATTAGCTCCATTTCAGACTTCGTTTCTAAAGCATTAATTTCTCATCTTTTGTAAATCTTCAGGTGTTGGATTCAGAGTCGGAGGAGAAACTGGAAGTAAATACTTTGTACTACAAGTACACTATGGGGATATTAGTGCTTTTAGAGGTAAGTTTTGAAATGTTGGAACTAAGCACAATGAAATGTTGGAACTAAGCACGACTGTCAACACTATATTGTTTAAAATATATGTACCAGCTATTAGCTACATAATAAATGAAGAACTGACCACATCCTCTGCCCAATAGGACACAGCTGCTTTTGTTTCCTATAATTTGGGACTGTTCAAGAAATGACTTTTATTTGGAAAGTTATATTCTCTTATGCACATATGCTCTTATGCATCCTATTGTGCTTTCTCTTATGCTGACTTTAGGGTTCTTTCTCTTTCCAGGGTAGCATCTTATCCACCTCCTATTAAGAGATTCCTTCTAAACAGCATTGTCAGAGAGAATAGGGACTAGTAATTTATTTATATTACTAGAAGAGTCGGTGTGTTCTGCAATAGCAGGGAAGTTCTCGGGCACTGAGGTTCATGCCAGTGCTTTGTCTGTAGTCCACACTTGCCACGACGGGAACGCGTCTGTTGTGCACTGCAGTGATGCACAGACGCCACCCGCTCCTTGGAGATGGCTGAACACTCCCTGAGACACTTGTTGGTCTACCCGTGATTACTGTGCGCTTCCTTTAAGTGCTCTTTTTCTTATTATAGAATCATTGACATGAGGAAGGGGCCCTGTTCCCAAGGCAACCGAGACCGTGCTTGTTATTCCTTCTGCTACACTTAGTCAGACTGCAGCTGCATTCCAGGTTCACACTTTGGTGTTCATGGGAGTGTAAATATTAAGCAGTCTTCTCCTTGACTTGTCAGCCTTTCCACTTTGTCTTGCTGATTTATACATATTTTCCTCGAATTCTCTAATTTAACATGGTACTTCCACTAACTAACCTAACACATTTTCCTCTTTAGATACATCAGCTTTCTATCCAGCAACTAAGTCTAGAAGTACCTGTCCATCTCTGTCTATGAAATATCCTCTGGGGCCTTTGCCGAGAGCACCCCTCAGTGAGAGTTTCCATAGGTTCTCAGCAGTCAGCACTGGGACAATATATGCAGTCTTCCTCTGGAAAAGGATGCTGGAAGGAATAAATTTATGTAATTGAAAAATTATAGTTAGTACTGCAATCAGATAGATTACCAATTAAACAAGCTCCTATGGACCAGCCCATGAACCTAACTTCTAAGTAAAACCTGTTTTTTAATAAAAATACGCTTTGACTTACATATAAGTAGCTTTCCATTTTTGGTACAGAACCTAAAACCTTAAGCTGTTGACTGTAGTGCTGAGCCAGGAAAACAAAGGAATAAATAACGTTCGTGTTTGAGAAACAAAGAGAGAAATTATCTGCTCTAAAAATGTACCATGTTGCTATCAGGGGAACAAGCAGATTCTAAGACTGCTGACTTCCAAAGCATTGACAAGACTAATTTTTCCTGAGAGATGAGGGGGGCTTTCTCCAGTCACCACAACTAACGTAGCTGGTCATACCTACACACGCCCCAGCCCTCCGCCCCGTCCCTCGGCGGAACTCTAGACTTGACTTTTCAGCCTAATGTCTCTTAGCTTTGAGGTGCATCCTTACAGATACTGCACTGATACCCCAGGGAAAATGGATGATACATGCTATACTGGCTTTTAAAATGTGTTACTGTAAAAATTTGAATTTCTTTATTACTGAAGAGGAATTAATTTTGTTTTATAATTTATATTTAACTTGGGGTAATTAAAAAGGTACTGATATTTAATGTATAAAAATATAGTTTTTATTTACTGTAAGAGACTGATTAGAAACTTTCATATTAAGTTTTCATTTTTCAATTTTTTTGAGAACCATTTTTTGGAAAGAAGGTATATTTCGGGGATAAAGTAGGAAGATTACTGGTCCTGTAATTCATAGATCTTATTATGATATAATAAAAATGTAAACAAAAAATTTCATCCATATAATTCATTCAGTAGCATTACATACTATCCTGTGCCTTAAGCTATACAAAGCTTAGAATAGTAAGTAAACACATGGGAAAATATCAAATCTCACTAAAATAATGAGAGAGCATTTTACATTTATTTAATTGGGTACAAGTGAAGACTGAATTATAAAACCCAGACTGCCAGGGCTTAGATGAATATGGCACAGTTTGGGGAGAGCTTTGTGAATTTGTAGTGTTTTGGAAATCAGCTTTACCACATTACAAACATTTTATGTAAAACATTAAAATCTTGCTCTAGGCTTTTATCCTAAACTAAAGGAACAGTTTTGTTGGGTTTTTTAGTTTGCTTGTTTTTTAATGAGCTACCTACCCACAGTTAGCTACTAATTAGCTACTAATATGAAAAACTGGAAAGTTAATAAATGTCCCTAAATCAGGACTAGTTAAATAAATGGTATAACAACAAAAATAGCAAATCATAAAATTTTATACAAACTACATAAAACTGTATATAGGCTTGTATGTTTCCAAGGATTATAAGGAACAAGGAATAAAAGGAAACAGTCAGTGAGCATGAAGGACAGGATTGTGTAATTTTCTTTTCCTCTACAATGTTATAACATTTTCTTTATGCTTTTAAATTCCACAAATATAAGCACTATGTTAAGTCCTTCACTACCTGCTAGTTAGTGTGCTACATTCCCACTCATACCCTCCTGACAAAAAAGGGTTAAAGTAAATTTCTGTGTGCCTGATTTACTATAAGGAGTGACATACTTCTAAAGGGTTCTATACTGTGATTGCACACTTATCTCCAGTTGCACCTGGAAGTGGAATTATATCATCATATCTTCTAATGATTAGAAATGCTTTATATATATATATATGTTATATATGTATTATGTATATGTATATACATAATTGTCTTACTGTCAGTGAAGATTTGAATTTAATCATGTTAAAATTATTGGAGATATTTTTAAGTATGTAAGTTTTAAATCAGAAGCAGACTGACACTATGAAGAAATCACTGCACTCTGCTGAAAAGTAGGAAAATATTTGGCTTAAGAGTATGAGCATTTTTCTGCACAGTGAAGATTTTTGAGAGTGGAGAAGCCTAGGACTTCTCTTTAATAAAGCATCAACAGTGAAGGTAAAATGTCTTCTAAAGTTTGTTGGAATGCGATGAAGTATCAGAGAGAATATAACCTGAAGCCAACTGGGTATGTTTTGGACTGGGACGTCTAGTAGTGGGAAAAGATTGGTTGTGATTGTAGAGTGAGGCCTGTGGGATCACCTGAAATGTTTGTTTTGTTTTGTTGTTGTTTGTTTTGGAAATTGCACAGAACGTGAAGCTGTAAATGCATCATTTAAAGGGAGCCAACTTTATTGAATGCTGTGTTATTCATCGTGTCAGACCTGGGCTAGTGCTGGGTATACTAATCTTCCTGCCTGCAGGAGTCTAGTACATTCTCGCAGGAGAGACAAGCACAGGAACGGAGTGTTTTCAGGCAGTGATGGAAATGTATACCAGATTCCGAGGCTGTGGAGAGGCAGAGCGTACAGGTCTAGGGGAACAGGCTTCTTAGAAGATGGAAGCGTTGCAGGGCTTTGAATGGTGATCAGGAGCCTGCAGATGGGCAGAGACAGGAGGAAGACAGGTTCTAGACAGAGGTAGAAGCATGTGCATAGACCCAGGGGCGTGAACAAGCTCATGTCCACAAGGAACTCTCGGTGTTTTGGCGCTGCTAGACTGTGAAATGCAAAGGGAGAAGTGGCAGGAAATGAGAAAGAGAGCTGAAAGGTGGGGACCAGACCGTACAGATCCCTGTTAGGACTTTTTCTGAAAGCTCCCAGAGTGCTTCTCAGCAGTAACCTGATCAGATTTTCACTTCAGTCTCAGGCTTGAGGGCATGGAAAAGCTCCTAGCCTTATGAAGAAAGATTGGGGCATTAGGAGGCCAGAGGGGAGGGCCAGGTCAGGATGGAGCTCTGGAAGGCTAGAGGAGCTCTTTTTTAAAATGTAGGCTTTTTAACTTTTTATAAATGAATATTCTATGGAAAAGAGAATGTAATCTAATTAGAAATGAATGTCCAGTATAAGCACAGTATGGGATCACAGTTAGGTGATCAAACACTAAGGCCAGATAGCCTGGCAGTGATGCCTGCTACTTTTGTTATCCTCACCAGGTTCCTAAACCCCTCTGCCCTCCTCATCTGTAAAATAGGATCATAATGGTTCGTGCAGAGGTATCTGGTAAGGACTCAGTGTTAGCTACTATCATTATAGCCCCTATAAAAGGCTTTATTTAAGGTGACATAAATCCCTCTAAATGCAGCCTTTCATCGTAGTTGCCCATAATATAAAGAGTATGTTGGTTACTTTTCAAGAGTGTTAAAAATTTTTCATTGTATTTAGACACAGAACTGTATTCATGTCTGTCGTGTTGACACTGAAAGTTTCCTAATTATGCTCCATTACTTGTTCTCCAGTTTTCTGGCAGTTTTTGTTATTTATAGTTCAGTTGTACAAAGATAAACTACAAGACCACGTCCCTGCCCGTAAGGAAATTAGAATAACAGGAACTAGAGATTCCTCCTGGTCCTTTTTCTTTCTGCCAATTTTTTCTATAAAATCTTATTCCACAGAGAAAATTCTCCTGAGATTGTTGCAGAAATTTGCTACATTTCTTCTGGATGTTTTGACGCAGGGGAATCGTAAGAAAATTGGCCTTTGCTTTCCAGAGTTTCTGGCATTAGCTTACTAGTCTCCAGCAATAACTCATTTCTGAAATTAGAAAACCTTTGCACTCACCACCTACAGTTAGAGCCGATATCTTAAAAGAATTTCTTCCCAAGTGCATAAGCTCTGACTGTCTTGGAGTTGGCAAAATTTCTAAGCTACAAACTACTTATTGTCCATAAGCTCTTGGTGCATATAAGAAAACTAACAGGTATTATCAAATGCACAGACCACACACACACACACACACACACACACACACACACCCCGTGCTTGTTTCCACCTGGTCTTCACAGCCCTCGAAGTACACCTACATTTTAGCATGTTCCTGGGACTATAGCTAAAAGATTCATTTTCCTTAGACTAAGTATTTAATACTTACATTCTAAATGAGGTGAATGAAACCCTAGGGATCCTGTTTTCAACTCTCCATTATGTCAGAGTAAGCTCTAAGAAGTTTCTTCTCCAAATTTCTGGGCTTATATTAGTAAAATCAGATCACAAAACTCTAGTTATGACACGTAAGGAACTAATCATTTTCAGTAGCGGGTTTTCCAGAAAGCTAAGGCTCTAAGTCTTAAAGTACTGTAACCTTAAAACATTTTGGACAGAAGTATTTCCCAAATGCATTGTGCCTCATGAAATTAAAATAGGTGGCAGGTGTTAAACGCCTACAGCTGTGCTCGACACAAAGCAGCCTAGCAGTAAATGTTAGTTTCCTCCTTAGTCCCTCCGCCTTTTCTTCATGATTTGGGGATATTATTCTGGGTATCAACTACTGCTCAATGATTTCCCTCCAAACTTTAGGAGTAGGCAGAGTTATTTCATGTTACTGGGCTTGTTGCCTTCTTCTGTCTGCTTTCCCATACTTTCCGTAGCTTCCCCTATTGTCAAGCTACTACTTCAACAAATTTTAATTCAAAGAGAGCAGCACACAGAGGCAAAGATGAATAAGAACAAAAGTCTGCTTTCATATAGCTCACCATTCAATGTGGGCAAATAGAAATAAAACAATAATTTTAGTCGGATGAGCCAGTACATTTAGTACAGGAGGAGAGGGGGTTGAGAAGCAAAAAGACCCCACCTAGTTTAGGAAAAGATTTCATGTTGACATTTCGATTTCCTATAGGCATCCTTCTCCCTTGTTCTGAATTGATGATGTGGAATCTAGGCAGCTAATTTTCATATAACTGTTTGCAAGTTTAGAATAAATGGGCTCTAAATTGAAGTCCTTAAAGGGAAATTTTAAAATAAAATCGTAGGAACACTCATGCCTGCACTTCAGACTTGATTTCTCCTTGCCCTCTTTGTGTTGTTCCATCCTCGCTGTGATCTGTTTCAGTGTGGCTTCTGATAGCTAAGTTCCAGATGGGTAGGTCTTGCTAGACATAGGTGTACATTCATGAAATACATGCTCCGCATTCGTGCACATACACACACACCCTGACACACACATACGCACACTCACACGAGGGTTCCCTTCTCACCACAGCTGAAGGAGCAGTAGAGTGAACACGAGAGAATGGAGACTGGCAGGCAGAAGGGAAATCAGGATTCTAGAGGAATTCTAATTCCACTGTGACCCCTGCCACATCTCTGCTTCTTATAAGACTACTGCCAGGAAGCTATTGGAAAAAGCTCTGAAATTGTGAGCCCAGGAAAAACCCCTGGCTAATGCATTTTTGAACAAGATGGAGCATAAATCAGTGATCAGGGCAGCTACACTTAAAATTATTTCATTCTAGTATAAAACAGACTAGTCTGACTTCAGTGTAAGCATTAGAGGAGCTCTTGACTCCCTGATACGTGATTGCAGAGATAGAGGGCCACTGGTGAAAGATGACTCGCCAGTGCTTCCTGTGTTGTATTTTCTTAATCTCTTCTAGTAGCTTCCTCCTGCACGCTTTCTAGCAAGACGTACCAATCCTGCCTTTATTCCCTCCTCTGCAAAGTAAGGGGTACTGTGGATTGGGGTATTTAAACCCATGTATTTTCAACTTTCCATGTTTAAGTCTCCTTTGAAATTTCAAGTGTGGAGGGTGTTCTTAATGCTTCCTCTTCCCTGGGAGTTGCCTGAAAGCTACTATCTCTCCACTGAAAGGGAGACAGAGATGGCACCTTTCTAGCATTTGGCCTGGCCTTCCCTGAATAGAACCTTGATCTTTTAATCCAGAGTGCATACAAAGTGACCTAGTTCTCAACTCCAGGGACAGTAGTCCTGTGGTCCCAGAAAGGTGCACCTGACCTCAGTTCCCCTTTTCTCTCCCAAGGCTGCAATACTGGTGCCAATCAGCAAGTCTTCATTTTTCCTTCCTGACCTCCCACTTTCTGTTTACCTAATATTCCTTGATGTAGGGGCACAGACTTTTATTCAAATGCTTTGCAACAGATGTGGTTTGGAATTAAGAACTTTAAACCTTTTTGAAAGTTACTCAAGTGCTTAAATCATGTATTACATTACATCACCTCTAGGAGTCTGGGGCACTATCCCTAATCAAACATGTTAATATTCCTTAAGCAAAGTGTCACACTACAGGGATAAAGACAGATCATAAATAGAACACATTCATTCGAATCAGATTTTGTGGCCAAACATTATGAGAAAAACCTCAGGCTTCCAAAGCTTTTCAGGTTTCAGAATTGCAAAAAGTTCTAGTATTGAAACAAAGAAACCTATTCCTGAACACTTGAGTTACTGGTTAAAATACTAACAAGGTTTGGAAGACTCTGGATATATCTAAATATTTTTCCATTAAAATCACCTTTCTCAAACTTTATTTTTCACTTTTTGAAAAATACAGTAAAACATTAAAAAGAAAAGTGAAAAAGTCACTCACAATACCCTACTATTTAAAAAATCTATAATATGAGGTGATGGTTGCATGTACCTGTGAATATATTAAAAAGCCAGTGAGTTGTACACTTTAAAGGGCTGAATCTTATGGTATGTAAATTATATTTCACTAAAGTTATTGAAGAAAATGTATATAAATTAAAAAGAAAAAAATCCATAATACCTTCTTCAATCCCACCTCCCTTTCTCCCCCAACCCCCACCTCCAGATAACTACCATTTATACCTGCCGGTTTTCCATGTGCTTATCCCAACATGTTTATACACACAGAAACCACAGATATGTATATTTGCACTTTTTTGGACAAAATTCAGATCGTGCTGCTGCTGTTTTTAATTTAACAATGTACCCTGGGCACATTTGTAAGATAGCACACATAAAGCTCTTCTATTATTTGTAATGGCTGCCTAGTATTCTGTTGTGCAGATATATTATAATTTATATATACTGTTCCCTATTGGAGATGTTTAAGTTCTGAGTGTTTTGCTATTGGAGCAATGCTGCAGTGAACTTTTCCACGTTAGAAATGTTTTATGTAACTGTGCATTACTATTGCAGGGTAGATTTCTAGAAATGGGATTTTGGGGTTATGGAGTGTTTAAACCTTAACAGATTCCACCAAATTATGCAACAAAACAGCTTTTCCAATTTACAGTTTATAGTGAATGAATAAGCCCCATATCCTTACCTGAACTAGACGTTTTCTCACTTGAAACATTTTGCCCAGTGTTTGCATAAACCAAGGAACTCCTTGTACTATTGCATTAAAAGGATTAGACTTAGCTGGAAGTTCTTAATAGAATTACCTCTAAAGTACATAGTCTACATCAGGATTTCTCAAAATCTGATCTGTGGGCTACCTGTGCCAGAATCTCCTTGGGGTGCTTTTTAAAATGAAAATTCCTGGTTCCACCCAGACCTGCTAAATCAAATGCACAAAAAGTAGAGGCGAGGCAGTGGTGTATTGGAGCTGGCTCACATTGACTCACGAGGGCCAGTTGTTAATTTTCAGATAGTTTGCGAGCTCATTTTTAATTAGAGCCATTGTTAAAAATAACGACAGTAAAGACTCAAAGGTCATCATCTCCTAATCATTCTACTACATTTTACTATTTTCTGTGCTCTTGAGGGTATTTATGTCTGTCGTATCTGTGTGGTAGAAGTTCTATAAAATGATGTCTTAATCGCTTTTGTCTTCCCAACTCAGTGTTCAGTAATGTCACCTTGGTAGCTTGAAGTCAACCATGGTGGGAAAATTTACACCATCGAAATTGACAAAGGCTACAAATCAGTGGTTCATAAATTACCTTGTTGGTTGTTTAGGTTTAAGAAAGTGATCAAAAAGATGTTAGTAATACAGATTATTGTGAATAGCAAAAAAAATTTGAGGAAATATTCTTCCAGGATTCAAAAACTGCTATGCAATACGGCAGAGATTTTGCTTACTTCATCAACGAGCAAGTGCAGTTCTGACATATATCTTTGTTGTTTCAATAAATAAGAACATCAACAAACATTCTTGTCTGAACTACACTCTTCAGTTACAACCATAGGTTGCCTAAGGAAAAATTCAGCAAAAATTAAGTAAAGAATTCTGTAAAATTCGACTGGTTATACGGAATTTAAATAAAGGGCATTATATATTTTATTTTTTTTATAAATTGTGTCCTACACATCTTTATATTAATAAAACTATAATAAATGTTTATTTACACATACACACACATTTTTGTCAGAGAACCAGTGTGTTACCAGCGCACCACTGAGTCCAGGATTCTGAAATTTTAATGAGCTCCTCAGTTGATTTTTACACAAAGTACTCTGAATCTTTTACACTGAATCTCAGATTTTCCTAGTAAAAACTGAAGTTACTTCTACATCTTTTTTTTTTCCTATACTACAGGTGTGTCAGGGAAGTCTCCTGGGGCTTGGGACATGAGCAGAATAATTTACATTTATCAAAAAAAGTATGATTAACTCTCAATTCTCTTAAGAAAAGGGGAGCTTTGAAAGAAGAAAATGTATTTAATTACTCTCTGGTTATTCTAGCACATTTTTATTTCACTAAGAAATTTGATGGACAGTTTATTTTTATTCTTAACTTTTTCACAAAATTTCTTGTTTGGATTTTAAAATGCTGTAGTAGTAGAAGCACTTACAATGCATATATGACCTTCTTGGGCATCCTCCCTGTATATAGGGGTGCACATGTTCCTGTTGACACTTAATCTAGATAAACCTTTTGGAAGAATAAGCAAAAATAAGTTATATCCTTCCAATTTTTACATTTTTTATTTTTAAGTAGAATGTATGGAGTCACAGGCACTAGAAGGTAAGAAAAAAGGCAGAGACCACGACACCAACTCTGAGAGAGAAATGATTGACAAGAAGGTAATGTTCAACCTGCTTGAAATTCCATAGCCTCTTCAGCCTTTTCAGATAAAGGGAAGAGGTGGAAACGTGGCTGGAAAAGCATTGTTGAAAAGGAAACCATGACTTTTATTTTCTTTCCTTATGAAAAGAGTAAAAACCATAGATCTTATGTGTTGTGTACTAATTCATTTTTAAAGCACTTGTTTTTGACACCTGAGGCTGAGGCTTCAGGGTAATAGAAGGAGTACAGCGTGACTGGAAGGGACCACCTGGCCCAGCCCCGGCACTTAGCGGAAATGGAAATCAATACTCAGAAAGGTTAAGTGACTTTCCTAAGGGGGTACAGCTACTAGTCCAATGCTATTAAAAATGAAAAGAATTTAATTTGTGTTGGATTTCTAGTTTGTAGCTTGTCAAAGTTCATGTCTGAACTATATAAAACAAATAATTCAGTCAGTACTTCCAGAAGTCCTTTGAATACTAGGAACGAAGAGAGATGAGCTCATTCACGCACAGTAGAATAAATATGAATGAAGATTGGAGCCGCTTACCTCATCTCATTTATGCCTTTTCATTCTGATGTATGAAGTAACTCACTTCCCTTATGTAGGGATATTTCTAAATCAGGTTGCTTGATAATCCCACTGATTTCAGAAGAATTATAATAGGATATTCTTCATGTTCTTCCCTAGCCTTCATTATACACAAGCAGCTCGTTCTGAGTCATGGGAATGATGTTAGGACTAATCAGTACCTCGCAAATGATCCAAAAGAAGCCTATAAATCTTGCAATATTTTTTGGCTGTTGCCAATCTCTTCACACAAATGTAAGCCCCCTGATTCTCTACCTTCTTGGATTTCAATTTTATTAATCATCTTCAATTTGGAAGGCTAATGGTCCTTATTCATCTCATTCATCCATGGGACACCTGTTTATTTTAATACCTAAATATGGTCATTAAGTATTAGGAATTACATTTTTATTCATTTGGTTTTGAGAAGATATGCAAAACACTGCAGTATTATTATTTTTTAAAAGAATATATTCAAAATGTTCTTTATCCCTTAAAATGTGTTTTTTAAGCAATTTAACATTGTACAATATAATATTTAGCCTAAGTGATGTCTTTTAGGGAAAGAAAAAAACTTTCCCTAATACTATTTAGTTTTTCACATTTTGCCTTTATTTCCCAGTTGTTTTCAAGAAAACCTTATACTTTACCTTCATTTACACCTTTGCAGTTCATGCTTTTTAAATTACTCATAATTATTAACTCCTTTTTTTGAAGCTGGTCAGGGGTACATAGTTATTGACTAGTTAATTTTTAAAATTAGTAGCAGACAATATTTCAATTTTAGCAAAAAAAAAGAAGAAATACAGTTACTTGCCTATGGGCTCGCATCAAAATTAGGAGGTACAAGGCATTTTTCCACATAGTCCCCACATACTCCATCCAGCTGGTTTCTGCACCATCCCTTGCTGCTCCCCTCGTGGCCTTGGCATGTTGATGTTTGCTTACTGTGTTGTAGGAATTCTGGTAAAAGATGGAAGTCATTAGATGGAAATGCTAGGATTTTTACACTCCATTTCCTATTTTCTGTTAATTCCTTTTTTAAAAGTTAGTTGGCTGTCTTGTAAAATGCAAAAGATACCCTAAGTAAATACATGACCAAAAAGGTATTTGATAAAAATCTTTCAAATGTAACATTTAATGACATTTACAAAATACTCTGTTAGAAGAATAAAATCCAACCTGTTACCGAGCTCAGGTTTGACTGCACACTGCTCCAAAGCCAGTAATTTGAGAGGCAAGTGTGAATAGAAAGGAAAAGTGCTTTCATCAGAAAAGCAAGCAATCTGGGGAGATGGTGGACTCCTATCCAGAGATCACCTCTGAAGATCCTGCTCAGCCATGAAAGTTTTTAGAGGGAAAAATGAGGGGAAGAATCTGAGAGAACCATGGAGGCAGGAGGTTGGGTTCTGCATCATTCTCCATTGTGTGCAGACTGGCGGACTCTTTCTTCAGGTGTTATCTTGCCCCGTGGTCTGCCTGCAGGATTGCTGAGGGGGCTGTTGAGGGAAGAGAGCTAATCATTCTTTAACTGCTTAATTCTTCATTCTTACTTCTTTTTATCTAGGAAAAGAATCAGCAGGTTAAACAAGGCATGGTGTGCATTCAGAAGGCGTAAGTCAGGAGTTAGTTTCAATTGCATAAGTGATCTCATTCCTGTAATTAATTTCTTTTAAGGTTAGAGGTGGGGCAGAAATGAGCGAATAGGAAAGGGGCAAAAGAGCTGCTTTCAAACCTTCCCTTGGCCTGGAAGAGACCCTTCTACGCTCCCTTTCTCTGCCAACTGAAACATTACCCTCCTCTTCATTCAATTTGGAAACCCTTCATTTCTTCTCATTCCCTATTAATTCTTCTTTTCTCCATCTTTGAAAACTTTCCAGTCTGTCTTCTTGAAGGGATGGATACCTCCCCTCCTCCACACTTTTCTAGATCCATTTCTTTGCAAGTATTCCTGATCTTTGTTTCCCTGTCTTAAGTGTAGTGTATCATCTGTAATTACAGGAAGGAGAATAAAATCTGGGCAGTAACTGCAAACCCTTCCAAACTGACCCTTTATCTTACAGTTTGAAGACTTGCTTAAGGTCTGAGGGAATTTTGAGAGAGAGTTTGGGTCAGTGAGGGGTTTCAGTGTTTTTCCATACTACTTCTCAACTCAAGTGCTTTATGAATGTTACTTTATTAAACCTTCATACCATATTACAACATAAACATAATGAATGCAAATTAATGCTAAATCAAATATATGAGCTATAATATTCAAAGTCTATTTCCTAATTAATACCAAGGACTACATACATGCAAAATTATATGTAAACTAGATACTTTGGGTTTATTTTTTCACTGAAGAACCAAAATACAATGTTTTAAGTCAATAAAGATAATTGGGTTGAAAATATAGCCACTGATTTTAGGTTGAGCTCCAAAACACATATATCCAAATTAAATTATAGCTTTTACAGACAGTAAACTTCCTGTTTTCAAAACAAAGTAGGGTATTGTTGCCACTAGGTTACCCTCTCTTTGTTTATCAGACATGAGCATTTGGAGGTTTCAGTTAAATAAATGGAGACCACATTGTTGCACAAAGTAGTTGAGAATTCCGAAGTGGGATGAAAAGTAAACCTTTTATGTATATTTAAAAAAAAACCCTCAAGATGATTCATAAATTCATAATAAAGCACTTTATATGAAAAATATCTTAGCTTTATATTTCAAAATGAATTTAAGTTTCTTTGATTAAAACTCTTAAAGTTCCTTCTCATTCCATTACTCATTCTGTCAAGTACCTACCCTGTGGTTCCTGGACTTTTACAGGTACTTTCTGCCTTGAGTG